>NC_071355.1:15606517-16254267 GCF_943734655.1 Sabethes cyaneus | reverse complement strand
CAACATATATAATGACCTTTCTGCAGCCTTTGACCGTATAAACCTCGAGATAGCCATTTCTATATACCATAAATTGGGTATTCACGACAACTTGCTAACTTGGCTTCGATCCTACCTTACTGGCCGAACTATGTCTGTCACAATTGGTGAATACGCTTCGTCACCCTTTACAGTTACCTCCAATGTACCCCAAGGAAGTCATTTGGGACCGACAAATGGTGTCGAAATAATAAGATGCCACTAAATGTGTCTAAGCGCTCAGCCATCTCCTTCGATCGCAAACGTAACATGTATATGGATGATTATACCCTTCGTGAGACGCACTTAAAACGCGAAACAACTGCAAAGGACTTAGGGGTTATGTTTGACTCGAAACTAACGTTTTTAAGGATCACATTTCCTTCGTTGTATCCAGAGCTTCCTCACAACTAGGATTCACGTTCCGTTTTGCTAAAAGCTTCAAGCTGATTCGAATATAGGACATGTTGAAATACTTTGCCATTGTTTGGTCTGTTTTTTACCAAAATGCATTTCATTGGATCGAAGCAGTTCAGTGGAAACTTGTTCGATTTGCTTTGCGATACCAAAAATATTATTATAATTTTGTAGTACCTTATGTACATATGTTTGAAGAACGTTTAGGTTGTATAAAATATCAGTTTTTCAGAATAAACAGAAAAATTAGAGATCCTCTGATTCTCGCACCATGAAATATTTTAAATCGAATTTTTCCAGAAAAGCTCATTAGGATATGTTTCATTTTGGTATCACGGTTGGAGAAGGGTTTCAAGGTAAAAATGGACGAAAAAGATGATTTTTGAGACCTGATGATGATTTTGAGACTGAGAAGATAGATAAATAAAAAACTGTGGGTCTAAAGTTTTCCGAAAAGGTAGAAGTAGACAAGGTTTGAAAAAAAAAACCGGAGCATTTTTAAATTTCGGTCTACATCTATTTAATGGAATTGCTGACTTTCCAATGCGATAGTAAGTTTGACAGCTCGTTACCATGTTTCTAACCATTTGATGGCAAAGCTCCCGCTCATCCGCTTGATGTGAAACCGTCTAGTGAGGTGGAACGTATCAGTGTAATCAGTTTTGTATGGAAACACATTTAAATCACAAAAGTGCAGAATTTAGGTTGATTAAAATCATTTTGGGATCCAAATACTTTTCAATTAGGTAGGGGAATGACGTCGATTTGGTCCACAAATCTCATTTCAATAGAAACTTTGGAAATTTAACAAAGGTCTTATTAATAGTTCGTATTCAGATCTTTGTTAAATTTCCAAAGTTTCTTTTGAAATGAGATTTGTGGACCAAAAGATGGCCCAACCAGGACGACATTCCTCTACAAATGTATTTTTAAACAAGCTTAATGCACTACTTATTACCTTTTAGCAATTAGCCGTGACAGATCCAATGCACTTAACATGTAATTTTTTTCAGTTTGTTTTTCGAGATCGGTACGAGCTAAATTATTAATTATACAGCCATAAGCTTAGTCAGTCCGTGATTTGAATGGTAACCACTTATACGCTCAACAAATAGGTTCCGATATTGAAGTGACATTGCTTTGAGCGTTTGCTAATTGCTTTTCGGTACAAGCTCTAGTTGAACATGTATTACGGTTGTGGCATTGAGGTTACGTGTTACTGGTAGTAGGATATCAAACTTTGTCATACAATATTTCAACGCTGCTTTCTCGAGTGTGCCAACCTGCTGAAATCAGAACTCGTAACCTTTCGTAAATTCACGAATGAAGGAGAACTTTGTCCCAACATTGATTTCAAACACGTTTAGATTTGTTTCGTTTTAAACTTTTTGAGCGTACTTTAAATAAATAGGTTTCTACCGGGTTACTATGACGAGTTTTTTCACAGGCCTTGACTGAATGACTGAATGATGGAGACGCATGGTGATGTACAACATTCAATCAAAGTGAGCGCATGGTGTTCGGTTTATGGTTGTTGATCATTTTTATATGTGCAGTTCGTGTTAAGTTCTATAATCAAAATTACTACATGTAGACCGGGATGGAATCCTCCTGTTCAAGTCCCTTCGTGAGTGAGAACTGAGTCTACATATTAACCCGATGCAATGCTGCAGCATTGTGTGCCGGAATCGGAATTTTCCCGATGCTTGCCATTGCAGTGGCTGTGGCGTGCAGAAGTGAATGATTGTCTTTTTTTGCTTGTTTTCTATCCGATATTGAAGATACGTGATTCGAGACGATGTTGAGCGGAAAATTTTTCTTTCAATTCACTTCAAGTGTATTGCACCACGTTGCTGAGGACTGTTCCGTTGAGAACCGTTTTCGGTTGCAACAGAAGAAGCCCTCTAGCTTTCTTTAAGCTAGGAAATCCCACCGAAGTGTAGGAAATATTTTTCAAAGAGATTCTTTTGGAACAAATTGTGTTCTGTAGAAATCAGAATCTATGTTTCAGAAAAGCTCTAAACCATTAAGCGTCATGAAAACAGAATAATCCCATCAAATTTCAATTTCATCTCAAAAGTAGTTTAATGCAAACCGTGAGCCAGCAGGTGCTGTTTACATTTCTAATCAAATGAAAGCATGTTGCTGCAGTTTGCTGGCTATACGACAAACTGTGGGACGATGTAAACATACCGTCACGAACGGAGCGAAGCGTGGTCTCATCAAAAATAAATAACCGCACTTGAGGTGAGGTTCTTCCTCGTGTTCACATATTTTTTCCTTTGTGAACGTTAGGTGACTGGAATGAAAAGCGCCCTCCGGCGAAGATGATGGCGATGCCGTCGTTTCGTATTGAAACATTCGCTGCCGGAGTGAATTAGTAGAAACACAGATGCAGAAACGCTGAATGAATGTAATGTAGTTAACATGGTTCGCCTCTTAAGAGAGTGGAAGCAACAGCTCACTCCAAACTTAATTCATACGAGTCGGGTGCATAAGAAAAACAAAATGGTTTCTTGTATGACAGGCATTTCGCGGTGTCGTTTTGCTTGTATGACGATGGTTTTTCATTTCTTTTGTATGCTAAGCCACTTCAATTAATTTAGTGAATGTTTCGCTAGTAGCATCTTCAAGCGCTGGGGTAATTTGTTCTGCATCGTAAATTGTGAGCTTGCGGTTGTATTTTTCCCACATGATTCGAAATAAGAAGAGGAAACTGAAATGAACTTTTGCTGGGAAATTAATGATCTCTTGCTTTCAATTCAGATCTAAAAATTTAAAAAATTACTACAAAAAAAAAAGAAAACTCAACGATCACGTAACGATATGATATTTTTATATGATTTCTTTTCAGAACGTGGGGTAAAACTCAGGTGACTGCACGCAATCGTATCGCCCATTTTCCCCAGTGGCTCCAGAAAGGATGGAGAAAAGGATTAGGTAATTAGTCAAGTAACTTTTCCACTCTAATACACTGATACACGAGGATGTTTTCGGCTATGGGCTTCCGCATTTCCCGTCCCGTCAACGACGTTATGGTCACGCATCTCCGTCTCCGTCGGCTTGGTCGGGTGAGAGGCAATAAAAATACCCGAAACCGCAATCAATTTTGTGTCAAGTGAATCATAATTCTACTGAGGATCTCCGTTAAGAGAGGAGATACAGTGGAGCGTCCTTTTTTCATCGCAAGGATTATGTTGTGAGTCACAGTATATCTGGTGAGGATGATGATGATTATGGCTTATGTAGACCCAAATGTGTTTCACATTAACATTAATGTATTGCGGGGGTGTCCATTCTAGGCCGGACACTGTTCATTACAAAGAATAGCTTCGGTCATTACTTTATTGTTTTATTTTTATATTACAAATGTAACATTTATTAATTTGCGACTTTGGCTTACTGAAAGTTTGGTTTTTGTTCCATACAATGGCTGTGAATTTATTCTCGGAGTGTCAAGCACTTTTTCCCGGTGGATAATACGCGTGTCGCTTGCAAAGTAGCAAGACCAATAGCGCATAAATCAAAACTTTCATTTCAAAACTCTTTACGTTTCAGCATTTCGAATCGGAATGGAAATGGAAATGGATGGTGGGAGAGTTGCTGAACTCTCCCTCCCACGTCGCACTCACTCTGCCATTACACAATTTATGCAAATTTTCTTTCACTACCGTTCCCGGTTGTCGCACTTTCTCCCAACTTGTGAAGTTTCGCTTGTCAACCGCTACGCTACTAACGTTGGCGCCCGTTGATGGATGGGAATCGCCTACGGGGACACTTATGAAATTGCAGTTCAAATGGGTTCCGGGTTACGTTCAGCCACGGTACAGTAACAGTAACGAGGTCGGTATGGATAAACTGTTTGCATGCAGAGCTCGTGCCCGGCGAGAGCAGCAGCTTTGCTATTCTGTTTTCTGTTTTGTTTTCTTGAGAGCTGTCTATTTTAAGAATCAGCTGAACAACCACTCTGGTGAAACACAAATGGCCCTCAGCCGGAAAGGACGAATGGCTGACGCATTAAGGGAAGGAGTAGTTAAGTATTTCGCACTATGGAAAATATAGTTGCGTTATAAAATAAATTCTACCGCAGCCGTAGCTATCAAGGAGCATCAAAAATAGAAAGTGGACGAGACTTGAATTTATATTATGGGCCATTCTGGCATATTTTTCACAATGATCGTACAAGATGGGGCAAATTTCGATGTATTTTTCCAGAAAATGCCAAGCGAAATTTTTCTCGAGTTTCAAAAAGCAAGCATGGTGGCTCCAAAAAAAAAAATGGAAATGTAAACAGACTTACTCAAAAATTCACGAACAATGTTAACTGGATAAAAGCAACGGTAGTAGATAACTTCAAAGGAAAATTTACAAAATATTTTTGTATTGTTTGTCAATTCCTAACCTTTTAGTGAATTAAAATTTCATAATAGCTCTCTTTGTTGTTCATGAGTTATGGTCGGATAACTAGATTTTTCTAAACATTTAGCAACTTAAAAAATTTATATTTTATGGAAAAAATCGTATACTCTATTAGGACGGTAGGCATTATGAATGATAGGATAATAGTCGAAACGCCTAATTAACAAAACTTAAAAATTGCGTATAACGAAGACTATTTCGCCGAAATATATTTTTACATGATTTCTGCCGTTCTTTGATAAGTTTTACACAAAGAACTATTATTTTTAGGTGATTGGTGATTTTATCTACGTAACTAAAGGGCGTGGCTTGTCGATGCACTACTATTAGGCCGCGAAATTGTTACTGTTTCTGCAACACCAAATCTGATAGTATTTGGTGTTGCATTTCAGGTTGTCTGGAGGGACTCACCATAAAAGGAAAAGCTGAGAAATTTAGATCTTAAATGTCCAGTATTCAATAAAATAGCAATAATTAGACTAAAAGGTTATAAAAACGATGGATTTCACTATCACATCTACCTGATAAATGCAATGGAAGTATCGATTTCATACCCGAAAATGCTCAAACGTGATTGGCTGGAAGCTTATGTAAATTCACTAAAATTGTTCAACTTTATGTAAAACTTCCAACAATTAGCTGTAAAAATCCATCTCTTTGTAAAAAACCATAGAATAGGCACACGTTTTGTGAATCTATTGGTATGCAAACCAGCAAAATCCGCACAGAACTGACTGAGGTACTGTCGTTCAAAATCTATCACTTTTTCGTGTCACGATCATTCAAGTAAAACGTAGTCTTACGTCAAAAACTGCTCTTCTAAAAATTAAAGTTCTGTTTAGCTAAACTTCTCTAACGAACGATTCAAATAGGGGTTACACTAATACAATTTGGCGCAATTCCAATTGGCATATCGGTCTTATGGCATAAAATTAATTTGGCATAACGGCTTTTTGGCATAATTTTGTTAAAGAAAAAATAACTCATACTCAGTAAACCTGGTAAAACGAATAAAGCTAGAAAATATTTTTGTTCAAAGTAATATTGCGCTATTTTGTCAACAGATTGTGTCAAATGACTTGATAAAATTATTTTTGCGGAATTATGCCGAATAACCTTTACGATAAATGGTTTTATACCACATGGGGGACACTCATATAGCATTAAGCCATCCTATTTGGCATAACGCCATTTGAAATAAACACATTGGTATAGTCATAAGGAACCATTTGACAAAAAGACATTTGGTATAACGACCATTTCGCATAATTCTTGAAAATAACTTTATGACGTTTCATAGATGATTCTGGATACGGCCGCAAACCTCTCGTATGCCACACTTCTGTTTATTCGTTATACTACATTTACTCATCTCATTCGTTCGTACAAAATGTAATTTTTCGCTTCACCACAATGAGTAAAACTGATGCAACAGTAGTGTAATCCTTCCACACAAAAAGAAAAAGATCAAAAATTAAAGAGAAGTACTTTTCTCCTACCCAAAATGAGAAAATTGTGCTCTTTAAATAAGACACTTGCTGGTTTTATTCTCAGTAGCTGGTACAGATTGAATTTGTCCAGTCCAGTGGTCCAAAAGGGCGAAAAACGGGACTTTTTTCCTAGTTTCTTTTGTTTTCATTTTATCATTTATGGTCTTCAGCACTTTTGTTCGTATGAATATCCCCCTTAATCTAAAATTATCAATAGTTAGTAATTGCTAACTATAATGAAAATAAAAAAAAAATACTTTTTTGTGCTAGGAAATATAGACATAGTTTCTTCGGCAATGTTGTTTATCATGTAAAAACAAGCAACTTTGCCGAAGAAATAAAATTTCTATCTTGATCGAGTGCTAAACTATAGGGCATATTCTTTGAAACTTTTTTAAAAATTGGTTTTTCATACTTAACTTTTCTTGGTTGCATTTTAAAAGAATAAAATGTTCTAGACAATTATCGAAGCACTCAAAATACACGTTTTTTGCAGAAAACCGCGAAGATCTTAGACCTTCATTTGCTAAGTTGTCGCATATTCAAGCTTTAAATTTCTATAGCTTCACGAGCCCATGGGGTAAAATGGGGCAAGCGGATTTATGAAATCAGCACTTCATTTTAAAGCTTATGTCGAGCAGTATAAACTTGTATGGGTTCCGTTGATCCCCAACTACCTGAATGAGAGTACGGCAAGCATTAGTTCTATGTATTTTGCGTTCGCTATAGGCTTGATACACGTCCATTTTTTTGTGTTAATAGATAAACACATGGTTTTTTCGGCAAAGTTATGGAAATAACTTTGCTAAAGAAATTAGATTTCTATCTCTATCGAGTGCAGAGCTCAGGAGCATTTTCTTTGGAAATTCTTTAAAAATTAGTTTTTCATACTTAGCTTAAGTTGGTTGCATTTTACAAGAATATATAGTTCTAGACGATTATTAAAAGACTCAAAATACACGTTTTTGCAGAAGGTTGCAAATCTCTTAGCCCTTTCCTTACAAAGTAATGGCTCGTGAAGTTAAAGAAAAATAAAGCTAAAATAAGTGATAACTTTGTAAGAAAAGGTTCTAGAGATTTACAATCTTCTGCAAACACATGTTTTTTGAGTCCTTCAATAATCGTCTAGAACCATATATTCTTGTAAAATGCAATCAACTTAAGCTAAGTATGAAAAACTAATTTTTAAGGAATTTTCAAAGAAAATGCTCTTGAGCTCTGCACTCGATGCCATACACTTATTTGGGTGGTTAGGGACAAGCGGAACCAGTACAAGTTTATAGTCTCGACATAAGCTTTGAGATGAACCGCTGATTTCATAAATCCACTTGCCCCATTTTACCCCATGGGCTCGTGAAGTTATGGAAATTTAAAGCTTGAATATGCGATAACTTAGCAAGTAAAGGTCCAATAAATTTGCGGTCTTCTGCAAAAACGTGTATTTTGAGTGCTTCGATAATTGCCTAGAACATTCTATTCTTTTAAAATGCAATTAAGAAAAGATAAGTATGAAAAACCAGTTTTTAAAGAAGTTTTAAAGAATATGCCCTATAGTTCAACACTCGATAAAGATAGAAATTTTATTCCTTCAGTAAAGTTGCTCGTTTTTAAATCATTTACAACATTGCCGAAGGAACTATGTCTATATTTCCTAATACAAAAAAGTTATTTTTTGATTTTCACTATAGTAAGCAATAATTAACTTCTGGCAGTTTTAGATTTTTTTTTTGTATGGGCTTATCACTTTGACCACAACATTATTGATCTGTTGTAATGTTGCCCGGGTGTACGCTGTATTCTGCACCGCATTTCTGTGCTTTATCGTTATTGAGTAAACGATAAGCTTATATTTTTTATGCGTGCTTACGTGTTGAGGGTACCCATGCTTCGATGCATGTCCTACTATACCAAACCTGTTTCGCCTCGTTATAGTTAGCACTGGTGAGTCCTCCTGAGGTTCAAAACCATTACCTCATTAGGTCATCACACCAATATACTAACCATAAGAAGCGTCTTCGGGATAATGTAGAACTCAGCATGAAGGAAGGGTGATGGGGGGCCAGAGAATAAACCCATGCTAAAGTCACTTTGACATCGAATGGCCTGATTCTACTAAGATTCGACGACCCACGACCATTCGCTTGTCAAAGCAGACTCGGTAACCTTGCGGCTACAGAGCCCCCAAGCGGGATATTCAAACGAACAAAAGTGCTGAAGACCATAAATGATAAAATGAAAACAAAAGACACTAGGAAAAAAGTTTCACTTTTCGCCCTTTTGGACTACTGGGTAGTGGCACAGCAAAAAAAGTTGCAATATCTATCATTCGCCAATATAAAATGTACCGCTGTATTCAAAGTGTTAGTATTTTGTTGCACCTCAATGAGCATGTTGCATAAAGTGCAAGTTGCTCATACAGCCACCTGTACTAAGAAACAGAGAGAGAGAGAGAGATTATTAATACAAATTAATTTTATGCAAAAAGACTGTTTTGTCATTTGAAATTATGCCAAATTGTGTTATGACGAATGACTTTATATCAAACAACGTAGCCCTTATGATTATACTAAATAGGTGTTTTTCGTTTAAATCGTATTGAAGAAAAATGAATTTCGGCGGAATATTCTTCTTCGCGCGATTTTTTGACGTAGAACTACGTCTTACCGCAGGGTGTCAATCCAAAATTTGGATTCAAACCAGCGTCATGGAAGAATTAACGATTTTGAACGCTAATATCTCTTCCAATTTAGAACGGATTTTTATAGTTCGCAAACCATTCGATTCTCAGAAGATACAGCAATTGTATGGCTTTCTTGAAAAGATTGTTTTCTAATCGCTTTATAGTGAAAATCAACGGAAACTTTCAAGTTAAAAATTTCCCATACATTTTCCGTGCCGACGGACGACGATTGCATTCACCCAGCTTGTGGTTGTGTGGATAGTGCTGCTGCTTCAAGTCAGAGAAGCAGAATAAACTTACGGCGGTTGCGCAGTCCTGCCTTCTTGACATGTAAAGACGTTTCGGCTTTTTGCTAGCTACATAATACTGCAAACAGGCGACATATGTAGTCATGGATTGGCTAATGTAAATCAATTTTCGTGCCTTGACGGCTGCAACCGCGAAATGAGAGAGCATACAAGAGCGATTAAATGGCATCTGCACGGCAAGCTTGCTTTTTGATAATTGTCAGCGTGGGCAAACGTACGCTAGTATTATTTGAATTTTGGTGAAGTCAGATCAAGAAATGGATTTTATCAATGACAATAACATATTATTTAGAAGGTTTATTTTTTTTCCTAGAATTTGTAAATAGCTTTGTGCGTGAGGAAGATTTCTATTCTAAAATATAGCCATGATATGCTAATTAAGCGTTCGTCAATTGGACGGTTCGTTGATTGGGTGTTCGTTAGTTGGGCCATGCTCCAACTTGAATGTCCAAATTCTATTAAACTTTTGAGTTTAGAAATTTCTAACAACTGTCAGTCAGCCCAATTAGCGAATCAGGTGGAGTGAAGTCGTGACCCAATTAACGAATTCAGGCTGTACTCCGATTTTGGTACCAGTAAAAATATTTGTTTTTTTTTGCATCACAAAATACACAAAATACAAAATACATACCAAAAATTACTAGCATTAAATAAATAATGCTATTTTACGCCACACATAGGTCAAGATGGTGAGAAAAGTTTTCTTTGATATTCAAGGTTTCTTCGCAAAAACCCGCCAAACGTAGTTCTACACCAGCTACGTAGTTGTGTCTGGAATACAACCTTTCTGATTTTTTACTTTTTTTAAATTATGCCTATCATCTATTATGCCTAAGTCCCTATGCCTAATGTCCGTATACCTAACGTTGTGCATTCGAACCAAGCACTGTAGAGTAAACATTTTTGTGTTAAAATGCAAGTACACATTCTGAGCAATTTAGGAAATATATAATTTGGGAACAGTTTATCATAAAATTTTCCTTTAGTGTTTTTTTTATTGTTCAATTTTACCCTTTCAATTGTGAAAATTTAACAATAGCTTTATTTTATTATTCCTAAGTTATGACTGAAAAGCTATCGACTACCGACGACACATGGCAAAACTCAATTTAAAATTTTAGGCTGACCAAGATCAATTCAGAAATATTTTCATTACCTGATCCGCAATCTAACTTAACCGTTGAGCGTTTGATGTGAGTATAACACAGGAAGTTATTAATATCTTTCTTCAGCTTTGCTGCCACCGCTTGCTTTACCACAGGCCTTTCCACCAACCCACTCTCATGTTGTGCGGCTGCTTGTCAAATTCTATCTACCGTCTACCATTTTACCCACTTATACCTTCTCCGACGGTCAATAGTACTCCGCCTTCCGTTATTTATTTCTCTGTACCGTATCACCTTGTACGATTTTTTACCACCGCGACCATTATTTTGGTTTATTGTGGGGTGTCCTCTTTTATCAAAGTTTGATTAACTGTCTCTACTACTGTGGGCTGTTATCTCAATAAGGTGATACATTCCATATGAAAAAGCAGCATACCTTGGCCGTTTAGTTTAGAAAATATTGTGTGTCAAACTGTCTTAACGGAATGCACCATTTGCTCCCACGTCCCGCCCATTTGCGGAGCACGGAATGAGAAACTTGTAGACTCACTTGGCAGAAGCACCTGAGAATGTGAAAGCTAGCTGGCTATGTTGTTTGTTTAGCATCTTACCGGCACGTTGAAAATTTGTGCCATTCAAGACTGTACTCGAATAAACTTTTACACACTAATTTGTTTGTAACTTTTGACGTAGGACTACGTCTTACGGCAAGGTTTGGGATTTCATTCCAAAAAATCGAAAAACTCGTGCGTCACGAAAAAATGAAAGATTTTAAGCGCTAATAGCTTAGCGTTTTCTCGATATATTTTCAATATTTTTGCGCCAATCGATCGGAAATTCTTCTTCGCATCCACACCAATAAAGAAAACTATTGATTTTTAAATGCGCACTATTGAAAAATGGAAATTATTGAAGCATCCTCGCTTCGTGATTGGTTGGAAAAGACGCCATCATAGTTTTAACGTGTTTTTAGAAAACAAGTGACAAAATCTTCCCGACCCAACAGGTCGATTTCTCAACACCGCGATTGAACCTAGACCAATTTGATGTCCTTGCTTGGGAAGTAGGTAAACCAGAAAGAGTGACAAACTCGTTTCATTGGAAGTGTAGTGAAGAGATGTGCTGTTGATAAAATGGTAATAAAACCAATTGTTAATTTCTGTTAGGTAACAGGAAAGCAATTGTTTGTGTTCTTGATTTTGTTAAATTGCTTCGAAATGCACATAGAAATAACTATGAAGTTTATTGAAGATTGAATGTATACAATGTTACTACTTTGATAAATATGACATACACATGTAGCAATAGCATGTATATATGCTGCATTTAGCATGCATTCATGAAGAATCGTATTATTACATGCAAGGATATATGCTACTATCACTACAAGAAGACTTACGTAGCCCTACGTCACCTATGCGGTCGTGTCTTGTACACAATATCTGTGATGTTTTTTCCTTGCTAGTGGAAATGACTGAAATTTTGGCTGAAAGTAGCTGAAAGTTTATTGTTTATAACGGCAGATTTCTTGTCAATCGATTCTTCAAAATCGATGGGGTGGTTACAGTGATGGTTTCGAAACAAGAAAAAAAAACTCACTTCGAAAACCCAAATGCGTCTCATCGATGGATCGGTAAATAGCTCGAAATCGCACATTCAACCGTCTTCCATAAAAAAGCGAAAGCTTCGGTTTGTTTTCTGCGAAAAGAAATGATACGTACTGGACTGTATGTGTGTTCAAAGTACGGAAGGCACCGAACCGGAATGACAAACTCAAACAAAACACGGCGGCGAAATCTCGCGCAAAGAAGCTGTACAGTATGAGTGACTCATACGTTGTACATTATGGATGACGGATAATGCCGTGACAGGAATATTATATTGTCACCTCTAAGTTTGTAGTTTCTGAGAGTGTACGGAAGAAGAAGCTGCTGAAGTTTATTTAAAAAAATTCCTAATCTGGTAAGCAATCTGTGACTGTGGATGCGACAAAATGATTTAGCTGTTCATCATAAACATCAATAAGTATCTCCAAAAGCGGCTTTATTTGCCTTCTTTTAGATTGGTATAAAAACAAAAATGTGGTTTTCGTACCAAAAGACGATAAACCTCTCACAGCCCCTCCAAAAGACGACAAAAATTCCAGAACTCCGCATGAATCAAAAACCAATGAATAAATCGAATTTCAGCAGGGGAACCTCGACGGTCGAGGAAACGTGGAATGCACTTAATGCAGGAATCTGTGGAGAGAATAGGAGTGATTTCCAAAGGCACGTCAATACGACCAACCCACCGTTTTGCACTACTTCTACCAAACTACTAGTTATATAGAGAACATACAAAAGAGGGGACTCATAATTGTTTTATTCTAGGACTTTCTCTCGACGGGCCTCTTTGTTACCTTTACAGGAACCCTTCGTCGGATAATTCCAAGCAAACCGCTAACAGCTGCTATTAGCGATTTAACGCTTCCCGAAACACGTCAGGAATGTATAATTGCCAATAACAATTTACTTTAATATTAAGGCATTGTCGAGATAATTTCCCCAACTCACGGGGAACCTCCCCGTTCGTTGTTCGGAGAAGAATGCTTTAAAATAATTTTCGCTAATGGCACTTGAAACGACTGCGAGCGACTTTCGCAGGTGTTAGGCAGGAAAAATAACAACCATAATGTTATTCATTTTTCTCGCCCAAAGTCATCGCATTGGTTGGTCGGTCGGTCGGCCAGTACGATTTGCGGCGCGGACAGGACAGGCGGCCCCGGTCAATTTACACATTTTACGCCGATTGTGTCAGTCATGTTCTTCGAACGAACGGATCTTATTTATGCACGGTGCCGGGCCGAAACGAAAGGAAAGTATGTAACGCGAAACCGACAGAAGAGTGATTGTCCTAAAATGAAATTTTATTCCATCCAGAGAGGGTGGTTGGTGGTGGTGGTGTAGCTCATGACGAAGCATCATCCTAGCATTAGGTGGGCGGAGAGGGGGGCCGGAGATGAGGGCAATGGGGATGTGCGCTGTTGAATGACTTTGAGCAGTAGCACATTGCGGTACTACCTGCTGGGGGATTGAGTCTGTTGTTTCTCCGTTTTGGTTCGATTTTATATGCTTTCTGCAATAGATCTCTTCGCTAGTACCGCCTTATGCCGGGTAGATCTCCGAGGAATTTAAATTATTCATAACCTGATATCCATAACTTGCCAGTTTTACTGATGGAAGTAAAAAGATGAGTGTTGTTTGTTCTTTTACTCTTGGATTTTGTAGTATTCTGCAGAGCACCACTCCAAAACAGCATATTATCTAATTTCGTGTTCGAAGTGTCATGAGATTGGGTACAATTTATTTAGGAGAATCTGTGCCCAGAATCTGTTTGTTCAATAAAAAATATTTCGGAACGCAAACATAATCATAATCGTAATTTACAGCACCCCATTAATTAATATATTGGACGCCTTACGCAAAACTACCGAAGACAATTTAGCACCAACGATCATCACCAGTTGGTTCGAGTTGGAATGTGAATGCTGTGGGTTTCACGGTAACAGCAAACGGCTGGAAACAGCCATAAAATTGATATATTCATTCTCAACTAATCGAAACGGGGCCTGGCTTTGTTGTTTATTGCTTCCGGCGGTATGAGAAGTAAGTTATCGCTTCTCGGAATGATCTCGAGGTAAGATGCTGTACGACTTGCGAGTCGTCGTCCGACGGCGTATTTTCGAGGAAAGGCTGCGGGAAATCCTTAGCAACAATAGGATCTTGTAGTGCCTTATACATTAAAATTTGATGGTAAAGATGATTGTTTAAGCCAGGAAAGCCGAGTTCCGCAGGAGAAATACCTAGTAGTAGTAGTACCAAGGCTTCCCTAGGGGTTGTGGTGTGAGAAGTTAACTGTAAGCTGTGTTACGGCTTCAAAAGTGATTCAAATAACTGTGGATTTGTTATCATCATAATGGGCGACGAGTTGTTGAGCGGATTATGAATACAAGATGAGTGTGCTCTGTTAGTACACTTGTGGAACGAATACCGTTTTCAATTGTTGCTGGTTGGTATAGACATGTAAACCAAGGGGATGGCAATGTTCGCGAATGAAGTGCCTTGTGCTAGACTATAATGTTTTCTGTTTTTTTTTCTCTCTTTGGAATTCTATGGCGGTTCGTGACAGAATAAAGAATAAAGACAGAATAAAAAAACATTTATGAGCAATTTTGGCTTTTATGAACACAAAAGGCACGTTTATTGTTGATACGGTCTTGTTAAAAAAGTGGCATAACAACTCTCTATCAAGATGCTACGGGCTATAATAAAAACATGGGTTTTGAACATTGTTCTTTTATTAGCTTCTAAATAGAGTTTACGTAAGAAAAGTGTTCATATTCCTAATTTAAACTCAGTGATTAAGCAAAGAACCGCTTGTGAGGACAAAAAAGGTTTTTCTTTATCTAAACTCAAAACGTAATCGTTTGATGTTTTTTTTTCGCCAACGTTTGCTGGTTTCCGAAAACCGATATTTCATATTTGTACGTCAATTATTGTCCAACAAACCTCCCAGAAGCTTAGTTTAGCTCTAAATCCTTCATTCCACGAGGTCTGTTTGATACATATTTTGAATGTTTTTGATATATAATGAAAAATAAAACACTGTATCTTCAGGTGTAACAAGCAGCAGTGTGATTAAGCTCGACACCCTGTCTGGGTAAAACCGACATCTCCTAAATATCAAGTAAAATTTATTCTTAAAAAAATTATGATTCTCAGAAAAGCTGCCTATAGTATGCCTAGCGACAGCGAGGAAGAATCGGTTTTATCCTGACTAAAAGTGTCGATTTTACCCCGAATTGACTAAAAAATTTAAAACAATGGTTTAGAGCAGCAATAAACGAAAAAAACACCAGTATTTTAACAAAGTAGACTAAAGAATTACCGCTGAAAAATCAAGGATGCAAAAAGCATTGAATTTTACAAATTTTTCCTACTAAAACACTTAAGAACAAGGTCGTCAGTGTCCATTTATGGCAGTCAGTATGGCACCGAATATCACCCTTCCCTTCCCTTCTTCAGTGTACCAACATGCTCCCATAGACTCCGGGAACCATCACAAAATAATAAAATTAGTTCAACTATCCTGCTAGCCGTAATCAGATATTGCAATTTGAAGCACTAAACATTGTATTCTATAGGTTCTATTACTTTTTGGGGCATAACTTAACTAAATACTGAGATTTCTGCCCAATTAAAATTCATCACTATATTTTCACTTTTTCGCTGTCGATTTTTCTTTAATTTTTTTTGGGCCGTTCCATTCATCACATCATTCGCGAAACTTAACTTAAAACACAGAAAACTTTAATTTACCACCCGAACATCTGGTAAATTATTATAACGATTTTGCCCAAACTGTTCACTTGAATTGATATGACAAACTTTACTTCGTTTCGATTGCAATTCCGAATCCGCGACCGTCGTTGTTGATACGTTACCAAGGAAACGGGAGTGATGCCATATTTACGTTGAGCGTGAAATTGCCCAATAATTTTCACTATTAAATTAACGGTCGTGATTCGTGAAGTGTCGAAAATATACTTATAAAATTCTCTGATAATAAAATTCACCGTAAACGACATTTTATGTGATAGAATTACTGTCGGATCTAGTTCAACAGCAAAAATAGATACGCGATTCTACGTTTCATAATTGTTCCTAACAGATTATTACCTTATGCAACTTAGCATAAACTTAGCATAAACAAAACGATAGTGGAAACAAGTACTGAAATCAGTAAAAAAGCAGCTGGCTTCTGACGACCTTCACCTTAAATTCCACTTGCGAAATTATAACTCATAAAATCGAGGGGTACCGGTTTTACTCGCAGTGTCGGTTATACCCGGATTACTCCTAGTTGGCTTTCGAACTTGGTCCACAAAAGGGCACTAAAGGGTGTTACGTTCAAATTGAGCAAATATACTATATTAACAATATAGTTCACTTCGCAAAATCTCATATATATCCGAAAAGACGCAAAAGTAACACCCTCTTGCGGACAAAAAGGCGACTAAAAGCTTTTTGTAACAAACATTTTTAAGCGTGCAACCAATGCATAAGTAAAAGGTGCGGTAGATTGAATATGCTATCTCTAGCCCTATGACGTCATTCTTCTAAATTGTAACATTAGATATAAAAATTAATTGTGAATACTAGAAACTATCCGGTTTTTTACGAACCATAATGTCGGACGTGTACGTAATAGTTGAACAACATTCTTGACATTTCAGTAGCGTGCAGGAATAAACTAAAAACAAATAATTTATAATTATCATAATTTTCCATTCATGCTCTATTGTATTAACCCTTGACGTTTGTTATCAGGATTGAAAAAATCGGATTCATGAAAATGTAGGGAACAAATCAGACTTCTTTTTGCTGATTGACGGTTTGCGACAAAACTTTGTCCATGTATCCGTTTGCCTAGAGATATAATAAAATAGGAACATAACTGGAAATCGAAATAGTTTACCTTTTGATAGAATTAATTCGGAAAAAGAAAACGCTGGAGGGAGTTTCTTTTAAACTGGAACATCCGAAAACTGCACAGTATATGCGACCCATTTCACAAATTTAGCACTTGAACAATAATAAAACTAACAGGATTAGTTTGTTATACGCAAAATTGACAAAAGTCTTGGTTTAAGCGATCCAACCAAATGTTTAAATTGTAGCAACGTTTTTACTTTAAACCGTTTAGTAAATTTTCACTTAATACGCGGCTACGAAAATAAGGTGCTGCCACCAGTAAATGTTTAGTCTTCAAAACAAGCAAGGTCAGGAAATCATTAAAGAGTGTGAGGAACAGAAAGATTTTTGACAATAATTCTTCATTTACACTCACATATCTCAATAGAGTTAACAAAAGGGCGAATGCCCCAGGTATAAACAAAACGCGTGAGTTATTTTTTGCTGCACGAGCCTAGCAAAATCAACTCTCAAATGGCTTTTTACGCTTGCGGCATTCTCCCTTTTGTTGATTCTATCTTCATATGCGCAATTCCATGAGTGTAAAAGGGATAATGGAGAATTGAATTGAATTGAATTGAAGATAGAACCAGCAAACCAGAGAATGTGGCAAACGTGAACAAACCGAGCGAGAGCTGATTTTCTTATACTGGTCCAGCAGAAAATAACTCATCCGTTTGGGTTACATTTGTGACATTCGCCCTTTTGTTAATTCTATCTAGAAATGGTTAAACTCTATACTGAAAGTTGAGTTGTTTCCGATAGACGTGTTCAATTTACGGTGTACTTTGGTAACCTTTTATGCCGCAATGGCGCTAGTAGTCGTGTCTTCAGGATTATAGAGGAGTGAACTATATTGTTAATATAGTATATTTGAATTGAGTCAAACATCAACTCGCATAAACTGATTCAGTTTTCAATTAAAATCAAATTATTTTTCTTTTTGAATTTTAATTAGTAGCATAAACATTAGAAATAGAAAAACACAGGAAAAATGTTCAGCTAAGCTTCCTGCTGTCTAAATTTGCTGTCTAAACATTTGAATGCATTTTTATAAAAATCAGTGCCTGCTTGAAGTTTCGAACTTCGAATATGTTGGAGATGAAATATGGTAAAAAAAGGATAATTAGGGTAGTTGATCCAATAGTTGTGGTAGCACCTATAGTTGTGCTAGTATTCTTTTTTAATGCATTGTAATTTATGACAAAATGATAGAGTTAAGATACAAATTTTCTATATACATATAAGGCTTGTCTGTAGGACGTCATAAGTGGCTTGTCGGTAGCTAAAAACAGGCCCCTGACAGGACGTCATGCTATCGTAGCTATGCACAATGGGCATAAACGAGCTCGTGATCCCAATAATTAGAAGCCGCTAGTTTGGAATCTTATAAAATACTTATTCCTATGTAAAAAATGCAATGAATCGATTGACGATGATCCTATCTTGCGCAGACTTCGGGAAGTGGTGCATTTTGCCCTATTATGCCCAAAAATCATGATAAAAGCTAATTAAATAACATAGAAACTTCTTTGCCGCCTGAGAAATGAACTCAAATAGCTTCTAAATGGTGTCAAAACATCAGAAGAATCAAATTCCATCCATCAGCTTTATGATATTTTTATCACTTTATATCATACTAGTTGAGCCCGAGTCTTACAACTCGGAAAATACAAAAACTGTGGATACATTCCATTTGCCCGTGTTTGGGAAGATGTTTGATCGAATCGAACAGCTAACCCGAGCAGGAGCGAAGAGCAAAATAATACAAAAACAATATCAAACTGTGTTATAATGCTATATTTTGTAATTGAATAGATATAGAGATACATTGATAACACATTTTGTTATTGAGTAGATATTTAAAACAGTGGTAAGATGAGTATAATAACTGATTTTGTTATCATATCTTATTTTGGCCTTAAAATGACATTCGATATATTTCATACAATTTTATTGATTAAAGAAATTTTAGATTATAAATATTTTATAAAAGGATTTTTTAATATCTCATATACTACTGCATTTGTTATTTAATACCTTAATAATACTAAAATATGTTATTCTAAATTCTGAATACAGTCATGTTATTGCTTTGTTATTCAAACAACACAAGTAGTTATTCTTAAAGGAGTAAAATTTTGATATTATTTTTTGTTATTTTACCAACTATGTCAGCCAAAGCAAGGCCAAATTTTGATATGAGTTATTCTATTCCCAATAACATATTTTGATATTATTTTGCTATTCGCTCCTGCTCGGGAAGTCAAGCAGTCTAGCCATCAATTGATCATAAACATGATCTGTGCTCGAAAATATTGATAGCTCTGCATGAAGGTGAATATAAAACGCATTTAACGCATGTAGTTTTACCTCTGGTAGCATTGTTTTATCTGTCGGCCCATGGACATGGCTATTGAACTGCTGACAGTGTTTGTCTTTTTCAGTTTCCTACCCTTCAAAACAAATCATTCATTAATTGCAGTGCTGAATGATTGCTCGACTAATCAGACACTCAATTTTTTTTGCTCTTGACTGATATTTTAGATCTCAAGGTTTAGTTTTTAAACTGTCAGCTCTTTAAAATCAACCAAAACCTGGCTGAATATGAAAGATATTCATATGTAGATAGAATTAACAAAAGTTTCACAACTAACAACAACTAATAACTAACAAATATGATACAAAAATAATCGCAAAAGGACACAAAAGTATAAAAAAAACATTAAAAAGTCACAAAATCGATACTAAATGATAAAAGATACAAAAAATGTCACCGGTGGCGGTGTTTTAAAACTTTTCATCGTGATGCGCAGATTTTAATTGAAAATCGAAATATTCTCAAATGAATAACTTCATAACGCAGATTTAGCCAGCTGTTTGAGTGAAACAGTTACAAGATTTTTCCTTGGCTGAAGCATTTGGCAGGTTTTCGACCAGAAAATTCTGACAGTCTTACAGAGACTTCAGATAAAATAGCGCAGAGAAGTTTTCCCCTGCTTTTCGTTTCAAAATGAACGAATAAAAATAGTAATATAACAAAGAAGAACTGTAGTTTAGTTTCGTTTCGATGGAAAGTTATTTTTCCGCTTTTTGACGTTCTATTGATTTTATTGTATAAAAACTGAACAGCAGCCAATGACAATGAAATTTTGTCCACTAATTTTTATGAAAAGTTATTCCATGGCAAACGCAAAGTGAGAATGAAAAATCTCGTTCACTATCGTTGAACAACTAATTGAATTGGGTCACGTGACTCGGATAGTAAAAAGGATTTTTTGTCTGTCATATCGCAGCTCACCACTTGCCTACCGACCAGCCCTCGCCTTGCTTTGATTCGAATCAGATTATCCTCCCGAAAAGAGAAGATAACCAACGGATTTGGGTTGGCTCCTGCGGGGCTACCGATAACCGAATAATGAACAGCAGGATAAGTTGCCGCGAAACATGGTGTTTCGAGAACAAGAGACAGAACAATGAGATGGTTCTTTTGTTCGGGGCCTATCATCATCGCCAGGACGGCACCATTCCTCTGGGAGTGGATATTTCCGGGGGGAAATATTTGTGTGACAAAATTGGTCGGAGGAGGATTAAGCAGATTTTTATCGTCGCAGAGCTAATGTTGTGGGTAGATAGAAAAGAAAATTATTTGTTTTCTGGAACTGGAACAATGTAAGGAATTTATTTTTTCGAAGCTCGAAGATTTTGTTTGAGAAGCGATGAAATATGAAAATTAATTTCGAAGATTTGAAATGTACATTCTGAGGATTTTTTCGGAAAGCAATCCACCGTGGTTCCCCGACGTAGAAGCAAGTAATCCGAAGTAAATTCTAAATCTATTAGTGGGATACACAAGAGGATGAATTCCAGTGGAATCCCAGCAGCAGCTGTGTGGTCCGTCAAATATTGGGATTGGGATCCGTTCGCAGGAGGAATTGACGATGGAATAAAATTGCGGTAGCTCCTTTGGCGATGTTGCCTTTTGTTGCTATAGACAGCCGTGCTGTCATTGCGCTTTGCTTCGTACCGAGGCTGTAGCATTCGATCGGTAACAGCATGTTGCTGCTGGAGGTGCTACTAAATCTGCAGGATGATAGAATCTGCTGAAATGGACCGAGATTGCATTGGGAGGCTACGGTGGTGTGGCGGAAAAAGAAGATTAAGACTGGATGGATTGGTTGCCGGATTCCTGATCCACGTGCTCGCGTCGTCGTCTTCGCTTCCTGCTTCTTGGCATTGAGGAGGAGAATTTCATTCATTCTTCTGGTCTGATTCTCTGAATAGCAACTTTCACTAGAAGATTGGCAGGAGAGCAAGGATTAATCTGACAGCCGAGAATTCCGGCTGTTGTAACCAGTTGCCATAGCCAACAACTTTTCCACTTATTTTTTCGACCTAACACTATACAAAAAATAAGAACTTTATAAAGCAATAAAGATTTGCAACTAATAAAATCGTGAAATACTGGGGACAAAAATAACTGGAACGCCAACCGGCCAACGATCTCATACTAAATCTTTGTTGCGAAATTCGCAAAACTTTTATTTGATAGCCATTCTTTGCAGAAAATAAGGAACTGACTTTTCAACGAAATGTCATACCTAGCAATAAGTTTGGTTTAAAAATTCAACATTATTACAAACGCAGCAGCAAAAAGTTATGCAAAAAGTTTTTTTTTTAACACAGGCAATGCTTTGCATTGCATATCGAATTTAAATAAAATCGATTCAGCAAATTTAAATAAAACATCCGCTGTGATCGAGAAGAATACTGTGTTCACAAGCAACCGAGCAATCACACTGCAATTCCGACTAACGGTGATTTCCTAACAATGCGGAGGCCGACGCTTTCACGAAGGTGACAATCGAATTTATGTACTGAATCAGATTTTATTTAAAGTTTCTAGCAAATTCGTTCACATTCTGACTAAACTTTTTTTTATTACCGTCTAAGCGGTGGTAACGGCAGGTGGAGGCACCTTCAGACACCGTTGAATGAGAGGTAAACATAGAGAATAATAGCCATAGAATAAGAATCATGAGCCATGGTCAACCTGTGTAGCCACCAGCACTGGAGTAGGTCAAAAAGGCAATTAGTGAGCTGGAAAACGGCAAGATTGCTGGGAAGGGCGATATCCCGATTAAACTTTTAAAAGCGGAGAGTAAGCAGCTTTACGAAGCAATCTTCCGGATAATTCTCAGGATTTAAAAGGAAGAACACATGCCAGAGGAATGAGTGCTTCCACGATAGAGTAAAACTTAAAGTCCACGGGAGTAAAACTTGCAGACTCATTAATTGTTTTTTGATTGTAAGGTGGCGCAGTATTTAGTCAAACGTAATGAGCTGTAGCGGACAATATCCTAGAATATGGGTTTCTGACGAAACTAATTAAGCAGATTCGTACAACGCTAGAAGAACAGAAGAATGGAAACAAAATTGTCTTTAAAAGTGCAGTACGAAAAGTAAACGGGCTGTTGATGTCACAAATGCTGACACTTGATACTCAAACGCAAATTAAAAACTTTACATTTACAATCACAGCAAAGGTTCAATATCGAGTTAAATTATTTTTATTATGTCGTTTCAAACAATAACAACCTCAAGACGATGCCGAACATTCGAACACAGTTCTTTGATGATTCTTTACGAGCATTTTACAGAAATTTTGGCATCCTTGGCCATTTTCCTTATCAAACGTACCGAGTTGCGAGCAATCTTTGCACGAACCGATTTGATCACGTGCGGCGTACGTGCAAACCGTGGACCTCCATTTCCTGGCTTCCGCGTCTGAGGACGATCCTGTAGATACATTTTGTTGCGATAAACTGTGACCAAATGACACCTTACCACCTTGACAATCTCCTTCGGTGTCTTCTGGGAGAGCAGCAAACTTCTTTGGCGTATATTTTCATAAATTTGCAATAAAACAATTTGGATGTTATGGTGTGGCAATTCAAAGTAAACGAAAACAAATTCACTGTCAATAGAAAAAAGTTACACAAATTAACGTAATAGTAAAGTTTAAACATTTACGTATTTTTCCGGCCGTACAGGGTGCCAACGGTCAAAAATTGGTCAAACATTACATTAATTAACAGACTTTTTGAAGTAAGTTAAATGGCTAGGAAATACAAGTAAACTTTTTGATTTAGTTTCCGATTTTCCAAATACGAACTGTAGGGCTTTTCGTTTTACACCTTCCATCAGATTTTGTACTGCTGCTGGTTCGTCCTGCTGCTTAACGTTTTTCAATTGGGAGCAGCTTCGGCGAGTGTGAGGGGTTTTTGCCCTTGGATACGACTTGCACGTTATTGGCAGTGAACCTCTAACGTGCATTGTCAAATGTCTTGGTAGAGTGAAACGTGCTAATCCAATCCACTGACGCTGCTAGCTTGGCATGAGTTGTTCATTCCTTTTTCCTCTTCGCTCATCGTGGAGAGCAGATGAGATTGCTCTATAACTGAGCGAGTGTGATTCTAGTTTCCGAAGACGTCAACTCTACTGTATTTGTTGCAAGAAGGAGAAGACGTTCAAGATTGGGTTGTGGTACTGGTTCTTCTCCTCTTCACAGTGCAGTGATAGGAACGAGAAATTTCCAGGATTTGGGAGGAGGATACACTATCGGAGAAGTGGATGGAAGGTATAGTTTATCCCATCTACAAACATGGCGATCGGTTCGATTGCAGCAATTACCGCAGCATTACGCTGATCAACGCGGCCTTCAAGAATCTCTTTCAGATCTTGTTACGTATCCCCAATTACCAGAAATTTCGTAGGGCAGTACCAGACGGGCTTCATGCTGCTACGAATCAAATTTTTACACCCTGACAAAAAAAGCAAAGCCATGGGTATAAACGTCTTGTTGAGAACTTGACCCTTCTTTATCAACAGACTTCGCAGCCGACTATTAGAGTACAGAACAATTACGGGCATAGAGCAACGATCCTACTGAATCTATAACAGGACCTCCCAGCCGAGATTCGAACATACGACGACTGGTTTGTTAGGCCAGCATCGTAGCGCGAAGCTAACTGGGTGGTTCTCTGACAAATCCACCAGAAATTCGTAAATTTCAAGGCAGCGGACGATACCGTCGAGCACAAAGAGCTACATATATTAGATAATACGCAAAAACGGCTTTCCGAACAAGCTGACGCGGCTGATCAAAGCTACCCTGCAGCGACTGATGTACTACGTGCGTATTTTGGGGGCACTTTTGACTCCTTTTGAATCACACAGAGATTTATGGCAAGGAATAGACTGTCCCTTATTTACGATCGCTGTTGAAGGTAGCCAACTCCTAGCCGTCTCAGACTAGAACCTACTACCTTTGGGACGGCGAAGGCAATCTACGCCAAACTAAAAACGGAGTCTAGCAGGATTGGGTCACAAATAAATGCGTCGAAAACCAAATATATGATAACATGAGACTCCAGAGAAAATAACGTTCGCCTCCCATGGACAATGACTATTGACAGCCATGAACTCGCAGTATTTAATAAGTTCATATATTCTCTGACTACTACCGTAAGGAAATTTAATGATGCATTCAACCTGGAAGTCGGGTCTACCTCTGCCGAAAGTTGAGAGGTAACGGTGGGCCGGCGACATCGCAAGGATGCCGGACGACAGTGCATCAGCGAAGTATATTCTCTTCATTAACCCCATCGGTACCAGAAATAGAGGCCCGGGCGGTGTTAGGTGGTTCAACCTAGTTGAAGGTGACTTGCGAGTGTGTTGAAACGCTCGAAGAATTGGCGACGAGTAGTTCAGCGCTGGGTAAAGTGGAGTTAAGTTTTGGACACACCGGGATTCACCCCGGCTCTAAGCTACTAGAGTCATCCTAGGCGTCCTTTCCTTTTTGCAACGGATACATAGAGTTGATGATCTTGGAAACTACAATGACGGTGTTCAAAATACCGTTATTTAAAAATAAATTTGTATTGCCGTCCTACACCTTTGAGTCAACTTAAAAAAAATCGATCGACAAATTTATGAGTTACGCCCTTTTGAAGTTTTACTGGGCAGATTGGTCATATAAAGTAAATGACAATTCCAAAATGAACGCAAATCACAGCCGGTATTGATTTTTATGCAACATATGCCCATTGCCGACCATGTTGGGAGTACTGGGACTAGCCGGAAATGTTCCGGGTTAAGTTATCGCTGCGGGAAATAGCCAGTATCGAACATGAACAAATACTTAACTTATCATGCGACACCTCAAATTACGCCAGAATTCAAAAACTAGATCAATCAAAGTCAGATCAACTACCTAGCACCACGTTGGTTATATCTGAACAAGTACCGGGGACTTCCGGGAACACCCAGACAAGTGGCCAGTTTCGTCCATGAACAAAGACTTATCGTGCGACACCTTAAATCACACTCAATGGAATAGAACTCAATGGAATGGAATCAATGGATCAATGGAAGCCAAATCTGCTATCTAGGGTCAGGTTTGGTCATATCTGGACATGTTTGGGGGACTCCGGAAACCTCTAGGAAATGACCAGTCTCGAGCATGAGCAAAAAACTCATCAAACGACAGCTTAAATCACACTAAAAGGTCGTGAAGGTCGTCAGAGGCCAGCTGCTTTTTTACTGGTTTCAGTACTTGTTGCCACTATCGTTTTGTTTATGCTAACTTTATGCTGAGTTGCTAGTAGTAGGTAATCTGTTATGAACAATTATGAAACGTAGAATCGTGAATCTATTTTTGCTGTTGAACTAGATCCGACAGTAATTCTATCACATAAAATGTTGTTTACGGTGAATTTTATTATCAGAGAATTTTATAAGTATATTTTCGACACTTTACGACCGATAATTTAATAGCGAAAATTATTGGCCAATTTCATGCTCAACGTAAATATGGCATCACTCCCGTTTCCTTGGTAACGTACCAACAACGACGGTCGCGGATTCGGAATTGCAATCCAAACGAAGTAAAGTTTTTCATATCAATTCAAGCGAACAGTTTGGGCAAAATCATTATAATATCTTACCAGATAACTGTTCGGGTGGTAAATTAAAGTTTTCTGGGTTTCAAGTTAAGTTTCGCGAGTGATGTGATGAATGGAAAGGCCGAAACAAATTAAAGAAAATCGACGGCGAAAAAGTGAAAATATAGTGATGAATTTTAATTGGGCAGAAATCTCAGTATTTAGTGTAAGTTATGCCCCAAAAAGTAATTGAATCTATAGAATGCAATGTTTAATGCTTCGAGTTGCAAGATCTGATTACAGCTAGCAGGTTAGTTGAACTAATGTTATTTTTTTTGTGATGGTTTCCCGAGTCTATGGGAGCATGTTGATACACTGAAGAAGGGAAGGGTGATATTTGGTGCCATACTGACTGCCATAAATGGACTCTGACGACCTTGTCCTTAAATAGAACATGTCTTTATTATCAAAAATGTACCACATTGTGTCCACAATATAGTCCGCAAGTGGCATAAACTTTGTTCTACAAGGAGCTTTTGAGTGAGATTATACGAAGGACCTTATAAACCAGCCGTGGAATTTCGGTATGAGTTTATGTTCACACATATTTTTAAGTACAACTTTCAAACTACTCGTTTGTTTTTTTACAAAACACTACTAAAAACATTGCGGTAGCAAGACCCTACATTTGATACTAATCTTGTTGAAATCGGTTGTGCGGTTCCGGAGGAAATTATGCTAAGTAATTTTTACATTTTTGCTAATAACTTTTAAACAAAATGTCACGCAGCAAAACAAGGTAATAACACCTTCCAAATAATCTCGTATCTCCGAAAAACATACATACGCAGACATTGCTCAATTTGTCGAACCTTATCGATTGTAACTTGGTCTTCCGGGACTCGGATTAACTTCGTGTTTTTCGACTAATTTCTAAACCTCTGTTATAGTACAACAAAGGTGAATCGGGCACGAACAAATTTAACGTCTGCGTATAGAAACCGTATGGAACCGCAAATATTGCGACGCAGGGAAATTCAATAGCGACAATACTTTCGGAGAATCAATCTCGCCGTTTAGCAGTTTGCGACAAATAGTGCCTGTTGTATTTTACGCCGACGTACCAATTTTTGTAGTCCCAGCAAACGACAGCGATCGGGATACTGCGGTAGATTATTAGGGTCACGCTCACGCTACGGAAGATTGTGCCAGAGCCAGCCGTATAAACCTTTTCTGTACTCGTTCGATCCGGAGATTCCGGTAGAGCTGGTGTGGAGCCCAGATTAGACATGCATTCTCATGCATAAAACGGACGAACTAGTGCACAGTAGAGTGCTTTGAGACAATGTGGGTTTTTAAAATCGTGCATTATCAAATCAATCATATATTGGAAATAAAGCCTAATCAGCAAACTATTGAAAGAATCCTTAAGATATATAATGTTTACAAAAGACACTTCTAACTCTTAAAATCCTGATGTATATAACTTAGAATTCTATATGACTATGTATAACAACTTTTAATAAAAGCAAGATAAGGTTATTACAAAAAAACTGACGGGTTGCTTTGGAAATCATCATTGCACGATAATGATCAAATGCCAGTTTCGGGTTGAGAGTATTGAATCGAATCGGTTGAATAGAAAAACATATTTTAAGATGCATATGCCAGTCTGCAGCCAATGCCAAGAGCAGAGACAGTGTCGTCAATCTAATCTAATCTAATCTAACCTCACACTAACGCAGTCAATTCTTGAAAGCATTCTGAAAAATGGCGATTACTTAATTCAATAATTTTTCTTGTCACCGGCCAGGCCAACTGCACAACATGCACCTTAGAGAGAATTCCAGAGAGTCAAGTGGAACCAGAAACAATACCTAATTCCATTAAACTGCTTGAAATCAAGGGGAAGGAAGAAAGCGTGGACCTCACGTACCAAACGCTTACCATATAGATAATGATTTATTTACAGTCGTTAGGAGTATCTTTGTTAATAATGGTTAAGTGATACTCTGTACGCTTGGGGACGAACTAATGGCATTTAGACCAGAAACCAGGCTGCAATTGGCCAAATATATAGCCCCTTAGTTCATTCTCTGAAAATAGATTAGAGACAACAGCTACCGAAAATATTAGTTTAAATAATGTAACACTTGAAAATAAAGTCGTGTGGTTCATTGGTTGCCTAAAACTGCAGTTGTAAAATTCGGAACTGAAAACCACACGACTCCGCACCTCCTAATTTTGCTACTCAATTATACAAATTGAAGTATATCCCGGTATGGCCACGTGGAAGCGCTAGGTAGGGGCTTGGGATGGCTAGAGCTATGTTGGACGCTTTTCCCTAGTTGCCTGCCTCATTTCTTCCCCCCTAGAGCAGAGACAGTATCATTAAACACTAAAATAAATAAAAGTGGTCCCAAGTTACTGCCTTGGGGTACACCTGATTTATTTGTGAATGGGGACGACAGTTTTGATCCGACTTTCACTTACAGAAGCCTGTCGGGTAAATACTAGACTACACTCAAATTTATTGCGAATAATTTGGAGGCAGTAGTCAAACTTCTAATGCCAAGGTAATTTCTTACGCTGCGGTGTTCGCCACTTTTAAAGACCGGAAACATAAGAGAATACTTCCAAACCTTCGGAAATTTTGTTTGCATGAATGATTTGTTAAAAATGAATTTCGCAAATGTACAGCTAAGGCTTCGGCGCATCGGCAATTTTTTTGGCAGCAGCGGTAATCATATCAGGAGTAATCTCAAATATATCGAAATCGAAGCAAATATCTGGTACATTCAATGAAGCACTATCAACATCTCTAGTTGGTTCGGGATTTCAATCGAAAACAGAGGAGAAAAACGCGGCAAATAATTCACGTGAATTTTCTGTATAACTAAAAACATATTTCATTAATAATTTGATTGAATAAAAAAATCAGACCGAAACAGACTAACTTTCACTTGAAAAGAACAGCTTGACCAGAACTGGGCAAAGTTTTTGTATTGCTAATTTTATTTTACTTTTTTTTGCGAATAAGCACACGCCTCTCTCAACACGATGAAATACTTTGACACAAAGTCACGACGATCAAGTTTCATTATCAGTTAGCAAATTCTATCAGCGCGGTGATGGTTCCGGTGGTCGTCGACAAGTTCATTGAAAAAGCCGCCTACAAAGTCTCGTCAAACAAAAGGCTAAGTTTCGAAACTAGGATGTTGCGCCCGAGTTTTGCTCCGCTTCGAGCTTTCCGTAGCTGGAAGGATATTGTGGAAAAGTTCTGGAACGCTAGTCATTATGACAAGAGGAATGCAATAGTTATGTTGTTATGTACGCCCCCCGGGTTTAGAGATAGAATCAAGAAGGAATCATTTAAATGTACCACTTTGTAGTAACTTTTTCAACATTAATCAATTCTTTTGATTATGTTGCTAAGCAACATTGGCGGCTATTTTTTCACATCAATATTTATTAACTGAACGAGCCAATTTCAATCATTATTTTTTTATTCTTACGATCAGTCGGCCTCTTCTGTTTATGACATATCATTTTCTACCGAAGCCTTTCTGACTCAAGCGAGAAAATTCCAGTTTGCATTTGCATTACTCTGACTCATAGCCATAAGTAAATGCATTCAAAATGTTTTTGCAGCCAACGGCAGCCAACGACAGCCGGATGTCGCCGTAGAGTGCCTTCCGATTGCCAGGACAAATACTGCCAGAAGCATTGATTAGCCCTGTTACCGCTTCCTACCATAAACTGTACATTTATAGAGGAGACACAGCACTTCGCACTTTCTCTGGGACATTGAATCATTCTATTGTGGAACCAAAAATATACCATTGATTACCGTTTAATAATCCACTTGTAACTGCGATAAAAGCAGCTATTAATAGCACTTATGGTGAAACTTTACGTGAATTGGAAATAATGTGTCCCGAATCCCCTAGGGACATGCAGACCAAATGGAAAAGCTACCGATTGCGGAAGGCACATTACACGCGACAAACGAAGACAAACCGTGGTTGACATTGCTTGCCGGCGAATCTCGAATCGGAACGACCTTGTGTGTTGATAATTCCGATAGCATACATCGCATCCGAATGGATGTGAATTGCTAATGCTCGAATGAACTGACAGATACGTGTGGTGTTGATGCTAGAGGCGTCTCTCGCTCTGTATAAATACAAAAATAGATCCGGATGTATGCACGACGCCGATGATGATTGGATGGTGCTTCAATGGAACGGATCCAACACGGGGTTGATGGGTTATTAACGCTCCGATTCCGCCCTGAAGCTGCATCTGCCACTGTGCACTGCAATGTGTGGATTTACAAATAAAGTTGAATTATGAAAGTGGAAATCAGATTGTGAACCATTTTGGGTTTGCAGGAAAAAGGAAGTGCATGTTAGTTCGGATTAGACGGACAAACTGCACGGCTACAGATCGGAGTGCATGCTCGAACTCATTTAAAGGACTAATTATGTAGATTATAAATATTTTAATATTAAACAGAGATTTATTATTTAAAAAAACGGAAACAGAAAATTAACAACTTAATTCACTGCACGTTCGCATTATTGGCCAGGAAAGTGGTTGAATAAATATGTAAATAGATGCTGTGTTACAGCAAATTCAGCTAATCATCACGTTCCACTCCCAAATAGTTCAATCTAAGGACCCACGCAAAAACAAGCAAAAGCTACCCGAAACATGACTGGAATGAAAATTAGCAACTCATTTCGAGACCAAGCCAGCCTCAAATCGAATTTGGGAAGGAAATTCAATTTGACAATTTGGCAAAGGAGATGCAGGGGGCCCTTAATTGACACACGGGTACAGTGAGTGAGTGGACTATTTTCTGCAGCAGCAGCAGCAGCAGCAGTGGTGTACAAATTGAGACAAAATTGAAATTCTAACTAACTCGCACTCCTTCGCATTAATTTCGACGACATCATAGGCATGCAAATGTCTTTCGCCCAAACTAGCGAAGAATTCAGAAGCGAAGCATGTCGATCCTGTCCTGTCTGTATGGAGCTGCAGGATGTCATTAGAAAGGAAACAAAGACCGAGTTTTCCTATTAGCGCTTCGAGTTAAATTTTCTATTTACCAACACTTCAAGAGATCTCAAAATGTTCCTATTTTCATCTTGTTAAAGTTCCTGTAAGCGTACACATTAACCCTAGAAATCGAAGGATGAATCAATTATTACTTATCACAAAAATATCGGTCGATTAGATTAAAGATTTTAGACTTTCCGTTTGAATTTATCCATGGACACAAAATTAGACACAAAGTTTTACATAAAATTCGGATTGACATGTTTCGTCTTACTCTCTCTCACGCTCATTCCTTTTCTGTTTCTTTTTTTCCTTTTCAGTCCCATTTTTCCACTTTTAGTTGCATATTTTTATCTTTTCCGTACCGTTTTTTTTAGTTTTTGCTCTCACTTTTCTTGTTTTTCCTATCGGGTTTCCGCTTTTTCTCTGGTCTTTTGTCTTTTTTCTACTCCGTGTTCTCTGTTCCGTTGTTCCGTTTTCCTACGTTTCCTGTACAGTTTTTCAGTCCTAATTTTCCTTTCCTCTAATATTCACTCTTTTTTGTAATTTTCTAGCTTTTCTCGCTCCTTTTCTTGTTCCAATTTTCGCCTCTTTCTCATTTGTCGTCCTCGTCAGTTCCATTTTTTCCTTTTTTCTCAGTTTTTTATTCTTTTCGGTCACGTTTATTCTGTTTAGCTTCCCTTTTCCCTTTACTCTTCGGTTTTCCTTTTATATCTTCTGTTTGTCGTCTTTTTCTCTGATGGTTTACCTTTTTCTGCAGTCTAATTTTTCTGTTGTTCTCTACTTCTGTCTCATTCTGTCCCCGTTGTGTCCCACCTTTCTCCTTTTATCATTCGTTTTTTAATATTTTTTTGAAATATATAGAGTAGGGCTGGGCATTAGTGCGATGTTTGAAGTAGTCATCAATTTTCGTGAAATATAATAGATAATATATACACTCAAGTCGCTTTTTACGCGAAGGATACGTCCCGCGTAAATTCCGAAATTCGCGTAAAAAACCGCGTGAATTCCGAAATTTGCGTAAAAAACAGCGTATATATAATATATAGATGTAATAGAGATATAATATTTTATAGTGATGCAGTAACGCAATGTCTTCACATTCAACTAGAAATTATCTGGAATAGTGTTAAGCAAAATAAATTCTTCATTCTTCTGATCAAGTGCCGAGCCCCGCTAGTGGGGTAAAAGTGCGAAGCCCGAATCCATGAAATTAGTACAGCAGTAGCTAACAAAACCATATTATCGTCAATCTGCGGTATGTTTCGGTAAGGAATATGCTCAATTTGCACCTTTCCTATTTTGCGCTGGTGTATTGCAGCCTCCGTCAGATCGAAACTTTTCCAAACGTTTGTTTTTTGTTTCATCAGCGGAAAAACATTGTTTTCCTTCGGCCAATATCTGTAGAGCACACAGTTTTCTGTAGATCTTCCATTTTTAGTATCTGTAATATAGTGCCTAAAGCTGTGTATAATTAACTTTACATTTTTGCGTCGTCCATGAATCGCACTTTTGCACCGTCCGTAAATCGCACTTTTACCCCGCTAGGTGCTTAACGGGGTTAGATTAAATTATGGAAAAGCGAAATATATTTTAAAATTCTTTTCACCGTATTTTCAAAACAGATATGTGAGTGATGTAAAACGCTGCTACAAATTTTCAACAAGTAATATCCTCCTGTTGATATCGTATTTGCCGTATAACGAAAAATTACATCAAAACTGCCCTAAAATAACATTTACACATAACTCAGCAACTATGCTTTGTAAGCAACCAAAGAAAGATTACGTGAGATTCAAGCTGTCAGAGTAGTCACCCATCCATGCCAATGTAGTCAATTTACTCGGAATCTGCACCGAAAAATCATTGAATCGCATTTTTACCCCTCCTTACTCTATGTATGACCGCATTTCAAGGTCAAGACGACAAACATGAGATAAGTCAACACCCGTTTTTTCCATTCTACTAGTTTCTCTCTCTCTCTCGCTCTCTCTCTCTCTCTCTCTCTCTCTCTCTCTCTCTCTGTCTCGAGATATTTTCTTTTTCCGTTTGGTTTTTCTTGTTATTTTGTTTGAATGCAGAGAATCGAAAATCTCCTTTTCTTTCCCGTTTTCCCACCTTTTCTGTCACGTTATTTTCTTTTTCTGTCCCGTCTTCCTTCTTTTTGCCTTCTATTTGTTTTTTTTTCTGTACGCTGTTTCTTCTTTCTCTTCTTTTTCTGTCAAATTTTCCTGTTCTTTTCAGTTGTTTTTCCTCTTGCTTTTCTCTTTTCTGTTCCGCTTTTTAGTTTTCTGTCTTGTTAACTCCTTTTTTTTGTTTACGTCTGTTCTGTTCCTCTTATTATTATGTCCTCCTTTTCTGTCACCTGGAAATTAAATAAAAAGAAAACTTATCCAATTTAATTCTACTATGTATGTTGTATTCTTGACAGATACGTATTTCGCCTACGACTTGCAGGCTTCCTCAGTGTCTATGGTTCGAAAACACGTTCGAAATACGTATCTGTCAAGAATAAAATAAACATAGTAGAATTAAATTGGATAAGTTTTCTTTTTATTTATTTTCCAGGTTTCGTATTCTACTAAGACGTTCCAAAAACTTCAGTTTTCTGCCACGTTTTTCGTTTTATCCCGTTTGTCTTCCGTTTTCATGTTTTTCTGCATCTAATTCCTTTCTTTTCTAGCTTTTCCTTTTTTTATAGCGTTTATCTGTTTAGTTCCCTTCTTTCTGTCCAGTTTATTCGCATTTTTCTCATATTTCTTCTATTTTCTTTCGTTCTTCCTCTTATTCTGTGCAGTTTACCTCTTTTTTGTCTTGTTTTATCTTGAGTTTTCTTTTTTCTCTGTTCCGTTTTTCTGTGTTTTTTCTGTAAATTGTCCTTTTCATTTTCTGCTTTTTTGTACCGTTTTTTCTTATTTAGTTAAGATTTTTCTCATTTTCTGTCCAGCTTGTCCTCACTTTTTCACTCATTTTTCGTCTTTTCTTCCGTTTTCCCTCTTCTTCTGTGCAGTTTTCTTCTTTTTTATCTCTTTCTGTAAGTTCTTGTCTTTGACTGTTTTCTATACCGTTTTCTCTGTTTAATTCCGTTTTTCCTCATTTTCTGTCCACTTGGCATCATATTCTACTCTAATTTTTGTTCTTTTTTCTTCTATTCTCCCTCTTCTTCTGTTATGTTTCCTATTTTTTGCGTTACTTTTCCGGGTTTTTCCACTTTTTTACGTTTCGTTGTCTTTCTATTGTGTCACGATTTTTATTTTTTTTGTAATGTTTTTTTTCCTCTCGCGTTTTTCCTCTTTTTTCAGCTGCACCTTTTAAAAAATATGTAAAAAGATTGATTTCTGTCATTGTATGTCGAGTTAAAAAAGGCTGTGAACTGAAAAACCTTTTCTTTAATAAAAATATCTCCCGTCTACTAGTACTAGTCTTCGTTGTAAACAAACTAAAATATATTTGATTTTTTATGTTTTCAAAAACCAGTATGGAGAAAATGTGGCACAAAATCGAGTGCAACGTTTGTTCGACCGTGCGTTCCTGGACACTTTAAGGACGAGCTGCTGAACGAAAGTACACGTTTGCATGAGCTTTTGTAAATTGAAAACTGTGAGAACAAAACAAAAAGAACATGCTTGAATATACGCTTATAATTCGGACCGCGAAGGTAGAAGTCTTTCTTAAAAAAGATAAACAAATGAAAACTGACAAACAGTTTGACAGTTTCCAACTAAGACGTGATAATTGGGACAACATGTAATCTGGCAATTTTCTATTGTCCCATTCTATCTGAATATGTTTAATCAATCTTTGTTTTTGAGAAACTTTAGTGGCCGGATTTAGAGGTTGTCCGGCCATAGAGGACTTCCCCTTACTAACAAATTTTTTGACAGCAGAACTGTTAAAGAAAGAAAGCGGAAAGGTCCTCGTGTTCCAATTATTTTCTTTGATTCGTACTTTGAGCACGTCCAATAGTTTGATTGCGATATCTGAGCTTGAAATATAAGGTTCTACCAACATGAATTGAAGCACCTGTTACTTATGTGCTACGGTCTTTTTTTCGGACAACCAGGCTGCAGTACTGGTTTTCAAGTCTACTAAATGTGCAGTTTTCCAATCTTAGAATTTATTGTCTGTTCCATTGGTAACAAAACGTGCTGCTCATTTTTTGTTGTCATGGTACAGTAGGTAACCAGGTGGTGTGTTGATAAAAAATTGACAGGAAATAGTATCTTGAACTGTTGCAACGTAACTTTTATCATTTACGAAAAAGGTTTAAGCGACTGGTAAAGTCTGAAGAACCATTTTTTTGTAGAAAGAAACAATATGTCTGCTCCGGTTGGATATGGCCTATTGTTGGAGTGTCCATACAATAAAGCGCACAGAGTGCGGCCTACGGCAATGGCCAGACCCCTTTTCAAGTGTTGCAAGATATATCCGGACACACAGTTTGTAATTTGTCCGTTCAACCATGCACACAGGATAGCGGAATCCGAGCTAAAGATGCACACCGCAACTTGTGAAGATAGAGCTAACTTTCACCTGTATAAGTATTGTCTAACGACGGCTGCTGCCACAGCCACATACGGTACTACCGAAGCGCTGCAGGAACCGGAATTGATCTATAATAATGAAGATCCGATTGGGCCGAGAAAAGTACGTGGTAATAGTGACGATGATGAATGCTGGGACGATCTGCGCTTTCCAGCATACAATCCACAGGAGTACTGTGCCAACGCCAAAATCATCCGCAAGGCTACACGGAAAACACCTGCGGAAAAAAGAAAATTCTACGAAGAAGAAACCCAACGGCATCAGGAACTGGATGCAAAAATAAAGCGAGAAAAGGAGAAGGTGATGATAGTTACGGCTCAAGATCGTGCTCACCAATAAGACCCTACGACTATTTCGATTATCCGGCATTGTCTTCACGTTATGATAGCTACGTTCGCTATTCTGCCAAACCAGCTATCGCCAAGATCGGTATTCTAGTTATGACCACGACGAAAAATACATTATCGTCGCTATTTCAGGGATTAACTACGCTTATCTCCTTTCAGATTTTTAAATTGACTTATTGCATTAGGAGAATAAGAATTTACTTTTTACATATACTTGTAAAATTATTTACCAATTGCTAATAATAAATATGCTTGATGGAGAATTTCGTGTAATCGTTTACTTTTTGTGCGACAATCCGCTTATTGAACCTGTGCCGAATTCAGGAGTCCTTTCCCCGTTTGTCGGCCTTGGACTAGAATCCGCGTCAAGAGCGCCCATGCACCGGTGTCTGCCTCGAAGCCGTCGTCTTCTGTCGGGTTCTCTACTGAATATTGTTTTCGTTAATCTCTCATCCAGCATCCTAGCTACGTGGCCAGCTCACTGTAGCCTTCCGTGTTTTAGTCGCATCACAATATCCGCATCTCTGTGTACTTGGTATTTTTTTTGTGCCTGCCACTTACCCCCACACCAGGAGGCTTTAAGTCTTGTGATCCCCCTGGTAGTGATCGCAACTGTTTATGATTTTTTTAATTACAATATTTATTACAATTTCATCAATTAACTTTATACTTCCTACACTAAGCTCTTATCTTAATTTACTGGGTAATCTAACTAACTTGGCTGGTTAGCACCCCAGTGAGAGATTTAGATCTTTGCATACGAGTGTGATCGATCGTATGTTCAGCATTTAAAAATTGGATTCATTTTCCGCAAGAATTGTGGAAGTTTGAGTAGCATTAATCGTAACACCGAGTCTTTAAATTTCTTCAAGTTTCTCTCGTCTTTCATGGTGGCTGGGAGTTCATTGTATTGCTTTTTACCGTGGTATGAAAACGCTCTTTTCCCGAATTCCGTATTTACTCTCATTATTGAGAGATTAGTTTGAGTTCTAGCGAAGTGACTATGGGAAGCCCGTTCAAACTGTCGGTTATGATGCGTTGATGGATTCCACAGGATATCATGCATTTGAATGAGTATTTGTTTTGCACGAAGTGCTGCTACTGACAAGACAGATGTGGCTGTTATTTAAAACAAGCCGAGCGTCGTATACAAACATGGTTTCCGATATACTACCTTCAGGCAGCGATTTTGAAGGGTTTGCAAACACTTAATTTTATATTTGCTGGCCGCCCCTCAGATTAAAACCATGTATTGGAGTTTTGACTGTACAAAAGCCTGATATATGTTCAGCATTTGGTTCGTTGGCAGGAAGTTATACAGTAGACCGCAAATTGAACTAATTTCAGACTGCAGTTTACTTATGTGGATGTATCAAGTGAGTTTTATATCAAACGTTAGGCCAAGATGCTTGAAGGTGTCAACTTTTTGAACCGTTTCAAGGTTAACGATTAAAGCAGGGTTGGTAGGTCGTCTGGGTTGGAGCGGAATTGAAGATCATGTATTTCGGTTTCGGATATATTAGGTGACAACAAATTTTCGCCGAAGTATATCTGCAGTTTCTCCATGTCATTCCTCATTTGTGAAAATGATTTGATTCGAGTCGGTAAATGCATATGACAGGTACGTATTGTCAGTAAAGAGACGTGGTATTCCATGTAGCCCAATTTTGTGAAGGTCGTTGATATAGATCAAGGAGAGGAGGGGCCGCAAGAATAAAAACTGTATATTTCGTGATTCATGCGCCTGCGTCACACTCCTTCTTCTAATATGCCGCCATGAATTGATCGTATGATCTTACGCTCAAAAAGCCAGAATAACAATCTGCACGAGTTTCATACGGAGTTGCTGGCTACGTAAACAGTAGAAAGTACCGGAACGTACGTAAACAAAGTCGTCGACCACTTCAAAAGTATCTACATCTATCACCCTCGCAGTTCCAACACCCGAAGGGCTACGCCTCTCCCTATTAGTCACCATATGAAGAATCGTACTGGCAACCCTGTTAGCAGCTGGTCAATTTTATTAAGTTTCGATTCTGTCATGCTTAGCTCAGCGTTAGAATAAATCGGAATGGCTAATGTAATCCTCGCGCAGACCATCCTGCGGAATGCCCTGCGCACCAAGGTTGGCGTCCGACATAATCACGATTTGATCGTACAGAAAATCGGTAAGCGTGAAATTGTCCGTTGCGGCTGGAACGGATTGCCAGTGTACGCTGATCGTGTGGATTACCCGATGCCACCGATCTGCTTCGAGGAGCCAACGCCCCATGTGTTGGCTCTGCGTGCAAAGGAGAAGGGAGACTGCTGGAAGAAGCTGTCTATCCAGGAGAATAAAGCACTGTACCGTGCATCCTTCTATCAGACCTTTTCTGAGATGAAGTATTCAACAGGAGAGTGGAGAAAATGTATCTCGGGTTTGGTCTGATTGTCATTTCGATTAGCATTGCTATCATGCAAATGATGAAGGCGTTTGTTTACGACGATCTCCCGGTTATTTTTTATGAAGAGCACCAGAAAGCTCAGCTCAAGCGTATGCTTGTCATTGGTGTTGGCAACATCGATGGACTTTCATCCAAGTGGGACTACGAAAACAACAAGTGGCAGTAAACCCTTGCCCTGCAAAATATTAGTTGGTAATTGTATACTATAATTGTCTATCGATGCAGGTGGTTTTCAAATTGGCTATCAAAAGAAAGTAATAAACTCAATTAGGTTTCTTCATATACTTTGTTTTGGTAGAATTTATGGTAAGCCCTATCCTTGTAGCTTCCTTTTTAAGATGAGTGTACGCTTCTTCCAAAGTTCTACGGTTAACATCGATGATATCGTCGTCGCCCGCAAACCCTAGGAGCGGCTGCACTTCGAATAGCGCCTTCCAACGAAATGTTAAACAGCAAATTCGATTGCCCGTCACCTTGCTTCACACCATTTACGTCACAAACTAGTCTGATGTCTCACTTCTTGCACTTGATTTTGAACCATCAAGGGCAAATGGTGTCCGCCACTTCGCTCATTTCGCTTAACTGAATCGTACGTCGCTTTGAAGTCTATAAACAAATGGTGGGTCTGGAAGTTGAATTCCCGGAATTTATCAAGGATGTCGTCTCTCGCGACAACCGCTCTGGTTTCTTGCAACGGCCTCGAAAGTTTCTTGCAACGGCCTCAGTCCGAGAAACAGGATGCTGATAAATTGCACAATACAACCGTTCGCTCCCCGTACTTTTCTGTTTTGCAGCTCTCTAGCTGCTTTTTTAATCTCGTTCAAAGTTGGTAGATCCACCGTCTGTCCATCATTCTCAATCGGTGTCCTGTTTCCAGGGCCCGGCATCGTCGAAACGAATAAATGAAACTGACTTTCTCTTACCTTCGCTTCATACAAGAAGTGACCTGCTTCATTTGTTGAACAGAACGTTTCAAGCAAGCTTCAGTTGAAGTTGGTGGCTGTTTCAATTGACGACGGCAGAAAGTCAGGTACGATTTGTCGACATTAACTAGGTTAACTTTAATATGCGTTGCATTGTATGAAATTCTACTCAAATTCAATTGATTTGCTTTCAAAGTTGCTGGCCTTCTTCTGAGTCTTTAATAGAAAAATACAAATGAAGAGTTGAAACCGATAGTCATGATGAAGTGAAACCCGTTTCGCTGACGCTGACTGAAGCCAGTTCGAAACTGAAGCAGTGCTGCTTCTGTTGAAACCGAAGCTTTACTGCTTCATTGTTGAGTGACGCTATGCAATTGAAGGTGAAGTTGTCGGGCCCTGCCTGTTTCTGCTGACAGCTCCATCTTGTTCACCATACAACGGTATTTACATCGAAATGCTATTTCCAACACCTGGTCACCTCCTGGAATCGTGCCGCTCGAAGCAATCCTTCATCTCCGCACGCGTTCCCATTGCTGGCGTTTCTTACGACGATGAAGCCTCTTTTCGGTAGCTCTAGCATCTCGGTATTTCTTTCTTTTCTCTGGCGTGTTGGTGCCAATGGGGCGTATGAATAAAAGAGTTAGAGCAAATGCTCCCATGCGATTTAAACGGGAAAAGCAAAGTAAACTGTTTTATTCATACGGCCTAATATGTCAGTTCAGGTTCGATTCTTCTCGTCAGTCGCTCTTTGGCACTTTGGGTCGAAGCACTCACTGGAAGTGGCTGCAGCAATTTAGTATTTAGTGAATTTAGAAGTATTTAGTGCTACTTCTCGCGCTGTAGTGCTGATTGTGGATATGCTTCCACTGCTCGTTCAGGTTTTCTTTAAGTTGTTCTACGAACCGTTCATTACTTTTCCGAGAGTACTCTGCAACAGCTCCGTCCATTGAATGTTCAGTCGTATCTTCCTTCAGCTTTTCTGATCCCATTCAAACCCATTATGACCCGGCGTACATTGAAATCATGGATTAAATTTCATATGCTAGAGTATATTGGGTATAAAAGCTCCATTGAGATACCATCTTGCCCAACCGACTTATTGTTCTTTAGCAACATGATGTTCAGATTCAACGACACATGACAGTGAAGTCTTTAGTTTATTTCGCTTCAAAACTCAAACAAACCAAGAAATTGGTCTTAAAACCAAAAAAGTGACCAAATAGGTAATAATTGCTTCCACTTCAAATACTTAGAGTAAAATTAAATTTGTATTGAAAAAATATGCAAAATGATTTTTTCTCTACTTTACCTCCTCTTTGCTATGCCAGTACTAGCATGATGAAGCCTCTCATCAGTCGCTAAGTCGCTGTTAGCTTAAAGAGCATAATAAAGCCTCTTATCAGACTAAATTATAATAAGCGCCACAGACTTGAAGAACGATATTAGCATTATCATAACTCAAAAAAAGCATAAACTTCCCACACAAGTGCTTCCCCATGATAAGTACATCTCGCGTTTACCAGCAACAGAGCAAAGAAAATGAAGTGTCGAACACAAAAATTTCTGAATTATGGTGCTGACGCACAGGAAAATCTACCGACTTTCACCATCAAACCATGCAAGCGCGCTGAGATGAGAACCTTTGAAACATAGTTTGCAACTATGACACTACAAATAAGTTCTCCACTATACATACGAAGCAAACGGACCTGTGCAAGATTTTTTTTTACTCAAATTGACATTTAATCACCACTAACAGCAGCTCACAAAAAGAAGAGTGTCGCTGGAATGCGTGAATAGTCGGGGCGAGACTCCCGGCTCCAGCCAGCCAGCCAGCCAGCGAGTAAGTTTTTGCAGTACCAACGACGAAACTCATGCTCACCGGGCTGACATCGGATAAAGTTGTACGTGCCAATCTGTTTTCTCTTTCTACCCACTCACCAATAATGTGCCCGCCTGTAGTACTTCACGTGCCACCCGAGAAAGATTCATCTTGTAAAGTGCATTTCACGTCCACATCCGCCGGTACATCCGGGCGTTCGCATTACACCGTACAGCCCGACAAACAGACTGTCGTCACCAACGTGTGAAAACTAGTGGAATTTAGTTTGCCTGCAAATGAAATAGTTTGAATTTTTTCCTTCGCGATCTGCTTGTCTGTGGTGCATCGTCGCCTGTTGCTACATTTTCCACCCGATACCGCATGCCATAGTCAAACAAGCATCCATTTAAGATTTTATCTCCTGGGAAGAGAATTTCAAGTGTTGAAGGAAGACAAGTTCTACCGTACTAGTTGAGAGCTAGTTTCGAACGGGCGTGCTGAAGTTTCGACACCGGTAACAGTTTTCTTAAGCAATGCGACATCGTTTTTTGACAAGCTTATATCGATCTTTTTTTTTCATTCTCATTCACATACGTGAATTGTTCAATAATGTGTGAACCTTGCCTCATGCTTCAACGCGAATGCTTTCGAAATTTGCTCAAGCCAAGTTTGTGCCAAGTTTCAGTGGTACGACGAAACAATCATTCTAAGCAAAAAATAACAAATTTTAACATAGAAATTGTGTTTTTGTAATATCAAAATTCTCGATTCGTGTTTTGTTACCGACACAAGTATTGAACAAATTAAGAACAAAGAATTGCAACAGATCGAGCAAAAGTTAATTCAACATGACACAGGCGATCAGTTATTCATTCCAGTATCCGAATAATATACGATTTTGCCCTGTCTTTCGTGGTGAAGATGAGGCAAGGAACATTACATTACCGGAGGCAAAACATCGTTTCGCCATTGCAAGTGGCTACTCGTTCTGACCAATTCGGTGCGGTGGAACAGCACCGACCGATGCGGTTAGATACGGGTACAAAAGTGGACCACCGGAAGACCTCAAAGCACGGGGACGACACGAGCGACATGTTTGCACAGATACTTAGTGCAGCGATAAGACACTTGGTCCGGAATAACTGACGAGCTCCGGTAGGTGCCAGCAGCCGCCGTGGGAAAATGGTGCACTCGGAAAGAGCTGACCAGACGACGACGATACAGTGATGAAGCGGAAAACATGCACTTGGGTTGATTGAGGTAAGATTCTTTCGCTCCATTTATCCATTTATACCTCCAGCTCTACGGAAATCACCTGTTTGTGCAATTCAACCATACAAGAATAGACCACAATTCCCGTCTAAATTATTTAACCGATACGAGACTAGGACGAAGTTTATAAAATGAAACTTTGCATCTTTCCATTTATTCGCTTAACTTTTCAGATCGAATAATAACCGCTACACAGTAGCGGTCTTCTCGTTCACTGTGGTCTGATGTAGTTATCTGCATTAATAAACTGCTTAGCTTAGGGTATTCCCAGCATCACGTGGTATTTTTCCCGCGGTACACATTTGATGCATACGAACAAGGCAAATCCTTCTTCGGTCGCACAAGTTTTTGTTTCAAATTGTTTTTTTCGTCTCCCTGCTAGTATTACAAGAAATAATCGTGGGAGTTTTATATTTTCCTTCCTACTTTCTGCACGCGAGAAAAAACCCTTCGAGGGCTACCGACTGCAAAATAAGAGAATAGTGTAAAACTGCGAAATGTTGCTGCTGTGGTCGGTCGCCCGCCGGGTGCAGCATGTAGAATTTTCTTCTATCAGCCAACTTGGCGACTACAACGAACCAAGCAAAAAAAAAAGACCCGCCCGCATGCATAAGGAAAAAAATGTAGTGCATTGAAAATTAGATTAAACCGGTCAAACAAGGTTGAAACCAGATTGGAGCGACTTTCAGCGGTGATTCGAAATGCAATTTCATTCTGTGGCCTGCTGCTGGTCGGTTCTTTTAAGTCCACTAGCTACCGTCTGGAAATCTCGGTTAAGACACGGAAGAGAAAGGTGCCAACCCGGGGGGAGGCGTAGTGATTAAAACACAAGCCAAGCAAACTGCACTAAGCTGCGACTCATAAATTAAAATGTCATCTGCAAATTATATCCTGCGGTACGGAACAGGAAATAAAATTTATTATGCATTTTTTCGTAGAAAATTTTAAACGTTAGACGAAATGCGTTGTGTCATCTTAGCCAAATTAGTTTCATCATGAATCCATTGGCGTTGTCAGCGTTTGATAGATGGGGATAGACCAAACTGCAGTTATCCGTTTCTAAAGATATGAAATATGCCGCAATTTATTTTATTTTATTTTATTAATCAAAATTTTATTGAAATAGGTACGTTAAGTTAAGAGTGTGTAGAATCACAGTTGGCATTTGCTGTAGGAGTATGTTGATTTTTTACAGAATGGCGTCATTGGAAGAAGCAAATTGATATCCTAAAACGATTGGCAGAATGTCTAATCGTCGGCAAAAAACCCAAGAGTGGAAGCAAAGCACCAAAGTGCCAAGGATCTGTTGGTATTGGATGCTTTTGGTGAACACCGGTATTTCGGAATATTGGAATAGAAAATACCGATAGTACCGGTAAAATACCGGTATTGTCAGATTATTCGGGCTCAATAGAAAGTCTGATATTTTCCAGCAAATTTCTTTATTTTTTAAACCTTACCTTCAACATCATTAGAATTTAAGCAGATATAATATGCTTAGCGATTTATTTTCCGAGCTAGAACTGATTTTTTATATATTAAAGTGATTTTGACCCAGAGGGTCATTCACCATAGAACTGATTTTATTGCCAACGCTTCCAACAATTGAACTATCAAAGTCGGTTGAACGGCTTCAAGCGCATCAGGAATTTACCTTTGATTTCTTCTAATTTAAAGCAGTGGAACTCGCTTTTAACTATTTTCAAAAATCCCGGTATGGTATTGCAGTTTCCAGTATGATGAATGCCCTAGTCTTCTACAGTCTCTTCGCGAATTTTTGCTTCGTCCCCAAACTGGAACACCCTTGCATAGAATCATCCTCTTCATCATCGTTCACAGATAACGTATCTTTTCTGTTCTGTTCTTTTCTGTCAATCCCACTATTGGCAGATAGTGGTTTAGAGATTTTATCCGCTTGTTTAATAAATGTATAACTCGAAAGCAATGTTACAAATCGAGTGAGAAGTCAACGATGCCTACTCCAGGCTTCTGCCGTGCTCTGCCAAAAATCTCTATTCTCGGCGTGTTACTAGCAAAGCACAGAAGACGAATAGATTTGCTCTCTCTCAGTCGGATGTTACCTTCTCCGACGCGACGAGTTGTGTTTTGCTTTTGCAGTGCTTTGCTGCTTTTTTCTGCCGGCGAGTGAGCATCAGTTTGGTTTCATCTTTCTTTTCCTGCCGGAGCGCTACGGAATGCATGCTCTCAAGGTCACGGAGCAAATCGTTCCAGTCCATATTGCCATTGCCTATCGCATATTCTCTTTGGGACACGGAGCGAATAGTCTTGATCGTTGTGAGAAGCAGATTGCTCTGCCTTTGTATGCATAAGATGAGCAAAATGAAGCCTAGCCTACTCTCACACGAGCGAGTATGAGAAGCATGAAATTGAACGCTTGAGACACTCACGCAAATGCATGATAGAAAGCTGCCGTTATTGTGTGCAGACATTCTGATACTTACACACTTGCGAACGCACAGGCTCCTAGCGTCTTTCTTCATAGCCCACTCGCGAGTTAAACAACTCGTGAGCAACCAGTTGCTCGTGAGGGCTACTGGCACACATATGGATACAGATTTTGCATTACTTTTTCTTCTTCTTATTTTTCTTCATCTTCGCCCTCGATTTTACTTACGGGCGGGAGTGCGAGCTCTTGCGAGTGATCGCTATTAGAGGCTTGGGGTGCAGTGACGAGCGCGAGCGACGACCGTCGCTGTTAGCTAAATCCACACTCGCAAAAACTCGTCGCAGTGCATGAATAAATCAGAGCAAGAGTCCGAAAGCGACACGCATGCCGGCGTGTTCGTTAGAATGACGGGTATTCATGTGTTTATGTGTAGGAAAATTAGACCATACGAGTGTGGGCTTCGTAACACTGCTCGAAAGACTTGAAGAATATTCCATTGAAGTCTTTCCTGGTGGACCTTGGTTCTACAAAAATAAATTGAAACGCGCCGTGTGACTCATACAAATAAACATTTCTGCAGCAAAGATGCTCGACTGTGCCTCAAACGGGTGGAAAAGCTTCAATTATTTAAACCACAGTTTCAACTGAATTATTGCTAATAGTCGAAGAATCTCTTCAGCATTAACACCAGATTTTTTTTCTATGAGTTTTACAATTGTCTATAAAATTTGGTTCTTCTTCGACATTGAGGCAGACATATATTCAAAGCAAAGTTTCAAAGAAGTTGAAAAACCAAGGATATTAGAAAATACCGCAAATACCGGTTTTGTGCCGTTCCAAAACCGATATTTCGGTATCCAAAAATTGGTCGGTATTACCGGTTTCGGTAGTTCTACGAACTAAACGAAGGTAATGAAAGCGCTTACACTTTTAAAATTTAGTGTACACTCATTTGCCAGCTAGTTGGCGGTTAGCTGATATTTAGACGTTGCCCACCTCTCCCCACTTGCAGCCAATAACCAGCAATAATACAATACCGTTAAAGAACAGCACGAAAATTACAAATCTCATATTGCTGCCTTGAGAAACATCAGACTTATTGGTGAACACCTATGAAACACAGGATCTAGGGCTGGGCAAGACGACTTAAATTCTGTTATAAGCTGTTCAACTGGGCTATGGCTTATGGTTATAGATCGAAAGTTCGGTAAACTACGATTCGCGTACGTTCTAAAAACCGTGGATTTTGTCGGGAACCGTTCGGTTGAATGCTTAATTTCCTGTAAACCATTTCATTTTAATGGCCCATGAGCCGTTTACCCTCCCCTAAGGGGCCGTGCACTAATTACGTAAGGCATAATGGGGGGAGGGGGGGTTCCGCGAAATCTTACAAAATCTTATTTGGGGGGAGGGGGGTTTAATCATTTCTTACGTAAGATTTTCACACGCGAAAAAATTATGAAAAAGTCACATTTTTAATAGCCACTCGTGTTATTTGTTACAAATTTTTTTAAATTGATGAGTTAGGTTGTGAAGTATCGAAATCTTTCATGCTGCAAGGAAATACGTAGCAACCTGCTGAGTATTTTAGCCTTGCCCACTCAAGGAAACAGCAGTTGGCCTACTTGTTCCAGAGCCTCTGTCATCGGTTTATGCAATTATTCCAACATATTTCGTTGCAATTGCCTATCCCAATCCCGCAAGGCAGTTGCAATCCCTTATGATATCATGATTTTGTTTAAAAGTAGCTTACTCAACTAATGTATAGCTGCACCAATGGAACAAGTGCTTGAAAAGCTACTATACAACAAAAATGTTTCTTGGGATGTATTGTTCTTCTGTTCCCAAAGATCTTGCCTGCCGCATCTGACCAGAGTGGGGTCAGTATTTTGCTTCAAAGGAAATCGCGGATGGTCATTACAGATCTGTACATTAGACGCAACGCAGTGCCAATTCCAACATAAGACCATGTCGCGTGTCATCTAGAAGAGGCAAAGAAGTTCACTACTTGACGAGGACACGTGTTCAGACGATTTAGATTAATGCGAATTAAGTGAACGCTAGTGAGTTTCTGAGCATACACCAACATTTATTGACAACCTCAATGCTGAAATACGTTCGGTTCGTGAGTGGGCCATAAAGGGATTTACAACAGATAATTGATATTGTTTGTTTTTTTTATGAATATGTTTGAATTTTGGTTTTTATGAACTTGTTTGAACTTTGTTAGCTGTTTCAATATTCTTTCAATGTCTAGCTTTTCAAATAAAACTTGAATTTTGATGTTTCAAAAAATCTTACTAAGATTTTTAAGGGGGGGAGGGGGGATTGGCCAAAATCTTACAAAATCTTATATAGGGGGGAGGTAGGGTTCAAAAATGAGGAAAAAGACCTTACGTAATTATTGCACGGCCCCTAAGTGGATTCAAATTTTATATGAAGTACTCTATCACTGCGTTACGGATGAGATATTAGTTGGAGCAATAGACAGTTGGCCAAATCGAGAATTGCTTTGGAATCCTCTAACGATGGAGTAGCTAAATGATCTCGACCTAGCCGACGACATTATATTGCTCGCACAACGCCGAAACGATATGCAGAGCAAGTTAGATTACCTCTCCGAGAGTTCTCACGCAGCAGGTCTCACAGCCACACGGATAAGGAAGGCCAGGGGTGCCTTGGCAGGACTGCGAAATATTTGACCAGATCACTCTACGTATGAAAATCCGAATCTTTAATTCAAACGTTAAATCCGTACTGTTGCATGCCTGCGTAGTGCGTCTCAGCGCAGCGGAGACAACGTAAAACTGCAGATATTCACTCGTGCCTGGTGGCCTGACAACTGGATATACAATGAGGAACTCCATCGTCGGTGTCATCAACGGCCTATAGCCATAGAAATTCGTGAACGTAGGTGAAAGTAGATCGGACACACCTTGAGGAAAGGAGCGAACGAGGACTGCAGAGAAGCACTCGACTGGAATCCACAAGGACAACGTAGAAGAGGCAAACCCAGAGGCTCATGGCGATGCAGCTTAGCCAACGACATCCGGGCTGTAGACGAGAACCTGTCCTGGCGACAGGTAAAAGCCATGGCGGGAGAAGATGCCTGATTTCACCAACTTTGTTCTGCCGGACCGGCGGACATGGACACATAACATAACTCTTTCACTGAGGTGAGGTATGATTTTTGCTCTTCGACCATTTGTTGAGTAGCGCCAAGTCGAGATAGTCGAATGGTCATTTCGATCGAAACCCCCTTGAAATGAGTATAGATAACTTGTTTACAAGTGTCTACAATCGTGCAACCACTAGCAATGTCCCTGAGTTTGTTGTGTCCGATACGAGCATGCCTGCAATCAACATGGATATGGAAACAATAAACAATAAAACAATAAATACTGATTCTAAAGTGTTTGGAACGAGCTCAGGAGTACCGCAAGGGAGTCATTTGGGACCTCTATTGTTTGTTGTAGCCACGAATGAACTCCCATATATGCTAGTCGATGTATTCGTATTAATTTATGCTGATGATGTAAAAATATTTATATACCTGTCCGTGACATGAAGGATTGTACGATTCACCAGGAGAACTTAAATCAGTTTCTCCACTTCTGTGAATCGTATGGGCTAAAACTAAACGTTACCAAGTGTAATGTGATTTCATTCGGTCGCAGATCCAGAAAAATTGAGTATGAATACCGTCTCGGTACAGACGTAGTTCGAAAGAAGACTTGCCACTTTGTGTATTTTCCGTGTACAACAGAACGGTACAGACAGACCAACTAGGAATAAAACCGTGCTGTGTCGTTTTGAGTAACTCTTAGAAACAGTATAACAACACTTACTATTAGTTCAATTAATTTAAATGTTGCCGAGCGACTGGCGATTCCGTCGTAATTCGTCACATTATAACACTTCAGAGTGGAGCAAAATTGCAAAAACATAATCATTTTCTGTTTCGTAAAAATGAATAAATTTTCAAGGGTGGCGTCTTTGGAAAAGCTTATCGCCATTCGGGTGACCGTAAATCCACCTAAGTATTGGCAGGGCCGGCGCTAGTCAATCTATTGCTCCACGCAAATTCTCAAAATGGCGCCCTTAGAACAAACGAAAAACAGCCGGCGTTGCTGTGTTGCTGGGATATTTTACTACATTTTTTACGAGTAGGGAAAGCTACTCAGCACATTAAAAGATACGGTATTATCATTCTACTGCCTACACATTCCACGGTGTTCAAAATACCGTTATTAAAAAATAAAATGTGCCATTTAAACGGAAAATGCCAGTTAGTTTGTTTTGCCATCCTACACCTCTGAGTCAATTTTTAAAAAAATCGATCGACGAATTTTTGAGCTACGCCCTTTTGAAGTTTTAAAGGGCAGATTGCTCATATAAAGTAAATAAAAAATCTTCAATGACACTTCCAAAATGAACGTAAATCACAGCCGGTATTGATTTTGCATGCAACATATGCCCATTGTCGACCATTTTAGAAGTTTTACGCTGTATTGGGACTAACCGGAAATGTTCCGGATGAAGTCATCGCTGTTGGAAATAGCCAGTATCGAACATGAACAAATACTTACCATGCGACGCCTCAAATTACGCCAGAATTTAAAAACTAGATCACTGACAGTCAGATCAACTACCTAGCGCCACGTTGGTTATATATGGACAAGTTCCGGGGACTTCCGGGAACATCCAGACCAGTGGCCAGTTTGGTCATAAACAAAAACTTATCGTGCGGCACCTTAAATCACACTAGAATTCAATAACTAGATCAATGAAAGCCAAATTTGCTATCTAGGCTCAGCTTTGGTCATACCTGGACATGTTTGGTGGACTCCGGAAAACCCTAGGAAATGACCAATTTCGAACATGAACAAAAACTCATCATACGACACCTTTAATCACACTAAAACTTTTAAAATAGATCCAAGTAAGCCAAATTGAGTACCAAGAGCCACAATGGTCAATTCCGAACATGGCTTTATTATCAAAAATGTACCACATTGTGTTTTTTTTGTATGGGCTTATCACTTTGACCACAACATTATTGATTTGATCTATTGTAATGTTGCCCGGGTGTATGCTGTATTCTGCACTGCATTTCTGTGCTTTATCGTTATTGAGTAAACGATAAGCTTATTTTTTTATGCGTGTTTATGTGTTGAGGGTTTTACCCATGCTTCGATGCATGTCCTACTATACCAAACCTGTTTCGCCCCGTTATAGTTAGCACTGGTGAGTCCTCCTGAGGTTCAAAACCATTACCTCATTAGGTCCTCATACCAGTATACTAACCATAAGAAACGTCTTCGGGATAATGTAGAACTCAGCATGAGGAAGGGTGATGAGGGGCCAGAGAATAAACCCATGCTAAAAGTCACTTTGACATCGAATGGCCTGATTCTACTAAGATTCGAACCCACGAACATTCGCTTGTCAAAGCAGACTCGGTAACCTTGCGGCTACAGAGCCCCCCCCCCCACATTGTGTTATTGACTTCCCAGGGGTTCCCGGGGTCCCTCAAATATGTCCAGACATACAAAATCTAGCCCTAGATAGCAGATTTGGCTTCCATTGATCTAGTTATTGAATTCTAGTGTCATTTAAGGTATCGCACGATAGGTTTTTGTTCATGGACGAAATTGGCCACTTGTCTGGGTGTTCCCGGATGTCCCCGGAACTTGTCCAGATATAACCAACGTGGTGCTAGGTAGTTGATCTGACTGTCAGTGATCTAGCTTTTAAATTCTGGCGTAATTTGAGGCGTCGCATGGTAAGTATTTGTTCATGTTCGATACTGGATATTTTCCACAGCGATAACTTTATCCGGAACATTTCCGGTTAGTCCCAATACAGCGTAAAACTCCTAAAATGGTCGGCAATGGGCATATGTTGCATAAAAAATCAATACCGGCTGTGATTTATGTTCATTTTGGAAGTGTCCCTGAGGATTTATATTTACTTTATATGAGCAATCTACCCTTTAAAAATTCAAAAGGGCGTAACTCAAAAATTCGTCGATCGATTTTTTTAAAAATTGGCTTAGAGGTGTAGGATGGCAATACAAACCAACTGGCATTTTCCGTTTAAATGGCCTATTTTATTTTTTAATAACGTTATTTTGAACACCGTGCATTCGCAAACGTACAGTGCCGTAGCGTCTTTTGGCATAACCACTCACCGTGAGGGCTAGTGGCACACTGGGATACAGATTTTGCATTACTTTTTGTTTTCTTCTTCATCTTAGGCCCTCGATTCTACACGCGGGTGGGGGTGCGATTTCTTGCGAGTGATCGGTATCAGTTGCTCAGGCTGCAATGACCAGCGAGAGCGGCGACCGTGGCTATTAGCTGAATACATACTCGCAAAAGTCGTTGCAATGCATGATTAAACAAGAGCGGGAGTCCGAAAGGAATGCTTAATCCGGCGTGTTCATTAGAACAAGTACGCGTGTGAGAGAAAATTAGCCAACACAAGTGCGTGCTTAGTATTGCGAGTGTTGTTCTTTTGGATAATTGTCGGTTTCTTGAAACCCACTATTAGAATGATAAACCTTCAAAAACTAAAAAGTTAATTCGTTTCTTTGTTTATATCGGGTCGGTTCATATTTCCTGTTACTTCAGAAATTTCGTCCTCATACCTTGCTACTTCATCGAAGATGAATCTGCTGATTGCGGGTTCTGAAGAGATTCGAAAATCTCTCCCGAACAATTTCTAAATAATTTATTATCACCAATGTCACTTTCCCACCAAGTTTATCTGAGTGTTTTGATTGTTGTGTTTTGTCGCGAATAGATTTTCATCAGGAGGATGTGGAGCGCAAACGGAAAGCGAAGAATGGCGTAGGTGTATGAACCATGCACTTGGAATGATTCTCAAAGTACACTCGTCGAGAGTATCTATCTCTTACAAGTTGCGATGTATAATGATTTGTTTAAAAAGACATTTAAAAATTGATTCTGCTCAATATGCACACGATTTTGCTTTCAAATGTTCTACAAAGTATTTCAGTTTATTAAAATGCACATTTTCTCTGAAGACGGTTTCTCGCTAGGACGCATGATCAAACTAATGAGGATACTAGATCTTTTTTAAAGAAAGCATTGGATCCAAAGAAACACAAAATTAGCAACTTTAGAAACGGGAAAAATGGTTCGATTATTGCTGAGTGTGCAATAGGGGATAATATTGAAGTCGTGAAAAATGACATTCAAAGCAATTTGGGTGAAAAGTTTAACGCTGTTATTCCTACAATTGCCAAACCCAAGGTTAAAATTGTAGGAATGAGTGATCAATATTCCTCCGATGTCTTCGTTGACTTTCTTAAAAGTCAGAATGACGGCATCGGTATCAAAGAGGTTAAAGTTATTGCGCAATATGAAAATCCACGCTTCAAATACAATAAATTTAACGTAGTAGTTAAAGTTGACAAGGACACTTATAACAACCTGATGAATGCTGGAAAAGTAAGCATTGGGTGGGATAAGTGTCCGGTTAAAGAGGCCGTTAATGTTTTGCGTTGCTTTAAATGCGGGGAATTTGGTCATAAAAGCACGGAGTGTGTTAATATTGAAACATGTTCTAAATGCAGTGAAAAGCATAAGACATCTGATTGCTCTTCAACGGAATTTAATTGCGTAAATTGTATAAAATCTAATAACGTACTAAATATGAATTTGGACGTAAAACACCCAGCATCTAGTTCACAGTGTCCGGTTTATCGGAGGCTGTACGAGAAAAGGAAAAGCAACATATTGTTAAATAAATAGCAACAAAATAAAATTCAATGTGAAAGGAGGTTAGAGATAGTTTATCTGAATATTGCTGGTTTATCTACAAATTATGTGGCTTTGCGACATCTTGTAGAAACAAAACGTCCAATGTTAGTATTTCTAGCCGAAACTCATATAGTGGACGCTGATGCCTATGATCAATACAGTATTCCTGGTTACAAAGTTGCTTTTTGCCTCTCACATTCCAGACATACTGGTGGAGTTGCTATTTACGCGAAGGGATCAGTTAAATTCAACATTCGTGCAAACGAATCCGTTGAGAACAATTGGTTTCTAGGAATTTCAGTTGAAAGAGGTATGACGGTGGGAAATTTTGGTATAATCTATCACTCCCCTAGTTCAAGTGACCAGCGTTTCTTGGATATTTTAGATAACTGGTGGGATAACTTTATAGATCTAAACAAATTAAATATTATTGCTGGTGATTTCAATATTGATTGGCTCAATGGACCAAATTCGAACCAATTAAAGCAACTAGTAGATTTTTACAATCTAAGACAAACTGTTAGTCAGTTTACTAGAATTTCCAGACACAGTCGAACATTAATTGATCACGTGTTTTCAAATTTTGACAAGGTCCATTTTCTTACAGAGGCCGCTTGTAAAATTTCTGACCATGCATGGACAATTTTTATTTTTATCGAGAATGACCAAAACCGTGATGATATAGTAAATATAAAGTGCTGGAATAGATATTCGAAGCAAGCAGTGTCTCAGTTTGTTTCGAGAAGCTTGGATTTTATTCCAATAACTGGTGATTTGGAACATAAGGCCAGTGTTCTTACCAACACGCTGAAAGAGTGTACCAATACGCTTGTCTTCGAAAAGTATATTGAACTACATAACTCGAATAACTGGTACTCTTTAGATCTATTGCGTTTGAAACGTGAAAGAGATAAAAGGTACAAGAAGTTTTGTAGAACTAACAATGCGGATGACTGGACTAGGTACACAGCCTCACGTAACGTATATTCATGCACCTTGAAAAAGGTTCGATGTGAATATATTAAACGGAAGATTGATCACCATCAAAATAACAGCAAGGAGTTATGGAAAATTTTAAAACAGTTGATTCAAAGTAAAGATAATTCTCCGCGGTCCATAACTTTCAATGGCACAGAAGAACAAACGAGTCAAGTAATAGCGAATAAATTTAACAGTTATTTTGTTGATAGTGTTCAGCTGATCAATCAAAGTATTGATTTGGTCAGTGAACCTCACGAAATAATACAGCCGATTTCTAATACAAGATTTGATGGATTTCGCCCTATTACTTTTGCAGAGTTGAAGGATATTTGTTTTTCTTTAGAGAAATCGGCTGGTATCGACAATGTCAACGCAAAAGTAATACAAGATTGCTTTCATGTCATCGGACGCGACTTGCTGGATCTTGTTAATGAATCGTTGCAAACTGGGCACGTGCCTAAAGTTTGGAAAGAATCACTTGTGATTCCTATTCCCAAAGTTAATGGAACGGATAAAGCCGAAGAGTACCGTCCTATTAACATATTGCACACATTAGAGAAAATCCTAGAACTTGTTGTCAAAGACCAGCTAATGAATTATTTAAACTGTAATCATTTGTTAATTCCAGAGCAATCAGGTTATCGAGAGGGACACTCTTGTGCAACTGCTTTGAATCTGGTACTAGCAAAATGGAAAGAAAAAATCGAAGCTAAAGAAACTATTCTTGCTGTATTTTTGGATCTAAAACGCGCGTTTGAAACAATCTCTAGACCCTTATTGTTACAAACCTTGAAGCGATTTGGTATTGTAGGGATGGCATATAAATGGTTTGAAAGCTATTTATGTGACAGAACTCAGAAAACTCGCTTTGATAATTTGAATTCTGATTCCATTGCCAACACACTTGGTGTACCGCAAGGAAGTGTATTGGGGCCCCTTTTGTTCATAATTTATATCAATGACATGAAACGAGTTTTACGGTTCTGCCACATAAATTTGTTTGCTGATGACACGGTTCTATTTATTGCGGCTAAAGACCCTAATGAAATTGCAACACATTTAAACCAAGATTTACATTATCTTTCGAATTGGTTGAAATTTAAACAGCTTAAGCTCAACATTAGCAAAACAAAATATATGATTATTTCAGCCAACTCCAAACCAGACGTAAACGTTGAAATTGATGGTGAGACTATTGATCGCGTAAATGAACTAAAGTATCTTGGAGTAATCATTGATGACAAGTTAACTTTTAAGTCTCACATTGATAATGTCATCAAAAAAATGGCGAAAAAGTACGGTGTGTTGTGCCGTTTAAAAAATGAATTGATTAGTAGTAAAATTCTTTTATATAAGTCAATCATTTCACCACATATAGATTTTTGCTCATCCATCCTGTTCCTTGCAAACGAAACACAAATATTGAAGTTGCAGCGCTTACAAAATAAAGTTATGCGATTAATTTTAAGATGTAATAGGTACACTTCCTCATATATTATGCTGGACGCATTGCAATGGCTTTCTGTGAAGCAAAGAGTTTATTTTTTGACAATGGTGTTTCTATATAAAATTCTTAATGGAATGCTGCCTCGATACTTGTGTGATCGAATTGAAAGGGGAAGTGATTTACATACGTACAACACTAGAAACGCGAAAGATGCAAGAACGCCACACTTTTTGTTTGGAAGATCACAGAACTCTCTGTTGTACAAAGGAATTAACTTTTTTAATTCGATGCCGCGACAAATAAAACGTGCAGCAACAATGGCAGAATTCAAAAGGCTATGCATTTTACACATAAAAGCTACTTTATAGACGCAATTTGATTTATTTTTTGTATTGATTCAAGAAGATTGTATATTTTTTTAATTTTTGTAAATTTTTTGGATATATTAAGTTATCATGTTCACTGATGATGATGGATTTAAAATTGTTATTATTATTAATTTAAAAAAGTATAGAGAAGACTACACATTAGAGTGTCCCAAAATAGCACTATGTCAGAAAACCCGGGGGCTCACCCCTCAAATGATAGCTTAGGGTGTCACAACAAAACTTTTATATGACGTCAACATTGGTTGCCGCGATTTAGGGGTCGCACATTTAAGTTTTATAAAAAAATTGCATTTTTCAGGAATAAATTCAAAAAAATATTTTTAGAAATGTTATAATAGATGAAACAAGGTACCTAACTATTTTTTCCACAATCATTGGGATCTCATACATGCATAAAAAAGTTATGGTGGCATGTCTGGAGTCATATTTGGTTACAAAAATTTATTGAATTTTAGAAAAATTCAAAATTTTCGAAATTTCATTTAAATAAACGTCAAAACAGGGTATCTTAGAGTATCTTAGAGCAACGTAGCTATACTGTATAGATGGGAAATTTTATGACGAACAACTTTGCCGAAGAAAGTAAAGATGTATTTTTAAATCTCGCTGAGATATTCACCGTTTTCTGAAGGCAGAACAAAACACATTTCTGTAATTTTCAAATTTTAGCAGTTTCAGGTGCAAGAGGTAAATGAAAAAACTTGAACTGTTTACTCTAAACGTCACTTACGTTTTTGATAAGAGGAAACATGCACCTTCCAAAAAATTTGGCACCATTTAGGCTCAAGAATCACTTCTAAATAGGGCGTATTTATTTTAATAGGTACTAGTTTGAGAAATTGTATCCCCTGAAACTAGGTTTGCTCCATAATGAAGCCTAAGCGTGAGTTTTTGAAAATTGGGTTTTAAACATGAAAAAATAAACACTGAACAAAAATTCACTATGCTCCAAAGTCAGGAAAAAATGTAAAATTAAAATATACAGGAAATGGTAACCTCGATTTTTTTTGGAAAAATAGTGGTGATTGAATACATTTTGAGACTTTTTCTGAAATGGTGCAACATTTATCAAAGGATTTTGTAGAACAACGACTTTTATGAATATTTTGTAACCTAAGATTATTATTATATTTCTTATTATTATTCTTATATTTCTCGTTATACATATATGTAATTTGAATTTGAAAAACAACTTCATATGTGCTTGACAACACGTGTTCAAAATAATAATTAGCTTCTAAATGCAGCCGTATTTAAGATATTAAAAAAAAAGTTTAATATATTTTATATTTTTATTATAAACGTGCCGTTTTCATATGTTATCCGCGTTATATTACCATGTTAGCAACTAGAATAAATATTACTAGAATTAATATTTGTCTGAATACACCTTGCTGATTCTACTATCTACTGATAGAACAAAAAGGGTCAAAAAAAATTTCAGTGTTTATTTTTTCAGGTTGAAAAATCAATTTTCTACAACTCACGCTTAGGCATAATTTTGGAGCAACCCTAGTTTCGGGAGATACGATTTTTCAAACATAGTACCTATTAAAATAAATGCGCCCTTTTTTAAAGTGATTCTTGAGCCTAAATGGTGCCAAATTCTGTGGAAGGTGCATATTTCTTCCTATCCAACACGTAGGTAACGTTAAGAAGACATACTTCAAGTTTTATCATTTACCTTTTTCACGTGGAACTACTAAAATTGCGAAAATATGTTTGGTCCCGCCTTCAAAAAAACGTGAATACCTCAGCGAGATTTGAAGATACGTCCATACTTTCTTCGGCAAAGTTGTTCGCTATAAAATTTCCCATCTATACAGTATACGTACGTTACTCTGAGATACTGTTCGATACCCTGCTTTGACGTTTATTTAAATGAAATTTCGAAAATTTTAAATTTTTGCCAAATTCAATAAATTTTTGTAACTAAATATGACTCCAGACATGCCACCATAACTTTTTTATGAATGTATCAGATCCCAATGATTGTGAAAAAAATAGTTAAGTACCTTTTTTCACCTACTTTAACGTTTCTAAAAATATTTTTCTGAATTAACTCCTGAAAAATGCCATTTTTTCATAAAACTGAAATGTGCGACCCCTAAATCGCGGCAACCAATGTTGACGTCATATAAAAGTTTTGTTGCGACACCTTAAGCTATCATTTGAGGGGTGAGCCCCCGGGTTTTCTGACATAGTGCTATTTTGGGACACTCTACTACACATGTTTGAGCCATGCGCGCGAGAACAGACATAGATAATCTTGAAATTGAATGATCAGGTTAAAGTCCTGAACAAAGGGTTCGGAGCAGCAGCTGGACAGGCTTGGGTTTGCTTGTGGACTTTGGAACTCGTATACCATCGCTCACGGCGGTACCGAGTACCAAAAGACTGCAGGATCTCCCTCGTAGTTCTAGATCGTTATCTAGAACCAATTCTGACTAGCTGGGGCTCAAAATATTAGGTTCGATTCCTAATCAAGTCCAGATAATTTTCGGGTTGGAAACGTTTTGGACTAGCCTTGGACATTTTTTGAAATTTTGATATTCACTTGAAAGTTTGCTATGTCTGTATTAGAAGCCAGTTCGCTATTTGTTTTTATCACCTGGCTACATTGTTATATCATAAATATCCTAATTAGATAAATCGTCCCGCTCAAACCGTTGTAGGGGTATGAGGTGGGACCATCATCATCAGTTATAAAATATTTAAAAAAGTGCTTGGAAATAAAACAAAAAAAAAACTTATCCAATTTAATTCTACTATGTATAATTATTCTAATATACTTTAAACTAGGCTAAATCTTAGTTGCTCTGATTACCATAGATACGTATTTCGCCTACGTATCTGTTAAGAATAAATATACATAGTAGAATTAAATTGTATAAGTTTTCTTTTTTTTATTTCAAGGTTTAGTATTCTACTAAGACGCTTCAAAGACGAACCAAGACTTCTACTAAGACAAACCAAACAACTTTTAGAGTAAAGTGCTATATTTCTTCTACAAAAAAAATTCTCTATCAACAGCACTCCGAAGGAGGAAAAAATCAACTGAAAATTTGGTTACTTTGTGCGATCGCCAGAATAAAACACCGAAAGAAAAACATCTGTTCCCAAATGTTGGAAAATCGAAAATCTGAAATGTAAATATGCTGCTTAACTAACGTTAGCCAAATCGTACAAAAAATTGCTACAAATAACTTTGTTGAAGCCTGAAAAGTTCTGGTATTCAATTTGCCGCTATTTATCGAATAATTTCTCGTCTGTAGCCGAACACAATTGCACTGGACAGTACTATGAAAACGTCTTTAAATCACAGACAAAACTTTAAAAAAAATTACTTAAAAAGCTATCGGTTGCTTTCAATTTGGGAAGCTGTTTTGTCTACGAAAAATCAAACAAGTTATTACTTTTCAAGGTAAAGCACCAACTCATTCTACCCAGAGGTCCAAATTATCCCTAACTATCATCGCAGATAAATTTTTGTTAAAGTCAGAGCAGGAAAGTTCATGACTTCTGGTGAATCCTGTTTGCTCCATCTTGAAAATATAGAAACAGTGAACGCAAGGATACGCGAATACCTATATGAAAATAGCTTCAATATGATTGAAAGCAACATCAAAGCAATCCTGGAATTGTTGGCGTATCGAGGAAACGATTTAAGCAAACTAGTTGTAAACACTGCAGCTTGGAACCGATTTTTACTGTTCGCTTTGAATAAAAATACTGATACCCCCACGCTGATAAATATCTTGTTTTGAAATTTTCACTTTATCCAAAGCATCCTGAAGGACTCGCTCTCTTGCATATGCTTGCATTGCCAATCGCGAAACCAATTTCATTTACGTGAAAACGAACAGCTTGATTCTGCATTGTTCTCTTTATCTTTTGTCAGAATTGTCACATGTAGGTGGGATTCCTTCAGTATGTTGGCATTTTCGCTTGTCTTCTAGTTTGGTTCCCTAGTAAAAAGTTTCGCTATATTGCCGGGACAACTACGACGCGTCGGGTGGCGGGTCGCTATTTCACAATATTCAAATCAAACGGAATGTTGCAGCGCTAGTCAGATCATTCGACGGTGTTGCTGATTTTGTTGGAGGTTTCGAGCGAGAAAAAACAGGAATGTCAGTCACAGGTTGTTAGTGCGAAATACCACAATTTCAACTCTTAAATTTTTTATGTTTCATTTTGCATAATTAAAAATTAAAAATTAAAGCAACGCGTGCATGCGATAGATTGCTCACATTGTATTCAACAACAGTAGAAAATACGTTTCTCTACCCCAACTTAACTCATCGATGGTTGCGGCCGGGGTAAATCGCCTTCCTGTTGGCCACACCACCGCCGGCCGGAAGGAAAAGTGTGTTATTTCATCCTTCGCAAGGGAAGCAACACTCTTGTTGGTTCGTTTTTCGGCCCTCTTTTGAGTTAATAACGACTTGACCTGCGGTGGTAGTAATTAAAACATCCCGTTCGTATCAGCTTCGCTTTAATCACTAGCCAGCATCGTGGCGGATATTAATTTTCCATTTTCTTCCTTTATACATGCATCTTCTATTTCGCACAGATTACTCGCAACAATAGCGTAAGCACATGTGGCAATTAGGCGGCCACAACAAGAGGCGCACAGCGACTTACCGTCAGGGTTACCGGATGCTGTAGCCCAGCACGGTTGCCATTACCACCGACTCTCACCTACAACCGTATACATACAATACACACACAAACTCACCGACTCACACATATCTGAAGCTTCTTGTAACCTCGAGAAGCATCCGACCGGCAGCACCATAGGTCCCATCGGGCAAAGATGAAGTTTTCAATCCCGCTTCCAGGCGGCGGCACCGGACTGACACTGTTCTCCAAGCTAGTGCGAACGAAGGACCTCCGCAAACTCCAGGGCGAAGATCCGAAAAGTACAAAGCCAAAACTAACGGTAGGTTACACCGAAGGGCTGTTGGCCCTTGCCGCATTGCATGTATTGTTTTAAACTTTTTTTTTCTCTCTTCTTCTTTATTCTCGCCCCCAGAAATGTCTAACCACGCTCGACCTAACCTCGCTAGGAGTAGGATCGTGCTGTGGCACCGGTATGTATCTAGTGGCCGGTTTGGTAGCGAGAAACATAGCTGGCCCCGGTGTAGTGCTTAGTTTTATCATAGCGGCAATAGCTAGTATATTCTCAGGTAAAGATAAAATCAATTTACTCTGAATGTTTCTGTTCTGGTTGTGTGATTTTTTTTCGGTGTGTTATCAGTTTGCTCGTTATTTTTTGTCGTTTCCTGCCTATCTGCGGGACATTTATTCGCCGGGGATGCGAGTTAGTAAGATTATGGTATATTTTAAGTTTCCTTTTCTTGCTTGCTTGCTTGCTTCTTTAAACTAGGCTAAATCTTAGTTGCTCTGATTACCATTAATGACAAACACGCTACGGGGAGGCTGTTTCATCACATGCATGCGGAGATGTTTCGTGCCATTACTTTCGGGGTCTTGTTCCGTCCTGTCCTGTCCACATCAGGCAGACGACGGAGTGGGAGCTTTTTGCTCGTGTCTAATGGTACGAAATTTTCAGACTCATTACATCCGAGGTGAGAATTGTCAGCTTGGACACGAATGTCATGCCACATGGCACTCGTAATTATGCGATAACAAGTATGACTCGCACTCCGCAGGAAGTGGGAACCGTGTGAACCTTTTTCGATGAACACTATCCAAGTGGAAAAATGTTTTTCCTTGTTTTGTTGATGAAAGTAATATTTTAAGTCAATGTTTTACAATTTATAAAACATATACTTTTAATTGCGTATTGAAACATTGATTCTGAGTGAATTTTAATGGTATTTCTGACTCGTCGTCGCTTGATGGCAGCGGCGAAAACCTCCAAATTACCAGTTGGATGTAACTGGCAACAAAATCAATTTTCATGTTCCATCATAACAGTATTATAAGCAGTAGCAACGACTCGCTTTATTTTCATAGATCACGGCATGATAGCGTCATATGACAGTTTCTGGGAGGTTGTTGACAGTTGGGCTTCTTATTAAGTACCTAATTACACTCAAAGTACTCTCATAGTAGAGTGTAGAGTAGAACATTTCACTAAACTATTTTATCTAACATCACAATTCAGGTAAAACAAAACTTGACAATCGATCATAGATTCATTCCACAACCTTGCGGATTGTAACGAAACTGACAACAAGCTTACTTATCGTCGACTTCACTGACGGACGTGCACGTCATCGTAATTGAATCGACGGTTGAAACTAGACTAAACACGTGTACATAATTTAAGCACCCAGTCTCTTGATTGTTGCCACTACCGCTTGAGAACTGTTTCCACTTGGAACTTCCGTTCGGCCCGACTTGTTTACGGTTTCGTTTTTCCATCTTACCAAATTAATTACGGTAACTGCCTAAATCGTAGTAAGCTATACCTTCCCTTTGGTTGCGTGTTTTGTGTTTGAATGTTGATTTAGCTTGTGCGATTGTTGACGACGACGGCACGGCGGCGACGCCGTCCGTCGGTCGGTATTAAAGGTATATTAGCAGCAGGTGGCACCGGATGTCTGGTCGGAACCGCAAAAACAGATAACCCGTTGCTAAAATATAACCCGGCTGCCACTACACTACCATATATACCGACCCCGATATCCCTAGTTAGCAGTAACCGAAATGGTTGTTGTTCGCGCCGATTAGTAATTAAATTATAAATTTGTTCTAATTAACCCACTGCGTAATCATCAACGCAGTCATTTCGGATGCAAGAGCTTTAAGCTCCATTTGCTCTCTCTACGATACTCATTATCAGTCGACATACGATGATATTACCAACGATCGCTTCACGATCGCACTATATAGCCGAAGATGATTTAGATATTAGGTTCATCAGCAGTATCAAATTCAATTTAGATCAGTTCGTAATAAACCGTCCACTAGACCAGTCGAGTTTATATTTATAAACCGCTTGTACTACTTTGATTCAAATACAGTCCACAATATAACTTCTCAAGTTAAAGTGTCCGCGTATTCCCTGACGAGAAAGTCCCAGCACCACGGAATAGAACTTTTTCTTCCGTGTGATAACGAACATTTTTGGTCCGTGCAACCGGATCGTCGGGAAACGCGAGACATAAGTTGCGAAAAACAGTGTTTCGTGGAATCCATATCGGATTAAAAAGGACCGCGTGTTCTACCCATTGTTTCGAGGAAGACAAAGGATCACATCTCTGGCGTCGGAATTCATCTTGTGCTTCTGGTGTTGCAGTATATCACGGAGCTGCATTTCGATTGCTGCATCACTTCTACGGCGGATTAGATATTTGCTACATGATCGATGGTTGAATATTCAGATAAGTACTGAGGCTTAAGCAGGTTTGTCGGTGGCACGGATCCATATTGCATGCGGAACCGTAGCTGCCATTGCATGTGGTTGAGCTCAATACAATAAGCTGATGAATAAAATAAGTTTGCATGATCTTATGTGTGGCGTCATTTCTAAAGCTGAGTCGATTCCCAATAATTACGATTATATTCGGTTGAAATTGTTCGCTCTGTTGGTTGGTTTTCACTTTGCGTTGATCTGCCTATTGTTCCACTCCATTGTCAATTGAATCCATTGTTCAGTCAATACCGCGTGGTCGATCGATATTCGCGTTCGAGTGCAAGTAAATAGTGAATGAAATTGTGATCAAACATGCCGAAAGATCAAAATTTAAGAATCTTATCCAAGCACGAGCGGATGCTCAAGGTGTCGCTAGGAAACGTAAAAGAATTTGTGCAATCTTACATTCCAGGCCAAGACACAGGTGCGCTGGAATTAAGAATGAATAAGCTGGATGAACTATTGGAGAAGTTTGTCGATGTGAGAAGCCAAATCGAGATCTTGTTGGAGGATACTGACAACGAAGAGGAATTCACGGATTCGGAAGAGACGGAAGAAGCAAGGTTGCGACGACAAGTTGCTATGCAAACCCGCCAGGATCACGAGAATGACCGAATCATCCAGGATTTTGAGAATGAAGTATATCGGTTGAAGCAGCTTATCATGAGTCATCTTCCTAGCACAAGCGAACGCCGTGCGCTGCAAGTACCCGCAGCTGCTGTTGAACCACACATACAATCCAAAGTGAAACTGCCCGAGTTGAAACTACCTACCTTCAGTGGCAAAATGGCAGACTGGGTTACTTTTCGTGACACCTACAAAAACTTAATCCACAATGATAGTAGGTTGTCTAGTATGGATAAATTTACGTATCTCCGTACATCGCTAACCGGAGAAGCCTTGCAGGAAATTGCAACGATAGAGATGTCAGCAGTGAATTATAGAATAGCGTGGGAAGCATTGGAAAACATGTACGAGAATAAAAAGATGCTTGTAATGACGCACTTGGATACACTATTCGCCCAAGAATCAATGCGTCAAGAATCGTTTGAATCCCTCAATCGATTGGTCAGTGGTTTCGAGAAGAATCTTCAAATGTTAAGCAAGTTGGGAGAACGGACGGACGGATGGAGCACTCTACTGCAATACATGCTCTGTAAGCGGCTTCATCCAGCAACTTTAAGACAATGGGAGTCGCATTACAATTCGAAAGAAGTGCCCAATTATGGGACTCTCATTGAGTTTTTGAAGGGATATTGTTCAGTGTTACAATCTATATCGCCACCAAAGACACCTGCGACTGATGTTAAGAAATTGTACCGATCTTCGATGAGTCACACAGGTGTCCAGCCAGCCGCACAGTGCTGCCTGTTTTGCGGAGAACCTGCACACTCTGTCTTTAAGTGTTCCAAGTTTTGCAAATTAAGAGTTTCTGAAAGAGTGGACGCAGTTCGAAGGAATTCACTGTGTTTAAATTGCCTTTCCCCAGCTCATATGGCCAGATTTTGCACACGAGGATCATGCCATTATTGTGGTCAGCGACATCATTCACTACTGCACGCGAGTCCATCGACGTACACAAATACGCAGCCGAAATCTGGACAACAGTTGAACAAGAAACCTCAATGGCAGCAAACGCAACCTCCACAGAATCTAGCGAAGTCTACACCGAACAATCACTCAGCAGACACTCAATTCACACAGAAGGCCCACACTAAGTCACAAACATCAAATGCAAACACAGCTCAATTTCACATAAATGCCACAGACAGTCCTAGTACAAGCTACCACACTGCTTCCTCAGTTAATATTCACCACACTCCACACACCGTACTTCTTTCCACGGCGATAGTAAGTCTCGGTGATCAATACGGGAATTCTATTCTCGCTCGCGCGTTGTTAGACTCCGGCTCACAACGTTGTTATATTTCGGAAAACCTTTCCCAGAAACTTAAATTCAAACGAAGTCGTGAATTGCTACCAATAGTCGGAATTGGTGGGGCACGAACTTCTTCTACTCAAGCTGTTTTTGCTGAAGTTAAATCGCTCAATACCCCGTTCAAAAGACAGCTGAAATTTCACGTCCTTTCAAGGGTAACTGTAGATTTGCCAGTGAGGAGTATTGCGATAAACTCGTGGCAGATTCCAGCGAACATCGTCCTTGCCGATCCAACGTTCAACGAATCAGGAGCAGTAGATCTAATTATCGGAGCTGAATTGTATTTAGAGCTGATGATACCCGAACACCAAGTAAAATTGGCCGAGTTTGGTCCAGTATTGCAGAACACTCAGTTGGGATGGATCGTAGCAGGTGTCGTTCCTGAAGTTTCAATTTGCAATAACGCCGTCACGTCAGAATCTTGGGAAGTACTTGAAAGTCAACTAGCACGGTTTTTCGATCTCGAGTCGTGTCGTACTTCGAGCACTTTGTCGTTGGAGGAATCCGCATGTGAAGCATTTTTCGGAAATACGACCGACAGAGATTCAACGGGTAAATTTGTAATGCAGCTCCCAAAGAAGAAACTCATGCTTGATCGTCTAGGAGATTCAAAATCGACGGCACTTCGTCGTTTCACTGCGCTAGAGCGACGTTTAGGTGCTGATCCAGTTGTGAAGGAGATGTACACTAACTTTATTCACGAGTATCTGCGATTGCAACATATGCGAGAAGTTCCGGTAGACCAAGAGGAAAACACACCTGGAACGCCGTATTATTTGCCGCACCACGCAGTAATTAAGCCGGAAAGTACAACAACAAAATTACGTGTGGTCTTTGACGCGTCTTGTGCCACGACGAGTGGAATTTCGCTCAACGACGCGTTGATGATAGGCCCAATTGTGCAACGGGACCTATATTCAATTATGCTTTCCTTTCGACTGCGAAGATTCGCGATAACAGCTGACATCGAGAAGATGTATCGCATGGTCAAGGTGCATGCTAATGACCATCACCTTCAGCGCATTGTGTGGAGAAATAACCCTTCGGAACGAATTCGAACGTACGAGTTGTTAACGGTTACTTACGGGACCTCCCCTGCCCCGTACTTGGCAACTCGCTGTCTAAAACGTGTGGCAGAAGACTCTAAATTAAGATATCCTGCTGCAGCAAAGACAATTCTCGATAATTTCTATGTTGATGACCTTTTGAAAAGTTTCGATAGCATCGAAGAAGGTCAGAGAATTTGTGCAGAATTAATACAATTGCTAGGATCTGCTGGGTTCACTTTACGAAAATGGAGTTCAAACTCACATGAAATAATCGACCATATTCCTCAACCCTTAAGAGACGAACGGCTGTCAGCGGAGATCGACTCATTAGAAGTTAAGGCCCTAGGATTGAAGTGGATGCCACTATCGGATATGTTTAAGTTTTCTGTTCCTGTGTGGAATTCGTCTACAGAGATCAACAAGAGAATAATTCTATCCGATTGTGCAAAGCTCTTCGACCCGCTCGGATTAGTTGGACCTGTTATTGTTCGAGCTAAAGTATTTCTGCAGGATCTTTGGAAATCAAAGTTTTCCTGGAACGAAACTATTACTGGCGAGCTTCGATCATGGTGGCTAGAATTCCGAGAAACGTTATCCGGGCTTACTCATATTAATGTTCCCAGGTGGATTGGCTTCAGTACGGAAACCGTTTCCGCAGAAATTCACGGGTTTTGCGATGCGTCTGAAAAGGCATACGGCGCATGTCTCTATCTACGGTGTACCTCGGTAAATGGAAATGTAGAGGTCTCACTAATTACATCGAAATCCCGAGTCGCTCCAATCGATGATGCTGCGAAGAAACGAAAAAGGATTTCTATTCCACGGCTGGAATTAACTTCCGCTCTTGTTTGTAGTCACCTATTTGAAAAGGTCATCCAAGCAATAAACCTTCCCGTCCAATCGTATTTTTGGACTGACTCGATGATTACAAAATGTTGGCTGTCATCCCCTCCATCTCGTTGGAACATATTTGTTGCCAATCGAGTATCAGAAATCCAACACATAACGCGGAATGGTGTTTGGAATCACATTTCCGGCGCAGAAAATCCTGCGGATGTACTGTCGCGCGGAATGACACCAGATCAGTTAGTATCACATCAGATTTGGTGGCAAGGACCGTCTTGGTTACGTTTAGAGAAAGAATATTGGCCAAGAACAGTCAAAATTCATGTGGATGGTTTGGACCCCGCTCTTCTGGAGGAGAAAACAACCGTATCAATGGCAGTCCAAATCATGCCACCCAGTTCCATTTTCACATTGAGGTCATCGCTAACAGATCTGGTACGAATCGTAGCTTTACTGCTAAGATTTAAATTCAATTGTACACACCGTCATAGTCGCAAATTTGGCTTTGTGACTTACCAAGAGAAGGAAGATGCGCGTCATCAGCTAATCAGCCTAGCGCAACGAGAATCTTTCGAAGAAGATATAGAGGAAATTAAGCGAAACGGGGAAGTTAAGTCATCGTCTAGAATTAAGTCGCTAACACCTCGCTTAATAGACGGTTTACTTCTGGTTGGTGGCCGTCTTCGGAATGCTCAAATATCCGTAGGACGGATGCACCCTATCATATTATCTAATTCCCATCCATTAACTGCGCTCATAGTGACACACTACCATCGAAACCTTTTGCATGCTGGACCTCAACTCGTACTGTCAAGCATACGAGAACGATATTGGCCACTTTCAGCTCGCAACTTGGTGCGTAAAATTATACACAAGTGTATACAATGCTATCGAACGAAACCGAAACCTCACGAGCAGCTGATGGGTGATTTGCCTGTCGAGCGCCTTACTCCCGCTCCACCATTCCAGAGGGTAGGCGTCGACTACTGCGGACCGTTTCATATCCAGTACCCTCACCGGAAGGGACTCCCGATTAAATGCTTTATCGCGGTATTTGTATGCCTCGTAGTAAAGGCCATTCATTTGGAAGTCGTCGCAGATTTAACCACTCAAGCATTTATCGCTGCATTAAAGAGATTTGTTTCCCGTCGGGGTCTACCCGAAATCATAATGTGTGACAATGCTACCAATTTCGTTGGTGCACGTCGTGAATTAGACGAGTTAAGGAGGCTGTTCAATAATCAGAACTTTGCTCGAACCGTGTCACAAGAGGCAGCTCTGGACAATATTCAGTTCAAATTTATACCCGCAAAATCTCCAAACTTTGGTGGCCTCTGGGAGGCTTCAGTAAAGGCCATGAAGGGCCATCTAAAAAGAACCCTGGGAAATGCAGTCATCACCTACGACGAATTATGCACACTGGCCACTCAGATCGAGTCCTGCCTCAACTCTAGGCCTATAACTCCCCTATCAAACGACCCCAACGATCTGAAAATTTTGACACCGGGACATTTCCTCATTAACCGACCACTTTCGGCGATACCAGAACCATCCCTGGAGGATTTGAAGGAAGGTAGACTATCGAGATGGCAGCGAGTACAGAACTACCTTCAGCATATTTGGCGGCGATGGTCAACACAATATTTGTCAGAACTAAACTCTCGTACAAAATGGACTAAGCGACGAAACAACTTATTTGTTGGCACTATGGTGCTATTACGCGAGGATAACATTCCTCCATTAAAATGGCGAATGGGAAGGGTCATTGAAGTACATCCTGCACCAGACGGTAACATCCGCGTGGTGAAAGTTCGCACCAAGGACGGTATTTTCACTCGAGGGATCTCAAAGGTCTGCATACTGCCAATATCAGACAATGAATCCTCACCAACAACCCACAAGGAAGAATAATTCTTTCCTTGTAGCGTCCAGGCGGCGCTGCGGAGGCCATGGGGCCTCCGCTGCCAGTTAAGTTTTTTCTTTCAACATTAAGTGCAAAAAGTAAGAAGAATGTTTATCCTCCATAGCGTTGATCCTGCTCGTCGCGGTGCAGCCCGCACCGCAGTCCTGAAGACAATCTCCTCAAGCCATATTCAACTCGCTACCCTGCATGCTAAGTCCAGCTCAGCTTCGTTCCTGTATTTAAGATTTATTTAAGGCGTCAAGTATATTGTGGAGGTTAAGGAGCCTCCACGCAAAGTTATGTGTTCCATATTCGTGTCTCGTTTTCGTGAAGTCAAACACTTTCTCATTCAATCAACGCGAAGAGCCAACCAACCGTCTGAAGTTAAGAGACTCATCCTGCTAACTACCACACCGTCGTAGTTCATTCATATCAATCTACCAACCATTAAGGAATTATTAAGAAGCAGATCATCCGTGCGATGAGAGGAGATCAGTTGCAGTTCATCGGCGGCGCTCTCTGCGCCAGCGGAGGCGGACGGCCTCCGCGTTCCAGGGAAGTCGTTAATCAATTATCATTTATTTGTAAAAAAAATCCCGTTCATTTGTTTCATAGATTTGTCATCACCAAGGGCTCGCCACCTGGAAGGTCACCGAATTGCTATCACGGAGGGCCACCGAATGGCCATCACGGAAGGCTGTGGCACCTGGAAAGTCAACGCAGTCAACGATGCAGATGCAACACGTGCAGTCAACATCCAGCTGATCAGTACTACCAGAGTGCAGAAGATGAAGCTTTCATTTACGACGAAGAAGGAGAATGATGCATCAATCTCGTCGATTCAGTCGACCCAGTTTGTAACATGTTATTTGGAGTTTGTTTTGTAGTTTTAAGTAATTCGTATCTACTATGCTAGGAGCTAAGATTGAAACATGCATTTCAAGGCGGCCGGCATGTTCGCGCCGATTAGTAATTAAATTATAAATTTGTTCTAATTAACCCACTGCGTAATCATCAACGCAGTCATTTCGGATGCAAGAGCTTTAAGCTCCATTTGCTCTCTCTACGATACTCATTATCAGTCGACATACGATGATATTACCAACGATCGCTTCACGATCGCACTATATAGCCGAAGATGATTTAGATATTAGGTTCATCAGCAGTATCAAATTCAATTTAGATCAGTTCGTAATAAACCGTCCACTAGACCAGTCGAGTTTATATTTATAAACCGCTTGTACTACTTTGATTCAAATACAGTCCACAATATAACTTCTCAAGTTAAAGTGTCCGCGTATTCCCTGACGAGAAAGTCCCAGCACCACGGAATAGAACTTTTTCTTCCGTGTGATAACGAACAGTTGTCGACAGTATTAATTTCATATTCTACATCCTTTTTTTCCTTCTTTTTTCCATGTTATATGCGCTTTCCACTTTATCGTTCCGGACCGGGCTCAGGCGCCTGCTACGCGGAGTTTGGTGTCCGGGTACCACACACTTCCGGTTCGGCGTACATGTATTCCTACGTGTCGGTGGGAGAGTTTGTGGCGTTTGTTATAGGATGGAATATGATATTAGAATATTTAATTGGTAAGTTCATTTTGCTTCTACAGGTGTATTTCCGTGGCTTCGACGGTGGAATGATCAAGCAATAAACATCAGTTTTCGATTTCCAACTTTTGCAGTTAGATTCGACGAAAAACACGACCACTTTTCGACGACATAAAACTTATGCTTCGTACCCAGTTCGGATCGATTTTATTCAAAAACAACCACTCGCGTCACGTGACGCTTCTGTCTGGTGATAATGGAAAATTGTGGTTAACCAATACAGTGTCCATGTACCGAGCGTTGAGAGAAAAAAAAACTGAACAAATTTTCAGTTGGTAAATGTAAATCTGTCCAGCCAATCCGATATAGACGAAACAACACGACAGTTTATTATGGCAGATAAAAAGCAGTTCCTGTTACAACACGACTTGGTACCTACCTACCTTCCTACAACATTTTGCAATGCGGGCGGTAAAAATGGTATAAAAAGTGCTCTCGTAGAAAAACGGCTCGACCTTCTCCCAGTATTCAGCAGAAAAATTCATGGAATGTCATTTCCATTAGGAAGACTATACGACATTGCTTTACCCAACACAAAAAAAAAAATGCGAGGAGCGCTAGCATATGCCTCAGGGTTTTATCAGAGTGCTTATGTTGCGTTTTGGTTACCCAGTCGGGCGATTAAAATTGCGCTACGATATTCGCTTTCAAGTATATAAAAATTGTTTCTTACGACTGCAAAGGACAGCTTCATTTAGCTGAATCGTGAGGATGCTAAAGAAAAGCTTTCTCTTCTACGTGATATTTTTTAGCATTTTAATCAAATTTGATTAAAAAAGTATTAGGAAAATAAAGGTCATCAGGGGGGGCTCCGTAGCCGCAAGGTTACCGAGTCTGCTTTGACAAGCGAGTGGTCATGGGTTCGAATCTTAGTACAATCAAGCCATTCGATGTCAAAGAGACTTTAGCATGGGTTTATTCTCAGGCCCCTCCATTTACCCTTCCTTCGTGCTGAATTCTATATTTACCCTCTGAAGCCTCTTGACAGTGCAAATGTCCCTCCTATAGTTAAGTGTACTGGTCAGAGGTACGAATGAGTCCTCGCCAGGGACGGCTATAATATGGGATAGTGCTGGCAGCGAGGAATAAGTGGGTAAAGTAGATCAAGCTTTGAAGGAAGGGTAAACCCCAATACACGCAAGCACGCATACAATTTAAAATAAGCATATCGCTCACTCAATAGCGATTATAGCAAAAAGAAATGCAGTGCAGGTCATACAGCAAACACCCGGGCGATATCACGATAGATCAACTATACTGGTCGCAGTGATGAGTCCACACACGGAAAAAAGGTCATCAGACAACATACAACAGACAATGGATAACAGACATCAGAAAATAGACAACAGACAACAAGCAATTGATAGCAAGCAATAAACATGACAGGAAAGTCAGAAAAAAGAATTCAGGGAAGATGTCAAAACACTAAAATTATTAATTAAACGTTAAAAGACATGACAATAATAGCAAGAAGCAAATAATTGAAAACAAAAACCATGAAAATTGTAGTTCAAATATCTACTAAACATTCAAATAAATGCCAAAAGTTTAAATTAGACAGCATACAGAGAATTTGATTGGTTGCCTGCCCGCGATTGCCTTTCTGTTATTGTTAGATCTCAGTGAACCAAAGGGATGGTGTTTGAGCTTTTCACAGAAAATCACTAGGGACAGGGTTGATTTGCTCTTTTTACTTCGTTTTTGCTCTTTTGACTACAGCGCCTCAGCCAAACAGAATTCGAAAAAGTGATTTATAAGACAACTGTAGAGTCACTTATTATCTACAATATTATTAAAGAAAGTATAGTTTAATCTTTTGTATTTATAGCGTTACAGAGCTGCAATGGCATTGGTAGCAAAAAGAGCGCTGTTTTGGCTACCAGCAGGGTATCAGCCCCACAGCCCAATAAATATAAAAGATAAAACTATATTTTCTTCCACAATATTGTAGATACTAATCAACTCTACGATTGCACTATGGGCCAGATTTTAAAATTTCGGACGAAAATATTTGCGGTTAAACGGCATGTCTCAGCTCAATGTAGTCTTCGGCAACTTTTTGAATGAAAAAATGATGCATCTTTTGAAGGGGTCGTCCAATATTTATAGGTGTTACTTTAACAACAATTTAAGTAATAACTTTTTGAGTAATTTTTTTTCACCTTTTTGGTTTCAAAATATTAAAGATAAATCAATTTCAAGTATTTTTTCTGAAGATATCAAACTTCTACCTACTACCCATTTTCAGCAATAGACCTTTGTTTATAAACGACCCCTCAAACCACATTTCTTCTTGCAACATGTTTATTTCAACAGACAGTTCAATGTGATGTTCTAGACAACATTGTGCACATAAAATAGGAATATTTTTGCTGAAGACTATTTTGCTTTTTCTACATTAATTAATAAGATGTAACTGTTTTTATGCTAAAAAACCGTCTGATGAAAAATGTATATTTTTTCAAGGGTGGTGTCTTCGGAAAAGTAAAATAATAAAATATAGCGCATCTGCCTGCGCTATTAGGGTAACCATGAATTCACCTATTAAGGTGATCCAAAGTTATGTTTTCTTAAATAATTAAAAAAAAAGGTTTTTCTCCAAAAGTTGTAAACAATACAAAAATAAGCAACTTTGCTGAATTAAGTAACTATCTATCTCTTACCGGTTGCGAAATATAATGATGTGTTGAAAAAGAGCACTTAAAAATCAGTTACACTCAATAACTTTACACACGATTATTTTATTGCTTCAAATGTTCTACAAAATTATTTAGTATGTTGAAATACATATTTTCTGTGAAGACTGTTTGACGCTAGGACGCATATTTATTAAGTGATAAAATGCATGAAAAAAAAAATCCGCACTATTCCCAGGTATTCCCAGGTATTCTCTGAAATACACATTTGGGCAGATAGTTTTAGTAATTCCCTACAAATTGGTATGCAAACTAATTGTAGATACTTGCAGATGGCTAAGATATCCGGATTTTTCATCAGACGGTTTTTAACCTAAAATCAGTTATATCTTATTAATTAATGCATATAAAGCAAAACAGTCTTCTGCAAAAATATTCTTATTTTATGTGCAAAATATTTTCTAGAACATCACATTGAGCTGTCTGCCGAAATAAACATGTTACAAGAAGAAATGTGTTTTGAGGGGTCGTTTATAAGCAAAGGTCTATTGCTGAAAATGGGTAAAAGGTAGAAGTTTCATATCTTCACAAAAATTACTTGAAATTGGTTTATCTTTAATATTTTAGAACCAAAAAGGTAAAAAAAGTTTACTCAAAAAGTTATTACTTAAATTGTTGTTTAAGTAACGCTTAAATATTGGACGACCCCTTCAAAATATGCATCAATTTTTTATTCAAAAAATTTCCAAAGCCCACATTGAGCTGAGACATGCTGTTTAACCGCAAATATTTTTGTCCCGAAATTTTGATTTCTGGCCCATAGTGGAGCGTACCAAGGAATATGAATTCCCCAGCTAGCATTTTCATATGTATAAAAAAGGTAAAAATCAGCATTACGTACAGATATACGTGCTAAATAAATCGTATTTCATGCGCAAAATTGGCATATCCGTACTATTTTGGAGGCGATATACGTGATTACGAATAATTTTGAGCGTTACGACTATATAAGTATTTATGTACGATAATATCCGATTAAGCGTGAGTCGCTCCGTACTACTCTGCGATTTTGTGCTGAAATTCGTATGTATGTCAGTCATTATCATTATATACGACAGAAAATCAACTAGGTCCCACTTTATCCAGCTTTAGTTACGATTTTGAGTTTTTTAGGAGATATTTACGATAGTTTTCGTACATTGATATCGGAGTTGGTGCTAGCTGGGTCCTCTACTACTTCATATCATTCTCCATCTAGTTCCACCTCAGCACTAACACCGTTCTCCCACGTTCCCTGCCAGCAACTATATACTATATACTTTTGGCGGTGTTAATGATAAGTCCCAATCTCGCTGCTTCTCGTTTAACTAAAGGCCTTAAGGTTTCTTCCACTGTTCTACGGTTCATTCCAAAGCTATTCGACGTCATCCTCAAAACCAAAAAGCTTGTGAGATTTCGTGATCATAGTCCCGTTCCTTTCCACGTTCGCTCTTCGTATTGCACCTGCCAAGGCAATATTGAATAGCAGGTTAGAGAGTACTTCCCCTTGCTTCAGTCCATCCAACGTAATGAAAGCGGCTGAGGTCTCACCCGCTATTCCAGCCATGTTCCAGCATTCCAACCATGTTCTAGCATTATCTGCCTTTGTTCATTTTGGTTGACTGAATCGTACGCCACCTTAAAGTCCACAAACAGATGATGAGTTTGTAAGCTGTACTCCTGGAACTTGTCTAGAAATTGACGCAGGGTAAGCGTCACATCCGTCGTGGAGCGATCCTCACCACCAGCTTGGTACTCGCCGACGAAGGAGTCCGCTGACGGTCTCAGTCGGTACGGGAAAGCAACTTATAGACAGAATTGATCAATGTAATGCCTCGATAGTTTATACACTCGAGTCGAAGATTATTTTTTGAGGCCAAATGAGGCCATTCCACCACTCTTTCGGCATTTGCTCTTCATTCCAGATCCACCTCGAGCCTGCTCCCCGCTTTCAGCCTTACTGTTTTTCAGCTCATTGATTGCCTTCTTATCCTCTTCCTGTGTTTTTGGTTCCACGGCCTGGCAATCGCTCTCAATTATTATCCTGTTTCTGCTGATCTCCGTGTTTACCTGTTTATTTAACAACATCTGGAAGTGTTCCTTCCACCTGGCCGAGTCTTATTCCGTCTATAAGGGAAACCAGACGCCTGACAAGCGGTCATGTTTTCGTAGCAACAATCGTAGCTCACTACCGAAATGCTTAACACAATACTGAAACAAATACACATAAACAGAACCTAAATTATAGCTGATGCGAGCACCTTACGAACACTTTCTTCCAGGACAAGATTTGATGTGGGTCCGAAAGAGAAGGTTTGGACCCTTTCTTGGTGTTAGTCATAATAATTTTTGTGATACCCTGTAAGTACCTTGGTTAAAACCCCAATGCCACAGTAGATAGTGGCAAAAGTTATAAGTGAAGTCCGTAAAGTATCGAATATCAAGAACTGACCAGACTGATAATAAAACTTAGTTTATAACACGAAAAGGAACGTTTGCTTTAAGAATTCTTTCGTTGTTTTCTACCACGAAGTAGATTCGTAAAATCAAACCTGAATGTTTCGTACATATTAACAAAGCTTTATTCGTACGAATGCATTTTATAAAATGATTCGTAGATTTTACGAATGCACTTTTATCGAAAAATAGCGAAATCTTTTTTATCTCCGAAAAAAGCTGATTTTATCGGGAATCGAGCTGAGCTCGTTTGTCGTTCTTCTTTACGAAAAGCCGACGACGCCGCAAACCACAGAACCACAGCTACTGCATTCCAAGCAGGTCATAATTGCACAAGTCTTTTTTCTCTTCATACAATCTTCGCAGCCCGTTTTCGTCGATAACTATGCCAGACAACAACCTAGCATCAAATGGGGTTTGTTGCAAGACAGCCCCGAATGTGCTCTCGTTGAAAATACGAGCCATTCGCAATAACAGCATTTGCGGTAGACAATAAGCCTACGAATGTTTTTAAATAAAATGAAATTATTTTTATCAGCTACGAATATAGTTTTACGAATTTTTTTCCAAACAAAATACGAAATTATATTCTCAGTGAACCAAAAAAAAAAAAAATAATAAAGGTTAACAGTTGAAAATGAATTGGCAAAAGTCGAGTGTAAAATGTCAAAAGTCAAATGAAAAGTAAAGCTTGCTTCAGATAGTATTGAAACAAAAACAATTGCGTGTATCTCAGTTATTTATTATTGAATTTAAGATCTTTTCTTACACAAATGTAGTATTTTCGTCATACTTTTAAGAAAAAATACGGATAAAATTATTCGTCACGGTTTCGAAGGAATTCTCGAACTTTTCGCGGCGCGGCGCTCACTTCCTTCGTCCACCGTTTTGACTTATCTTATTCCACCAGGTCTTCATCTGATTGATGTCTTTGACAACTTTTCGCTTTGCCTTGAGTCTCCTCTTCATGATTGCTCAGTATTTCTCAATAGGACGGTACTGCGGGCAATTGGGTGGGTTAAGGTCTTTCGGAACAAACTGGACCCCTTTCTCTGCATACCATTCTTGAACGACTTTGCCGTAATGACAGCTTGCCAAATGTGGCCAAAACATCACGGGATGGTGATGGGATCGAATGAATGGTCAAATTCGTTATTAGAGACACTCCTTTTGGTACAGTTCCGACGTCATTTTCTTATTTGTAACGAAAACCTTCGGTTTTCTGCCACTGCTGCAAAAGCCTTGCCAAATCATAAATTTTCGGGCAAATTTGTCGGGCAAACAAATTCAAATTTGCTTGGAACATCCTCCCGAACCGATGCCAAGTAAAATTTTTGACCTGGCATTTGCCCGAAGTCAGCCTTGACATAGGTTTCATCGTCCATCAGCAGACACCCGACGAACTTGGTTAGCCACACTTGGATTTTAGCCATACTATTCTGTTTTATGGTCCAGTTTGGCTGTTTGCTAGCTCGATACGACTTGATTCCTTCTCGGAGTCGAATTCTCCTCCTGGTACTATGGGCAGCACTGAATTTTCTTGTCAAATCACGGTCCTACAGATTGGGATTCCTCTTGATGGTCTTCAAAATCATACCACGCAGCTTCCGGTCGACAGTTCCACTCCGACGATTAGCTTGACGCTTCCGAATCGTCGCCAATGTTTTCTTATACCGTTTGATAACATGCCATAAGGTATTTCTGGGCAATTTCAGCTGTTTAGCTAGCCTAGATGCAGACCACAATGGATTTTCCAGATAACTGTGCAAAATTTTTTCCCTTCTTTCGGCTTCCATGTTGTTAAATATCAGAAGTCAAAAGTTTAAAAAAGTCCGAAACTCAAATCGCGGAAGGCTTAAAAGTTAAAAAATAAAAGGTCAAAGGTTAAAAGTCAGAAGTTTAAAATCAAAAGCCAAAGCTCGAGTCAAAAAGCCAAAGTCAAAATTCATAAGACAACGGTCTATTGAAAAGCCAAAAGTCATTTAAAGTCAGAACAGGAAAGGAGTGGACACCATGCGAAGCACCGGAAAATTTCTACTTAAGATTGCTTATATTTGCAACGTATGACTGTATCATGTATGACGGTCACAATCTAGAAACAACAAATACGACATCCTTGAATTTTTATCACTAAATTTATACCACAATAGATCAAAATAATGATCGCAGTGGTCAAACCTTCCGACAAAAAAATCACTAACTATAATAAAACGACAAAGAAATAAAAATTTTCTTGAATTGCTGAGAAAATTAACTTGAATTTCCATAAAAATGTTTGTTTCGAGAGTTAAAATTTCCAATGCAATTTTCTGTGAAAGTATAATGCCTAAACCTCGATTCCTTATAACAGCGTTTTTGATGTTATGTCCATAAATTATACCCGTAAAAATATTTTGAAACTCTGGAATTCTTCGGCACAAACCTGTACGATAATTTAGAAAAATGTTCCGAAGAGAAATGACTATATCAATACATCACTAGAAAAGCTATCGACTAGAACTGCTATTTTAATAATGACTGCCAGTTGTAAAAGCTAGCCACACACACACGCAGACAAAATGATAAATGAGCACCGCTTACTTGGATGACCTCACAGCTTCCGAACGATTTTCGGGGTTAGGGAAATGTTGCAGCTTTCCTCGGAGTGTATCTCCAGTTTAGCCGCTCTGTACCGTTACGAGCAAAAGTAAATACATTATCCATCCTTCGCACTGCTGCTGCTGCTGTTGGCAGTCCACAACGCGGATATTAATTTAAATCGTAAATGAAGCAGTTTAGCTTAGTGAGTAGGATAAAAGTTTTTCTATTGGGGTTTTGATGATCACCACACCACCACCGTCGAGCTACGCTACGTAGGACTTAAAATAGAATTTCCATCAACGTTCAACGTGCGGTTGTCCAGCTCAATTACAGTTTATGTTTGTTAGAAAAAGAGATGCTCGCCAACCGTGGTGGTCCGCAGATGATGAATTATTCATGATAAATATTTGCCCTATTTAGCTCCAGCTGTGTAACTGCAAAGTATCCCATGGTTTCGACTTATTTTGCATGCGCTTTATTTTTTGCAGGTACGAGTGCGTGTGCTTGTGCGTTGAGTGCTAGCTTCGATTCGTTGTCTGGAGGCGCCATCAGCAGGAGCATAGCGTCCGCTGTGGGGACTCTGTTCGGTATGTGACATTTTCCACACATAAATTTTTATCTCTTTTTGTCTTGGCTTGATTGAGCGAATCAATCCGAAATCACGATTTATAATACCATTATACCATTACGCTAGTGCTGGCGATTTCATAGAATCTTTTACTGTCTTCTATTCACGTGGTCTCCTGTACGTAACAACGAACTGTTCTGTACGACCGTACGACATGGCTTTGATATGGCTCATCGAACGTGCCTCTCAACTACGCACATACGTAGGTCGTCCTCCGGACTTCATAGCGTTCGGCATTACTCTGCTGATGACCTTCGTGCTGGCGTTGGGAGCCAGCAAATCGGTGCTCTTCAATAACGTCCTCAACACGGTAAACCTTGCCTCGTGGGTGTTCATCCTAACGGCCGGTATGTTCTACGTCGACACATCCACGTGGGCCGAGCACGAAGGTTTCCTCCCATACGGATGGAGTGGGGTAAGTGTTGTTTAGGCACATAAACGCAAAAAGTGATTGAACGTGTGCCTCCCGGAACAAAAAAAAAACGTCGAGCTGTGCACGCCACATGACAGTTTGTTGCAATTATAGCTATAGCACCACTAGCTCCAAATCCATTCTGGCACTCGCAGAGTCAAGCAACCGGGAGGCAGATTAATCAAATTTATTGATTTTATGTTTTCTGCCTTACACTCTCATGACATGATGTACGCTTAGGGATCGAATTACACTTGGGGCTTTTGCATGTTCGATTTAGCTCAACAAGTTATGTGCGGTATACGGGTTTAACTGAGGCGGATTTAATTATTTGTTAAGCATTTGCACGAAAGCTACAACTGAATGTCCATACTGGCACTTGCACTACCCAACGGACGACGGTTACATGGCTTGACGTCATACGTGCCTTCTATTCTTGCAGGTGTTTACGGGAGCAGCCACCTGTTTCTACGCCTTCATCGGGTTCGACATCATTGCGACGACGGGCGAAGAAGCGCACAACCCGCAGAAGAGCATTCCGAGGGCAATCGTCGGTTCGCTGGTTATTGTGCTGTTCGTATATGTCACGAGCAGTTTCATCCTAACGTTAGTAGGTAAGTGTTGAGAACAATAGATCGATGACTTGTTGGTACGTAGATTGAGATATAATTTGCATCTACTTAGCTTTACATGGTGGAAAGTTTGTTTGATATTGGAAACATGGCTCTGTTCGCTGGCGGTCTCGAGGGTACGGGGCAATTGGACGGCTACGTGTGAAGGTGGATCAAAGTAGTCGTATTTTATTACCAAAGGCAGCGCTTGTGATGTCAAACTTTGATAGAATTTAACGTTGCAACGTGTTATCAAACGTCATTCTAGACATCAATTGGTAGTACTGGTTAGGAACTGATTGGTTTAATTAATTGAGAGATCCGCCTTAGACGAGTCTCGTTGAAACAAGTGCAGCACTGAGAAGCCACAGGAACGTCAGGCACGTTTTGCCCTGAGTTGTTTTATTGATTTTTTACCATTTTAAAATTTTGACAAATCAGATTTGTTTCTGGCTTTCAGGTCGCCATGTTTCCAAAATTGAAAAAATGGCACATTTGACACAACACAACATAAAAAACATCGAAAATTGATTAGGACTTGATCTTAAAATAGTGATTCTACGAAGTTAGCTGTACCATGGTTTCCATATAGGACCCGAAACCGATCTGAAACGCCTAATTCAAAGTGCTTCGATTTTGTTCAAATTTGATATATTTTTTTTCTAAAAATGTTAGACCCATAGGTATATCTATTCTAAATTGGCGCTAAAAGCGCCCCTTTCTGATTTAGGATGACCACAAAAATCGGCATACTTTCCGACTTTAAGGGGGCATAGTACTTTTTACACCATATTTTTTGCCTAATTTCAAATATTTTATTCTCGATAACGCGAAAAGCGAATCGATTCGGGTTTTTTGCATTCCAAACATTGCACTTTATACTAATATTTACAATTTTGTTTGCATATGTGAACCCCTTCCCATCTCCCCTACGGCTCCTTGAATATGATCGTTCGAAAAAAACATGATTTGCGGTACCATGGATTGGCGCTGGGGGTCTTATCCGAATTGCAAAATTCCAAAACGACATGAAAGTATATTAAATTATCTCGTGTTTGACCCATCCTTTTTTTAAAATTTGAACGCATAACAAAATGGCGGACATTCAAACATAAAAGTAAGGTTTTTAGTCGAAAAAATTGACTTTAAACATTTCTAAAAAATACAAAAATAGTAATATCAAAAAAAGGATGGGTCAAACACTAGATAATTTTGTTGGCTTTAAAACAAAAACAGAATCATGAGAATTGCTTGAGCCGTTCTTGAGATATTTATGGTACCGACTTTCAAAACCTGGTTTCGAGAAAAACGACGTTGAACTTTTTATTCGCCGTGTAATCGCTCCAGACATGCGCGGTACAAATAACTGTAACTTTGTCAATTTTTGGATTTCATTGAAATGACTTGAAACACATATGGTCAAAATGTTAATCTTTCGAAATAATCATTAAAAAAAATTTCGATTTTTTTAAGTTGAAAAAGTACTATGCCCCCTTAACCCCTCTAAGGTCTACATCATTTTTAGCACCGCAGAATTCACTAAAATGGCCATAATTTTTTTATCTTTCAATATTTTTTCACCAAATTTGGGAATTTTGCCGAAAATATTTTCTATTTTCATAATATCTATAGATAATGGCCATATGTCATATGGTCCCGGAGTTATTCCGGAGTTCCTTGGGGGACCGAGACATGGCTTTGTTAGATAAAGTTGCCAAATATTTAAAATTTGTTTAAAATCTGTTGATTTTTGTAAACATATCATCGACTGTGGACATATCAGTTACTTTGCTGCAGTTAGAGCCATGGCGCGCGCCACCCGGATCTGCGGGGACACTATGAATCCGGAACCGGTTCCCATAAAGAACCATTCAGCATCAGTACAGTATGTCGTGTCGCATATCAAAAAACATCAGCACTCGACAAAATAGCGATTGGCGATCATCTCATGTCTCTCAGAGGCCACATGGCCGATTCCAGGACCAGGACAAGTTCCTCCAAAATCTGTTCCGTGCTTGAATCAGAAAAGAAACCCTCCCCAGGCCCGGAACCGGTCATACGGCCTCTGAGAGGCATGAGATGATCACCAATCGCTATTTTATCGAATGCTGATATTTTTTGATATGCGACACGACATACTTTACTGATGCTGAAATGTCCCTTTATGGGAACCGGATCCGGATTTATAGTGTCCCCCCGGATTCGGATGGTGCGCACCATGGCTCATAACTGCGGCAAAGTAACTGATATGTCCACAGTTGATGATATGTTTACAAAAATCAACAGATTTCAAACAAATTTTAAATATTTGGCAACTTTATCTAAAAAAGCCATGTCTCGGTCCCCCAAGGAACTCCGGAATGACTCCGGGACCATATGACATATGGCCATTATCTATAGATATTATGAAAATAGAAAATATTTTCGGCAAAATTCCCAAATTTGGTTAAAAAATATTGAAAGATAAAAAAGTTATGGCCATTTTAGTGAATTTTGCGGTGCTAAAAATGATGTAGACCTTAGAGGGGTTAATAGTTAAATAAGGATAGCTAAAGTATTGGTTTTCGGCAGCCTTTACCAATTACGACAGTCTTCATTAGACCGTACAACTGAATGCGCACATAAATTTAAACCTATCACCCAGGAGTAACGTCCTCGTTAAAATATAGCCATAAAGGCGATGTACTCATGTTGCTTCCTTGTGGTACACCCAATTTGGTTCAGAACGGGAAGGAAAGGCAGAAACACTGAAAGACAGAAATTGTTATGATGCCATTGTCATTGGTGGATCGCTCTTTCCCCATAGACCTATGTATTGACTACGTGGGTTGGCCTTCTTGATGTACGCAACAAACACAGCGCTGATATCGCATCCGACCATCATTTTGTTTTCGCTGAGATGCGTTTGCGCGTTGCACGTGTCCAACGATTGGAGGAGAAAGTTGGGTGCCGCTACGACGTCCGCCGATTAGAGAATCCTGAGGTGAAAACGCCCTTTGTCAAACAACTTCAATCTCGAGTCTCTGAGTTGCCACCTGGTGGAACCGTCGAACAGCGATGGACCGGCATCAAGAACGCCTTCATCACGATCAGTGACGAAACCGTCGACAAAGCGCGGAGGGACTGGATATCGTATGAAACTTGGAGGAAGATCGATGAGCGGAGAGAAGCGAGAGCTGGCTTTGAGCGAGCGCGAACCAGATTAGCTAAGACAGCTGCCCGTCAACGATACGCCGAACTGGAGAGGGCTCTTAAACGAGCTTGTAGGTGGGATAAGAGAGTCTGGACTAACTCCCTAGCCCAGCGTATCCCAAATGGGGCTTTAGTTCGCTGCAGAATAGTATAGGGAAATCCGCCAGGGGGTTCGCGAACCGAAAAAGGTTGGGAGCCGCTGCCCTAGCCAAACAAAGGGAAACCGCCGCCGCCAATGGTGATATCCGTTTGATGTACGATATTTCTCGCCGCGTTAGTGGTGCCAGGATGAATACAAAGATGCCGCTAAAGGACAGAGCTAGTCAGCTACTGACTGACCGTACAGAACAGCTTAAACGATGGACTGAACATTTTAAACAACTCTTCCGAGTTTCAAATGTCAGAGACCAACAAAACCAGCAGCGTATGACGCCTACCGTTTGTCAAATTAATCGCGTTAACTCGGAGGCGCCATCGCTGGATGAAATTGTAGCTGCCATCAAGAGTATGAAATCCAATAGAGCGCCAGGGATAGATCGTATTTCAGCCGAAATGCTCAAAGCTGACCCATCTTTGTCAGCCCAGATGATGCATCAGCTTTTCAGCAATATATGGGAAACCACAACTTTTCCGGTGGACTGGATGCAGGGCATATTGGTGAAAGTCCCTAAGAAAGGAGACCTAACTAAATGCGGTAACTGGCGTGGCATCACGTTGCTTTGTATTATTCTCAAAGTATTCTGTAAGGTAATCCTCAACCGGATCCAGGAGAAGATTGACGCTACTCTCCGGCGGCAGCAAGCTGGATTCCGTGTTGGCCGATCATGTGTAGACCATATCACAGCGCACCACATTATATTGGAGCAGGCATTCGACCGTTTCAAACACGAAAACATCTGAGCGCACTTAGGCGTAGAGGAGTTCCAGGTTACCTTGTCCATCTCATCGAGGCTCAGTACAATGTAGCAAAAACGAAGACTATGCGGGTCAACAAGCATAGTTGAGCAGGTAGACGCCTTTCAATATCTTGGTAGCCAGACAACGCCCGATGATGGTACCAAGACTGATATAGCCTCACGGATCAGGAAGGTCAGGAGTGCCCTTACAGGTCTGCGAAACATTTGGCGCTCAAACCAGATAAGTGTACATACGAAAATCCGAATTTTCAATTCAAACGTTAAATTCGTCTCAGCGGAGACAACGCAAAAACTGCAGGTATTTATTAACCGGTGGTTGAAATATATCATTCATGCCAGGTGACCTGACAACTGGATATCCAATGAGGAACTCCGTCGTCGATATCATCAACGGCCGATAGCAACCGAAATTCGTGAACGTAGGTGGAAGTGGACCGATCACACCTTGAGGAAAGGAACGAACGTGATCTGCGGAGAAGCACTCGACTGGAATCCGCAAGGACAGCGTAGAATAGGTAGACCCAGAGGCTCATAGCGACGCAGCTTAGCCAGCGATATCCAGGCTATTGACGAGAACCTGTCCTGGCGACAGGTAAAAGCCATGGCGGGTAACCTTTTGCTCTGCCATACCGGCGGACATGGACACATAAGTAAGTTCGGCCCAAGATTACTTCCCTGGGGAACGCCCGAAACATTCGTAAACACTTCAGGGCACGAAACTCCGATCTTTACGCAAAGCGATCGGTTTATCAAATAGGATCTGAACCAGTCGATTGAAGATCTATAGTACAGTTTACTCCAAGTTTATCTAGTTTGTTTAACAGAACTTCGTGATCCACTCGATCAAGATTACCTCAAGATTAGTGTAGACAGCATCAACTTGTCCACCGTTATCCATTGTTCGAACGCATAGTGAAAGTGATGTAAATTCGAGCAGAAAAGCGCCTCATTGATAATGATCTCAAAAACTTTTGAACAGCAACAACAAGAGGTGATGCGTCTATAATTCCGAACGTCTCTCTTGCCACCTTTCTTATGAACAGCTAGCATAAATGAGGATTTTCACAGTTTAGGAAATTTTCTCTCTTGTAGTGATTTATTAAATAATTTAGTAAGTGGAGCAAGTAACACATTTAAGCACAACATAAGAATGAACGCTGCATGCCATCTGGACCAGTAGCACATGAAAGCTTTAACTTTTGGAGTGCAGACATGACGATGTGTTCACTAATGTAAAATGGGCGGAATTCGAGAGCATCGCTAGGACAATCGTTGATGATAATGGTGACTTAATCAGATAGGGCAGAGCATTCGTTGAACGAATTCATAAAGTGTTGGAGAAAAAGATTGCACTTCTCAAGTTCACAGTTGGTAATTTGTTCCCCAATATGAACTAACAATGCAGAATCGCTTTGGATTTCTACTTTCTCCTTGGTTTCTTTTCGATAGTTAAATGTTTAGGAAACCTTTTTAGTATCACTATGTATTGTGGGTTAAGGCAACTCCAATTTTTCTTGCATTCTTCTAAAGGGTGTAACTTTTGAACCATTGCATTGGGTAAAATTAATCGAAACTTTGCTTGGAGACAGCTCGTAGTGCATTGCTTATACTGTGTTAGTAATTTTACGCAAGGTACGCATAGATATGAAAAATGGCGTCGAAAGAACAGCTCGTTTGCGGAAAAATTCTGCACAAGTACATCGAAAATAAGAATCTATTACAGCGTGCCATCGGTAAAAAGTTGAGAATCCCGAATATAACGGTTTCTCGTGTCATAAAACTGTTCGAGGAACATTTAACTGTCAAGTCAACATGCGGAGAAAAAAGGCTTCTGTATACTGTTAAGGATCGCACCCGCGTAGTTGGGGCTTTCGACGGGAAACCATACTTCTTTGTTCTAGAGGTAGCACAAAAACTGAATCTGAGCAAAAGTTTCATGCAGAAGGTCAAAACTCGAGCTGAATTACATACGTTCAAGGTTCAGAAGACCCCATAAGAATAAGGTCGCGAAAAGCTGTGCCCAGAAGTTCAAAAGCTGATGAAACCTCTTTGCTGCGATTCCGGGGAACCAGCATTTCACTGCAAAGGCAAACGATAAGTACGACATTTCCGAGAACCTCCGAAAACAGATGATGTTGAACTTCGCCAAGAAATTCTTGATTTGGAAAGCAATTTGTTCATGGGGACAGCGGAGTACACCTTTCGTGGCCACAGATGCCATGAATGGACCGGTGTATTTGAAAGAATGTCTCCAAAAGCGTCTTCTTTTTCTTTTGAAGTCTCACAACCGTCTCACGATCTTCTGGAATTTCCTAGAATTTTCCTAGAGAAAACCCTTTAACTGTTTAAAGTGAAAATTTGTATACATCTTACAGTAACTTTTAATCTCCTGGATCTCTTCTAAAATAAGGAGTCTTGCGATGAGCACGATATCTTTGGACTGAATTATCGAAAATCGAAAAACCAATTTTACTCTTAAATTGTCCATAAAATAAGAAATATTAATCGGTGAGGAAAAACCTTCGATTAATCTGTAGAATATATCCTTAGAACCCTTGTGTAAAAATTTGAAGTGATTCGGTTCAGCCGTTTTCGAGAAATCTTGCTCACGGACTTTGAAAATACGGCTTTGAGAAACACGCGTTCAAAGTTTCGCGTTCCTTCTTCAATCGCTTTGACACGTCGCACAGTGCGTTGAACGTATGGGACTGCGGGACAAAAATCAAAACTGCTAGTTTTAGACATTTTATCAAGCTAGTGTAATGAAAAAAGTTGTTTGTGATAATCGAAGCTAGTATTTGCTTAAATGTCTCAAAATATTTATATAATGGCAAAAATGTCCCAAACGCCAAATTTTTACGCAAGTATTGCAAAAGTTTTTCATCATTATATGGGTTGCCCTCAGCTATATAACTACCAAAGTTGTTTGTGAAAACGGCATTTGTACTAGAAATACTTTGGTGGATTCAGCAATGCTATCTAGTGTTAGATTAATCTAACTAACTTTGGCTGCAATTTCGGTAATCGAAAAGTTTTTCTTCAGTGCATGAAAGTTGGGAAAGCTATATTTATGGAAGACGTTTCTAAGCATTTCTAAGCAAAATATACTATCGTACTAACAAATCTATATCTGTGAACAGAGCTAGTGTTTAAGTAATACTTAAGCATTTTTTAGCATTCCCAGCCGTAACGGAAAAGTAAATAATAATTTTCCGTGGCATAACTTGAGACAAAGTCTGCAGCTCGACGTTCTGTTTTCGTTGGGCAATTATTGAAAACCTTTTAATTAGATCCACGAAACGAATATCCAGCAGGAAAACCGTTATCATTGATTATTCGTCATTATTATTAACCCGAGAAACGGGAAAAAACGGCAGCCGGTATTAAGTTTATTTTTTTTAAAGAAATATTTACTCGCTATATGAAGTAAAATCGCTCTGAGTTTAATTTTGAACAGTAATAGCACAAAGCTTCATAAAAAGTTCTTTCTTCTAACAAGGATAACATAATATAGTAGAATCAACGGAAATCTGACGGTTTATCAGTGCTTGACGTTGATCTACAAATATTGAAATATCTTGCAGAGTTGCAGGTAGTTGCAGCTAAAACCTGTTCGATCTTGTAGAGGACACTTTGAACAATTATTCTGTGTACGTTTTAGCTTGGAAGTAGGTGGAACATTTTTTAAATCGGTAATCAAAGTTGGAGTTCTGTTTTTTTGAAGGACAATATCTATGTCGTTTCTATGGGGCAATTTTTTAGGAGTAAGGTCAAAATGAATTCCATCTAAAACCAAAATTTATTCTACTAACCTTGATTGTTATTTTCCATTTTAAAGATTTTGATTACACAAATTATGAAACTTTTACGAGCGTGATGAATAACCTTTAAAAATGAAAGCAAAATTTGTAAGTCAAATCCACTCTGCAACTTGACAGTTTGAACGCTTGTAATAGTAGTTGTGGCGCTTTCCCAAGCGAACTAATACTTATCTATATAGCAGAAGGCATCTATAAACAATTCTAAATACTCAGTATACCCGATTAAAAAAAAGTGAAAAACGATTTTTGTCTATGGCTCAACGCACTGTGCGTCGTTACAAATATGCGAATAACTTCGTTAATATTTGCCGGATCGGCATGAAATTTTTTGTGTGCATACTTAAATAGATGTACAGTACGATCATGAAATAAACAGAAAATCGATAAAGACTCGAATTTTGCAAATTTATTTTGTGTGTTGCAATTTTACAATAGACACCCTCTATCGGAAGGTTGAGATTCTCATTATGGGAGTACAAGATCCGTTCGCGAACGTCTTTTCTGTACGCTGTCATCTTAAATACTCCTTACGAAATGTCAAGATCAATCACAATAGTCAAAAGTATAGACACCCAACTCTGCCTGAGATTATTATGGATACAAACTTTAAATGAGTTCTTAACTCGGAATTCTTCTAGCACTTTCAAGAATTTTCTTTTATTTTCTATTATTTATTTTCGTTAAACTTCTCCGAGTTTACATTTATCACTCTGTTTCAAAGCTTGTTGTGGTTATTATATCAAAATAATTTGTTCCACACCAGTTAGATATTCCAGCGTTTCAATATCTGCAAGCGCTCATATATGTAATTACCTATAGGCTGGATCCAGCCTATAGTTGTCTTCGAAAATAGTCATGGGTCGTCTGTAACTGTAATACGGCCAGACAGTCCATCAATGTTGAAGTGACTTCGTCATCATTAGGTTCTCTATTCTTCATACTCTAGTTTCGACTTCCAAATATTTAGAGTTGTTCACTAAATCAGTTCTGAAAGGATAAAGGCTGCACACGCGAAAACCTTTACTAATGCAGTTCTTTGCTTCCTAAATGTATTGTACCCTTCAAAACTTTGTTTAAGTGCTACAATCTTTTACTACAGGAAATCTTTTGGCTTCATTTCATTGAGCTAATTCTCAACTTTCTATACCTTCTCCAATGTCAGCACAGGATGTGGCTCCCTCCTTAAAAGATAGGAAGTTTGGTTCATGTTTTGCTTATCCGGAAGCGTACAGTTGCAGGCGGAATCCTATATCTTTTGCTGGTAGAATAGAAAAAAGCACCGCCACACGCGAAAAGTGTAACTTTTTTCCTAGCGCGTTTTGTTTTCATTTTAGCCTTGAATTTAGCAAAATATAATGTCTTCGGAGCTTTTGTTCGCCCGAATACCCCCTTAATCTGAAAGTGTCTAAAGTTAGTCATGGCTTACTGTGGTGAAAATCAAAAATCTAACTTTTGCATGTTAGGAGCTAAAGACGTATTTTTTCGGAAAAGTAGTAGGAAGTTCCTTAAAAAATAGTTTATTATTCGTAACTTACGGTTGTTGTACGGCCCAGTTAGCTTCGAGATACGATGCTGATCAAACGTCTAAGCAAAGTACTGTTTTCATGTCTCCGCTTGCGTAGAATAGGGTAGAATGGCCCCTATTGGTTTGTGAAGTTAAGAAAAAATTAGGCTTAACGGGAAATTAGCATTCACACTAACTTTTCGTCGGAGAGCTCAATTTGGGAAGCAGTTCTTAGGCCTAAAAATGGGATTCTGTTTATAAAAATGTATTCACTGCATTCTTCTTTCCAATCTGAACACAGCGAATATATTTTCATTAACAGAATTTTTGTTTCAAACAAAAAAAAAAACTGCTTTTGAAATTGGCAAATTCGAGAACGACTAATTTCACCCTAAATCTGCAATAACTTTGCAAGAAAATGTGCTAGAGATTTGGGGCCTTTCACAAAAATGTGTGTTTTGAGAGCCTGAATAATAGTCAAAGATAACGTATTTTTGCCAAATGCGACTAACAAAAATTAACTATGAAAAACTATTTTTAAGGAAATTCCTAAAGAAAATGCTTTATAACTCTGCATCCGATAAAGATAGAAATGTCATTTCTTCAGCAAACTTGTTTGATTTATCATTTTACATATTTTCGTTGAAGAAACCATGTTCCTAGGAATCTATCACCTAACACACCTAGACTCTTTAGCTGGATTCAGTCAAAATTTCATCAATAAAAAGTTACAAACTAATCAATTTTTCTCATTTTTATCGAGCACAGTCCTTAGTTTTTTGAAAAATCCGCTTTCTAAATTCTAAATAGGTAAAAGGATAAAAAATGGTAGAAAAAACACCTGGCTGTATTCAGCTGCATATATATTACAACAATTTCAAATATATCTGCAATGAATTTTTCATTTTTATTGATTAAAATAAAAACATTTGGCATTCGGCACCTCACCGTGCTGATTTTCACTGTACTTGAGGCGAAGGGCGATGCAGTTTGACTCGGAAAATAGAAAATTCAAGATAAATTGCACCCTGGTGTAACACTTGTTAGTAGATTTATAGCTGTTTGCAACTGTTGTTGTAATCGCAAAGAAAAGCAATACGTATAACGAGTTGAGCATTTTTTTGAGGTTCCAGAGAAAACTTAGCTGCTGTCCAACTTGGTATTCTGAAAGCAGTTGACAGCTTTTCTCCATTTTTTTTATCGAACAGAAAAATAGTTGCATTAGAGTCATGTTTCATGAAGAATATTAATCGATCTATTTTTATGCCAAATAATTGATATGGACGAGTTTTTCTTCTGGTTTTCAGTAAAAATGGTCTGCTATGCAAAAATTTATACAAATCTGACTTCTAGCTTACGATTTCAGTTCATAACTGATTCAACAAAAAACAAATTCCCTTTTTATCCCACAGTTCCATACGACCACATCGACAAGGGTTCCGCACTGGTGCAGATGTGGACCTACGTAGGTGCGCCGAAATGTCGTGCGCTGGTGGCACTCGGTGCCACCGCCGGGCTTAGTGTGGCCATGTTCGGTTCGATGTTCCCAATGCCACGGGTGATATACGCAATGGCGCAGGATGGACTCATCTTCCGGATGCTGTCGCAGCTGTGGGCACGCACCGGGGTACCCGGCATCGCCACCATCGGAAGTGGAGTGGCAGCCGCGCTGGTTGCACTGACGGTGAAGCTGGAAGTGCTGGTGGAAATGATGTCCATCGGGACACTACTCGCGTACACGCTCGTGTCGACGTGTGTTCTGATTTTGCGCTATCAACCGCACACCACTTCGTTGGTGGATCTGCTACCGGCACAGCTTCGCACGCCACAGCCTCCCAGCACTCCGGATCCGGCGATGCAGCAGCGTGTCAAGGGTAATGTGCAGGTGAAGAAGGTCTTCCGTGGATCGCCCGATTCCGATGACAGCTTTGGCGATGACAGTCCGGACGGCTTCCTAGGTCGGGATGATCAGTTTCTGGTGTCGGACAAATCGGAGAATAAGTTTTATGGTATGATTGCGTGATGTGTAGGAAAATAAACATTTGCCTTGATATTGTGATGTAATTTGCAGGTGCTGTACACGGTGCTCCGCAAGGCGGATCCAATCCTTTCACATTATGGGGCTTCGGTTATATTGGAAGAAAGATTCAGCAGTATTCGTATCTCTGTCCCGGCCTATTTCCTTGGGTTAATCCCGGTCCTGCGACACATGAAAGCGGTAGGTGTCAAACTTTATCTACTGATCTCAACATTCTCACTCTACGATTCTGATATATTTTAGGAATGTTCGTCACTAAAATGGTGGGTCTGATGTATGCGTGTATATTCTTTTTGGATTTATTTATGGCAATTGGAATCACGGGTTCTTTCTTCGGGCTAGTCTACACGGCACTGGTGCTGGGTATTTTTGTTATTCTGATGATTATTTCGCGACAACCCCAAAATCGGTAAGACAATATTGGAACAAAGTTTGACCAAAAGCACAGCAGTTAAAATGGCTTTTTTGTGTCTCTTTCAGGTACGCTCTACCATTCCTAACACCGGGACTTCCGTTCATTCCGACCATCGCCATTACGGTGAATGTGTATCTAATATTCAAGCTAAGTATACTGACGTTAGTTCGATTCACGGTTTGGATGACACTGGGGCTGATCATGTACTTTTACTACGGAATCACGCACAGTTTATTGGAAAATCCGGACGAAGAATTCGAACTGACGGTGGACGGTAATGGCCAGCAGCCGCCGTCTGGTCAGCCGACCACGTTGAAAGTTCCTTCAAAAAGCAATCACCGAAACGAACCGACGGCGGTGTGGGATCGACATGGGTATGAAAACCGCATGGCGACAAATGATGATGGTGAGCTGCAGTGGGGCGCCAGCTATAATGCAACCACCAACAGTTGGAACCCGAACGATGCGTGGGGTGATACTACAATCTATGATCCACCGCGTCAGCAGCACCAACCACAGCAGCAGCGTCATCAGATCGGACAGACCAATATCTTCCAGCCTCCACCGACGCAGCCGAGGCCCGAGGCGAAGAAGGATGGTTTCGGTATGTTTTACCAGGAAACCAGCAGCTATCCCACGTGGGACGACTAAACGCTTCTCGCTGGAGAGGCCATCCACTAAGCCATCACAATCCCCATCGTAGCTGTACAGACACACATAGACGAGAGAGCATCCGGAGGACTGAACGCGGTGAATTTATCGGGAAAGCAATCATTACCCATCATTATCTATGTTGTTACAGCATTACGTCGTTAGTCGAGCCATCCCATCTACAACACGCGTGCGGTACGGTAGCGCAAGCAACATGTGTTTGTATTGTACACTGCAATCTAGGCTAGGTCGTAGATATACGGTCGGTATACACCGTCTAGCGGTAAGACACAAACGAGAACAGCTCTATGCGGTTTTCCACTGCGCGTTTGGACGTCACCGGCAGCGGTGACGGCGGTCACGATTCTCCACTCTCCCTCCAGGCAGGCTATTACGGTTTGCTTGGCGTGTTTCGATTTTCACGACAAACCAAACGATTTCTATCGTTTTCACGACCGCGGACGTTGGTTTTGTTCGTTACATTTTTCAAGATAGATAGTTTCGTGCTGGCACTGTGAATGCAGCAGACACTTGTTCGATTGGATCATGAGAATTCGCCATTCGCTTCACGTTGATTAAACATTTTCCTCGACATGTAATGCATATTCAATTCTAGGGTAATATTTTTCACTGAAGTTTGACACTGATATTCAATTAAAGTTTCAGGTGCTGCATGCATTTTGAATACGTAAGTACCTAGCTACCTACTTACTGTAAATACGTTGTCTGTTGAAATCTCTAAAAAGACTTTTTTTTTTGTTAAAAATGTATTTTTCATTCCTTTTGTTTTAGCCTTTACAATTGTAAAAAGCAAAACCATATAAACGTCCTTAAGAACTTGACCCTTCTATGTCGACAGACTTCGGGGCCGGTCATTAGACTACAGGAAAATTACGGGGCTACTGCAAGATCCTATTAACTCTATAGCGGCACAGATCAGTCGATATTCGAACATACGACGACTGGCTTGTTAGACCAACATCGTACCCCGGAGCTAACTGAGCGGGCTTTTCAAATGTAAATATACTATTCAATGTATCAGGTAGAGCACAGGACCAGTTTCTTCGGCCTATCCAGTTCTGTACGATCGGGCAATAGATCCGTCAGAATACCGTGCCGAATAATTAGTATGACAGCAGTTCTTGTAATAAATTTGGTGATTTATAGTGATTTCGAAAATCAAGCGTGACTTTCCAGTCCACATCTGCTGATCGCTTGATTCTGACCATTACCGAGTAGCAGTACATTTGCGCTCAAAGCTGTCCACCGTATACCGGACACGTCAAAGGCGCCCTCGTCGGCTGAACATCAGGCAGATAGATAACCCGCAAGCTGCCGAGAACTACGCGCGAGTACTGAATGAGGCACTGCCTTCTTCCGAGGACTTAGGTGCTTCAAACCTCGAAGACGGTTGGGGCAGAAAACGCTCTAGGCACTAGGTATTGAGCCTCGGAGTACACAAAATGATTGGTTTGATGGGGAATGCCAACAAGCGGTGGAGGGGAAAAATATATAGTATAAAAAGGTAAAACTGCTTGGAAAAATTATCTAAGTATTGCCACTAGAGAGAAAATGGCCAAATACCGACGAGCTAGGAATTAGCCCAAGTAGCAATTTGAGTTTTATTACACTCTTATGATGGCATTTAAGACCAAAATTGGTCTGGAAGACCACCATAAGAGTACAATAAAACTCACATTGTTGCTTGGGAGTTGACCACGAACCTGAGGAGGAAAAAGCGCCAAAAGGAGGATAGAGATCATGAAGAATTAGAGAAACTAGTCTGAGCTAATGACACGCTCAAGTTTTATGAGAAGGTGAACCAAACTCGGACGGGCTACACACCGAAACCTGATATGTGTAGGGACGAGGGAGGGAATCTAATCACAAACGAGCACGAGGTGGTCGACAGATGGAAGTAGTTCTTCGATGAACACCTCAATGGCGAAGTCGCAGAAGGAGGCGGAACGGAAATTAACTTAGAAGCGCCCACGGAAGATAGTAATGTCCTAGCACCTGAATTCCAAGAAGTCAAACGAGAAATCGGGCTGCTGAAGACCAATAAAGCCGCTGGGAAGGACCACCTACCGGCAGAACTTTATAAACATGGCGGAGAAACGCTAGCAAAGGCTCTACACTGAGTTATTTCGAGGATTTGGGAGGATGAAAAGTTACCGGAGGAATGGATGGAAGGAGTGGTTTGTCCCATCTACAGAAAGGCTGATCGACTAGACTGCTGCAACTATCGCGGTATTACGCTGGTAAACGACGCCTACAAGGTACTCTCCCAGATCCTGTTACGCCGGTTGTCACCGATAGCACAAGGTTTCGTAGGGAATTATCAGGTGGGTTTAATGGGGGATCGCGCAACTACGGACCAAATTTTTACTATCCGACAGATATTGCAGAATTATCGGGAGTATAACGTGCCCACGCATCACATCTTCATTGATTTCAAAGCAGCATACGATACAGTCGATCGAGACAACCTATGGCAGATAATGCACGAAAACGGTTTTCCGGACAAACTAATGTGATTGATCAGAGCTACATTGGATCGAGTGATGTGTTTCGTACGTATCTCTGGGACACTCTCGAGTCCCTTCGAGACACGGCGAGTGTTGAGACAAGGTGACGGTTTATCCTGCATGCTGTCCAACATCGCTCTTGAGGGGGTGATAGGACGGGCGGGCATCGAAACGAGAGGCACGATTTTTACCAAGGGTAGCCAATGTCTAGGCATTGCAGATGACTTCGATATCATAGCCTGGAACTTTGCGACGGCGGAGGCCATCTACGCCAGACTGAAAGCGGAGTCTAGGAGAATTGGGCTAAAAATAAATGCGTCGAAGACCAAATACATGGAAGGAAGAGGCTCAAAGGAAACAAACGCGCGTCTCCCACGGACGGTAACCGTTGACGGCGACGAACTAGAAGTGGTAGAGGAGTTAGTGTATTTTGGATCGCTGGTGACCGAGGACAACAACACTAGTAAGGAGACCCAGCGGCGCATCCAAGCGGGAAATCGGGCCTATTGTGCCCTAACAGCTAACTATGTACAAAAGCTAACGATGTACAAAACCCTTATTAGATCGGTAGTTCATTATGGATTTGAAGCCTTGACGCTGCTCACGGAGGACATACGCGCCCTTGTCGTGTTCGAGCGGAAAGTGCTCCGGACGATATTTGGCGCAGTACAAACTGCTTGGGGAGACTCCCATCGTACATCTAGTGAAAGTTAGCAGGCTACGGTGGGCCGGACACGTCGTAAGGATGCCGGACGACAGTGCGACGAAAATAGTCCTCTTCAACAACCCCACCGGCACCAGGAAAAGGGGGCCCAACGTCATCATCCAGAGCAATGCAATCGTATTCCGACAGCAAATTCTTGTAGAGCTTCCTTGAACGTTTTCGTCGTAGGAAGCGGAGGCGTATTATCAGCAGCTGTCGTGCTTCACAAGCCATTGCGGTCGAGCAGAGAAAGCCCACGTACAAAGTGTACCCTGTACAAGACGCTCATTAGATCGGTTGCTCCCAACTCTCAAGAGAATAAAACTTAGTCAATGCTTGAGAATGACCTGCGAGTGCCCGGAGTTTTCGAAAGACAAGTGCCAAGAACAGTATCCTGCAAAGATGGTGTTTGCCTCAAAGCCGGTAAGAACAAGACGACGAGGAGCGCAGCAAGCAATATGGTTAGACCAGGTGGAGCGAGGTCTTTGCCTTGACACCTTTCATATCACCCATTTTCTTTACTTTCTTGTCATATTTTCATCGCATATCGAGAGCCAACGTCGGGTTTCATTTCAAATGAGCCACCATAGAATGAGCTTTAGGATCACTTTGTCTTTGCTTTTCTGTCACCTCCGGGTTTCTTGGGATCATCAGACACGTTCTTCAAATCTTTTCAGGATGTTATACACTCTGAATCTGGGATAATTTGCAACATTTCTGCAAACTCACGAGTGGATAGTCTGGGGCGCGCTTGTTTCGGTGACGCCATTACGAAAACAAAACAAATGAACTACTCGTGACAACAAATGCCTACTGTGACTGAAATTTTGAGAAAAAAAAATTCTCAACTTGTTTTGTTTACGCCGCACAAAAAAGCTAATTAAACAATATAAAAACTTATTTTCCGCCCGTGAAACGAACTCAAATAGCTTCCAACTGTTGTCAAAACATCAGAGAAATCAAATCCCATCCATTCCATACTATGCGAAATGCAGGTATAGTCCATTTTGCCCAATTCACAATCGTTTCGTTTTGCCTGGTTCTGTTCTAGATCTACAAAAGCACGTTCATTTTCTATTGGGTAGAAAAATCATAATTTTTCAACGACGGTGTCTTTGGAGAAGTTTATCAATAAAATACAGCGCATCTTTTCAAACTATCAAGAAGATCTTATATTCATCTATCAGGGTGATACAAACTTTTGTTTTTTTTAATACGCCAAAAAAAAATTTTTTCTTCAGAAAAATTATAGAACACACTAAAATGAGTAACTTTGCGGAATATAGTAACTATCTATCTTTTGCTAGTTGCTAGATATAATGATTTATTTAAAAAGTATACTTAAAAATCAATTCTGCACAATAACTCCGCATCCAATTAACTTGTTGCTTTCAATTGTTCTCCAAAGTTATTCAGTATGATAAAATACACATTTTTTTTGAAGATTGTTTTTACCTTTGAGTTAATTTTAATCGCTTTAATTAGGTTATCTATGTATATGGGGGTGAATTGGGCAAAATGGACTATTCTTGCATTTTGCATAGTATGGAATGGACGAAATTTGATTTTTCTGATGTTTTGACAACAGTTGGAAGCTATTTGAGTTCGTTTCACGGCCGGCAAATAAATTTTAATGCTGTTTAATAAGCTTTTAACATGATTTTTGGGGAAAACAAGGCAAAATGGTCCACTTTTCGAAGTCTGCGCAGAATGAAACCATCACCAATCGTTTTCCTGCATTTTTTTTACATAGAAATAGGTAGGGGAACTGGGGGAAATGAACACCCCTAGCAGTTTCCCCATTTTCTCCCTCAGGAACCAGCCGGATGCTGAACGCACTATATGAATTGAAAGCTGGATTGATATTCCACGTAGCAATATATAAAGATGTTTGAAAAAGGACGATTTGTCATGAAAAATTCCTTTTTTTCGAAAGCGTTACATTCGAGCCTGATTTTTTTCGTGTGGGTAAAATGAACATGCCATAGAAAACTAAAGTTAACATGCAGTTTGGATAAATTAAATATTATTTTACATTATCCTTGTTCTACATAAGCCGTAGATATTCAACAGGGCTGTTGAAATGAAAATGGGATTCCACAAAGTTAACATAATATATCTTCGCCACATTCATACGATGCTTGACCTTTAACTCGCATGATTTTCCAGCACTCGGTCATTTTCCATTATTTTTCGAGAGACTTGATCATTTTTATGGATTGAATTGTAATTATTTCGTGGCTACTGATAAATAGAAAAGAAAACGTCATTATACACACTGTTCATTTTGCCCCCATAGTGAGGTGTTCATTTTAGCCCCAAAATACCAATTGTTTTCAAGTGTTTATTATAAACAAACAGTTGATAAAAATATTTGGAATTTTCGACAGATCCACAGGATAGTGATAAGCAAGCAACACTAAATGATACCAATAGCCGAAATTCAATTTGTTTCGCCAAAATAGCTTATTTACTAATAGTGGAAATTACCATCGGCGTCAGATTTCAGCAAATATTTTTTACGTTTTCATTTTTTTCACAGTGGAAAGCTTTTGATCACCACATATTGTCTCAAACAGCTTGAAATACTTCTAAGAGAAGATACCTATTGATGTGGAACAGTTTTTAATCGATTTACTGGAAATTTGGCAGCCTGTTCATTTTACCCCCTGTTCATTTTACCCACAGTTCCCCTATCTTGTAAGATTCCAAAGCAGCGGCTTCTAATTCTTGGGATTGCGAGCTCGTTTTTGTCCATTGTGCGCCGCCTTGGAATCCATGCGGACTGAGATCCTCCGGAGGATCCAGTTAAAAGTGTCAATTTGTAGAAAATATCGAAATAAATTTCGTGTACATTGAAAATTGGGAAATGAGACCAGTCCTTCGAAATTTGTTCATTTGGCCACATCTTCAATATGATCCAGTGAATACCGTGGTCGTTAGGAATACGGAATGTGAAACAGATTAAACACGCGAGATCAGTTACAAACAAATCGTTTTTATGTGCATTGTCTGCATAAGCAAATGATGTCATGTTGAGAATGACACTTGAATCATTTTTAATGCGCACGTCGTGCAAGCTAGCGGGGTTCAAATTAAAAAGTGTTCGGATTAAAAACGGTCAAACGAACGGGGGTCCACGGTATTACTGTGCAACCTAACGCTTCCATTATTAATATTTAATCTGGTGTTAACCAATTGGTCATTCACCAGGCACGCTTCCAGATTTCGGAATTTGGTCCCTTCCAGTACTAACTAAAGTAATTAGTATTATTTGTTTATAAAATTCATTGGACTTCCAGCAGTCTGCTTGAGATAGGTGACAGCAGAGCCGATAGTTCATGCATAAACAACGACAAAAACAGTGACCGAAGGTTGTTTCTTTGTGGTACACTGAGATGTTGCATAATACTTGTATCTTATCTTCACGCCCAGGGCTTGCTTCACTTGGTCTAACCAACTAGCAGGTTGAGTATCTCTAAGTCTCGCGCCAACCGGCATTCTCACAACATGCTCCGCCCATTGTACTCATGCAGTTTTAGCGACTCTCTGGATACAGGGTTCACCGAAGAGCTGCGCCAGCTTGTGGTTCATCCTACTCCTCCATACGCATCAGATGGACTTAAGCACACAACGTTCGAAAGCGGCCAGCAAAATCCCTATCGTACATTGTCCACGTTTCATGCCCGTAGAGGTCTGCCGTTCGTATTAACATTTTGTACATGATACATTTAGAACAAGGTGATGTTTATCAGACCTTAGGTTCTTGTGAAGGTTTTTGTAATATGCACGCCTTCCGGCAAGAATATGTCAGCGTATTTGTGTGCTGCAGTTGTTATTTGATGTCGCCAACGTCCACCACCTCGAGCTCTTCACGGTCTGGTCTATAGTATCATAGGCGGTCTTGAAATCTTTGAATTGGTGGTGCTTAGGGACGCGGTATTCGCGAGACTTTTGAAGGATCTGTACTGATATACGGCAAAAGATGCTCTGAGAAAACACATTATAGAGAGATTACTTTCCACTTTTAGTAGCTGTTCTGTTTCTTAGATCATTACTATTAGTGCACACAGATATCCAAGTTATGCAGGCCCATTTTGATAAACTCCGCTGCGATGCCATCTTTGCTGGCTGCTTCGTTGTTCTTGAGCTGCATAAGGGCTTCGTTCACTTCACCTTTGGTGAGAGTCGGTACATCTCCATCATCTGCCGTACTGATGTAGTCATTCCAGCTGCTATCTGGGTATCTTCTTCTTTGCGTCATTCAGGTGCTCATTGTACTGCTGCTTCCACTTTCCGATCACCTCACGTTAAGATCCCTCCGTGTTTATCCCGTTAGTAACACGTTTCCTGAGTGCGATACAGCTGTTCCTTGTCCTTGTAGTCCATTTCTTCCGGGCGGCGCTTCTCATCCCGGGAAAACTGGGTTTGTTGTTTTCTTTTCTGTCCGGTAGCAACAAGATGAAGAGGGGCACAGCGAGCTGCGTGGTTTTGCCAGGTAGCGCAGGGAGTCTATCAATTCGCGTCTTGCCTCGTTGGTGGCCCAGTAGGAAAAGAGGACGATTCTATGAGGGAATTTCTCTGCATGCTTTGATCCGTGGATTTTGCAGCGCATGCTAAGATCACCATCAAAAGGTAGTAGTCAGAATTGATATTTACGCTACGATAAGCTATAACGTCGATGATATCCTAGAAGTGCCATCCATCAATTGAAATGTGGTCGATTTACGAGTCGGTCTATTATGGTGATCTCCAGCTGTACCGATATTTCGTATGGCCGTATTTTTGGAGGCGGCGAAATCAATGAGTCGAAGGCCGTTTTTGTTCGACAGAAGATGATTATATTGCAGTCGAAATCATCGATTTTGGTTGGGAGTCCACGCACGCTCTGGTCATATATCAGCAGCGGTTGGAACTATAATTCTGTTGTAGATCGTTAAAGGAGACGGGATTTTGGGCTGCCCAGTACATTTAATGCTTTTTGATCTCCTTTTGTATTGGTAGCATCAGAGCTTGTTTGTCACTTGTAGTGCTCAACCTTGCTCCTTCAGCCCCGCACCATTCAGTGATGTCTTAAAATGCTCCTTCCATCTGGTTGGAATCATCGGTTAGTTAGCATTTACGTTGTTCTACTTATTAGTACACACCATCTGTATCTGTATAGAGAATTTCTGCTATTTCTGTTCTATAAAAACTCTGTGCTAGGTATCTTACACAACCGCTTACTCCACAGATCACTTTCGAAGGATTGTAACAGTGGGAGTCACCAGGGTCATCTGATGATTAGAACAAATTTTCAATAGTATATTCAAATGATTGTAAAAATACAGAATTTGACTTAAAGTTGTGAAGGAATGACTGTGGGGAACCCCGGATTAGTTCGACTACAGTTTTGCAGCACAGGAATTACACATTTTTTAAATAACTTCGTTTGGCGCTGATGACAGGAAAATGAAACGAACAAACCAAACTATTATTTTCTTCAAAATAAACAAAATGTTAAGGCCTCCATTGTGATCGTTCACTCGCCTCAGAGAATCTGACACCTGTTGGGTTAGTGACCGTTCCCATAGGAAGTGCTTTTACGGACGAAAACAATAATTTTCGCCATAATTTAACCTACCCTTGAGTGAAACAGCACCAAAATTTCGGAGAATTTATCCGCTGTTGCCGTTGAAGGCCGACGACAGATATAGACAGCTAGTATTCAGCCCTTCCCCGAAAAAATGTGATATTCTCTGGCGAACTAAAACGTAAACATATCTTTAGTTAATTTTTTAGTTTTACTCAAAACTGTTAGCATACTAATTAGTTACGCTAGAACACTGTAAGGTTAAGTCGCAACTCGAAACCTGGTTTTCAGGATCAAACCAAAGATCGTTTAATACTATGCGTACAATCATTTAGCTTAGATTGTTAATTTTGAAAACGTTTTTCTATATATATATACCAGAGTATAGCTGCATTCAATTCAACGTTTAAGAGAAAAAGTCAATCGCCATTGGTGTCGGGGTAATGCGTTGAGGTATGTACAGTATAGGCAAATTATCATCATTACAAGATAAGGGAATAGGAAAAGTTACTGATCAATAATGGAGCACTGTAAAAAAATATCACAAAATCTAGGAAATTTAAAAACAATTTACACTCAAAATTGAACACTCTTGGAATGGCATAAGGAAATACGAAACGGAAAAAGTAGCTAGTTTGTAAGTACATACTAAAAAAGAATAACCGGGGGTTTGTCCGCAACCAATTGCCAACGGAAGCTGAGTAGATCAACAAATCTAATGGATTTGTTTTCTGGCCGTTAGCACTCTACTGTAGGAACGTAGCTAGCAATAACGATCGAATCGAACAAAAAAGAAAAGGGAAATGAACACGATGACGGTATTATGTGTGTAGAGCATTCAAATACAGAAACGTTGAAATTATATTGCACCCAAACAGGAAAAATTATAAGAGATAACTATATACACTAGACGAGAAGAGATTGAAATCAGCATCTTTCAATAAATTAAGTGATATTTTACTGTTAATATTGTTGATTGAAGTGTATTTATTACAATTATTGCAGTTAAACACAGCATGAAAAAGTAAATCTAACGAGTGATGCGGATTGTTGACGCGGTTTTGCAGTTATGCCAAAACGGATATATGTACTAGGAAGGTGTTTATGAAATTTCGAGAACGTTTCCCAAGCAAAGTATTTCTTCTAGTGTTATTGCTAAACTGAGTTCACATTATCTAGATTTTACTGTCCGTAACCGGAGAAACAAATCCCATCATGACTCAGTCAACATAGCTGTTGGAAAAACTGATATATAAAGCAACAAAAACATATTTTAGCCCTCCGTCTCTTCCATGCAATGCTGGTATTGAATAATTAAATAAAAAGAAAATAACACTACAAACAAAACAGCCAGGATTTTTAACAAAATCTTTTACAACACAATAGTACTTGACACACGAGAGAGCTGCGCTATGGCTTGCTAGTTTTCACGAACCAGAACAAATGAACAAAACTAAGTTTTAACTTTTCTAAGTGTGATATTTATCTATATACATATATACATTAAAACAAAACGTAAAACAAAGATAATTATATTGCATATTGCAGACTAAATAATTCTATACATTACTAAACTCACTAATGACAAAGAAATCATTATCCGTGTTCGACCATGTTACGATCAAATACTTCATCGATATATTTAGAGAGAAAATACGCCCATCTACATAGCTACAGATCTTCATTATTCTAGACCTAAGTCAGAGAAAAAACGAACCGTACAAAACCATGGCAGATTAATGGAAGCTAATAAAACTGAACAAACGGAAGTCAACAAGAGCAAAATCATCCAAAACAACCATTGCTTATTTAAAGTCTAGTTAGTACATCTTTTCAAATTCTTCACAATGAACAAAAACAAAGAACACATTAAAATCTTCTAGGTGTCTGTAAAAAAAACAAAAACAAAATAAACATATGTAAAATTGCATCTACCAATTATTAAAACCAAACTAAAGTGACGATGAGTTAAAGGGTGAAAAAAACTGCATACGCAAACATACACACAAGTATTAGAGGAAGATAAACCGTTTGTTGAGTTGTTATGTGAATTCAACCAATAAGGACTAATATTATAGGATTTATCTTGCGATAACATGGCATAAACTAAACAAAATGAAACAAAAAAAAAATAAATCAACCTATCCCCAATAGAGAGCAAAGGAAATAGTGACGAAACAAGCCAACCAAAAGTGTAGCGAAATAAAACGGATGCAAATCAGCGAATCACTACTGTAGCGAACAACAGAGGACAAACTATATATATATAAATCTAAAACAGCTGCGCAAAGAATCCATGCCAGCCAAAAAGGTTGAATAGACGAACAAATAAACGCAATAAGAAAACTAAAGTGGATTTTTTCTCATGCTGTTATGTCCTAAAAAGACATAGCACTAAACATAATCGAAAACACTAAAGAATTGAAAGAAACTTTCAGCCAAACGGACGGTAATGCTTGTGTGCTCGGAATCGGAAACTATAGGGCCCTTCATTAGTGTGGACATAAGAGTTTTATGTAACAATATATACATAATATCGATATAATCACTGAAGGTAAGGGGGTCTTCGTACATTTTCTCTGTACAGTTTACTTTCAGGACATCATATTGATGCAGCTTTAGTAGAAATTAAGAAACAAAGATCGGTTGGGTTGGGATTCAGACGGGTAAACTCTGTCAGTTTTTCCTCTAAACAGAAACAATCGTAATTGCAGAAAAATTAAATTAAATTAATTAAATTAAATATACGGCTACTTTACTACTAACCTTCTGATGGTGCTGACAGTGCTTATTTGCGGCTGTTTACTCAAACGAAGAATTTGAATAGGCTTTTCCACATAGCACGCCGAACACTAATGTAGAAACATCAAGATTGCTATAAGTTTTACTATCTACAATGCTTTATGTTGTAATTTCACTGTACACTTTTTTCAATTTTCAATGTAATTTGGCAATAATGTAAGTTTATCAGGTTAGGAGCGGCTCACGGCTGCGTCTGATCCTGAGGAGGAAAAAGCGCCAGAAGGAAACAGTGCTGATCAACGCCGGCTAAACGTTGCTCTTCCAGACTTTGTTACGCCGTTTATCCATAATAGCAAGAGATTTCATAGAGCAGTATCAGGCGGGCTTTATAACGGCCCCGTGTATTAAATTATCACCTTCCGAGAGATCCTCCAGAACTGTCGGGAGTACAACGTGCCCGCGCATAATATTTTCGTGGGTTTCAGGACAGCATACGATACAGTTGAGCGCGAACGGCTATGACAGATAATGCACGAAAATGGGTTTACGGTAATACTGACGCGGCTGATCAAACCTGTCCTGGAGCGAATCGAGTGATGTGCTACGTGTGTGTTTCCGGTGCACTCTCGAATTCTTTCGTATCATGCAGAGCATTGTGGCAAGAGGATGGTCTGTCCTGTATGTTATTTTTATTGAAAGTGTGATCCGTCCAGCGGACATCGAAATGAGACGAACGAAAGCAAAAGTAGCCAACCTCTAGCCTTCGCAGACGACCTCGACATCATTGCTAGAAACCTTTGGGCGACGGTAGCAATCTACGCCAGACCAAAAACGGATACTAGGAGGATTAGGTTACAAACAGGTTTGTTTTGCTCATCTTAATCATAAAGGGACAGAAATATCTGCTTCTCACAACGACCTACAGCTTTTGTTTTCTGTTCAACCGTTTGCTCTGCCTCCGAATGATCATGACCACTGTTATCTCTTACAACCTTTCATCTTGCGCAGAAAGAGCACAACTGCAAGCATTGAAACTCTTGCACCCCGGCTTTAGCTTCTAGAAATAAGTAAGAACTAACAGAGAACGTTAGCTAATTGACGACATTTTATCCGGCCTAATTTTAACATGCTGGTTGATGGACAGTAATACTTCAAGGGCCCTATTCTCACAGTCACCTCACCTAAATTTTTTAGGTGAGAGCACAAATTTTTTCGTAGGTGAGCATCCATCTCCAGGTGAGCTATCATCTGCGTGGGTGATAACGCTCCAAGTCTAGACGGAGGGGTTACTCATGCGGGCTTTACCAAAATGGCAAACAAATGACTGTGCGGGTAATTACACTCCAAGTTTTCGGACGGAGGGGTCATACATACATAGCTGCGTTCAGAAACGTTGAAAATACAATCGAGGTATCCAATGTCACAGAGTAAGAGTCCTGAGGGAATTGATCACTTTGGCACCTATTGTTTCAAAATCAGAAAGTTTCCGAAAGCCCGATTTTAAACTTTGGAATGATTTAAAAGGGCATCGTAAAATAATCAAACAATAATCGATCTCGAGAGCTAACCAAAGTTAGAAGTGCGCGCGGTGTTCAAATAATAGAAGTTTTATTTAAATTTGTGTATTGTATGCACCTGCATTCGCAGTTCTAAGTGAATCTTTCGTTAGTACCCTTGGACATATACTCGATTCGTTTTAAAAAAAATATTTTTGGTTATAAGTCCACCCACTGTGTTCGCGTACAAAATTTTAGGAAATTCTGAAATCCTTCGGCCAATTTAGTACGATGTTGATAGATACCCTTTAAAAATACAAAAGTATCAAACACAAACGTTCCTGGGAAGCTTTGCTATTGAGCAGTTCCACGTGAAATAGGTAAACGACAAAATTTGTACCTCTCTGATTTAGGTAAAACTTTACAAACGTGTTGGATAGGAGGAAATATGCACCTTTTTATAGGTTTTGGCGCCATTTTGATTCAAGACTCATTTTTCAAAAGGGCGTATTTATTTTCATACCGCCATCCCGGGTGAGATTGTGCCACGGGGGCGAGATTGTGCCAAAAACCAAAAATGTTTATTTGTGAAAATTTATTATATCTATAGAAACAGGTGACTTAAATTCAAAATGATGATGAACATAACATATTTATTCATAACACAGATAATATTGGCAAACTATTTAGCCTAAACGGGGTTTCAAAGTTCGCGATCAAAAATACTCGGAAATAACGCTTGTAAAAAATGTCCCGCATAAACCAACCCAAACAAGAAATCGCATCAACTTGCTATTTTGAAGGTATATAAACTAATCATTTACAATGTATTGAAAGGTTGTTATGCGTTGGATAAGTTTTGATTACGCAAATAATATTTTTCGAAACTTTGTACTTTTCGTGTTTCACGGGGGTGATATTGTGCCAAGCCATAATGATCGATCCAATTTGTGGATTTCACATATACAACAAAAATACGTCAGTACGCTCATATTCTTTACTATTGAGCACAATATTTCGACAGATTAGATTGCATCATCCATTTTGGAGCAAACAGCATCATAGGTCTGCTAAATAATTTAAACTCTAATTTCCTCTGGAAATTTCAGATACTTTTAATAAACATTCTAATATAAGACGAATATATACCCCTAGAAACGCTACTGAACCGGTTATTTTCGTTCATACTTTTTGTATGATGCGTTGTTTTTGGCCGACCCCCTGCTCCTAATAGTCCACTTAGTCCATGGATGGCCCCATATGAACTATACTTTATACTCACGGGGTAAATCACTTCCTGCATAAATATTCAATATGTGATAAATATTGATAAATATATTTACTATTTTATATGTGTCCACCTCATCATAACAACTCTTGCCACATGCTGATAATGGGACTTGACAGCTCAAGATCGTATGAAAAAGGTGGAAACTTTCGTAAAATATTCATCAATACCGGTAAATATATTTAGCATCCGGGTAAAAGTATGTAAATATGCATAAATATATATAATATATTTATTAAATTTGAAGTGATTCGCCCCGTGTTTATACTAATATTTAAGTATATTGTTTATAAACATTCTTATGTTCACTGTTTAGGTTTTCAGCCTAACTTTATGTTTTTGGCACAATGTCACCCCCTAGAAGGGGTGAAATTGTGCCAAAGTTCGTGCACTTCCAGTAAAATTAGGTTTCATTGTAACTAAACCATCTCTACGGTAGCTGTTAATTGAACACTTTAGCACTTTAGTATATATTGACAGGTTTGAAATCAATTTAGTTCCTAAATTGTGTGTATACTGAGCTAAAGAACAAAAATATATGCTTTTTAAGCACAATCTCGCCCCGGATGGCGGTATGTATTATGTTTGAAAGATTGTAACTCGAAAACTATCGATTTTACAAAAATTGTGTCTAAGCAAAAGTTGTAGAAAATTGATTTTTGAACATGAAAAAATATGCACTGAAAAAAATATTTTACCAATTTTTCAAAAATTTGAGAATAAAACTTAAAATCAAGATATCAAAAATATACCATTTTTGAACATTTTTAAACATTTTTTTTTTGGAGAAAATAGTAGTAATTTGCAAGCTTTTAAAAGTTATCCTGAGATGGAGCAACTTTCATGAACGGACTTCGTAGAACAACGGGTTTCATGATTTTTTTCCAATGTGGGATTTTCCAAGTTATATATGAATTTGTAATACAAATAATAATTCACTATGCCATTTACCACAAAATTGGTCATAATAATTATTTTTCTAAATGCAGCCGTTGTCGAGATATTCGGAGAAAAAGTTAGATTTATTTTAATTTTTTATGTTAAACACGTCTTTTTCTTATGTTACTCCAGTTGCTCCACTGTTTCTATAAAATTTCTAATAACTACATTTAATTTCCTACAACTTATCCGAATAGACTTTATGGTTTCAACCTTTCGCTTTTGAGTTGTATTTTAAAAACTGTATTCAAAAAAACTGAACGCGCTGATTAGTTAGTTGCTCAGCTGTGCTGAAGACAAATCAAAAATGTCTTGTTCTCCCCCACCTCAATGTATCTCACTGGCTTACCTACTAACTAGTCTTATTTTTTAAATCTGGCATCCTTGCCATTTGGCAAATGTCAAACCTATTTGGCAAATGTCAAACGAAAGGTATAAATCCAATCCTATCATGAATAATAAATTATTTTATAAGAACAGCTGAATCAATTCTATAAGTTCGTTTTAACATATGCTAACATCGAAAATTAGACGGTTTAAGCTTCAATATGTCTGGATTTGTGGCAGTTCATACTGGTAGGTAAAATAAATCGTTTAAACGCGTAGGTGTTTACATGTTAGACCGATTTTTACAGGCGCTGGCAATTCCATAGTTGAAGCATTATACAAAAGTGTTTGCGAAGATGCGTGCATGCAAGGTGTCAATGTTTTACGAAGTGGCGGAAGTGCGCTGGACGCTTGCGAGATGGCCATCACGGCTCTTGAAGACGCGTGCTCTACGAACGCGGGTTTCGGATCAAATTTAACATGGAATGGGCTGGTACAGTGCGACGCCAGCATAATGGACGGAACTACGCTGCAGTATGGAGCATGCACTAATGTTTCGGACGTTAAAAACCCTATTAGTTTAGCCAGGCAGATATGTGAAAGGCAATCTAAACTGTTGTCCTTTGGCAGGATACCACCAATGGTGCTATCCGGCACGGGAGCATCGGAGTATGCAAAGCAGATTGGATTGCAAATTGTTCCTCAAGAAAAAATGATAGCTCCGAAGGCATCCCATAGCTACACTCACTACTGGAAAAGTATCACTGAGTATGAGAAAACGAATCAAGTAAAGCTTTCGCCTTTGGACACAGTAGGAGCGATTTGCGTAGATGCCGATGGTGCTATAGTTGCTGGTTGCAGTTCGGGCGGACTGCTGTTGAAAATTAGCGGACGGGTAGGACAGGCCGCTACATACGGCGCCGGATGTTGGGCATTGATAGACGAGGCAAACGGCCTATCCGCTGCAACATGTACTACTGGAAATGGAGAATTCCTAATGAAGACACTTTTTGCTAAAGAATTAGTGGAGGATCTGATAAACTGTAACTGCCCGATAACCTCGCAAAATCAAACCTATCAGAAAAAGCTGCTCAATTCACCGTTTTTAGCCAATCAGAAGGAAATATTTGCCGGTTCCCTTTCGATGATATACAACAGCTCGCGTGGTAGCGGGGACGTACTGTGGGCACATACGACCAACTCAATGTGCCTGGGGCTTCAGTCAACGCGACATAAAAAACCGAAGGTAATGACTTTTTTAAATAAAACTTTTCAATTGTAGGATGACACTAACTAACTAACGCTAATCTTTCAGTGTATCGTATCAAAATTACCGTTAAACGTTTACTGTGGCGGTAAACCCGTGGTGAGCGGACACCATTTTAAGCTGCATTAGCGACTCGGCACGTATGCTGGACACATCTTGAAGCATCTGCCGAATGTGTGATTGATGCCATTACAACAAGCGTACCTAGGACATAAGAGGACTAGGCTTTGCACATTACGCAGCCGCTTATTTGCTTCCCTTCCACGATCGCACAATCTTGTGAAGAATGCTTCTAGAGGAGGTGATGCTGCCGCCGCGCCGATATCGCAATGTCGGCAGAACTCGATTCCATAGGTGGATCAAAGTTAGGACCTTTTCTTGTACGGGTGCTACTCAAAGAAGCGCCGCTCATGTCACTGTATTTACGGTATTTACTAATAGGCAAACTAAACCAGTGATTGACAACACGATTTTTGAATTCTTAGGATATGAAATTCCGATGATTTGAAACGCCCTTTATTGTCTAGCCTGTCAGCTTTACCAAAAGTTGGTAACGCTGAAGGATTAGAAGTGATAGAACGAAAAAGTCATAAACATCAATTATAGTGTAGTCATCTGTCTTCTCTATAGCTTTTAGTATAGTTTAGGAAATAGTTTTAAGATTATTTCTATTTCTACCTTGACATAGAGATCTGCTGATAAATTATTCCTAATTGTAAAAGTAAATCAAATAGTAATTTTACGTATCAGATAGTTTATTGGCCGTGGTAAAGAGTGAACATGTGCTAATCTACCACCTCTGTCCATCCGATCCTATTCCTACTCCACATTGTGCCCGCTGGAATATGAAAAATTGATTGTCCTACGCGGGCAGGGAAAGGGGACTGCCTTCCTCGGTCTTCATCAAGCCAAACGTTTGTTACCCAGTGGCTGAATACGAAATGCGGTTTCCGTCCACTATATTTAAAGTGGCATAACGATTTTGGACCAATATTCTACTGCACCTGACAACTTTATTGCTGCAGATAGGAATCAATCTAGATTTTTGGTTACGATTTTGAGCATGGAAACTTGGCACGGATTCGAAACAAGGGAACGACGGAACGAAGTTGGCTCAATTGGTTAAAAAAGTCAGCTGCTTGAAGCTTGAAATACTGGGGGACTGAGCGAGGGTCATTGACCGAACACTAATGAACATAACTTATTTCGAATGAGTTGTTTCGTCCATTTGATTTTGCTGGTGGAATGGAGAATACAAGCCACGTTCGTTTGACAAACCCCTCCATCGGAATACAGAATAAGGCGGATTATTTGGTTAAATCTTATTATATTCTGGTACATGAGGTTAAAATCCGGCTCGGGTATAAGGAGCTGAACTCTTGATAAACCTTTGGGCTCACAAATGACATGAAAAACGATAAACGATAGCATAGTCCAGATATTGCCAGATTCAGACCACGGGTGAGAAACCTTACGATAATGCTGGGAATTTTTATAGTCAGCTGAACAGTGTGGTCAAGAAGGCCCTAAACGGTGAAAACCGGATTCTATTAGACGCCGTCGAGGCGAAGATTGGCTCGAATAATGCGACCTTGAACGCTTCATTCTCCAGGAAGCCATTTGCCAGAATCCTCTATTTCAGAATGACCCATTCACCAGAAAATCATTTTCCAGAAAGTCATTATCCAGAAAGCATCATGCCCCAGAAAGTTATTTCCCAGAACCTACCATTAATTTCCTAGAAAATTTTGTCCTAAAACAAATGAGCCACTTCTTAGAAATATTAATATATTATAGATTATTTAGTCGAACGTCCCTAGGCCGAATATCAGAAGTTCTTTATTTTCTTTATTTTTACAATTCATCTGACTTCAGTCTTAATGAACTACGTCAGTCTTAATGAACTACGCTATAATAAGCTAGAGCTTGTAATCAAACGCTTAAATTTATGCAAAGGATCACCAAATTCGAAATATTCTTCAACACGACTAAACATTCTAGTACACGATGCAATAGGTTCATTGCGGCCAAATTCAGTGCGGTGAAAGCGGTTGGTCAACAGTGATGATGGTCCTTTGTGCTGCGCGAAAATTCACCAGCGATAGTAATTGCGGCGAGTCAATCTCGCCGTGTAACAGTTTTGCCACAAACAAAGCTTGTTGGATGTTCCGACGACGTTCTAAGATATCTAAACCAAGCAAGCGACAGCGATCCGGATACGGAGGTAGATTTTCCGGGTCCCGCCAAGGCAAACTACGCAGTGCCAATCTTATGAACCTCCTCTGCACTCGTTCGATTCGAAGGTTCCAATAGAGTTGATGTGGAGTCCAAATTAGGCACGCATTTTCGAGAAGGGGACGAACTAAGGAGCAATACAGGGCCTTAAGGCAATGCGGATCTTTAAAATCTCGTCCAATTTTTCCAATAAATCCCAACTGGCGAGTCGCTTTTGAGATCATCGTTGTACGGTGACGATCGAAAGTTAGTTTCGGATCGAGAATCACACCAAGGTCATTCACATGCTCAACCCTTTTTAATATCTGGTCGTCAATTTTGTAGTCGAAAACTATAGGCGATTTGATTCGGTAAAACGTCATAATCTCGCATTTAGTAACGCTGATAGTCATGTTATTCACTTTGCACCAATTTACAAATGTGTCCACGAGAAGGTGAAGGAGTTAACAATCCTCGATGTAACGAATCGTCAAGTAGATTTTAAAATCATCAGCATAAACCAGTCTACATCCTCTTTCAAGGGCAGAGGCAGCATCGTTGAAGAATAGAATAAATAAAAGTGGTCCTAAGTTACTGCCTTGTGGGACACCAGATTGATTTGTAAACGGGGACGATACCTTCGAGCCAAGTTTCTTCTAAAGACACTAGCTCGACCTTAACTCTAGCAGTTTGAAGAATCTCAGCTGCACAGTTGTGAATCGTTACGAGGACTAAGCGTTTGTTACTAGAGGTCAGTACACCAAACTAAAGGAATATACCTAAGAAGTTGTGAGAATAATATAGTTATAATCAAGATCAGTTACTGTGATTAAGCATGAGAAACATAGAGGATTGGCAGATTTACAGGTACTTAGCTCGTCTCCGTTAACGAACAAATGTGGTGTACTGTAAGGCAGCATCATGGAACCCCTTTTGTTTGTTTTGTTCTTTAACGACGTTAACGTTCGGTCTATGCAGACGATTGTAAAATCTATTTGATGTTTGACGGGGCAGCTACCCCGCAGAAATCACCTCTATCTAGGTGTATGTATTTTGCTGGACTTACTGACTAGTAGGGATTATTCTTAGTCGAGTCCAAACAAGCGGCAGCCCGTAAGGACAGCAAATACCCAACGATTGACTAAGCCGAATTATTCCATTTTATAAATCTCCAATTATTACTCTGCGATGGCTTATACACCTCGTCTTAGGTTTATTCGTTTTCCTAAGTTTACTGACTTCGAATTAAAATCCTTTATCCATCGCAATGATCCCAACAAACACCAAAGCTGAATTACAATGCTCCTGATTTAACTCTGAATACAGGTGGTAGACGCTGAATAAATTTAAGCAAAGGACTCAGTATTCTATAAGCGATTAAGCAGCCAACGAATGCGCTGTAAATCAGCTGCTTCACATAATAGTGTCACAAGCAGATTAGACACATCTTCAACCTCTCCGCAACCCGTCAATGTTCTCAATAATTGTGCTATACTAGCTGAACAACCGATTTTTCATCTTGATAAACAAACCTTCCACAAAACATTTATGCGCTGATTAAATATTTTAGCAGTCATTATTATCCAGCCATAGCTGAATTCTGAATATGCATCGAATAAAATTTATGTAAACAATTCTACAATACTTATTCAGCCGAAATTGGAGAACTTATACAACCTATTTTGTTTGAGATAGAAAGAACACTTGTTCAGCAATTATATCGCCCTTTATATAACCTCTGTGCGCCTTGTTTCCAGCTTGGCGCAAATTGGTTATTTAAAAACACGCAAAAGCCTCTATTAAGCTCCATTGCCCGAAGCTTAATAAAGTCACCAAATTTACATGCTTAAGAGCTGAAAAAAGGCTTTTTATCTAAAACTAAACCATAGTTCAGCCAAAGGTAGAATAAATTCAGCTATGAAAGCGTTTGATCAGCCTGAAATTGTTACTTGAGTAGCTGCAATAGAGCTTAATAGAGGCTTTTGCGTGTTTTTAAATAACCAATTTGCGCAAAGCTGTCAACTCTATTTTTAGAACGAGAAATAGTTTTGCAATGCCTGTTCAGTCGCTTAATCAACGTCTCATCATTTATGCAGCCAAAAAATAATCTATTTCGCCTATGATATGCAGGCTTCATCAGTGTCTGTTTTCGAAAAATCTTGTACACTGGATCGCCTTAAACCAACTCGTAAACAGCAAGAGCAATTGCTACCCAAATAACAATTTCAGGCTGATCAAATGCTTTTATAGCTGAATTTATTCTACCTTTGGCTGAACTATAGTTTAGTATTAGAAATAAAAACCTTTTTTCAGCTCTTAAACATCTAAGTCAAGCTTCGAGCTTGTTGATAGTTGCTTTGAAGCTGTAATATAGCTTAATAGAGGGTTTTGCGCGTTTTTAAATAACCAATTTACGCAAAGCTGGAAACAAGGTGCACAGAGGCGATATAACTGCTGAACAAGTGGTTTTCCGCCTCGAATAAAATAGGTTATATAAGTTCTTCAATTTCGGCTGAATAAGTATTGTACAGTTGTTTATATAAATTTTATTCGATGCATATTCAGCTATGGCTGAATAATTATGGCTGCTAAAATGTTTATTCAGCGCATAAATGTTTCTTGGGATATTTACAGTTCGAATCGGCGAAGCCGCAGTTATAGAAATTCCAATCCGCTAGTGTTATATTCGGGTATGTGGAGTTCAGATAATTGGGGACACGGTGAAAAATAATTTTTTTCTAATTTTGCTTCTAGCCTATTTTTATTTATAACTATGAAATGGTTTTTTTCTGGGGAATGATTATCTAGGGAATGGTTTGTTTTGGAAAGTGCCATTCCGGAGAAGGGTTCATTCGGGGAAGTGATACCTTCGAGAGAATGAGTTTCTGGAAATAGGTACTTTCTAGGGAAAGATCTTTAGAGGAATGGAAATCTGGGGAATCGATTTCTGAGGAATGATTTTTGTGGGAATGGTATACAATCGAACACCATGGTTTAGGAGAAACGAGTACAGGAAACCTTTTTCCAGAGCTTCGTGCACAATATGGCGATCAATGGTGGAGGAGCAAGCCCCTTCTTTCCCATTGATTAGCACATAAGGTCACCAAATAGGCCATCACATCCGACTTCCATTTTTTTATCAGTCAGATACGCGTGCACGGAAAGAGGAAGTTCGCCCGCTTGAAAATCCTGGAGTGAAAAGGACGTTGGACATCATGCATCCCGAGCCTCAGAACTACTTCTGAGTACTTTTGATACAGTGGCGGTAAAAAGGCGGAACTTGGAATCGGTTTCTTGGTGCTGAGAAACCAAGAGCTGAACACATCCAAATGGAGACTAGCTCTCAGATTTGTGATTGACGGCCGATACTTTTCGAATGTCATTGTTGTCATCATAGGGTCTTTTCGGGGAGCATTTTTGTTGTATAATGGTTTATCAAGCGCTTGTTCTATGGATCTATCAGTCATATAATTACATATATGCAATGACGGTGCTAGTACCTGCTACTAAAATGGTAGTAACGCGAGAAGGAAAGCACTTCCAGACGATGTTGAATAGAAAGGTAAACAGACAATTGTTGGAACAAGATAAGAGTCATGAGCGATAGTCAAGTCGTGGATCGTGGTCACAAACGAGTGCGAGGTGGCCGACAGGAGGGAGGAAACGCAACAGAAGTTAATCTAGGAGTGCCTACAAACGATAACAGCGACTAATTCCCGGCAGAACCATACTAAAATGGTCAAGAACCGCTAGCAACAGCACTTCATTGGATAACTACTACTGGAAACTACTGGAGGAGTGAATGGTAGGAGCGGTTTGCCCCATCTACAAAAAGGGCGCTTGCTGTAATTACTGCGGCATTACGCTGCCTACAAGGGGCTCTTCCAGATTTTGTTACGTCGTCTATCTCCAATAGCAACAGAATTCGTAGGGCAGTACCATGCGGGCATTGTGGATCAAATTTGTACTCGCCGACAAATCCTTCAGAAATAACGGGAATACAACGTGCCCACACACTATATTTTCGTGGATTTCAGGGTAGTATATGATACAGTCGAGCGCGCATAGCTACGGCAGATAATATACGAAAACGATTTTCCTGACCAACTGACACGACTGAACAAAGCAACGAACGACAACTGGAACGAGTGTTGTGCTACCGCGGAACGAGTAACCAACTCCTAGCCTTCGCAAACGGCCTTGAAATCATTACTAGAAACCTTGGGACGGCAGAGGCAATCTACGCCAGACTAAAAACGGAGTCTAGGAGGATTAGGAGGATTACAATTTGTTATTGCTATCTCTTTAATTTTGTTGCAATTTAGGTACCTTCGCTATAGCGTCGCTAATTGTTAAACAAGTAGCGTCAGCGATTGACCATGAAATTTTGCAGATTGTGGCTGTGGGAAATGATTCCAAGACAAGTAGGGTATGTTGTTGCTTCGTCGTAATTGCCTATTCCCGTCCTATCCAACACAAATTATTAAAAATATCAGCATTTTTATGATACACAATGCAAAACTAGTTATTCCCTAATATTTTAGTTTGTTTTCTATCATACGCGATCAATCAAAGTAAGCGTGTAGGGCGCTATGGTTGTATATGAGCACTATTGGCATTATATTAAATTTGTTAAAAAGGTATTTTTTAAATCTTAATTTTCGTAGTTACTGGCTTTACAAGAAAATTTTCGAATATCCAGGTTAGTCTCATATAACTGGTGCTTACATACTTACATTATCCATCTAGTTTCTCCCATCTACTAACAACAATTCCTTTCCCGAAATACTTGTGAAGATGCAGAGGATTCCCTGATCTTTAGTAGCAACAAGTATTGGACTAACATTCCTTCCCATCTCACCAGGACCCGCATTCGGACGTGGCCGGCGTTGGTATTGATCAGCATGCAGGGACCTGATAAGGTTGCACAATGAGAAATAGCGTGCTGCCCCAAGTATGCTTTTTCCAGCCATCATTTTGTAATTTTCATCGGTGCTGGTCAATAACGAAGTAGCAGCACACGGGCGGTATTCTATGCTTATGCTTATGCTTATCATACGCGATCAATCAAAGTCAGCTGAGATCTATTTAAATGCTTTTTATCATTAAAGAAGTCCTACCAGCCAAATTTCCTACGTTTTTTCGTGCGGCGAAGAAGAAAATGTCGAATAATCGTTTTAACTGCCGTCATTCATAAATGAAAATAACTCACGCAACTCATTGTCGTTATTTTACAGTCCGGAAAACTTGCCTGACCTGCAGAAATTTTGCAGAATAACATTCGTCATGCCGTCCTACGCGCGTTAGCTTCGTAAACATTGTTGTGATTTTCAGTTCGGACGGTGAAAAATTTTGATGGACGAATTTTAAAACGGTACGACGAATTTAAGAAATAAAGTCAGTTGCGTAATTTCAATAATATTCTTTAACAATCGCTTTTCAGTGATTTCAAAGTTCACGGATCGGTTGACTAAGTGTGTTTTAGTCAAATAAGCACAAGAACTTTTGGAGTATTTATTAAATCCATCCCACAAATGATGAAAATTAGAATGACTTTACGTACTACGACGGGAATTAGAAATAAACCCTATAAGCTAAGTTGTGCCACAGCCCCATGTCACTCTGGAAGCTATGGAGCGTACTGAATCGTGTAAAAATACATACTTTCCACACTACAAGTTCAAGAGCTGTTGCCTACGGATATCAGATAGTATAGCCGAACCCAGGATTTATGAAACACATTGTTGTTGCTGTTGTTTTCAGATACTAAATCAACACTCAACACGGTACGTTTAAAATTAAATGATTCCAGATCAATTGACCGGATGGATGATACCAGATTGGCAGATAAAAGCCATCAACTTTACCATGCTTTTTTAAGGAAAAAAAACGATGAAATCGCCTCGAGGAACACTTTTCAACAATTTTCTCAGTTTTCGAATGAAAGTAACAGAATAGAGCTATTAGCTATAGCATACTTTTTGTACTAGAGCTAATTCAAAGCAAACAGAACCGAAAACTAAAAATGTTTAATAACTCTAACGATTCAAACTAAATGCGTAGGATTTTTTTTTGTCAAATGTGATCCTCAATTACCCACTGAATTATTTGCACCAAGCTACCTAACACTTTGTATACTTACAAAAATTACCCTAAGCAAGTAAGATAGTTTATTCTTGCCATTATTTGAAAAGCATCTTATTTTATTATCAGTATCCAATTTTCCTGCGCCACTATGGTGCATTGATTGAAAATCACTAAACGCAACAGTTCAGTTTTCTTGGGCACCATCAAAGGCTTCGAAAACGGGTGATATGCGATATGCTACTGCAACGGCAGCATATTTTAATCTGAATTTTATAGCAACATATACAGGTACAATTCCGAACGAAATAGCGAGAACTAGAAATGAAAACAAATCTAATGATAAGTGGGTTAAGCACAGCGCCCGGTGGGCGTTCGAATTCGATTAAGATATGCATTAGATTGATTCATAGTCCGTTTGAGGATAGGAACGGAAAGTCGTTCTTCGATGGAATTATTTTGTTATTCAATTTCGGTACGATAACCAGTAAGCTTTCTACGTTAAAAATAGTAAAGATCGATCAGTGGTGATCTTCAAACTACCTATATTTGAAGTAAGACTTATCAGCGTGCTGTGGAAACATGAATCATCCTGCTGTGGCAGGCTCAACTACAAACAAAATGTTTAAAGCTCTAGCATAAAGCGATAGGGGGATAACCGATCAGTTGTACGCAAGCTTAAGCCATGGAAGCATGTCGGAGCTTCGTTCTGCGTTTCGCGTTCTTTGCTTTACTAGTGGTGCCAGAAGTTCGTGCCGGTGTGCTAGACAATCGCATTGACCAGTTCCAACTCGGTGAGTCATGTAACCTGTCGGATAATTTGCTACAGGAGATCAAAGGTTATCAGTCGATAGTAAACAAAATTATCAGCCGTATTGTGGACGGAGAATTCGCTGGCCAAACATGGGAAAGCTTGGCAGAGTTGGTTGACACTTTCGGAGCTCGGCTCGCTGGTTCCGAGCAGCTCGAAAAAGCGATCGACTATGTGGTTGAACAGATGCAGCACGATCAGCTCGAGAATGTGCACACCGAGAATGCGACGGTGCCGCACTGGGTACGGGGGTATGAAAGTGCTCAGCTGGTAACGCCGTTCAAGAGAAATTTACCTATGCTAGGTCTGGGTACATCGGTCGGAACTCCAAGGGGAGGAATCATTGCCGATGTGATTGCCGTAGAATCGTTTCAGGAGTTTGAAAAACTTGCTGCGGAGCAGGTGAAAGGGAAAATCGTTGTGTTTGTTCCTAAGTGGGAAAGTTATGGGAAAACGGTGATGTACCGAAGCAAGGGTGCATCCGTGGCCTCTAAAAAGGGAGCTGTAGCAACACTGATACGCTCCGTTACCCCGTTCTCGATCGGATCACCCCATACCGGTGGTCAGGACTATGAGGATGGTGTTAAGAAGATTCCTTCCGCCTGCATTACGGTCGAAGATGCCGAGATGATTCTGCGAAAGTACAGGCGAGGAGAACAGATGACAATTCATTTGGAAATGGAAGATAGAAATCTGGAGCCAGTCGTGTCACGGAATACGATCGGTGAATTGTTGGGGACGACCTACACGAACTCGTCGGTCGTGGTGGTGTCTGGTCATCTCGACAGCTGGGATGTCGGCGTAGGAGCGATGGATGACGGAGGCGGTGCGTTGATTTCGTGGAAAGCTGTGACTTTTTTGAAAGCAATGGGACTTCGAGCGAAGCGAACCATTCGTGCTATTCTGTGGACTGCCGAGGAAGAAGGATATTGGGGTGCCAGGGCATACAAAGAGGCACACAAGCAGAATGAAAAGAAAGAATTTAATTTCTTCTTTGAGTCTGATATGGGCACCTTCGAGCCGAAAGGGTTGGATTTTGTCGGAAACAAAGATGCGGAGTGTATATTTCGGGAGATTGTGAAGTAATAGATTCAATCGACATATGACGTTAGTCATTCATGGTTCCATTCTTTCGTTCAAGGTTGATGTCTCCACTAAATGCAACTGATTTTGCGACTCCCACAGATGGTGGACCGGATATTACCAATTGGACAACTCGTGGTTTTCCCGGATCATCGTTGCTGAACAAAAATGAGAAATATTTCTGGTAAAATTTTGATACTTTAAAAGTTCGGCAAAATAACTATCTGTTCTAAAATTTATAGGTTTCATCATTCGTCCGGAGACAGCATGGCGGTGGAAGATCCAAAGAATTTAGATAAGTGTGTAGCGTTGTGGGCTGCAGCTGCCTATGTGGTTGCAGATTTGAGTATTTCAATGCCAAAGGATGTTGTTGATTAGAGCCAACCTCAAAGGCACATCTTATCTGTATTAATATTATGCATAATATAATATGATTAATACATATACATAAAATTAGTAATAAACTAGCCAGGCTAGTTGAGCAATGTTTACCTCAGAAAGGTTTTTTCAAAATGAAACAAGATCAAACATTATTTCCTTAATTGTACATTTTCGAATTTACATAAATAAAATAGGAATGAAATAGGAACATATTTGCGTAGTGCGGATGATGTCCCATGGTCAGGGATGCCACATATAATTCTGTGTTTTTTGTTGGAATCTGGCTTGGCTATCTGTGCAGCGAGGAAAAATATCTGTGTAAAAATCTGTCCATTGCATAACAATGAGAGTGAAAGAGACGGAGAGTTCTTTTGCGGTCTATTTCTGTCTCTTTCACTCTCATTGTAAAAGCTCAAAAATCTGTTTAATCTGTGTAATTGGCGAAAATCTGTATTCTATGCAAACAGATTCTGTACAGGCGATTTCTCTCAAATATCTGTAAAACACAGAATAATCTGCGCATGTGGCAACCCTGCCCATGGTAACGCTAGAATGTGTCGGGGCGGGGCGGCCATATTCATCAGCGGGGTGGTGTGGCTGTCAAACTACATACATTGTACATGTCCCACTCATTGGTTTTGGTACTTTTGGTTCTAGTGCCTACTTAAAGGTTTATTGATTTTAAGACTACTGAAACTAATTAGAAAGCAGTTGAACAAAGCCTTTTAGCTATAATTTAACTAATTCTAGCGGCTATTTTCAGTATACTGGCTGGTTCCAAGTTGTCGCCGTCCATGGATGTTTAGTCCGCTAAATTTTGACAATTTCACACCCCTGATATTCATGCTGGGTGCTTAATTCAAATCAGGTGAGCTCAGAAGTTTACTGGAGTTACAAGCAGCCACATTTGATTGTCTTGACGAAGAATTGAATGAAAGAGTATTTATTACAAACTCTTATACGATTCAATACATGCATATAGTGAAAAATTCTGGATTACTTCTTGTTTGGAAAACTGACGATGCATGACCCAACAAACACCGAAGCTGAATTAAAATGCTTCTGATTTGGTAACAGCTGATTTAACTCTGAATACAGGTGGTAGACGCTGAATAAATTTAAGCAAAGGCCTCTGTATTCTATAAGTGTTTAAGCAGCCAACGAATGCGCTACAAATCAGCTGCTTCACATAATTGTGTCACAAGCAGATTAGGTGCATCTTAAACCTCTCCACAGCCCGCCAATGTTCTCAATAATTGTGTTATACTAGCTGAATAAACGATTTGTCATCTTAATTAGGATTGGGCAAAATTCCCGAAAGTATCGATAATTGAATATCAATATATCCGCCGCTTTAGCGATACCGTTGATATATCGTTCGTGAAGTATCGATATTAGATTTATCGATACTATTTAAGGCGGCATTTTGGGATTAGAAAATGCTACATAAAAAAGGGATTCCTAAAAATTAATCAATAAAAACAGCTCTATTTTGGACACGTCGCATTGTACGGAAAACCGCACTCGTGCACCACCTCCCACAGCTGTTTGCGCCCGACTAAATCGTATGCTGCCCAGGAATCCACAAAAATATGATGGGTTGTACTCCCGATACATCTGGATGCCCTGCCGAAGAGTAAAAATTTGATCGGTAGAAGCACGGGCCTCCATAAAGCCCACCTGGTACTACTCTACGAACTCTCCTGCCGCCGGGGATAGACGATGCAACAAAATCTGGGTGAGCACCCTGTTGGTGGCTTTGACTAGCGTTATGCTGCGGTAATTACAGCAATCTATCCAAGATGGGACAAACCACACCCCATTCCTGCAGAGTTCCGCCGAGAGTTGCTCCTTTCCGGTTCTAGTTCTTCTCGATCTCTGATCGAGATCCCACCCCTACCACTTTCACCGCTATTATGACGCGTAAAAAGCTGGAATGTCTTTGTTAATGCCGTCAATGCCCAATACTACTCTCTGTGATTTCTGGTCAGTTCTGAATTGCTGAAAATCGCGTATCGTATGCACTTACTGTTCAATAAGCGTTAAACATGTAAGTGACATTGTTCAAGGTTTTGCATAAGAGTCAATTCCAATAAAGTAAATTTGAGAATTAAGCTTAGTAGATACTTGAAAAGAAAACAGCACCAGAAAAATCCTCAAAATATTGCTTTCTTCAGCATTTCTTGGCCTAGTTTTAGCTTATATATTTTTAGCTGCATATCCCGCTTTATCAAAACAGTATCGGGATGAAATTATCGATTTCGCATAATATCGACGTAGTAAGGTATCGATGAAATATATCGAAATATCGGCCTATCGCGGGTATCGATACGGTATCACCCAATCCTGATCTTAATAAAAAAGCCCTCTCAAGAAACATTTACGCGCTGATTAAACATTTTAGCAGTCATTATTATTCAGCCGTAGCTGAATATGCATCGAATAAAATTTATGTAAACAATTCTACAATACTTATTCAGTCGAAATTGGAGAACTTATAGAATCTATTTTGTTTGAGGCAGAAAAAACACTTGTTAAGAAATTATATCGCCCTATATATAACCTCTGTGCGCCGTGTTTCCAGTTTTGCGCAAATTGGTTATTGATTCACGCGCAAAAGCCTCTATTAAGCTTCATTGCAGCTTCGAAAGCAGCTATTAGCAAGCCCAAAGCTTGATAAAATCTCCAAATTTAGATGTTTAAGGGTTTTATTTCTAAAATAAAACCATAGTTCAGCCACAGATTGAAAAAATTCAGCTATTAAAGCGTTTGATCAGCCAGAAATTGTTAATTGGGTAGCTGCTTTCAAAGCTGCAATTGAGCTTAATAGAGGCTTTTGCGTATTTTTAAATAACGAACGAGAACGAGAAATAGTTGTGCAATGCTTTTTCAGTCGTTTAATCAGCGTCTCAGCAATCTTTATGCAGCCAAAAAATAATCGATTTTTAACCCTCTAACGGGCAACATCGTAAACACGATGCGATCAAGCTAATGACTGTTTTATCATGAAAATACACTCAAAAGAACCTTAAGTTCTGATTGTCATGTAAAAATAATTATCTGGAGGAGCGCCAGGTTAGAAAAAGTCCAATTTACCTTTTTCGTTTTTCATGTCTAATGCTCTACCCAGATATTATTTCAATTCAAATACATTACAAAATTGATATAAAGCATGAAATTTACTCATAAAAAAATCATTTTGTTCTAGATGTGCTTTTTGATCAAAAGAAAAAAAGGAAATATTCGCGCATTAATTATTTTCGAAATTTTTCGGAAGTTTTGTTTTTGAAAAATGATAACTTTTGAATGCATTGTCAGAATGTTGTGATATTAATATCAAAATGTCAAGAAATCTGTTCTGCAGACATTTTGCATATTGTCAACTCAAAACAAATTTCGTATGCGGCTCTGGTGCTCCAAAAGCGAAGGCCGTCTACAGACGGCCTTACCCGTTAGAGGGTTAAATTAAAAAAAAAGGAAAGCGTCATATTTATTTTGCTATGGCATCGTATGCTATATTTTAAATTTCGAATAACTTGAATTCGTATATGCAAGCTAATTAAAAATTCATGTCGTCATCTTTCGGCAATTGAACCGCCATCTTCTGAAATTAAAAGCTTTCCAAGCATTAAAATATATATTCTACTATTTATATTTGTTCGTGAGAGATACGTATTTCGCTTACGACCTGCAGGCTTCATCAGTGTCTGTTTTCGAAAAATCTTGCGCATTGGATCGCCTTAAACCAGCGTTCCAAGCTGCATAAAGTAAGCACTCAAATGGTGTTTGATCAAGCAATGTTTAAGCTACTTTAAGTTCTTTCAAACCAGCTTTCATCCAAAGCTGATAAACAAGCTTAATAGCGGATTTATCTGCTAAACAATCCACTTTTAAATAGCCTAAACATCAAACCGTTTTACGGTTGCTTAAAGGTGTTAAAGTGGCTTTATAAATCAGTAGAGGCTTTCACTAGGCTCACATCTTTCAAACTACTTTAAAGCTGCTTAAGGGTGTTAAAGTTTCGGCTGAATAAGTATTGTAGAATTGTTTACATAAATTTTATTCGATGCATATTTAGCTATGGCTGGATAATTATGGCTGCTAAAATGTTTAATCAGCGCATAAATGTTTCTTGGGGAGTGTTTTGAATGCACTTGTGTGATGTGCAATTAACCGTGGTTACACTAGAAGGCGGAACATCATTATCTCAAAAAAGTGAGCGTCTGCCTTCACGTTTGGAGTGGCTAATAACAGCGTCTGATCCGAACCGGACGGCTGAGTTAAGAAACGCGTTGTCTATATGTCACTGCACGCAAATCCTTAATTAAGTGCCCCTCTCAAGGGTGACCGGAATTAAATTGCAACATTTTTAGTAAAATTAATTTAATAGCTAATGTTTGTTGCACTAGCAGCTATGCAATCTATGCGAAAGTGCAGTCGTAAAATACAACCTTCAATATGATCAAATCTACCATCCTCAGGGTGGAAGAAACCATCATCTCGATAGAGATTGAGCAAACGTCACAGACGGTAGCAGCAAGTTTGATTGATTACCCATCTTCAATTTAATTAAAATCTAAATGATAAGATACCGATCGTCTGCTACCGGTCGGCAGCAGCAGCTAGCTGTAAATCAGTTCAATCCAAAATCAGTCACGCACGATGCCGAGGGTACTTCTTTGGCTGCTGCTGGCGGTTCTTCAATCGACGAGCCGGGCTGGAGTATTGCGAACCGAGGATCAGAACTACGAACCGGCGTGCCAGTTGGATGATTCACTGCTTCGAGAAATTCGAGGTTATCGAACGGTTGTGGAAAAGATTTTCCATGAAATTGTACGCGGGCGTTTCGCTGGGAAGACTTGGGGCAGTCTTGCGGAGCTGACGGATACGTTTGGTCCTCGTATGGCTGGGACGGAACAGCTGGAGAAGGCCATTGATTATTCCATTGAACGTATGCGTCAAGATGGTCTCGAAAACGTGCACACGGAGGACGCTCCAGTACCGCATTGGGTTAGAGGCTATGAGAGTGCGGTTTTGGTGGAACCGTTTCTCAAAAAGCTTCCCATTTTGGGATTGGGGACGTCCGTGGGAACTCCTGAAGGGGGAATCTCGGCATATGCGGTGGTTGTCGAATCATTTGAAGAGCTTGAAGCACTGCCTATGGAAACAGTCGAAGGCAGGATAGTGGTGTTTGTTCCCGAATGGGTCAACTATGGCGTGACTGGCCAGTACCGTAGAGAAGGTGCATCGGCAGCTGCTAAGAAGGGTGCTGTTGCAGCTTTGATTCGTTCGGTAACCCCTTTTTCTATCGGATCGCCGCACACTGGAGTGCAAGCGTATGAAGCTGGTGTGACCAAAATTCCAGTAGCGTCAATCACAGTAGAAGATGCGGAAATGCTTTTGCGTAAATATCGTCGAGGAGAGACTTTGAAGCTACATTTAGTGATGGAGGATTACAACCTGGATCCGTTCGTTTCGCGAAATGCAATAGGGGAACTTGTGGGAACGGTCTATTCAAACACATCAGTCGTAGTTGTGTCAGGTCATTTGGACAGCTGGGATGTAGGCGTAGGAGCAATGGACGATGCTGGAGGTGTCATGATTTCGTGGAAAGCATTGACGTATTTGAAAGCCATGGGTTTAAGACCCAGACGGACAATTCGTGCCATACTCTGGACTGGAGAAGAGCAAGGAACTTGGGGTGGCAAACAATACTACGAAGATCATAGGGAACATCAGGAGGACGAATTCAATTTCTTTTTTGAGTCAGATTCCGGTACATTCAACCCAATCGGATACGAGTTTGTTGGGAACGAACAAGCCGGCTGCATATTCGAGGAAATTGTGAAGTAAGGATGAAGTTTTCAATTTGTGAATTGAGTGAAATTGTATCATATAATTTTCAGGTTGATGGCACCGTTAAATATCACCAACTTTAGGACAACAAGTGGCGCGGGACCAGATATCTCCTATTGGATTGACGATGGTTTTCCGGCCGCTACCTTCATGCATGAAAATGACAGGTATTTTTGGTAAGTGTGGTGAAGATAGTTGGTAATGTTAGAAACGAGTAAAATAATTCACAATGTCTTTGCAGGTTCCATCACACCGAAGGTGACAGCATGCTAGTGGAAAATTCAGAGAACTTGGACAAATGCACTGCAATTTGGGCGGCTGCAGCTTACGTTGTGGCTGACTTGAGCGTTCCAATACCGAGATCTTTGTCTCGTCGAACTGGGAGGAACACAACAGAGAGCTTTTCGAGTGATATATAAAATACCCGGATTATTCTGGTTTCTAATTTAACGATTTAAGCAATTTTTCTTCACGTAATAAGAAAAGGTGTCCTTTCTTTATACAACTTCCCCTGCTGTTTTCTTCGACACGGATTGATTTCGTGATGACACAAACTTTGACATCATTTGATTGCAGTTATCATATTTTTTCACAGTGTTCAATGAGTTGACCTTTACTTTATTTCTGATATGTTTAAAATGCAAGGTTATTTAGTATAAGCTTATTTATTTGTTTATAAATTGACAGATGTTTCCTATTAATCGAAGAATTATATGAAGGGTGAGAGAACATGCCTTTTGCCTTATGGTTTCTAATGTTCCGAAACTAACCATTGTTTTTAGATTAAGATCTCGGCATTGAAAGACTCAAATCAGCCACAACATAAGCTGCGGCTGCCCAAATTGCGGCGCATTTGTCCAAGCTTTCTGAGTTTTCCACAAGCATGCTATCGCCTTCTGTGTGATGGAACCTGCAAAAACATTGTAAATTATTTTACTTGTTTCTAACATTACAAAATATCTCCCAGATTTACCAAAAATATCTTTCGTTTTCGTTAATGAAAGCAGCTGCCGGAAACCCGTCACCAACCCAATAGGAAATATCTGGTCCTGCATCACTGGTTGCCCTAAAGTTGGTAATGTTAAACGGCGCCATTAGCCTGAAAATCATATGATCAATCATACAGCAACAGTTTACAGCTAGTTGTCCTTACTTCACAATTTCCTGGAATATACAGCCAGCCTGTTCGTTTCCAACAAAATCGAACCCGGTTGGATTGAATGTGCCAAAATCTGCCTCAAAGAAAAAATTAAATTCATCCTCCTGATGTTCCCTATGATCTTCGTAGTACTGTTTGCCACCCCACATTCCTTGCTCTTCTCCAGTCCAGAGTATGGCACGGATTGTCCGTCTAGGCCTTAAACCCATGGCTTTCAAATACGTCAACGCTTTCCACGAAATCATGACACCTCCGGCATCGTCCATCGCTCCTACACCTACGTCCCAACTGTCCAAGTGACCGGACACAACGACAACCGATGTGTTTGAATAGACCGTTCCCACAAGTTCCCCTATTGCATTCCGCGAAACGAACGGATCCAGGTTATAATCCTCCATCACTAGATGTAACTTCAAAGTTTCTCCTCGACGATATTTACGCAAAAGCAGCTCCGCATCTTCTACTGTGATTGACGCAACTGGAATCTTGTTCACACCAGCTTCATACATTTGCACTCCAGTGTGTGGCGATCCGATAGAAAATGGTGTTATCGAACGAATCAAAGCTGCAACAGCACCCTTCTTGGCTGCTGCCGAGGCACCCTGGCTACGGTACTGACCAGTCACACCATAACTGACCCATTCGGGAACAAACACCACTATCCTGCCTTCGACTGTTTCCTTAGGCAGCGTTTCGAGCTCTTTGAACGATTCGACAACCACCGCATGTGCCAAAACTCCCCCCTCAGGAGTTCCCACGGACGTTCCCAATCCCAAAATGGGAAGTTCTTTGTAAAATGGTTCCACTAAGACCGCACTTTCATAGCCTCGAACCCAGTGCGGTACTGGAGCATCCTCCGTGTGCACATTCTCTAGCCCATCTAGACGCATACGTTCGATGGAAAAATCAATGGCCTTCTCCAGTTGCTCTGTCCCGGACATACGTGGGCCAAACGTATCCGTCAGCTCTGCAACACTTTCCCAAGTCTTGCCAGCGAAACGCCCGCGTACAATTTCATAGAAAATATTTTCCACAATCGGTTGATAACTGCGAATTTCTTGAAGCAACGAATCGTCCAACTGGCACACTGATTCATTGTTCTGCTGATCTTCAGTTCGCAACACTCCAGCCCAGCTCAAGGATTGAACCGCAAACAGCATCCAAAGAAGTACCCTCAACATCGTGACTGATTGTGAAGTGGACTGATTCAAATTGGCAGCTGCAACCCCACAGCAGCTGACCGGTATCTTATCATTTCGATTGTAATTAAGATGAAGATGAGCAATCAATCAAACCAGTTAGGTACTACTCTAGGTTAACATCTGTCCTATTTGCTAAATCTCTTTGGAGATGACAAATAACGAGTTTTTCCTCTTCGATTAGGGCTGCTTTCGCTGGCGTGACCAGACCTAAACAGAAGGTGGGAAACACCTTCTCTCAAAAGCATGGACCGAAAATTATCAAGTTATCGTAGGATGATGAACCTTTTTTGCGCAATTAATTTACTCATCGCTAAAATTTCGGCAGATTGGGCTAAAAACTCCAAAGTTTGGAGTTTCAATATTAACTCTTTTCTACTTAAAACTTTATAGGGAAGATGTGACGTGTTGGATTTGAAATTATACTTATGAAATTGAACTTTAGATTACCATTTGGATTTGAATTTGACATCGGGCTTGAACTTGGACGTGACGTTTTATTTAAAATTGGACTTAAAATTGAACTGAAAATTGCACTTCATACAGGGTATGAATTGGAACTTAATTAGACTTGGAATTGAACATAATTTGGAATTAAATTAGTTTAGATGTTGAACTCACAATGGGCTTGAAACTGGGCTTGTAAGCAGACATGAAATTAGAATTGAATTTGAATTGAAATTGAACTTGATATCGAATACAAACTTGGACTTCAGATTAGACTTTAAATCGGGATGGAAATTTGAATAAAATTCGAACTTAGAATTGGCTTTTAAATGAGCCATTAAATTGTACCAGATTGGACTTGAAATCGGAGGTGAAATTGGAATTAAATTAAACTATGATTGGAGTTAAAATATGACATCAAATTGAACATGATATCGGACTTAAATGGGCTTTTGAAATTGAACTTTAAATTTGCTCTGAAATTAAACTGGAATTGGACCTCAATGGGATTTGAAATTGCACTTGAAATCGATTGTGGAATTCAAATTAGACTTATAGAAATTGGCTTTAAAAGGGAACATTGAAATTGGACCTCAATTAGACTTCAAAGTACACTTGAAAGTAAACTTGAATTTGGTCTTAAAATTGCACTTGAAATTGGACCTAGATAATATTTATATTTATAAATATTTATAGATAATGGCCAGACCGGACCATGGGATAATGGGGGACCGAGACCTGGCTTTTTTAGATAAAGTTGCCAAATATTTAAAATGATGATTTTAAAATCAGTTGATTTTTGTAAACATATCATCGACTGTGGATATATCAGTTATTTCGCCGCAGTTATGAGCCATCCGGATCCAGTTTGATTTGCTTTTTCACGTGTAAATCTTATGGGAGAGTTTGCTCTAACTCTTTTATTCATACGACCTAATGTCAAATTTTCCATCGATGGTCTCGATTTTTGACCTAGGATTACGTCTTACGGCAAGGTTTGGCTGGATAGGGTTTCATTCCACAAAATCCATCTCGAAAAGAGTTAATAACGCGATTTTCAATAATTTTGCATCAATCTATCGGAAAATCTTCTACGCCTCGACCTAGATGAAAAACGCTATTCATTCTGAAGTGTGCCCTACTGACAAATGAAGAGAAATGAAGCATTGTCCAACTGGAAATCCTCCGAGGACAACTCGTTAAATGGACTCAAACTGCATGAAAATCAACTCAAGGAGTGATTTAATGAATTTGGATACCTGAATGCTGTTTGGTTTTATTGACAATTGTACAAATTTGTCTTGAATCTGGAAGATGCTCCAGGAGATCCGGATTTACGGAAGATTCAAAATCGATCAAGAATGGATAAATTGTTGGGGTTCGTCACCGTGAAATTCTATATGTTATTCTTGTTGACTTTTTCGGTGAGAAATAAGAATTAAAATGTTTTCAGCGAACGTATAGTGACTATATATAGAGTGGCGACTATGTAAAAATTGGAATGATAATTATCTGTCAGTGTCATTCCAATCGAGCAGACGACCAATGCAACGCGTATGCAGGAAAGAGAAAGAAAATAAGCTTTGCTAGAGCATTGCATACTTTTGGGATGCCATGTCGCCACTCTGTATATAGTCACTCTGAGCGAACGTTTCGACTTACTACAGGGTGCTCCACCTTTTACGTCGGTATGTAAACGCTGTATAGCATTTACATTTACCAACCGATTTCTTTCATTAGATATGTTTTGGAAACGCCTTTTCAGTACAATTTTCGCCATGTATCGCTTCACACCGGAAGAACGCCCTGAAATAGTGACACTTTACATCGAAAATAGTCGTTCCATTGTGTTAACTCAACGTGCATATCGGAAAAAATATCGCGGCAAAAAGGCACCATCTGACAATTCTATTCGTCATTTCGTGTCGAATTTTTTTGACCACGGGACAGTAGAAGATCGTCAACATGCCTTTCATCAAAGATCAAGATGTTCCAATGAACTGGTTGAAGCAGTAAGAGAGAGTGTTGCTCAGGACCAGTTTCGTGAAACTGTCGATGGAAATCGATATCGGTGGATGTTGGCTCATTATGTCTGCCCACGAATGCGCGAAAATGGTCTAGAAAGTTACTGGTTTCAACAGGACGGTGCACCATGCCACACTGCGAATTCAACAATTTAATTTCTGCAACGAAAATTTCCGGGACGTCTGGTGTCAAAAATAGGTGATATTGACTGGCCAGGGCCACCCAGATCACCTGATTTAACCCGGACTTCTTTTTGTGGGATTATCTGAAAAGCAAGGTTTACACCAACCAGCCACAAACTATTGACGAGCTCAAGGCAAATATTCGTACGGAAATCGACGCTATAACACCCGAGATGCTCAAAAAGGTAATGGAAAACGCGGAAAAAGGAGTCGATTTGTAATTGGGTGGTCAAAGGTGGTCACTTAATTGATATTATTTTCAAAAACTAAACCAAGAAAATTTTGAGGAAACAAACTAAATAAAAATGCATTACTAATAGAAATCCGTTGTTTTTTCTTAAACTAATTCAATGTTTTCATACCGACATAAAAGGTGGAGCACCCTGTATGCTTCAGTCATTTACTACGCCTAAAACACAATTACATTTATTTAAATATTACATTCATAACATAAGGCCATTACAAATATTTTATAAAGTTTTGGTCCTTCCGGTGTTGGGCCAGTGAAGCGGGGGGGCCGGGGGGCCAAAAAAAAAAACAAAGAGATTTTTTTAATCGAACAAAAAAAATATTGATTTTAGGCATTTAAACTTAAAGTTTAAACGTGAAAACCAAATCTATTCTTGCTTTTAATATATACGTTATTTTATTTTCCATGCAAAAAACTACGAAAAAAGACAAAAAGAAAGAAAAATTTTTCAGCTGATTTTCGGAAATTCCGTTGTTCGAATTTCCATTTCTGTTTCGTGCTAGAAGCATTAACTCAACTAATACTCATTTTTCGAGTTTTTCAGGCTGAAGAACTTACAGACAATTGATTTTATGAATAAAAATTCACTCATATCCTGCAAATTATTTTTTGCCCCTCGATTTTTCAAGCCAAATTCCAAGGGGGGGTGACAAAAACTTTTGAAATTATTTGCAATGGTCTAATTACATTTATTTAAATTGAAAAAGTTGGAAACATTTCACCCATCCGAACACTTATGGGTAAACAAATTTGAAGCCCCCTCTGCTGCTATAGGCAATCTGATAATGAAAAATGGTTTATTCCCACTAGTTATGTTGCGAATCGAGCGAGAAGTCACTCATGCCTACTCACACGCGAAAGAGTATGAGAAAAATAGCATTCAATACTTACGCCGCACACGCAGGCGTAAAAGAAACAGCCGCCGGTGCTGTGTAAGATATTTTGCTACCCACACACTCGCGAACGCTCATCCTCACATCATCTTGCTACCTAGCTTATTCCCGAGACAAAAAACTCGTGGGGAATCAAATGCCCGTGAGGCTTGTGGCGCACTGGGATACACATTTTGCATTACTTTTTCTTATTCTTCGTCATCTTCGTCCTCGATTCTACTCACGGGCGGATGCGCGAGCCCTCGCGTGTAATCGACATCAGCAGATCGGGTTGCAACGACGAGCGAAAACTGTAGCTGTTAGCTAAACCCATACGCGCAAAAACTCATCGCAGTGCATGAAGAAATAAGAGCGAAAGTTTTAAAGGGCGATGCTTATGGCGGCGTGTTCGTTAGAATGAGTACGCGTGTGTGAGAAAATTAGACCACACGAGTGCGGGCTTCGCAACACTGCTAGTTAGGAGCATTCTAGGAGTTTTAGTTGACTGAGCTGAGGTTAATCTTGTTTTTCAAGGCAATCCAGCTTTTTACGAGCCATAATGGCGGACGTGTTCGTAATATTTGAACGGCATCTTTGACATTTCACTAATACATCGCACGTCTTATTTCCGCGCGTTCACGGTAAAACTAAAGGAATGTACGGAAAGAAAACGTGCGATGTATTAGGGAAATGTCAAAAATGCTGTTGAAATATTACGAACACGTCCGCCATTATGGCTCGTAAAAAGCTGGATAAAGTCTGCAGCATAACCCATAACGGTTAAGTTACATGAAAATCGAACAAAAATCGAAAGAAAAATTTTAAGAAATCCAACGGATTGGACACTCGGCACAGCCGTTTTTATGTTAGGCGGCTTGAAACGAGCCGAACTGATGCTGTACCGAAAGTGCCGAACTGCAAGATTTGTTGAATTCGTTATAATTTGATAGATCTGGCAACCATGCGAGATGATTTTGACAACTGGCAATGCTCCCATTTCATATGTAAAATTGAACCGGAGGTGTGCTGCGTGATATCTCTGGAGTGCCGCGGCACAATGTGCTGAGTGTCCGACCCTTTGAAGAAATCTGGTACAGCCTGAATTCGTTAATTGGGCCACGACTGCACTCCAGCTGATTCGCTAATTGGGCCGACTGACAGTTGTTAGAAAATTCTAAACTCGAAAATTCCATACAATTTTGACATTCAAGTTGTCACATAACCCAATTAGCGAACGCCCAATTAACGAACCGCCCAATTAACGAACCACCAATTAACGAAACTTTGCTGTATTGGTGTAGATGTATAAATACTGTGGAACCCCGATAATTCGAACGATTCCTCATGCAAACTAACGGGATTAGTTTTTAATTTTAACAACTGGGAACCTTAAATATGCTGAAACTTTTATGAGGCTCCCTGTTCTTTGTTATTGTTTAGGTGGTTTGATTTAGTTGGCAGTTGCAAGCAGCGAATATTTCATTCTCCAATCTTATTTCTATCGTATTTGTTGGGAAACGGAATGTGAAATTGATTAAACATGCTAGATCAGTACAAACAAACCGTGTTTGTGTGCATTATCTGCATGAGCAAATGATGTCTTGTTGAGAATGACATTTGAACCATTTTTAATGTACACGTCGTGCAAACCAGCGGGGTTCAAATTAAAAAGTGTTCAGAAAGAAAAACGGTCAAACGAACGGGGGTCCACGACATAGTGTTGCACCTTAACGATATTATGGATATTATCGATGTGCGCCATTTATCGATATTATCTCAAAGCTTTTACGGTGTAATTCGTGCAGCCCGTGCAGCCACGGTGCAACAAACGTCAAACGCACGTGAGTTGTTTTGGCGATTTATTTACTTTAGCCAATCACAAAATTTAATGAAACTCTTGCACGATTTTAACGTGCGTGCAATGTGGTAGTGTTAAAATTGTGTGAAAACGCGAGAATTCAAAATGCCACTGCAACGACTTTTCGTGGGAAACATCCCGTCCGGAACCAGCGAGCAAGAGCTGGAGCAGGAGTTTTCTGCCTACGGTGCGGTGTCAGCAATCGATTTGAAAAGTAAACCAAATCCGCTGACTGGATCGGTTGATACGTTCGCTTTCGTTAATATCGAACTGGACGAGCAATCCGTTCGGCGCTGCATCAATGAGTTTCGACAGGAAACATACAAAGGTGTTTATTTGAACGTGTCTAAAGCGAAGGAGTCCTTTCTGGATCGGCTGAAGCGAGAACGAGAGGAAGCGGAAGCGAGTAAAGCGACCAATGAGCGTCTGAATCCATACCGGAAAAATGAAGAGACTACCAAGCAAAAGCAGAGGGAAGCTGAACCGCTTCCGGTGCTGCCGACGCTCAAAAAGACGGCGGAATCGTCGTCTAGTTCGGAATCCAGCTCGGAAAGTGAGGACGAGCAACCTGCGGCACCTGTCCGAGCGGTGGTCAACCGAACCGCCACAAAACCCAGCGAGGAAGATCAGTTGGTGCGAAAGTGGAATCAGGAAACCTACCTCGAGCATGGCAAGCTGAAAATTGTTCCCATCACCGGTCAGGTGAAGGAAGTGATTGAAAAGGGTCGCAAGAGGAAGCTTCAGCAGGATGCTAAGGAACTGAGCGAGAAGGCTCGCCAGGCGGATGAGAAACGGAAGAAAGGGTTGACTAGCTTGCAGAGTTCGTACGAGCAACAGAAGCAGGCGATTAAGATGGCCCTGGCTGGCACGGGAGAAGCGAGCGGTCGGAAGAAGATTTTGTTTGATGATGCTGAGGAACCGGACGGACCTCCGGCTGGTAAACGAAACAAATTGGCACTGTTTGATGATGAGGCCGATGAGGGGGACGGATTCAAGGGAAACTTCTCCGTTCGAAAGCAACTGGGGGATAATAGTGAGTGGTTAGACTTGATTTTTTTTGACAAAATAATTGATTTTATTCGTTTTTGTTTTAGCTGAGAAGGGTCAGCGCTTGTTCGACATGCAAACTCAGTTTTACGGTGATGCACGATTTAAACTAGATGAACGTTTTCTCGCTGATGAAACTACGGATGGTAAGAAAAGGAAGAGTGTGGCAACGGACAAATCCGTTTCAGTTAAGAATGAAGGAAAATCGAACAATCAGGAGCGGAAAAAACAGCTGGAAATTCTCTCCAAGGTAACAGGAAGGGACATTCAGGACAGGTCACAATTTAAAGGCGAGGAAAAGGACAAAATGGTAATGCAACGGTATGACCCTTCAGCACAGAGTAATGTTTCCGAAAAAGCTGTCAGGAAAGAGAAGGTAGAAGCAGAAGAAGAAGAGGTTGCTCAAGGGAAACAGGTAGATCGTCCAGCCGATGACTTTAAAGTCTCCGATGAAAAATTCTACAAAGTTTCGGGGAATATTAAGGAAATGATCGGAAGTTCCTCAGGCGGGGGATTCAGCCTGCTTTCGATGTTTGGAAATGCTGATCCAGTGGACGAGAAAGAAGAAACTGTAGAAGAAGAGGATGCTGAAAAACCAGCTTTCAGTATGGCTCGGTTCAAGTATGAGTCATCGGCCAGTGAGGATGAAGATATGAAGGACGAAGCTACGGAGAATGCCGAAGCAATCATTCCGGAACCGGCAGAAGAAAACGATGACGGCAAAAAGAAGAAGAAAAAAGGCGGTCGTTTGCCTAAGCCAGTTAATTGGAAAGAAAATTTCTTCTTTCTTCCCGGTGGTGCTCGTTTGGAGGAAGGAAGACGTTTCTTTACTGAATTTGCTAGCTCGGCTGCTGAAGCTGCCAGCGTAAAAGAGGATCAAGCAAGTCATATTCGGAAGATTTATAAGAAGCGAAAAATGCGGGAAACCAAAAACATGAATCAGATTCGCGCTAGGCGAGGTTTAAAACAAGTTAAACTAAAACTAAAATAAAAACAGTTATTTTTGTAGATATATACGAACACTTGATTTGAAATTTCTTTAGCTAATGTTTAAACAAATGAAAATAAAGGCAATTTGCTCGACACAATCTAGAAAAACTTACCATTTTTAGAACAAAAAATTAACTAGACCCGTTTGTGGCACCATTTCCGTTCTCACAGTTGTTTGCCAGCTTTGTATGATTTCTGGAATCCAGCATTCCCTTATCGGCTTTCATGCGCCGTACGGCGCTTCGCATGGCACCGAGAAACTTGAGCAATGTTGTTTCGTTTTGCTTCACGAACAATGCGTGTGCTAGGAACGGAACTTTCCTTAGACTGCGCCCACTTAGTCCGACACTGATCCGAGCGACTTCCCGCAACGTTTTGACAACTGTCGAATTGTCCGTACATTCTGCGTGCGGGGGAATTGTTTCATTATCGTTGATGATCTTTATGCTTTGCAGATCAAGCAGGGCAGAACGGTAGATTTCGTAAATGGCCGGCATCGTGGGATTGCCAATGAACTGCACAATATCCGCTCGGTCCAGGAAAGCCAAATCGATGCTACCGGTGAGATTGGACGTGGCCAGCACGAAAACGTTCGGGTATTTGCGAATACGATCCAGCTGTGTTAGGACAGCATTGACCACTCGAATGCTGTCGCTTGGTTCATTGTTTGAGATCGACTCCCGGGCAAATACGATCGATTCCACCTCATCCACTAGAACACATACCAGAGCTGTTTTCTGCTGGCAAATTTCGTGAATTTGACTAAATACTTTCTGCACCAATTTGCCACTTTCGGAGAACCACTTCGAGAACAGACTGTGGCTGTTTATTTCTATCAAATGAGCATGCCGATAGTGATCGATCATTCGAATTGCCAACTTTTGAGCAAGCGCTTTGCACAGGCTAGTTTTTCCTGTACCAGGTGGACCATGCAGTAAAACCAATCTAAAAAAGAAACAATCTACTAAGTAACTTCCTAATTTTAATACGCTACTCTACCAACCGATTGCACGCCACCAGGTTTGAATTGACATTCTTCCTAGAAAACAGCATCGTAGTTTGCATAAAGCTCAGTAAATCCTCCTTCATCGTACCCTCGTAAACCAGACTTTCCCAGAGGCCGTGGTACTCCCTTGCCGGGAGCAACCAGTGGCTCGCAATCTGAACCTCTTCTCCATCTTGCGAAACGGTTTCCTCCTCACCGGTGCCGTCGCACAGATGGTACGAGTACAGCTGAAGATCGGTTCGCGGTGTACTGGCCGTTAGTTCGTTGCAAATCATAACGCTCTCTACTTTGGGATAGTTGACACGGAAGACATGATCCTTCGGAAGGGTTTTGCGTTCCGACAGGTACGAGTGTATCGCTAGGTTGAGCTCCGGTGAGGGGGCGGATTTGTTGAACCTGTACGTTAAAAATAAAATTAATATAATCTCTTTTTGAAGCGAATCTCTTTAGTGTGAATTTACCCTTTGGAACAGGCAATTTCAATTAAGATAGGCTCTGGATTATCCATGCTGAATAAATAATTTACGCGTTGGATTCACAAATCTACAAGCACAACGAACAGAGAATCAATAGAACTTGCAATAATTAAGTTAGGGTTGGCTCTTGGCTTGGCGTTGGCGGTTAAAAAAAACAGTGAAATTGAAATACGCCGTTGCACCCGCACGAACTGTCAAAGCCGTCAAAGCCGAGATTCGAACCGCTCGAAGAATGCAACTGAAACGGTGTAATATTTGTTTGCTCGAACACTGTCGATTAAAAGCTACCCCGTAACAAAGTGACAGTTATTAACAGTTTGCCATAACACCCGCCAGTGTCAAAAATGTCGCGACGATCGTTTTTACGTGCCAGTCAAAATTGACGCACCTTCGATTTCCAAAGGAAATGTTAATTTTTGTTACGTTAAATGTGAACGCAAAAAGCTGTCTGGACAACGATTTGAAAAGTGCGTATTAATTATTTCAGCATTATTTCATGTTTTCGGTAAAACTGTTTGAATTCTTGGTGGGTTGTTTGATTGATTTGTTTACAAGATAAAAAGCGGTATTTATTACAAGATTGTCATTCTTGTGTACGAGTTGTCTGCTCTAAAGTATTTGAATATTGCGTGTTTCATTAAAAGTTATCCGCTGCGCAATTCAAAATGAAATGCTCTTTCATGATTGCTGGATCGATTTTGTCGTTAACAGAACAAGTTAAGCAAAATTCAAGAGCAAATCCAAGCAATAGAGATCGTTGCAGTTGTACAAAAAACACACTGTTATATGACAGAACCAAATAGAGCATGTTATTATGACAGAAGAACCAGTTATGCTGCTATTGTCATTACCACGGAAACGTTTTGGTACTTGATATAATATTGTCAGTTCGTAAAATACTCTATTGAAATAATAAACCAATTCAGATCTCATATGCACAAGGGATTTTTTTTGCCAAAACAAATGATGATAAACTCTTTCTTCGTTATTTACGCCGCTTTCAAACATCTGTCGTGAACCATGAACCAGCAGTTTTAGGTACGTTTGATTAGTATGGGAGCTGTCACATTGTTACCGGGTTGATTAAAAGTTTGGTACATCCCAAGTAACAATTTCAGGCTGATCAAACGTTTTTACAGCTGATTTTATTCAACCTGTGGCTGAACTATGATTTGGGTTTAGAATGAAGCTTAATAGAGGCTTTTGCGCACTTTTAAATAGCCAATTTGCGCAATGCTGTCAATTCTATTTTTAGAACGAGAAATAGTTTTTTTTAACAACGGTAGCTGAATTGCAAGAGCAATTAAAAAAATGAGTTAATGACAGCAAACAATCAAGAATTTTTCAAGCTCAATTTTACTAGAGTAAAATTGTATCACTTGTATCACTTGTATGTAGATTTGTATCATTAGTCATTTGTAGTCTGATTAGAATCAGACTACAAATGACTAGTGATACAAATCCGTGTGCGTACGGCACGGTAGAAGTTTTAGGGAGATGTTATTCAAGTAAAATCATAGTGTCAGATATTAATTTTAAGGTATGATATCTGGTTTTGGAAAAATGGTTTTTATTTATCTAAAAAAAATATTATAAATTAGCGTATAAAAAAATCCACTCAAATCCATATTCGTATATTTTGATCCATTATGTCATCGATGAAGACTAAATTGCCAACACCTTTAGCCGTAATACACCCGCTTACCACCACTCCACCCTAGCCGTTTTTTTGACCATCGCTTTCAATTTTTTTACATTTAGGGGAACTGGGGGTAAAATGGACACCCTTAGCAATTTCGCCATGTGCTCCCCCAGGAACCAACCAAATGCTGAACGCACTACATGAATTGAAAGCTGGATTCATATTCCACTTAGCAATATATAAAGATGTTTAAAAAAAGGACGATTTGTTATAAAAAATTCATATTTTCGAAAGCGTCACATTCGAGCCTGATTTTTTTTTCGTGTGGGTAAAATGAACATGTCACAGAAAACTAAAGCTAACATGCAGTTTAGGCAAATTAAACATTATTTTACATTATCATTATTCTACAAAAACCGTAGATAATCTACAGAACTGTTGGAATTAAAATGGGACTCCTTAAATTTAACATAATGTATCTTCGCCCCATTCATACAATGCTTGACTTTCAACTCGCATCATATTCCAGCACTCGGTCATTTTCCGTCATTTTTCGGGAGACTCGATCATTTTTATTGCTTGAATTCTAATTAGATCGGGGCTGCTGATAAATGGAAAATAAAACTTCAAAGAAAGCTCAAGAAAGCTCATGATCATCACATATTGTCTCAAACAGCTTAAAATACTTCTAGGAGAAAATACCTATTGATTTGGAATAGATTTTAATCGATTTACTGGGAATTTGGCTACCTGTTCATTTCCCCCCCCTGTTCATTTTACCCTCCCTGTTCATTTTACCCACAGTTTCCCTAGTTCATCGGTTGACTTTTCCCATAAAAAATGACGACCATATGAGTCAAAGATGATAGCTTTCTTTTCAATAAGATATTATTTTTGCAGATGAATTCAAATTTAACATCTTTGGTTCAGATGGTCGTCGTTTTGTATTGGGAAAAGCCAAACGATGAACTAAATGTGAAAAAGCTGATAGTGATGGAACACGGCTGGGGTGGAGTGGTGGTAAGCGGGTGGATTACGGCTAAAGGTGTTGGGAATTTAGTCTTCATCGATGATGGCATAATGGATCAAAATGTCTATCTAGATGTTTTAAAGCAAAATTTGAAACCAAGTGCCAACAAAATGGGGTTTAGTCAGAGGTTCAAGTTTTACCGAGACAATGACCCATAGCACAAAGCATTTAAGAAACCCACATGGTTACTTTATAACTGCTCAAAACTTATTGATACTCTACCACAACATCTCCAGACATCAATCCCATTGAAAACCTTTTGGAATATTTCGACAAAAAAGTTAGAAGTCATCCAATTTCTAACAAAAACGATCTTAGAAAACATTTAATGGACGAATAGGACCAAATTCCCACCGAATACACGGAAAAACTGGTAGACAGCATTCCAAAACGACTAAACGCAGTTGCAATGACCAAAGGATACCATACTAAATGCTAATCTTTGAAATTAAGCTACATCTGAGAAATCAGAACTGTTAATTCGAAGCCCGTATGAATATGGATTTGAGTGGATTTTTTCATACGCTAATTTATAATATTTTTTTCAGATAAATAAAAACCATTTTCCCAAAATCAGATATCATACCTTAAAATTAACATCTGACACTATGATTTTACTTGAATAACATGTCCCTAAAATTTCTGTTAAACTTTCGAATGTAGAAAAACTAAATCTGCCGTGCGAATACGGATTTATATCACTGTAGATGGTTTCGAATGATTGATACATATAAACCATACAGAACGGCAAACTTTCAACGCATTTTTCTCGAAATCAGAGTTTTGTAACTTGGTTCGGTCTGATTTAACACCGACTAGACATTGCTGTTGCAGTTGAAAACCGTAATAATCGACGTGCGACATTGGATTTTATTCTTGTTGCGACACTCAGGGCAAGAATACATAAAACCAAATGTCGCACGTCGATTATTAATCAATTCTAGGGATGGAGAACATATCGATATTGACTAAAGTTTTTGGAGCGTCTTATAGCGAATTCATAAATCAACATGGGTTCGTGCTAACTCGAACGTCGAACCCGAAATTTATGAACGATACGGACAGTTTGACAGATCGACCCGTAAACCGTAATGCTAGACAGTTTTAACCTGCGCCCACAATCACTTCTTCACCTAGCGATTCGCCATGAGGCCACCATTCCTGTCCAAACTTCGAAAATTTTGTCTAGGAATATCGATGAATTGAGGCTTTGCCAACATGTTCAACATGTTGTGTCAGAGTCGCAAACCACGATGACAGATCAAAATATTAGGTGAATTTTCTATATCATATTACCGTTCTGATTCAAACTTAGAACAGTCTCAAACTTCGAACACTTCAGAATAAAATGCTCGTTAGTATCGCTAATATGATCAAATATTATGCTTGTTATACACCACTGTGTTCGTTAGAATGTCCTCTATCCGGTGAGGTATGACATTGAACTGTAGGACTCCTTGTAAGAAATCAGCAGGCTCTGGAAAAATGTAAGAACTCAGATTTTCACTTGGCTCGCTTACTCTTAGCGTTTCGTGCAAAAGTAGCTGTTTTTTCGTTTGCATTATTTTGCCAATTTTAGAATTTAGAACCTTCCAACTACGTGATCAATAGATAAGTGCAAAGTATTTATGTACTAAAGCATAGTTAAAATACAATATTTCATGCATTATTTCAATGATATTGGATAAATGAAAGAGTTAGAATCACGTTTTGAGAAGTGATTCAAACTTCGAACAGCAATGAATAATATCCGGTTTTTCCGGGTTTTCCTTCGGGAAAATTAATTTTCTGCATTGATAAGCTGAAGATAGTAAACTTCCTTTAGATGTAGTTCATGGAGTTCGAGAATATTAGCAATTGCCTTCAGAAATATGGATTGAACCTAATTATTGAGTGAAAAGTTTTAAATCACACTGTTAGGTGGATTTAAAAAGACAGTGTTTAGAAAAAGGTTGTAATTTCACTCATTTAAGTTGAGTGACACTAAAAACATTAATACTTATCAAAGTAATACAAGTGTTCGATGTCTGAGACTGAAATATTCGAGCTTTAAATGTCGACCATGAAAGTGTTCGAAGTTTGAATCAAAACCGAACTGTAACTTTTTAGTGTTTTTCATTATAAAATAACATTTTATCCTCATTTTTAAAATTTTCAATTCATGGGGGTAAAATAAAGATGTTTTCGAACATTTTACTTTGAAGAAAGTTTCAGTATGACTTAAGTGTTCGAAGTTTGAGTCAGAACGGTATAGATTTATTAATAAATAGTGTCGTTAATCCAGATGACTCATTTGTTGACATGTACGCCGCAATAAAATTCGAAATGGGACACGGTTCTAAATTATTGCTAATCCAATGTCTTTAGATATAAATAAATAAAAATAGAGTTTGCATTTTGAAAAACTTTACGAAAAAGCGAGAAAAACCAGAACAAACTGAATCGGCTATAGAAACGGTTCTGTTCGTCCTGGCTGATAGAAATCGAACAGAAATTCGGTAGATGAATCTAAACAAAACTGCGTAAGGCAGGCTGACCAGACGTCCCGGATTATGCGGGATTGTCCCAGATTTGCACCCATATTCTGTATTTCGAACGAGTTGAAATATTTCGATCGACTTGGCAAATATTTCGTTCGAGTTGTTTCTTCGTATGAAGATCTTTCGTTCGAGGCGCTGTTTTTTCGAACGAAATGCCAGTTTCGAACGAGAGACAAACCCGTTCGAAATACAGAATAGGGGTGTTGAACGGTTTTTCCCGGATTACTAGGAGTCCCGGAAAATGTCTCGCATTGTTTAATTTTTCAATTGAAACAGTTTCTAAGGATGAAACAGAGCAGATTATGTTACATTGCATGATAAACCCTACTGCTGACACCGCTCGTCAGCCGCTGCACACCCTCCCCAGTCACGGCCCCGGCCAGCCGGCATCTAGAACTCCTCATCTGACCAATGTGGCTGATGACTGCTCCCTTCACCTTCAGCTTTCGCATCATTATCCCCCAGTATTTCAATACTGGATGAACCAGTGAACAATCTGGTGCACTCAGCTCTTATTAGATGAACTGAAGTCCATTGTAACATGCAAACTGAAACTGCGGCTGGCTATCATGGGACTTAATGAAGGGCAAAATCCGCCTGGTTAGATACCTACCTCTGTGTATCTCCGAATTCATTTCCATCACAAAACGCTGGTTTTCATACGGATGCCCTTTATCACGAACCCATCTCCAATACCTCCAAATCTCGAATTTGCTACAAACCCTGCCACGAGCCAGAGGCCAGAGCATGAAGAATTTACCGCCTGGGTTTGGTTGAAATCGGCCTTCTCTGAAGCGTATCGTCACCAGATTCTAACCTTTGGGTACTGTTTGAGGCTTCTGTTGGGCTCCCCATTTGCTCAGTAACACTTGTAGCCATTCCGAGACGGATACACCGTACAGTACAGCGGTCAGTGTTCAGTTTTTGCGCCAAAGCACAATCCATGATGCTGAAATCAGCCTTGACTTTCCGAATGGCCCTCAACCGCAATTGACGATGGAGAGTTCAACTCTAACGTCTGGGCTGCGTCTTTAATCTAAAACTAAACTATGAATTTTACGTGAACAGATTTTATTGGAAGATTAATACGCACAGGGTTGACCTAATCAACCAATATCGCCCAGCACGATATTGGCTGATCAGGTTGAGCTTTTTGCTGATTTATCTATGACAATTCCGGTAAGTAATGATTTATTGCTCATTATCGATAACAAATATTTGTCTTTTCGTACTTAAACTGGTGTATGTCTAACGCGAGCATAAATGTTAACGCTTGCATTCCCAGCACCAGTGATCAGGATCGTCATTCTCCAATAGCCATCCGGCAGGAAGTTAGGTACAGTCGATGAGGGAAAAACGGCATTTTTGAACCAATAATCTCCCGCTGGAAATGGACACAGTCCGTCCTCCGTTACCTGAGGCAAATTGGAATGATTTAGAAATACGAACTGATAATCCCTGTAGGCTCGCTTCATCATGTCGCAGAAGGGTTGTTCCGTCCAAGATATCGGGTAATCGTTGAACTGATTGTTACCAAGGCGACTGGAAGCTATTCTAATGGAGCACTGAGAATAAGACGACTTGTTAACGAAAGGAACCAAATAATAATAATTTGAAACTATCACCTTATAGTTATTATCCAGGTTTTTAAAAATTCTCATGGTACCGTTCAGAACTGGCGTTGTACGATTGAATTTTGTAACTCGCAAACCGGTGGCGTTGCCCACGTCAAAGCCGTAGTTCTGTACATACCGTTGTAGTTCTAACTCAATTTTGCTGCTTAGGGCTTTGTAACAGCCTATTGCCATGCACAATAGCAACACCCACTGAACAACCATTCGTTTCCACATATTGCTACCGATTGCACCGTTTGTTAACTGGGGCTAACTTTATGTTTAACAAAACGATTGCGTGACGGATGAATGAAATCAATTTTGAGATTAAAATTGTTTCATGTTTGTACGGGGAACAGCAATTAAGATCTAATCATTAAAAAAAAAACCTGTTCTTATTAAATTAATAATTTTTAAACGTAGGCACTCAACAATTGATCAAACCGCATTAAACGCCCCAGACTGCCAGTGGCTGTTTTTTCGACTCGAAACCGATTGTACAGGTTTGTAAACGCCATGTCCTTTCTAGCGAACGGTAAGCTTAGCTAATCACCGCACCAGTCCGATGCACATGTTCTTGGCTTGCATCTGAAGTGTTAATTGAGGGCTATAAATTTGCTCCAACTTCGAAAGCATAAAACAGATGCGGGCTGAAAACGTAGCCTCCCTTTTCGGATTGATTTATTCGTCTATCCATTCCATAGTTATAACCATCGTAAAAGAACTTGGGCTTCATCAGGCGGTTCGGCGTGCTGAACTTCTCTCCAATTGAATGGGAGTCATCTAACATCCGAGTACAGTGAAGATTTAGGTTTTCCAGCTACAAGCGTTCGCCGGTTTTCCTCCGCCGATTGGTTGGTCTGGCTCACAGTATCGGCTCCTGGAATGACTGAACATTCGTTTTGACGGCAGTTGCATTCACGTGGTCATTGTGCAATAGTTGGATGTACGTGCATATGCACATCTAGCAGATTGCTGTAGGAGCTACTGAACAGTAGCAGGTGTTGCTCATATTTTTGTGCTTCGATTTTTCCTACCCGAAAGTTTTACGGCATCGTTGTATGGACGTTTACTTCTTTCATGTCAAATTTAGACCCCATTGATGAGCCATTGCAATGATGTTCAGTTTTTAATGGTGTCTTGAAACATTGTCGAAGCTAAAGTCATTTCCTTTCTATTAAACCTTTCCATCAAAGGAAGAGTAATTCTTTTATCACAGTTTTCTTGCCTTGGTACAAAGTGAATGCAATTGCATGACAATCGTAAAAAATGTACCATTCAAAGCTCATTCAGCTCACATCATCGTTTCTTTTTATCGACGTCCCTCGTGGGGCCATTAATTTGGGACTTATTTGCATGTTGTTTTGTTTTAATGGAACCTAAATGGATCTAAAACCGACCGGCAACTTTCTCAATGCTCTCTTGTGGTGATGCACGTAGGGCATTATGAAATTAATCACGGCAAATTACACTACAAACCAGATGCAGTCGACCTTGTCTTTTTTCAAAGTTTGCTTATGTTAATTCCAACAAAATTCACTCACTCTCTCTCTTTCGGTTAAGCCTCAATCTATCATCATTTACTTATTTGGTTTGGAGTGGATCTTATTTTGTGATTTCAGGGCCGTTTCGAAGGACCTCGGGTGATTTCGAACTGAAAATAGTACCCCATAATTGCTCGTTGATATGATGCTCACAACTGCTTGCTACCTGTTGTTTTGATTAGTGACTGAAACGGTGATGTGAAGGGTTCGAAAGTAAATTAAGCGCTCGTTAGTGTAATTGGTAAGGTAAAACAGCTAGAGACAAATCAATGCTTCATCTGCTCCGGAGAGAGTGTTGGAAGCCATCGCTGTAGGATTCATTTTATTAGCGGCTAGATTTAGCCTAATGATAGACAGTTATTGGTATGGGGCAATTCAATTATTACGTCTGTTGGCAGACGGTAGACCTAAATGACCTTTTATGCATTTAATTCGATGATCTCAGTCTATGGCTACCTGCAACAGAGCTTGAGCTTGCGTACCGTTGGGCATATAAAAGCAGATTTATGAGGTATTAATTAGCATCAAACAGATTATTTTTCAAAATGATGATCGTTTCGTTCTTCCGATTGGGAAATGGTTGGGGGAAGCTCATAGAAATAAACCTTATAAATCCCTATCGACTCAGTTATTAAAATCAATCAATTGCGTGTGCTTTCAAAAGTTATAAAAAACAGTTATTACTCCAGTCATTTTGAATAAAAAGAGCCGAGTCCAATTTGTAAAATCAATTACATTATTTACAACAACAAATCTGGAAAGCCCTGTTGGGCAGCACTTGAAATGAAGGTACACAATTAATATTTAATTTCAAATCGAGAGAAAGTTTTCAATAAGATAACGTGAAAAAAGCGGCTGTACGAAGCAATCTACCGAATCATTGTCAGGATCTCAAATCTGCCTACAAGGTGCTTTTCCGTATCCTGTTCTCCAGACTAAGACCGTTAGCGGAGTCCTTCGTCGGCGAGTACCAAGCTGGTTTTTGTGAGAGTCGCTCCACGACGGATCAGATGTTTACCCTGCGTCAGTTGCTAGACAACTTCCTGGAGTACAACTTGCAGACACACCATCTGTTTGTGGACTTTAAAGCGGCGTACGATTCAGTTAAATGGAATGACCATGCTTTTTGGTTTTGCGGATGACGTCGATATCATCGGAATCAACCGTAGAGCAGTGGAAGAGGCCTTCAGGCCCTTTAAAAGGGAAGCTGCGAGATTAGGACTTTCCATTAATACCGCCAAAACGAAGTACATGGTTGCTGGTAGGAAACGTGGGAGCCCAAGTGGTGTTGGTGCCGAGGTGGAGTTAGATGGAGAACGATATGAAGTAGTGGAGGAATTTATATGCCTTGGTACACTCGTGACATGTGACAACGATGTAAGCCGCGAAGTGAAACGACGAGTTGCAGCCGCGAATCGGGATTTCTACGGATTACGTAGCCAGCTGAAGTCCCGTAGATTGCAAATTCGCACAAAACTGGCGCTCTACGGACACGAATCATGTACGCTGAAGGAAGCTGATCGACGAGTGCTTGGGGTTTTTGAGCGTAAAATTCTGCGATCTATACTTGGTGGCAGAATGGGAAATGGAGTGTCGCGCAGACGCATGAGTCACGAGCTGTACCAAGTATACAAATGTGCTGATATAGTGAAGGTAGTGCAATGTGGCAGGCTGCGGTGGGCTGGATACGTGGCCAGAATGCCCGATGAAAGAGTAGCCAAAACTATTTTCAGCAGAGAACCAGGAAGAGGCCGTAGACTCTGAGGCAGACCCCGCACCCGGTGGGTGTATGCTGTCGAAGACGATGCACGTTCAGCTGATGTTCGTGGGGATTGGAGAATGGCAGTACGGAAGGACCATAATTCGTTCGGCGCAGGATCGGTAACGGACCGTTGCCACTAAAGTATGTATGGCCGAATCACAGAAGGCCGAAACACGAATCCTCAACTCTCTCATTGCGACATTGGAAAACAACTCGCAATCGTGCAATCAACGGCGAGTCGTGTGATTAAATGTTACTACGAAACTCTGAGTAGAAATGCGGTCAGAATTGATGTTCTATTAGTCATCAGGATCACAAACGTGTCGTGGAAGCGTTTAAGGAGCGTAGCGTAGGAGTGTAGGAGAATTCCAATGCTTCAGTCAGGGATGTGGCCAAAAATTTGAATCTGTCCAAGTCTTTCGTTCAAAGAGCCATGGACCAGGAGGGACTGCATACGTACAAAGTGCAGAAGGCTTCAAATCGTGACGAACGGCAAAATATGGTGGGAAAGTCACAGGCCCGAAAACTGTACACCCAGATGCTGACGAAGCCACATTGTCTCATTATGGATGGTGAGATTTACGTCAAGGCGGACTTCCGTCAGCTTCAGGGGATACCGTTCTTAACCACCCAGCACAAGTTTGATGTTCCGGAGGACATTAGGAAGCAGAAACTTTCAACGTTTTCCAAGAAATACATGATTTTGTAACATGTGATCATGTCCCTTAATAAATTTAACTAAATTATTTCGAAAATTGTATATTTGTTGCACGGCAGGAGTTAAAAAAAACATTCTTAGTTTTAAGATAAAATCCACTATCGAGACGCCACGGTTACCAATGGCTCCAACGCACGGACCGACCGGGATCAGAGGAGTCAGGTAATGCTTGAGAGTTTTTTGGGGTGAGAGCCGAAGCGATCGGACGTGTCTCCGCTGTTCGGTACCATTCCGTGCTCCCACGTGGTCATCCAATTGGAAGTGAGAACAAATTTAAACGTCGATCCGCCATTCCGTTTTCCGTGTGTAATCTGCGTGGCCGTCGGCTGTCTTGTAATAACCCGGGCATCAGTTTGTTGTAAAGCGAGTGCGCGATCGTAAAACCCCACCCAAACCAGTGCCAGTGAGTGTGCTGGCGAAGAATTATGCATGTGTCCGGGCTATCGGATGTGCATATCGAAATCGAGGAGGTCTCAAAGTGAATTTCCGGCCGATGCCGGTATGATCGGATTGAGTCCAGCATGAAAATCGGGCGTGTCGCGAGTGGATCCCGGCCCTGTCAGTATCATTTCCGTCCGTATTTGTGCGTAAATCCGGGGCAGTGCGATTTATACACCCCGTGGTGATGCCTTCCGTACACGGGCTCAAGTGGAACCCGTACGTTCACGATACAGCAAGTGCGCGGATAACTGTTAAGGTCACCGTGCTCACCCTCCAGTCAAGCGTCATTCCAGACCTAGGAACCGAAGAGCGTCCGGGGAAAGTGCAAGTATATTTAAATCGTTAGATTAGGCAGCGCCTGAGATTCAATGGTAAGTTTTCATGCTCGAGTCTTGCCGTAAGTGAACCCTTTACTTACAATTTGGCAAGCGATCTGCTCATGTGGCAAACAGAGTGCACCAAATGAAGGTTAAATGAATTTTTCCTCAATCTACACTTTGCATTTGTAATCGTAAATTACATTTCACGTTAAAATTTTGCCTAAAACGCCTAATACATTTCACTTTCGAGGCGTTCACCTCAAACCACTAAGCTACAACACTGCAAAATTCTCTTAAACATTTTTTTCAGTTGCTGATAATTCGAAGTGCTATTTTCAGCCGAAAGAAATTCAATTTTATCTTCAATTATCACTTGGTGGCCTTTAAAAAGGCCGATTGATGGATGATATTCACATTTGTCCTGAACATTTACTGGGAGTTTTTTCTTTGTTACATGTATTTTTGGAAAGTGACGAGAAGCGAAGGGAAGCGAAGAATGGTAAATGGAATGAACTGGAAAATTTCGTTTATAGGCCAGAGACTAAGGACCAGGGTATGAAATAGGAAAGCCAACATAAAGCGTCTAACATAGGTCTGGCCGTCCCAGGTTCCTACATAGCGCCTCCACGTGGCCATACGCGATAATACTCCATCTTTGAAATGGAGTAGCCGAGCTAGAACGTGCGGTGTCATGTGCTTTGTTTGATCGTTGTTTGACCAGTTGTTTAATCTTACAAATGTAGTTTAATCATGCGAAGTCACACGAGCCTTTAGTGTATTAATTAAATAAACCACTTCTTTATAAGGTTCAATGAAGGTGTTTTGGTATTTAATGGTACTCTGGAACTATCCTGCTAATATCAGCATCAGGGCATTCATTTGAAGCATTGTGCTCAGGGAGAGTTCTTTCTAAGGTTAATTTTGGTCCGGTTAGGTTAATTTTGGTCCGGCTGGGATTAATATTTTGATGCCAAAAAAAGGTATTTTTATAAGGATTGCAACGATATGATACTTGTTTTGCCGTTTTGCCAAAAGAAGGGCATTTTACCCTACTTTTCTCGACATGGAGAGATGTAAAAGTTCATATCTCCGGATTCCGCAAAGACAAAATTTATCTTTTTTCGCAATAAATAAGCTATCTTCAAAGGGATTCCGACGACATGGTATTTGTTTACGAAACATGGTTGTTATCTTGTTATTTCGAATAAACGTCATTTTAACCTAGTTTTATCAATGATTATTAATAAAAGTGAACATCTCTGGATTCCGCCGGTTATTACTATATGTAATAGTAATCGGAAAGTAATTGCGCATGAATTGGTTCATACATCTCCGAGAAACGGTAACCTCAACCAACCTTAACGGAAGAATCATAGAAATTTGGTTATTGAGTACTTACGAGACGACGAAACTGTATTAGTGACAAGTAAGTATTGAAGATTTATAAAAAATCTATATATATATAAATGAAATGCTGTTCGTGTGTCCGGTATAGACTCGCAAACCGCTCGACGGATTTTGATGAAACTTGGCATACACATTGCGTTTGATGTGAGGAATGTTGTTAGCATGGTTTGAGACCCCTCCCCCCTCTAGAAGGGGGAGCTCCCATACAAATGGAACACATATTTCTTCATAACTCGGGAACTAATCAAGCAAATGGAACCAAATTTGGCATGTGAAGGTTTTCGGAGGCAGATATTTTTTCTATGGTAAATTAAGACCTCTCCTTCCTTTAAGAGGGGGAGCTTCCATACAAATGAAACAAAAATTTCCTCATAACTTGACTATTAATCAAGCAAATGGAACCAAATTTGGCATGTGGGGGTTTCAAGAGAAGAGGATTTTTTTTCTATGGTTGTTTGAGATCCCTCTCCCTATAGAAGGGGGGCTCCCATACAAATGAAACACAAATTTCTTTACAACTCGGAAACTAATCAAGCAAATGGAACCAAATTTGGCATGTGAAGGTTTTTGAAGGTAGAATATTTTTTTCTATGGCAGATTGAGAGAAACCTCCTACTTCTAAGAGGGGATCTCCCATACAAATAAAACCAAAATTTCCCCATAACTCGACTATTAATCAAGCAAATGAATTTGGGGGTTACTGGAGGCAATTTTTTTTTCTCTGACGTTATGAGATTCCTCTCCCCTCTGGAAGGGGGAGGGCTCTCATACAAATTAAACAGAATTTTTTGCAATATTCAAAAAGTAATCGAACTCGCGAGTGTTTCCGTGGATACTAAAATATAAGATAAATTTGGAACAAAATTGTTAAGAATAAATCGGTGAAGCCTAGATAATGGGTCAAATTAAATAAAAGTAAGATAATATAATACTTATTTTAAAAACAAAATTGAAGAGAAAATACATTGTTGAAATGAAAATATGAAGAAAATAATGTTGAGATTACACTAAGTTTATGGTTTCTGACCAGTTTTCAACTAATTTCAATCGAACTGCACTGATATTTTATTACGATTTTGCCAAAATTACCATGTTAAGGGTTGGTAATAAAGCCCAAATCGTTACGTTGGACTTGCTGCTCGAGTCACAAATGCTGATGCGTTGGATTAGAAATTTGCGGCATGATTTGAGAATATCTTGGGTTGTCAAAAAGAAAGATCTTGGTTGCAAGATTACAATTAATCAAATCTTCAGGATTATCCTTTTTAGAATGGCGTAGCAACGCACGCCGGGTCCTCTAGTAGAATATAATTTTCCGGACTATACATATCTATTACAACACCCATTTCTACGCTGCGTTGCAAGGTACATATTTATATTCCACCATTGAATCTCTCATTTGCAGATACGTCGAAATGAAAAAGTACCCGAGTATTGACCGTTTTGTTTCTATCACTACTCAGCTTCGACGAGATTTGTTCCCAAAGATGTGAGTCGCGGTGCTAGCTTTCGATACATCATTTTCGACGTATTGAATGACCTTATCCAGTAATTGTAATAAGTACATCAGCGAGAGATCGTGCTTTGCCGTAATTTCTTAATTCACTGAAATTCCGTGATGCGACGGCCGTTTACGACGAACCTAGCCAACAGATGACTTGCCAATTCAATACTTTATGACGGCCTGTTTATGGGACAATTTCAATAGAAATGTGTGATTTCAACAAGCTTCAACCTGAAATGATAGTTCAAAGCAATCGTAAAGCAGTCCAACGTATTGGGTATACCTAGTTTCAGTTGCAGCGATGTACACATCATTAATTAATTTAATGGCCCTAATTTGCTTCTCTCTCACACTCTCGTAAAATTAAGTTTTAATTAATAGATGTTTCGAGGTTCATTTCAAGTATTGGAATTACTTTTAAGAGAGTGTTTCTGACACGATCTAAACCTTTATCGCTGGATATTACCATTGCGTGACTTATTGCCGACCTTCAGAAACATCTCCTGTTTGTAGGAAACTGTTTTCTTAAATTTTCTTAAATTGATAAATTTGAATTCGTTTTTTATGTAATTATTTTTATGTAGGTTCACCTTCATTCAGGGAATTTAGTTCCAGAAAAATGATATTTTTAAGCGCTGCTCTGCCCAGGCTAGAGCTAACTGGGACGTTATTTTTGTGATCAAGTAAATTAGTTACGCAAAAATAAATCCAGCTTCAGAATCAAGACTAATTACAATTTCAGTTATAAATTTCAAATTTAATTTTAAGTCTAGTTTACTGTTCAATCTAAGTACAATTTCAAGTTCAATTTAAATCCAATTCATATCCAGTTTCAATTCAAATTTCTGTATCAGTTCAATTTTAAGCCAAATTTCAAGTCTGATTGTAAGTCCAACTTCAAGTATAATTTCAGGTCTAATTTCAAATACAATTTAAAACCAGTTCATATTCATTTTTAGGTCCAATTTTAAGTGAAATGATGATAGAAAACTCCAGAGAAAAGTCGGGAAAGTATGTTCTACCACATGGAAATGTAATAAAATATTTTTTTAAACTTAAACTTTTCATGTTAACATTCTTTGTTCTTCCTGAGTTATGGCTACAAAACTTGGTTTTCTCGAATATTTACCTAATACAAAAACTCAAATCTTCCGAATCAAAAAACGTAAAACAAACAGTTTCTTATTCTTACCGCATTCACAGAAGGATTATCGATAGAGGTAGCGTACGGGAGGGTGTTTTCGGCCCATTAAACGATTGCTTCTATTTTTTCGGCCCAGGTGGAAAGAACAGGTGGTTTTGACGTTCTTTTAATAAAAAACAGTCGATTTTACTTACATTCTTGAGAAAACAGTTATAAAATATTAAAGTTGTATACCGTGGATCCCCGTTTGTTTGACCGTTTTTAATCCGAACACTTTTTCATTTGAACCCCGCTGTTGAAGTAAAAATAGTTCAATTGTCATTGTCAATATGACATCATTTGCTTATACAGACAATGCACATAAACACGATTTGTTTGTACTGATCTAGCGTATTTAATCTGTTTCACATTCGGGTTTTCCAACGATTAAGATAGAAATACGATCGGAGAATGAAATATTCGCTGCTTGCAACTGTCAACTAAATCAAGCCACTAAAACAATAATAAAGAGCAGGGCGGCGAACGGGGGTCCACGGTATAGGCAAAGGATTTTTTTAGTGAAAGAAAAGAAAAATAGGCTGAATTTAGAAACAGCCGAAAGTACCCTGCTGTTCCTATGTTCGTATTCTGCTGCTCACCAGAAAAAGAAGTAATAATGGACAAATGGAATAGGAAAAAAATGGAAAAAATCACGAAAACTGGATAACTGGTCGCCTACTGCTGTGTTCAGCTTTATGATTCGAGTAACATCGTCTGTTCCTGGATGAAGTTTGATGATTCTGTCTAGCGGCCATTTCGCGGGTAGTAGACTATAATCTTTGATGACCACGATGCATCTCACCTCGATCGGTAAAGGACGTTTGCAAGTATTTGTTTCACGGGATTGTAATTGGGCCAACTATTCTGGATACCAGCGCGCCCAAAGGCGCTGGAAAATCTATTGCGTTAGTGTGTACTGTGTTAGTGATTTAAGTGGGAATCTCAAATAGTGATTTAAGGTTGGGTTCTGGTACACCACGTTGGCTCGAACCGACCAGAAAAAGGCCTGATCTTAATGCTTCCAGGTCGGTTGTTTCGCTGAGAATCGGTGTCAGTGGTCTCGAATTTAAGCACATCTCAATTTGCGCCATAAGAGTGACCATACCCTATTTCGTGTAGGAAGTGCTGCTTGACAGATATAATTGCAGCCTCCAACAATCCCCCGAAATGGGGAGCACGGGGTGGGGAAAACTTCTATTCAATCTTGTTATTAGCGCACCAGTTCACAACTTGATCTCGTTGACTTCCCGTCGACATTAACATCTCGTATATATGGCGTAGATGATTAAATGCTCCTATGAACGCAGTACCATTATCAGAGTTAAGCTCGCAGACATGGCCGCTACGGGTAGTGAAACTACGTAATACTGACAAGAAGGCTGCTTACTAACTGAAAATGGACGGGATGGCCCTTACTTGGGACTTCGGGAGATCTGCCTTGGCTTGTTGGATGAGTACAGGTTTTTGCCTGAAACATTTACTGCGTCGATAGTAGAGTCGGCCAACTAAATTTCTTCCTCTTATTATCCAATATTTCTGACGAATCGTAGAGAGCATTAGCAGTGGATCAGCGTGCAAAAGTAGCTTATGGTAATGACTAACTAGGATGCTTTGCGGATAGGACTATTGGAGGCTTATTATTGGATGTTCTCGGAAAGTTCGGAATTGGACAAGCGACTTCGCACTTGAATTAAGGCTTGTTCGCAACAAAATCTGGACACCTCAATTTTGCAATAAAACAAATTTGCTAGAAGTTTAATCCATGAAGCAATTTTATATCATTTATGTGTGTATCGTTATAATAATTATCAAACAAATTAACATTACTTATTTGGTCTGCATGAAAAATCGGCGAACTTTGGAGTTAACCCTTGCCATGGGGGTCAGTGCAGACTTGTTGGTAACCAGCGTTTGTCCAAGATTTTCGAAATTTATCTATAGTTGTTGCTTGTTGTTTGTGCTGGGACAGCTCTCTCTTCACCAAAGCCCAATACCGCTCGATGGGGCGTAACTCTGGACAGTGAAGTGGATTTGCCTCCATCGGTACAATATGGACTCCATTAGCATCATACGATTCCAAAACATCTTTGGCGTAGTGACAGGATGCCAAATCAGGCCAAAACACCGAGGGTACATCATGGCTGTGTAGGAACGGTAAAAATCGTTTTTGCAGGCATTCTTCACGGTATATTTCCTTGTTAACTGTTCCCGTAGTGATGTAACTATTGCTTGCTCGACCACAGCTGCATATGGCCTACCATACTAAATATTTTTTGAGGGACTTGGCTTTCTTCTTTGTCCTAAAATGCTCTGCAACGACATTCGTTGCTTAGAAGTGTGCACGAATGTTGGCGACATTTTTATTTTACGAGCAATGGTACGTACAGAAAGATCTGGTCTCCTCCGTAATATTTGTTTTACCTTCGCATCCTTGTGGTGGTTTCTCAGATCCGTTTTTGTTCTACTTCCCTAATCCTTAGCTATAATTGTCAAGCGAGTATCGAACGATTTTAAAACACTGTGAACAGTGTTTGGAGGAAATCCAAGCTTTTTGGCAAGTTTTCTTAACGAGAGATCTGCATTTTCATTGCGACCGCACACAATTGCTTTTCGCACCTGCTCTTCTTTCGACGCCATTTTACGCTGAGCGTTTGTAATATAAGCAAGTATTATATTTTCAGAAAGAACAGACATACGTCTACCACTCTGCAAAATATTTCACTCATTGTTAATGTATTTCCGAAGCTGTGTGTGTTTAGGGGCGTCCATATTTTGTCGCCGACAAGTCTTATACCGTCTAGACATATCGATGGTTTTAGTCAAAACGACAGAAAAATGTGACAGAATGGAAGAGAAAAGAAAGTGAAAATGTAGAAAACGAGAAACCAAAAGGGAAATGAAGAATAGCGCGATAGAAAAGGAAAACCGATAGAGGAAACAAGAAAAACTAAGACAAACGGGATACAAATAAGAAAAATAAAAAAAAAAAAAAAACAAGAAAGTGGGACAAGTGCAGAAAAGAAAAAGCGAAAAAATTGACTAAAGAAAAATTTAAAACGAAAGAGAATAAGACCTTAAACGGGAGATAAAATGAAGGAGACGAAAGGGAAAAAAGAGAGCCAAGGACAGAATAAACGTGTTTGAAAAGACGAAAAAACGAAGCATAAAAAAGAGGATAGATGGAATAGACGAAGATGAAGAATGAACGGGAAGGAAATGAGACAAAAAAAAATAGAAAAAGAACTGGAAACGAAAAAAAAGGAAAACGAGAAGAGAAACGACGCAACACGTGACCCTACCAGTGACTAACTCATCTTTGTTCATGCGGCCTACCAATAAGCAGGAAGTCATTCTTCTTATTAGAAACCTTCAAAATAATAAATCTCCTGGACCGGACCAGATACCAACTTCCATCATTAAGACACAGCATCAAATAATCGCTCGAATTCTTGTGGAGGTATTCAATGAGACAGCTGAGACCGCGCAGTAACCCGCATCCCTGAAGATTGCACATGTAATTCCTATATTTAAGTCTGATCATGTTACGGACATGAATAATTATCGGCCAATTCTTTCTGTGCAGAACATATTAAAACATAAAAACATATTAGCAACAGAACAATATTAGAAAAGCTGATTGCAACCAGAGAATCAATAGCTTTTTGATGACGCACAACCTACTATTCTCTCACCAGTATGGGTTTCGCCGCGGATGTAGTACGTTGACTGCTAGCAGCGAGCTTCTTGCAAATATATATTACGACTCGGAAAATTAACGCTTCGTCAGAGCACTGTTTTTGGATTTGAAGAAAGCATTTGATACAATCGACCACGGCCTGCTGCTGCACAAGGTTGAGAGATATGGAATAGGAGGCAATGCTCTTGCGTGACTGAGAAACTATCTATCGGGGCGCATCTACCGAGATGCCCAAAAGCCCCTACACCAGTTGTTTCAGTCAAGAATACGATAATAGAGGAGGTTGATAATTTCAAATACTTAGGACTCACCTTGGACAGTACTTTAAATTGGGCATTCCATGTTAAACAACTCAAACTTAAGATCCCAAGTAACAATTTGGGTTTTATAACACTCTTATGATGGCATACAAGACCAAAATTGGTGATGAAGACTGCCATAAGAGTACCATAAAACACATATTGTTGCTTGGGATTGCTCCAATTTGTGGTGCACTGCGCAACATAGGATCGTTTTCACCCAGTAAATGACTGTTGAAACTATACTTTAGCATGGTTCACTCTAGACTGCAATATTTAGTAGCTATATGGGGCAATGCCAGTTATTCTAGACTAAGAGAATCGCAGTCTTCAAAATCGCTGCCTGAAAGTTGTTTTCCGTAAACCTCATCTGTACTCGTCGCAGCGGCTATATAATGATGAAAGCCACTCAGTTTTGCCTATTCCTGGGCTTCACTTGCACCAACTTGCTACTCAAATGTTGAACATAATGAACAATCCCGCCATTCACCATAACTTGGAGCTAGAAAGAGTCGAAAATACCCGAAGAACATGAGCTATTGGTAATCTTACACCGAATATGGCAAGAAAAGGCTAAGCTACTCTGGTAGTAAAATGTTTAATGGCCTACCATCAACCATCAAGCAGTCCGGCACTATTGGAGTCTTCAAAACCCGCCTCAGAAGCCACCAACAAAAATACATTGCATCCTTAGAGAGCAGTAATACTCTTTAAAAAGTATGTTACTTATTGTACACATATAACACATATATTTGTGTTGGTTAGTAGGTGGTGCGGTGTTGTGGCGGTGGGCGGCTTGGGTGATGTTGTGTGGCGTAATTAGTGGCGTTATCTTAGAAATTGGGGGATATTAAGCTTAACCTTCCGTTATTCGCGCTGTTGTATTTTTGAATGCCATTTTGTTTTAAAATAACAGATCGATGTCAAACCAATGCGTATTCTTCAATAAACTTATTATGAACAAAATGACATAATTATTAAATGGATCAATGCTTTAAACTGTCCAGAAAAATAGATCAGCATAAACCGAAATCGCAGAAACGATGCAAGCGCGGTACGAGGGGTGCCGCAATTGGTCCCTACAGGAATTTTTTCTCGTTTCTTCATAAGGGAAAATGGTTTTTGTATCCAGTAAAGTTATTCATCAATTGATGATCATTACGCAGGTGTGAAAAAGTTTACATTTTCGTGGCTTCAGGCCGCTAGTATATGGGTCAGTTTTCTGACTGTGTTATATCTACGGAATCTGTTTTTGTAAGGACTTGTTTTCAGAAAATGTTGTAATAGACCAAAAACGCTAGGCTGATGAACGAAAGTTTCAAATTTTTTCGCTATGTGTCATTACTGTGCGAAAAACTTTCTAAACATTCTCGCCCAAGCGAATTAAAACGCCACATCAGCCCTACTTTCCAAAATGCCAACAGCTGAAATGATATCATTCTATGTTTTATGTGAAAAACACCTAAGAAAACATGATAACTTCTAGAAAAAAATCTAGTCAATAGAATGCTATCTCATGAACGATAAAGTGAACTTTCCGAATGCAACAAGCTGTATACGGCCGCAATTGTAAAGTGTACAATTTGCAGTACATTTTAGCGCCGCCTGGCGACAAACTTATAAAATTCTATCCCCCAACCGAAAGGTCTTGACCTACAGATTTACTTTGCTGAAGACAGTTACTTTCTATATAACCAAGATTCTGAAATATTCCGAGATAAAGAGTGTTATACAAAATACAACCCGCGAGTATCCGTGTTACAAAAGTTGGCGCGAGTAACGGAAGGTTAAAAGATGGAGGTTTTTATGCCCTGATTGAGACAAGAAACAGATAGTCCTAGTTCTATCTCAATCTAAGTGCTTTTTGCCTGCCATGATACAAGTGAAATAAAAATTAAATTAAATTAAATTAAAAACGGGGAAGAAAATAATACAAATTGAATGACATGATGAAAAACCGGATTGAAAATAACACAAAATGGGACTGCAAACGATGAAAAATGGAAGAATGAAACAGGAAAGACGGGACAGTAAAAAGGGAAAATGAAAGAAAAAGCGAAAAAACACAAAAACACGTAAAAGTAAAAACCAAGAAACTGTACAGAAAAGGAGAAAAATTGGAACAAAAAGTGGAAACACGAGACCCGAAAAGAGAAAAAATGGAACAAAAAAAAAAAAAAAGATTAAACGTGTGAGAGAATAATACCGCAGACGGAAAATGACACTCCTAAGTCCTAACTTTGTGTCCATATCCGGTTTGAAGTAAAATTTCAACCTCAAATAAGTCAAATTTTAAGTATAATTTAATGTCTGTTTATTGCCAAGCTCAATTTCAATTTCATTTGCTTGTTCGATTTCAAGGCCAATTTCAACTCTAATTTCTAGTTCACCAATTGCTAGAAGAAAATTTCTGGATTTTACTAGAAGTCATAGGTAAAACATGTTTCCGCACGATTGATGTATTACATTGCTTATATTTATTTGCATGACAGATAGTTTTATGACATGTAAAACTATCGCATTGACCCAATCATAACCGAACCGATTTTACCGCTGCACAACTAGACCACCAGACCAAGTTTGCTCAATTCAATGATTTTTCTTCATTCGTCTTTAAAACGGCAATTGTGTCATTTTCTGATTCGTGGTCGTAATCCTATCAATTTTCATTGCTCAACTCGGATATCACCGAGAAATGCTCTGATGCCGTTTGGTCCATTTGCTTCCCTTACCCTACCCGTAGCACCGACCGGTCAGCCCACGGCACCGGTGGTGCCGGGCGTGCTCATGTTACGTTCGGAGGTGTGCTCAATGACACCTACAACCGGCGGGCAGATGTGTATGTAACCGGTCACCGGTTTTCTTCCAGGTGAGCAGTAAATCCGTCCATCTGCCGTGGTCATGTTGACAGATCCAATAACAGAGGAAAAAATATCGTGTGCAAAGCACAAGTGCATTATTTCACCTCCAACCAGCCAACAAACGCAACGCCAGAGCTGCCAGTGCATCGCTCCGTGCTAGGGGGTCTTCCAAGTTGGTTCGGTTAGCTGTGCTGAGTAGCCTAAGTACCTGGTTGGTAGGAAAATGTGGTACACCCTTCACCTCGACCAGCGATGAATGCGGAGGAAAATCGAGCGAAGATGACCGACATGAGAATTGCATCTTGCTGGGATGCTGCACAATCGCCCGGTCTGTTTTCTGTTAAATTACACAACTCGTGTTTTTTTATTTGCGAAAGGCCCTAGCTTAAAGTGAACTTCTTATTGCTTTACGTTCCTAGTGGTTGGGACAGTTTCAATTTTATAACGCCTTAAAACATAAAGTTTAGATTTTTTTCAGCTGCACAATAAAAAAAGGCTCACACACTTCTCGCGGTAAATGGGTTTTAACCTACGTGTCAACTTTGAAGCATCATTCTGTTGGACGTGACTGATCGAACTACAGTTCTTGAGTATGATGAATCGCTCAAATTACCCACTCAGGTCATTTGATGGAAGGTAATAGTCCCATATGGGTCCGCTGTTTGCCTTGGATTGCCTGCAGTTCAATCTTGGGCACGTCTGACGATTGTAAAGAGAACTTAGAGCCAAATGAGGCCAGTGGAGGTTCTTCTATGATTTTTATTGCTGCGGAATTCACTCTTCAACGGCAGATGAAGGTTGCCAGTTCGCGACAAGCTTCGATTCCACTCGAAAGCACAGTTGCTTCTGGTGCACTTCCTCCGTAGAGTTCCGGATGAAACAAAGGAAGCCACACACGGTTCGAGTACGTACCTATGTTGAATTCAATTACGACGTACAAGAGTATCGAATGGGATAAGTAATTTCGGTAGGCAATTGAGTAGCACTTTGAGCTTGAAGATGTTCTACTGCTACGAAACTTTTTCTGTTTCTTGCAGTAAAAAAAAGTACCAGAACAAACGAAGTTGATGGAAAACAAATTCTTTCAACCGTTGCGTGAAACAGCCTGGAAGCAAACGCACCGGAAAGGACTACAAGATAATCCCCGGCCAGACAACCATTAGTAAAACTTTTCGCATAGTGTCTAATCACCGTTATTATTCGTCTATGGAAAAACTTTTCCGCACCGTACGCAACTGACCTGTGATGTATAATAAGCGAACTGCGAGGCGGTCCATAAACCATCAGCCTTCCAGACACATGTTTTGGATCCTTCGACAAAAGGAAAAATTAGAGGGGCTGTGTACAAGACACGACCGCATATAATGGTGACGCAGGACTACGTAAGTCTCTAAGTAATGATAGTAGCAAGTATTCATGCTTGTAATCAATCGGTTCATCATGCTATATGCAACATATATACACGCTACATGCGTTGTATGTAACATTTATCAAAGTAGTAACATTGCATACGTTTAATTCTCAAAAGATTGTGCATTTGAAAACAATTTAACAAAATCAAGAACACAAACTATTGCTTTCCTGCTACCTTACTGAAATTAAAGATTGTTTTTATTATCCATGGTTTCTAACGTTGAAGGGATTTCACCAATTCAATCCTATTTATCAACAGCACATCTTTCCACTACACTTCTAATGAAACGGCAAGCATGTGTATTCATACAGAGTCGTATTATAACCGAACACTACAGCTGTAGCACATTTTTCCAACACAGACATCAAGTTTGCCGAGGTTTAATCGTCTCGCAGTAAAGAATTTGCGATCTGTTGGGACGACGAGCTTGTGCCATTTTTTCTGGTACACTTCCCTAACACAGACGTCAAATTGGACTAGGTTTAATCGCGTTCGTAAGAAATTTGTTGGCACGAGGGGCTTTGTTACTCTCTCTGGCGTACTTCCCAAGCAAGGACATCAAAATGGTCTAGGTTTAACCGCGGTGTTAAGAAATCTTGTTGAAATGAGGAGACTTTTTCACTTGTTTTGGCTTACTTCCCAAGCACAGACATCAAATTGGGATAGGTTTAGATCATCGCAAAGAATCTTCCAACCAATTACAAAGCGAGAATTCTGGTAAAACATAGGTTCATTATTTTCAATTTTTCAATAGTTCAACATCAAGAATCCATACTTTTCTTCATTTGGGTCAATTTTTAGAAGATTTTCCGATCGATTGGTGTAAGAATATTGAAAATCGATCGGAAAACTGCTGAGCTATTAGCGCTCAAAACCTTTCATTTTTCGTGACGCTCGCATTTTTCGATTTTTTGGAATGATACCCTATCTCAAAACTTGCCGTAAGACGTAGTTCTACGTCAAAAAAGTATTAGGAAAAGCGTTAGTTTGGAAGGAAAAAACCAGTGCGGAGAACGTCGTTTATGATGATTTGACAAGAATGGGTCTCACACTCGCGGGAAGTCCCTTTTGGCGAAGGCCGACTGGCCTGGCTAATAGGCTACAGATGTTTCTGCGGGCCGCCCGCCGATTTGGTGGCAAAGACGTGATGATGGTGTGATGACGTTTATGAAGTGCTGTTGCCGAGCATTAATATTGTGAATACTAATCGCACCAAGCCGCTAATCGGAATTAGTATGCTCTGTCAGACGGAGAACATTCAATCAAGCCCCACTTTTAGGCATGCCAGAGCAAACGGTAGCCGTTCGTTCGTTCGTTCGTTGTTATTCGCAGGCAGCATTGCCACCGGCCGTTTAGAGGGGAAGAAGCCTAGGCAAAAACACAGCTCGGCCTGAATCGCGTAAAAGGAACGTAAGCAGACCTATAAACATTGTCTTGGTGCTATAATTAGATCAAAAGAAACAGTCGTGGCATTCACGAATGATTTTGATTCATGGTTTTCGAACGGTTAATTTACCGTCGCATTCCTGAGCCTTCTGAGGGCTACCGAATAAATACACGTTTGGGTGAGGAATTTCAGAATTTTTACCTTCTTGCTCTTTTCCCTTTTAAGCATAAAATTATCAAATCAAAAACGGTTACGCGCCTATCAGTTAAAAAGTGATTACAAACTAAATGATAAATCAAACCACTCACTGCAACGGGGCTCTGATGCAACGTGCCTGTTTTAGTAATTATAAAAAAATGACAATCGCACGTACTCGGCAGCATCCAGTTAAAAGTCAAAGATGGATGATCCTAGATTTACTTCCCGCCGGAGATCAGCGCGTACGTTAGTGTGTGGGTGTAAATCGTACGTGATTTGATTTTGAATTTAGTGGGCTTCGAACAATGAGTGGCTGACACCCACGACGGCGATGGCACTGTAGTTGGGTTCTGAAGTCATGGTCGCAAAGCAGCTCATGCTGTCTATGTGGGAACCTTCATGTTTATGTTAAGAGACGCCTGTCTGCATTTTAGCACGTTGCCGTTGGTACTTTTGAAATTCTGGGACTTGAAATCATCAAGTGGTCAGCGGGCGTAATCGTGATGCCATTGTACCAACCACATTTGGTGACAGAGATGGAGTTTGATTTATGGTTTGAAGGTTGTATACGACACTAGCTGCATGGTGCACATTTAAATAATGTGCTCATTGTTTTTACCTTGCAATAATATAAAACGAATTCAAATTTGAAATGGAACATAAAACATAGCCTGAATATGGAAAGGTGCCAATTCTAGGTACTGTTTGAACTGTTTCAACATAGCCTTTTGTGTTTCGGAGAAAACTGAGCGGGTTCCACTTGAAATTTCAGGCATTTTGTTATAAACTTCTTCAGTTTGCACGAAATATTGCAAAGTTACTTTAGTGTTTTAGAATGCTTGACCTTCAAATCGACAGACAATTAATTGCTAGTTAATTCTTGTACCAACTGTATCAAATCGGTTTGGAAATATTCATTTAAATTCTAAGTGCTCCACAGAGAGCCTGTTCTAAATACGAAAATAGAGTATATTTATCCAAAATAGATTTTAAATGAACCTAACTCTTGTGTTGGAGTCATGAGAGCTGTTAGTGAAAATAGTGACAAAATGAAGATATTGGAAGCGACCAACAGCGTTGCCAACCTTCCAGATTTGTCTGGATTTTCTAAACTTTTTGATGCCTAATCAGACAACAAAAGACGTTTTTTAAACGTTGTCTTTCATTAGATCAAATGACAACCAGATTTTTTCAGACATTTTTATTTTCCTTTTACAGATTTTCGTAAAAACCAGTTGGTAACGCTGGCGACCAACACCACCAGCGACAACTGCGGGTATAAAGTTTCATAGAATTTCGCTCGATGCTATAATCGGGCAAATCTAGGTCATTTCCATCTCTTTATGGAATATTTGTAAATACGGCGTCTTTTCGTGAATTTTTATGGCGTCTGCCAAAGAACATTCAAAGTAGTCCCCAGTACTAGAATATGAAAATCCATGTTAATCAAGAGTTTTTTACTAAACCATGGCCGGCCGCCACAATCCAATCGATGCCATCAAGTTCTGGCCCTTTATTTTCGACGTAATTAACTTCGACAACTTTAATATTTTGGACTACAGGTATTTTAGCCGTATGGAATAGATTGAAATAGTCCGGAAAACAAACAAACACTATGCGCTATGACTTTAGTCTAAAGTAGCCTGGTTGATGACCCAAATACCACAAGTTGATGGTTGGTAAACAACTGGATAATAAACCCATTTGTGGTTCACAGTCTCACATACAGCAACTCGTCGTGGTACCAGCCGGGATACGAACAACCTTAGTGGATATCTGGTAACCAACCCCGCTGGAAACTAAGGTCATATGTTGACAGCGAGAGGGGAACCATAATCTTGGTATCAATGTGGAATGCTAAACAGTATCGTTATCCGGCGACACAGGGGCTTGGTGTAGACCTTACTTACTTACTTTAATGGCCGACAATCCATATAAGCGACTGCCAGCCGCAAGTATTAGTGATTTCCAAGATTCTCGGTTTTGGGCTGCCAGTCTCCAGTCACTCAGCACTCCTGCTGCGCGTGCATCTTCTTCGATCGCACACACCCACCGAGTGCGTGGTCTAGCTCGAAGCCGACGACCTCGCCCAGGTACTCTGCTGAACACTATCCTCGTTGACCTTTCTTCTGGCATTCGGGCGACCTGTCCAGCACACTAACCGCCGGTGCTTGATCAGCCATCATATATCAGTCATCATATTTGTACACCTCGTACAACTCGTGGTTCATGCGTCTACGCCATGCTCCGTTTTCCAACTTGCCGCCAAGTATTGACCGCGAAATTTTTTGTTCAAATACGCAGATCTGCTTCTTTTTACGTCCATGACTCATGATCGTAGAGTGCCACCAGCAGGGCTGTCCTGCACTGAGTGCACCTATTTTGCTTATTTAACTATAACACTTCAACCAAGTAAAATTCAAAAATGTTATGTATGTGGCATTTATAGAATCAATTATTATCCATAAGATTACTGAACTAAGTATTGCTCTATCTTACGTATTTACGGCGTACTCTCAGATATGTTAATTCGTCGACAGCCTCGTACTGTTCCCTATTTCCTCCTCAGATCCAACATCATTCATTCTTCCACGCTCTCTACTAGCAACCATGTACTTCGTCAGTCCAATTCTCGCAGATTCTCTTTTGAAAGGCACAAATGTCTCTACAATAGCTCTACGATCAACTCCAACAATGTCGAAGTCATCCGCAAAGCCTAGGAGCATGTACGATTTAGTGATGATGGTTCCATTTCTTTGTACGCCTGCTCTTCATATCGCCCCTTCAAGTGCTATATTAAACAGTAGGTTAGAGAGTACATCGCCTTGTTTCAATCCGTCTAACGTATCGAAACGTCTGATGTTTCCCAGCTATTCTGATGCTAGATTTTGATTTATCTAGCGTTGTACGGCACAGTTTTATTTGCTTGGTCGGAAAGCCGTGTTCGAGCGTTATCTGCCATAATTCATTTCTTTTTACTGAATCGTAAAAGCAAAGCAAAGCAAAGCCTAGGTGCTACATTCCGTTATCGAAACTTGACCTTCTGTTTATTTATACGACAGACTTCGCAGCCAGCTGTTAGAGTACAGAACAATTGCAGGGCCAGTTGCTACGATCCTATTGACTCTAACAGCCTCTCCCAGTCGAGATTCGAACATACGATGACTGGTTTGGTAGGCCAGCGTTAAACCTCGAGACCAACTGGGAGGTTACTGAATCGTACGCTGCCTTAAAATCCGCAAACAGATGGTGAGTTCGCAAGTTGTATTCCCGGAATTTGTTAAGGATTTGACGCAAGGTGAACATTTTATCCGTAGTCGATCTTCCTTCTCGGAACCCACACTGGTAATCGCCGACAAAATATTCTGAGAAGTGTTGTGCCTCGATAGTTACTACAATCGAGTCGGTGTCCTTTCTTGTAGGTATATCGGGGAAATGAGACCATCAAGTCAGTCTGAAGGCATTTCTTCTTCCATCCAGTTTTTTTTCGATCTTGGCATGGATTGCTTTGTGCAGCTGCTCACTCTCGTCTGTCAAAAGTTCGGCCGGAATTCCGTCCTTCACAGCAGCCTTTCCGTGTTTAAGCTCTTTTATCACCTTTTTAACTTCAACTAGCGTGGGTGGCTCCACAGCTTGACTATCTTCCTCAATTCGTATTTTGTGCCTCACGCTTTCTCCATTACCTGTACCATTTAGAAGCTTTTTATAGTGCTCTTTTCACCTAGCGGCCACCATAGCTTCGTTAGTCAACATGTTTCCACTCATGTCGTTGCACATCACTGGCACCGGGTTGCTTTTATTCGCCGTATTGTTGACTATTTTATAAAAATCCTCGCGTCGTTCCTGGCAAAACAACCTTCTACCTCACTGATCACCTGCTTGAGGTACTCACGCTCACGACGCCGATGGGCTCTTTTATCTGCTGCTCGTAGCTCTTTATGTCGTTCCCTGTTTTGACGTGTAGCCGCAGTGAGCATAGGACTCCTAGCCACGTTCTTCTCATATGTCGCTCTTTGGCACTCTTCATCAAACCAGTCATTTCTTGGTCGGCTTGTTCCGGTACCCAGTGCCTCAGTGGCTGCGCTTTTTAACACATCATGGACCCGTCGCCACCTCGCATCCAAAGTGTCTTCACTCATTTGTTGTTCAATTCTGTCATCAAGCTTCTGGGCATATTCTGTGGCCACGCCCTGCGCCGATAGTCGCTGGATGTTCTCTGTCTTCTAGAACTTGTTACGCTTGACAGTCTAGTGCGAATCTTACATTCCACTAGGTAATGATCAGAGTCGATATTGGGCCCTCTATGACGTCAGAAAAGTGTCGGTCATCAATCTAGACATGTTCGATTTGGGAGCACGTTTCACTTCTATTCTATTCACATTTTCTAAAAAATGTCAAAAAAATCGCGTTATTCAAAATCTTTTTTCAATTTCGGGCAACTTCGCGCAAACCAGACAACCATTAGGTGAAAGTACTATATTTAGTCTATAAAAAAATATTTCCTTCAGAAAAAATCAATTGAAAAATGTGTTATTTTTTGTTAAATTTTTTTATAACTCATTAAATGTCCATCTTAGTGAAAACCAGTCTTCACAGAAAATGAGTATTTTCGCATACTAAATAACTTTGCAGAACATTTGAAACCAATAAAAAAATCGTGTGCAAAGTTATTGAGCATAATTGACTTTTAAATACTCTTTTTAAACACATCATTATATTTCGCAACCGGTAAGAGATAGATAGTTATTTATTTTAGTATGTTCTGTAACTTTCTGGAGATTTTTTTTTGAAATTATTTAAAAAAAACAAAAGTTAGTATCACCCTGATGGGTGAGTTAACGGTCACCCTAAGATTGCAGAAAGATGCGCTATATTTTATTATTAAACTTCTCCCAAGACACTACTCTTGAAAAATTACGCATTTTCTACCCAAGTGCTAATGTCCGCACTTTTTCGAAACCGGACCACTGTGCAACTATTCTGCAAAAATGGTTTTCGCATCAAATTCGGTAGGACGAAGACAAAAAGTGGCGCAGCGACCAAGGTGGCAAATTCAGATGGAGTGAGATTTGGCAGTTCTTGAGAAATGAGAAATGAAAAATGAGAAAAGGGAAATGAGGAAAGAGAAAAGAGAAACGAGAAATCGTGTCCCTTCTCCCAAATGTCTATTTAAATTCGGCTCATTCTCACTTTCTTCATTGAACTGCATTAGAGCAAAACTGATATTATTATTATTATTATTATTATAGAGTTTTGGCACTTCTCAGCAAAAATGCTGGAAACTTTCACCTACCCTCGGGCTTCTTTATGCCAAGAGGGGTTAGGCTCTGTGGTTCTCATTCATATTTTTTTTTGTTGTTACGTCTGCTCCAGCTGTGTTTAATTGTGGTGATTCAGGAACCTCCTCGTAATATTACAGGTTTCAAGAACCACCGCTTTTTGGATATTGTCCAAATTTTTTTGGAGCTCTAGCTCTTCCAGGGAACGTTGTAGGCTACAGGGCACTACTCCGGTGGCTGAGATGACCACCGGAACTATACGTACGCCCTCAAGGTGCCACATCTGCTTTAACTCCTCGGCCAAGTCGTGGTATTTCGTTATTTTGGCCGAGAATGTTGACTGGACATTGCGATCCAGCGGTACAGCGATGTCTATGAGGGTAACGTACTTCCTCCTTTTGTCGTAGATCACAACGTCAGGACGATTGGCACGTATAAGGACGTCCGTAATAATCTCACGATCCCAGTACAACTTTATGCAGCTATTTTCCAGAACCGGGCTAGGCAGGTACTTATAGTAGGGTACGTAACAGTTTACCAAGTTGTGCTTCAAGGCGAGTTGCTGGTGCACAATCTTGGCAACTGCATTGTGGCGTCCTAGGTAAGCCGTTTCGGCTAAGGCTGGACAGCCTGCAATCACATGCTCGATCGTTTCCCCTACTGAATTGCACTTTCGACAACGGTCTTCTATATCTTCGTGCAATATGTACCTGCGGTAGTTCTTCGTCGTAATAACCCGATCCTGAATGGCTACCATGAAGCCTTCTGTCTCCGAAAAGAGATCACCTCGCACCAACCACGCATTCGATGCCACTTTGTCTATATGCGCTTGCTCTAATTGATGGGGGTGCGTCCCATGTAGTTCCTTTGCTTTCCACGTTTCGACCTTTTCTGGTACGGTTTTTAGGTCGCAGTTCAGCTGGTAATGCTCCTGCGCCAGATGCAGGGCGCTGAACCCGTGGTCTGCTTCACAGACAGTGCGGTAGACAACATGACGAGTCTGACTATCTATGAAATATCTCCGCAACTGCTCGATCTGGGATACGCATAGCGCTTGGATGTCAGTGACACCTCTTCCTCCTTCCATGCGTGGTAAGGTGATTCTTTCGACTGCCGATCTTGGGTGGTGCGAACGGTGCTTGGTTAGCGATACTCGCAAGGTACGTTCAATCGCTTCCAAATCCGTTTTGGTCCATTTAACCACCCCGAAGCTGTATGTCAACAAAGGCACGGCAAACGTGTTTATCGCCTTTACTTTGTTGCCGGCAGAGAGGAGTGATTTCAAAATACGGTTGACACGATACAGGAACCGTTCCTGCAGTTCTTTCCTGATAGTCGTGTGGTGAATACCTTTCAGTTGCAGGAATCCCAGGTATTTGTACGACTCACCTTCAATCATACTTCGAATTTCCTCCCTTTCGTTGATGCGGAAACTTTCAGCGTCCATTACTTTACCCCGATGGATATTTACGAGACGACATTTGTCGACGCCAAGCTCCATCCGAATATCGTTGCTGAACGTTGTCACCAGCTGCAACAGATGACGCAGCTTCTCCATAGTTTCCGCAAACAGCTTCAGATCGTCCATATAGAAGGTTATTATTATTATTATTATTATTATTATTATTTATTTAATATATCCATCTGACAAAGTCTTAATGAATTTATAGTCACATGTAAGGTCCACAATTAAAAATTATATCAAATCAGTGTTCCATAGTCGCTGCGTAAATTTTCCAGTTGGCTCTCCAATTTCGAAGAGTTCTTCAACCCGAGTGAAAGTCCGGACACAGGCAGTCATCGGTTCGTAGAATCCAAATGTGGTACGATGAAAAACGGCATGCAACAACGATGTAGTGCGTAAAGATCTTTGCGAAGCACGGAAATTGACTTTAGTAAGTAACGTCGGTGAATCGATGTCGTTGTTTAGAATTTTTGCCACCAACGTTGCTTGCTGAACTTTCCGGCGCCTCTTTTGAGTACATAAAAAACAGACAGATAGATATCCTGTTTTGTTCATTAGATAACTTCCCAGTTGGCCAAACCGATTGTCGTAGGTTCGAATCTCGACTGGAAGAGGTTGTAAGACAAGTCAATATGATCGTAGCACTAGTCCTGTAATTGTCCTGTACTCTAACAGCTGGCGGCAAAGTCAGTCGAATGTCTGTCTGTCTGTCAAGTTCCGAATGCAAAATGAGGGCCTTGCTTTTTATATTAGATTGGATTATTCATTTTCGACGGCTGGGTCAATTGAAAATTGTCTCCTGCATTGCAATCCCTAGCTCTGGCTAGGGATATAACAGTTCCCTATTCACTGTTGATCTTGGCATAAAATCAATAATATGACGCTTTTTTCTTTACGTGTGTAAATTTCTTCCGTCCTTATCCTTAAAGCAACGCATCCCTATTATTTATTAAAACCGACTGCCGTAGCGTTACTTTTATTTTCATCATTTCTGTTCATTTAGCATTTAACGTTTACCCTTATTCTATGTTTACTCATTTTCTGTTTACCTATTAAAGACCCGATATAGACGTATATTACTCGGTTTACGGTTCTACCTTGCATGAGGCTACTCTAGCCTTTTACGAGCCATAACGGCCGACTGCAGGATCCGTGTTTGGAATATTTGTAATAATCGACGTAAACAGAGATAGCAAAAATGCCTTTCAAATATTGCGAACTCGCATTGTGCCGTCCATCATTATGGCTCATAAAACTTGGATACAAACGATGTCGATACGATAACGATCGTCCGTTTCACAACATCGATCATAGTTGAAACTGAAGAAAACTCGGACACAAATATTTTGTTAGAGTGTTTAGTTTAAATTTTTTGTCTCTCAATATTTTGGGTCCTTACTTTTTATCATATTCGATTGATTGCATTTTACTTCGCACATGGTCCATTATTCGTTGAACCAACTGTTTTCTCGTTTGTTAATTTGTTTGGTTTTAGCCGAAGGTACTCTGTTTGATAAATTTACTGGTTCATGGTTAAGATGGTTCAGAAGTTACGGAAGTGTTCCTGTTTAGTTCGCAGTCACAGTTTGCTTGTCAAACCAGAATTTTTTTCGGGAACTTCGACCCCGACCTTATTGTTTAGGAAATTGTCCTGGAAATTGAGCTGCATGACATTACGTTTCCAGTGCTAAGCTAACAGAGAAAATTTCATTGGGAATCGAGCTATCCGATGGATGGATGTTGTCATGAAGCCACAAGTCACGTGGACCATCACGTGGAGATTAACGAATAAGTCGAATAACACCAAAACAAATGAATAATAGTAAAATTTAATAGCTTTCGTAAAATTCAATTAACACCTTGGCAATTAATGGTTGGTAATTTGGTTTAACTTTGGTTTTTTTTCGATTTACCACTATTTTGATTGCCTACATGTTAACTTTCATTTCTATTTGACGGAAGGACGGAACACGTTCACACTAAACTGACCCTATCGGGCTGTAAATTGACGCAATAAAATTACCGACTTTTATGGGTTTGCGATTTGTTTATTGGTCTGTATCTCAGGGAAAACTTTTAATTGCTCGTTTAGTCATACGTGGAGTGTATGTAGTATGAAGTAATAGGTGTACCTACTGATTGCGGGCTAATTTGTAATGCTAAACGCTGAGCAAACAACTGGAACCAAAAAAAAACATTAGACATCAAGCAAAAACAGTTTTGATTTCCGGCTGAAAAGTTCAGATGAGCGATAACCGAGCGGAGACTAGCATCCACTGAACAGATTGCCAAAGTGAATTGCAAAGCAAAACGGTTCACTTTTGTTTTTTATTTATCAGATGGATTGGATCGTATTCTTTCGATTGAGATAAAATTTTATAAACAAACAGAAAACGAGAAAGCTACTGCCGGGCGCTCCGAGTGATTGATGTTTTCCGGGGTTATTCGGTTTGGTATTTCCCCCGCAAAATGAACCTGCCAGTCAGTGGCAGTGGTGTGTAGGGTAGTCGGTACCATCTGCGGCGAGCGAATGGCGCAATTATGTTGCAATAAATAATAGAAGAAAAACAGTGCTTAGGTCGTAATTTTCTGCTGACACTACGATCATTGGTGATGATTTACTTTATGTTTACCACCGTGCTCTGCCGAAAGCACTAAAGTGCTATCATCTGCTATCGATTGGAGTAACGAAATGAGTTGTTCGTTTTTTCCGGATCAACATGTTGATGAATTTATGCTTTTTTTTCACAAGAGACGGTTTTTGAGAACAGTTAGAAGTTGAACACGATCAAGGTTTCATCCATCAAAACTAGTATTACTAATATTATTTGAAAATCAAGCGATTAAAGGACGTCAATCCAAAAGTTCTTCTTCTGTGAATAATAGAAGAAACGATTACAAGGATAAACCATTACTTCGAAGTTACGCCAGAGTCAGAGCCAGTAATCAATGGACGACAGCGAACAAGTCAAGTCGGAACCCTATTTATTTTCTCACCTCGAGAAGATATCTATCAAACGTCGTCGGCCGGTATTGCGTTTCCAGATTTGGATCTTAGGAACTCGAGAATCGAACCGAACGGTCAGCGAAACGATCGTCGCAAGTAAGCTACACTTCACGTCCGTTCACTTTCGACTTGTCGATTTTCAACGCGCAGGTAAAGTGTTGCGGGGTTGGCAACGACCAAACACAGCCGCAGCATTGAAACGTGAGCCGCAAATTAATTTGCGTAATTTTCGTCCAATTATTATTCATTCCGAGCAGCCACCAACAGCGGCGGAGGCTGAGGTTCGTCGTGGCGGCGGGGTGGTTTATCGCGGAATCTCTAAACAAATTCAAATTCAACGTTGTCGGACAGGTGATTGTGCAGACAGGCGGATGGGTTAAAACGTACTTACCGACTGGATTCAGTACTGTCTCGTGTAGCATTACGCTGCCCATATAAGCCGGTTTGGGCTTTGTGATGTTCCGTGAAATTATGGTTTGTTCGGTGGAGACCTCGCCGTTTATGTTTCGTACGAGTGCTAACTTGTGGTCAACGTTGATGCTATCGCTCGGGAAGATGTTTCATCGGTATTATGATCATCTGCACACTCTATAAGCGACCCTTAAGCCGTCTGGCGCTAAAGAAGCTGTCAGTACAAACGATGCGGTTGGTCAACATTGTGGCTGCTGCTACCGATCACAATCACTCTCAGATCTTGGAGTACCGGATCGCATAGAAGTGAAGGTCGTAATTTGTGTACTTCGAGCATGGGCCGATCGCGGCGAAAGATGGTGCAACATCAGCTGAGTGCTTAATCGGTTTACTCCGGAGGGGAATCGCTGAGGACCTGATTGCCTGCATCAATCCCATCATCGCGCGCGCGGTAACGAATCAAACCATGCTTGTTGTTGCGTCATTCTCTTTCACCTCATATTGCACCGCACTTCGACTATTAGAGTACTGCAAAAATGCACTTCTCCGGGCGGCGGGTGAGTCCGATAAATTAAGACGATAAATTATTCTGACGGTCTGCGGCGGTTAACGCGAACTCGTGTTGAACAATCGCGGGCGGTCAATTAAGTCGGATATTTTACGGGGATGAGCCAGCAATTTAGATAAGCGTTGCGGATCAGCGCCCACGCGACGTTTTGCTCTTATTTCACATTTTACAAAATCATAGTAGAAGAATCCGATACGCGAGCCGAGCGGTCAGTCAAGTTAAGTCGTTGACAGTTTTTTTTTTCTTTGTCACAGACACTGATGTCTATCTTGCTTGCACTGGCACTGGCGGGGAGGCAAATAGTCATCCTTTCGAATCTCCGTAACAGACGGTTTATAATGTTTACGCGACCCATCATAACGCGGTATCACGCAAACAATTTCAAGTACTTTGTCATTTGCGGTTTGCCGATGACATTGTTCATTCAGTGGTGGCATGAAGGGGAAACCGGGCACAGGAGAGATAGATATTTGGCCTTCCTTTCGATGCTTCTATGCCAGGTGAACAGCTTTTACCAGATATTGTTTGGTGGCTTGACAGTTCGTTCCGAAGAAACGAATCAGAAGAAACGAGCAAAGGAAAGATCGATTATGGTTGGAATTATGTAGCTATGTTGCTTGATCATTGAGGAGCCCGGCATTCATCACCCACAATATTGCGTCGTAGATTTTCATTCCTAAACCTTGTGCATAATGATTTTCCATAATGACTTCCATTACGCAATACTAATGGCTTTGAATTAGCAGAGCTTTATCGTTGATGACGGTTTAAGTTGAGCATAAGGCTGGCTTTGTAGATGATTATAGTAGTATTATTTATTCAATTGCAGGAGTTGATAGTCCAAATTTATTTTTTATTTACTCGAGTTTAATGGTCATATGCATTTTATAGTATTTTTTCATATATCTTAATTAGCTAATTTGACCCACGTAATTTTTTTCTAAATTAATTTAAGAAAAAATTGATTGCTTTTGACCTATGATAACGCAAAACGTTAATACATAACATTTCCTCCATTTTTTTCTTTTTCAAACTCTTTTTTAAGATTTTATAGTCCAAAGGCTATAAAAGTCTTCTTCAACATTCTATCGTGAGCCCCCGTTAATATGAAGAACACCTCGTTTAGATCAGACGAGTACATTTTCAATCTGAAACATGATTTTACAGCAGTGGCAGGGGAATGTCCCCGGTTATGAAGGTTTTGGTTTTTGGTCATAAGTTTTGAACGGATTATTTAATTCCAAATCTTTTTAAAGCATTTGAAAAACTTTGAAGCAATTGAAGACTTACGTATGTTTTTGCTAAAGACAGCATGTATTTTTTGCTTGAAACAAAAAAGTTATAGCGAAATTGGGAGATATAGATTTTTTTGACCAAAAAAAAGTGTCCCCGGTTGTGAAACACTTCGAAAAATCCATGAAAGAAAATACAAATAAAGAAATATGGAATGAAAATAAAATATTACATTCATTTATTAACGGAAAACACCTTAAATGCAAAGTAATTTATCAGTTTCTTAATTTAATCATCTAAATCTAAATTGTAATCCATGTATGTAAAAACAGGGAGCTCGAGATCTCAAATATGCGGATTTGGCTCACATGTGCCTGAAAAGTGTGTTGAAAATGTTTGTGATCATCAAAGTATTGAATAATCGTTTTTCTGAATTTTTCATAACCGGAGAACTTCACTGTTTCACAACCGGGGCGAACAACGAGTTTGTAAAAATTTGTGTAATATTTTTTGAGTAAATTTTATTTCACTTAAAATTTGTCTGTGGAATGAAATAGAGGTCCAAAACTAAGGTTATATTCATTTTACTGCCTTTTTCTATTTTATTTGATAGACAAAAAAATCAATCCCAGAATATTCTAAAAAACTTTTTCGGGCATGTTTTTCGAACACATTTCCTACACCACATTCTAAAAGCTGTATTTGGATTGTTGTTTGCTCAAAAGGTAGAGTACAATGAGACGAGCCGTTGGTAGTAATTTGGTAGTGCTAGTTTAATAAACACGTCAAAAACGATGGGTGTTTCCGGATCCGTTTTACAACAGGGGACAATCCCCTATTTATTATTGCACGTAGTTTGTCTGGAGTTTGGCTGATTTTTTTGCCACAAATAATACGAAGGGACAGAAAGAAGAGCATCTTGATTAAAACATTATTGCTACTACGGATCTGGTACGCTCAAAGCGATAATGAGTTCGTTTTATTTTCATGCAGTAATATTCCTAACCAACAATATGAGTATTATTGTACTCTTATAATGGTGTTTATGACCCAATTTGGTCCAAAAAGCTATTATAACCAGGGTGTAATAAAAATTTCAATGTTACCTGGGTTTCGATCATTTCATTTGTTGTCGAACCATTTGGAGTAAAAAAATCGATGTTCGTGTTAAAGAGGAATTACAAATGGGCATTTTTCAAAACCATGGTACAGGTTTTGGCCGAAGAGTCCTAGAATTCTACAAAATTTTGTATATGGGCTTAGTTCATGGACTAATGAATAAAAAAATATTTTTAAAATTCGCGTTCTCCTATTTTCTTAGCAAACCACAAGGATTTAGACCAACCTCTTGTTTCGTTTTGATCTTTTAATGTGGTCAGGCCTATAATTAATTTTTTAAGGTTTGTGAAAAACTACAATTGACGGAAGGACGTTAAAAAAAAGTAATGAAACACTGTAACCGATCGTTACAGTAGGATTGGATAATTTTATTATTTATTATGCATGTCTAAATAAACGCCCACCTTTTTGAATTAGTACTAAACATTTTCAAACGTATGACACAACACCTGATCGTCCGCGATCTTAAATGCCAAGGAGGACACCAACCCTCGGGCATCGGCCCTAATCACCAAGGAGGATTCCCGTCTCGGCCTGGCAAAAGTCGGTATCGTCCGGCGCCAGCCGATTTCAGCCAAAGAAGGAAGCGCCTGGGAGAATACTTGCCCGTTCATTACCCGCCATTTCGTCATCGACGCCATTTTGCCAGCCGGTATTGGAGACGACCGTTGCCACTCCGGTTGCACATCGTCAGCGGAGATCACCGAGCGCTCGCCGGCCAGGAACAGTCGCCGTCACCGTCAATAAATTGATCAACGGAAGCAGTGAGTAGTACCGATCCGCAAACCGTCCCCCCTTACGCACAATAAAATACATTCCTGCAAACAAGGTGGACGTTTCAGTGTTAAAATTTGTATCACGAAAGCTCTCCAGTTTGTCCAGTAGCGCGCCGACCTTGCGACGAAGTCTGGGTCTCGTGCTGCTGAAGTTTGTCGGGTAAGGCACAAATCTTCCACATGATTGGAAGGAACGTGCCGCTCGAGCCAAAGATGCTGATTGTCGAGGTAGCAACTCAATTGGGAGTTGTTACAACACAGATGTTTGATAGTGTCCAAACAGAACGGGACAAGGCGGGAAGGGAAAAGAGTGGAAAATTAGGTAACGGAGGGACTGCAATAGACGGAGGGAGAGGCATAAAAATAACCCAACCCGCCAGTATTGGTGGAGTTTGAAGTACGTTACACGCTTAATAAAGAGGTTGTCGAGTTTTTTTTATCCAACCCGCTGGGATTCAAAGGTTAACCAATACCTGCCATCCACAAGGGCCTAGGAGGAGATTGTTGTTTCATTACTTTCTTCTACCGTCCTTCCGTCAAATGTAAAAAAATTACCGTTATAAAAATTAAATGTTGGTATATATTTATAAATATCAAAGTGATTTTTCTCAGCAATCCAGCAAAAAATAATGCCTGTAAATCAATTGTGCAGCATTTTTCACAGCGGCGGAAGACTCAAAAGAAAAGTCCGAAACATCATGTTCTACTTCATGAACATTTTTTAATTTATTGTTTTGCAGTCAGTCAATTCGAAATCTTTTAGTAATAAACATCATGTTTCCAGGGCCGGGAAGAAAAGTTGAAAAGGAACTAACTACGAACCTATAAGTGTTGTACATCCTTACGAGAGAGTAAATATGTTTTTGTGAAGAACGAACATTTGAAGAACTGGGAAAAATGTTCTATAAGTGTTGCTTCAATTACTCTCTCCAATCTAATTTTACGCTTTTTTTCCTTCACGACTTGACACCATTAACACCTTTGTTTCATTATTTTCATGTATAAATTCCTACAATTTTCTTTTACATTTTCGTTTCCGTCGAAAGACTATCGTCATAAAAAGAAATGTTTTGGCTGTTCCTTGGTTATAGCCGAACAGCCTGATTTTCTTGAATATGAAGTCGACTTTTTCGGTCACAAAGCAGGAAAATAAACATAAATAAATGGTTCTCAAATTTTTATCTCATTAATACTGAGTACTAAATAGTGAGTAGTAAATAAAGAATAGTAGGTAAGTAGTGAGAATTGAATCGTTTGTTTGAGAAACCATTTTTATGAAAATTGACTTTTTAACAGTTTTCGAATCCTTGAGGATATCTACACCTTTCCTCAAAATTTCAGACAAAGTTAGTTCCACGAACCCCTTGTAATTGGGGTTGCAAATATCCGTTTGTTTGAGAAACCCCAAATATCCATGTTTCCGATAATCACCTAGGGCGGCGCTGCGAAAGATACAAAATTATCATTCAAGATTGACGGGGCTGGTACCGAATGGCCGAAACACAAATGGCTGAATCACGAATGCCCGAAATCCAAACGGCCGAATTCCTACAACAGTCATAGAAGGCCGAATCACGAAAGGCCGAATCACGAATGGCCGAATCACGAAAGGCCGAATCACGAAACGCCGAATTTTCCCGGAATACCCCAAATCAACAAAATTTTTATTGCTCATTTTATTAGACTTTACACATTTTGAATAAATTTTCTCATCTATTTCTCTCCGCGAATTTGAAACATCCCCTCGAAAGACCTTTAAAATTTTTCCCTCTTGTTGCACTTGCCTTTTGTTCCACTCGCAGCTCTGTGATGATCAGCGTCAATGATAGGTGAAGGAAAAAAGATTTTCGTACAATTCTGTACCTTAGTTTCAGAAAAACAAGACATACTCTGCGTCTTATTTTTTTATTTTGGTAGATATAGTTTAGATAATAGATAATTGTTTCTTCCCCTAAGCGCTAATGATTTACGTTTATTATACGGTGCGAGGCCTATTGATCGTGTTAGTAGCAAATATTTTCTAGATGATTCAGGGCGAGACGGCCGAAAGCCGCGAGTGTGCGCCGGTGACCCGCCGTCGGAAGCGCCGGCCACTGCGGGGGGCAGCCCCTTGCAGAAACCACTACTATTTAGGTGCATGCATTTTCCTAGGTTTACTGACTAGTAGGGATTATCCCTTGGTTAAGTCCGAACGAGCGGCAGCGAGGAAGGACAGCATATACCCAGCATTTGTGCAGGCTGAAGGCCGTAATTATTTTCGGCCGAATATAATGTTCGGCCATTCGTGTTTCATCCTTTTGTGATTCGGCCATTCGTGATTCGGCCGTTTGTGATTCGGCAATGGCCGAAATCCAAACGGCCGAATTCCAACAACAGTCACAGAAGGCCGAATCACGAAAGACCGAATCGCAAATGGCCGAATCACGAATGGCCGAAATCCAAATGGCCGAATGCCAACAACAGTCACAGAAGGCCGAATGGTGAAAGGCCGAATCACGAATGACCGAATTACGAAACGCTGAATTTTTCCGCAATGCCCAAATCAACATTTTTATTGCTCATGTTGAATAATTTTTTTCATCTATTTCTCTCCGCGAATTTGAAACATCCCCCTGAAAAACCATTAAAATTTTCCCCTCTATTGCCTTTTGTTCCACTCGCAGCTCTCTGATGATCCGCGTCGTTGATAGGTGAAGGAGAAAAGCTTTTCGTAAAATTCTGTACCTTAGTTTCAGAAAAACAAGACATACTCTGCGTCTTACTTTTTCTTACTTCTTTTCTTACTTAGCCCCCCAGAGAAACCACTACTATTTAGGTGCATTTAGTGCATTTAGGTTTACTGACTAGTAGGGATTTTCCCTTAGTTAAGTCCGAACGGGCGGCAGCGAGGAAGGACAGCATATACCCAATATTTGTGCAGGCTGAAGGCCGTGATTATTGTCGGCCAAATATGACGTTCGACCTTTTGTGATTCGGTCATTTGTGATTCGGCCGTTCGTGATTCGGCCATTAGATATATTATGCCATTTATTATTTCGGCCATTTGTGTTTCGGCCATTCGTAGGTAATCCGCGATCATAGTAAAAGAAATGCAGTGCGGGTCATACAGCAAACACCCGGGCGATATCACATTAGACGATACTGATCGCAGTGATAATTTCATACAGGAAAAAAAAGTAGTGAGTAATGAGAGTGAGAATGTGGACTGACTTATGAACGGCAGCATGAGTAATAGTCTAACCGTAATTATTTGACATGACAATATCATAAGAGTATGGGCGGTTGTTTTGGGTGTAGTGTGACTTGGATGGTGAAATGAAGGGTTATGATAGAGAGGGGTAGGAGAAGGTTCGTCGTCTTTTTGTCATCTCTCTGCGGTATTTTTGTCGTCTGGTCATGGGTTTTTGCCATCTTCTTAATCATATTTTCGTCGTCTGTTTGTACTTTTAGGTTTACGTTTTTGGTATTTCTGTTGTTTTTTTCAGTAGCGTTCAGCCATTTTTGTCGTCTGTTTTGGCATTTTGTTGTCGACATTTAGTTATTTTTTTTCTGCATTTTCTGTGTCATGTTTTGCTCAGCTTTTGTAGTTGTTTAGCTGTTTCTTTTTGTTGTTTTATCGTCACCTTTTTGTCATTTTTTCATCGTCGTGTTTGTTGTCAAAACATTAAAAATGCTGCATTTTTGATACCTTTTCATTGTTCTTTCACTGTCTTTTTGTCATATATTTGTCATATATTTTTACTTCGTACTTTTTTGTATGTTTTGTCGCCTTTCGGTGCTTTCAAATGTGTTTTTACGCATATATTTGTTAAAGCTCGGTTCGATGCGCGGATGCCCAGCATGGAAAAAGAGGAACAGTACACATACTCAATTAACCGTTGCTCCAGTGACCTTCTCTTACCCAAGTTTCCTCTCTTTCGTCTTGACGTTATGTTCCACTCTGTTTGGATACATTCAAATTTATTTTTTTACACGGGGGATACGTGACGTGTAAAAGAAAGCCGTTTAAAAAACCGCGTTAATTCGAAAAATGTTGTAAAAAACTGTTTTAATTCAAAAATCGTCATAAAACCATGTTAATTTGAAAACCGTAAAAATACGTGTAAAAAGAGATCTGAGTGTATTAACACTTTTCTTTCATTACTTACTTCTTCTTACTTCTAGCAACATAGAGCCGGGGTGGCTCTTACCGTATCAAGAATTCCTCTTCACTATACTCGGTCCTGGGCTACTCGTCACCAATTCGTTGAGCGGCCCGACACATGCAAGTTGGTTTCAACCTGGCCGAGTTATCTGGCACGTTGGACCTCTCTATTCATGATGCCGGATTTCACTGCACAGTCGTTCGGCATCCTTGCGACGTGGCCAGCTCATCGGAGTCTCCCAACCTTCGCCAGGTGTACGATGGGAATCTTTTCAAGTAGTTCCGACAGATTGTGTAGTTCCCGCTCTCCGCGTCACTTAGTTCTTAGTTTTTTAATTAGTTTTTTAGTTGTTAAATTAAATGTTGTTAAATAACATACAGGACAGTTCATCCCCTTGCCTTAACCGTCTACGCGATTCGAAGCGATTCGCGAGTGCTCCCGAAACACGCACACCTAGCACATTCATCACTCGCTCAAGGGTAGCTTCGATCAGCTGCGTCAGTTTGTCCAGAAAACCGTTCTCGTGAATTATCTGCCCCACAGCTGTTCGCGCTCGACTGGATCGTATGCTGCCCTAAAATTTAAATTAGGATTAGGAACTGTCAAAATGTGCGAAGAAATGGAAATGAAAATATTTCGCCTCTTTCTCGTACTTGAGCCAGAAAATATCAGTTTTACTATTAATGTGAATACGCTACGGTACGAGTGCAACAGCTTGCCGCCAAGTGAAAAATGCTCGTTCGTGTTGACAGCATGGCATCTTCTTTGAGAACATGCTTTATTTCAAATTTGTAATATAACTGAATTGAAAAAAATATGAGGAGAACGTTAGACATAAAAAACGATCAAAAGAAATTTGTATAATTCCATATAATTATTTTTACATTAAAATCAGAACTTGAGGTACTTTTAAGTATACTTTCATGGAAAAAAATGTCATTAGCTTTATCGTATCGTATTTACGATGATTACTCCGTTAGAGAGTTATTATACACACTAACCAGTGAAACCCAGAAGACGGTTGTAGTTATAGTTTTTAGTTTAAGTGAGATGCCCCGACAAACGAACCAGTCAAAACTACCCCGTCATTACTGGCGTTTTGGTCGCATCCGATCATTTTGAATTCCAAAATACTCATCAGTCCTTGTTGCCTCGACTAAAGGAATTCAGCACATAAATTCAGGTTAAATTTGAATCCCGAACAAGCACCGGGTACTGAGTCAGTTGTTTAGAGTACACTTCGAAAAAGTCATAAAACTGTTAATGATACTAAATTATATTAATGAGTATATTAAAGGTTTTTGGTACAGGTATATGAAAGGGGTAAGTATTTAAATCAGCGTAATGTACATAATTGCACAATTGAATGTACGTAGTATTTACGCAAGAACTGTCATTTGATTCTTAGTTCACCTGTTTAGTATATTTTGTCTGCTGTATTACTACTTGCAGCTTGTTTGATCTGTGCTGCTTTTAAAAAGTTAAAGAACTCCATTGAAAAAAGTCGATTCGAAAATTGAACCCTTCTTGTTACCCAAATGGGACCGCGTCAAAATTGGATACAATTTTATATAATTATTGAATGATTTACGCAATTAAAATAAAAGCCGATTTGGTACGCTATTTAACCTGAATCTCTTGGCATGCTCATAAAATTGAATCTTAGCGGCGACTGTGTACAAGTTTTCTAACCGCAACGTCTGCTGCATGTTGATGATACAACATAAAATTATTATTTCCAAGTAATAACGAATATAAAAGAGCAATTTTTACCGGTCAAGCAGTATTGAATGGTTTCGTACGGAATGACAATGCCAAATCACTACCTTTCACTACAGCAAGTAGGTATTGAAAGGCAAAAGGAAGCCAGCAATAATATAGTTTCACGCGCCCTTCAAATCCGCTTGTTTTATGGCTAACAATTAATACACCTAACAATGCATGATTGAGCACGTTTCAACGAAATTCCAGCTTAACTGTTAAAGCTCCAACCTCTAAACGGCACAAGTTACCTGCGGTTGACCGCAGATTATATGCACATATTAATTAAAACTAAAACTATATTTCCGATCTCGCCGGAGGTGTAATGTTGGATTAGCTATCATAATTCACATGCTGCACCATAATTGCACGTCACCTCATGCCACCTCGCTTCGAAAAGCTTGCCCATAGGTACGTGTCACATATCGGAAAGAAAACCGTGCTCCAATTTTCGTCCGAACCAATTGACATCGTTCATCATCCTCCCGCCCGCGTTGGCCGCGCCACCACCAGCGCACCGCACCGATTGCAACACAGACGGCCAAACACCGTACGTGACCACAATCAATCAAATGCACTCCGCGATTCCACACCGATCGAATAGGGGAAACCGAGCGGATCTCCTGTTGTCATTATTGAAGTCATTTTTCAACATCACAAAACCGATGCAAATAAGGTCAGCTTTTGCGGCACCACTGCACTGGTGACTGGACCCACCAATCGAGTGCCCTCGGATAGGCTTTGAGTGCAGCTACATTGTACCGAGATACGAGTCCATCCGTTGGAGTAAATTAAAATAGAAGGTTGTACTAAGCCTTGAGCAAATGAATTGAACTAGTTATGCTAGCGGATGCTGCTGTTGCTGCTGTGGGGTCGCGTCTAACGCCAGCTTTAGTTATTGTGCTTGTTCAAGAGACTGTTCTATCGTAAGCATTACGAAGGTGCTAATGCCTTAAACGGTAACATACATGACAGTCAGACAGGGTAAATACAGTTCAGACTTTCGAATGTTTACGGATTAGTGGTCAATTAGTTAATTAAACTCAAACATTTAGAGCTACTAAGTGATCCTTCGAACCTTCGAAATTCGTTATTCAATATATTAGGAATATAATGATTATAATTTATCATCATCAAATACAAGTTGCGTATTAAATCCGCGGAAACTTTCGGGCGCCAGCAGCATCGTGAAGCGTTCGAACTGAAACTGTACATTGGACACAGCAATAAAGCATGGGAACGGATTACTGTACCGGGCTACAAGGACGATGGTCAAACCGCACTGGCCGGTCAGCAGGCATGTGTGCGGTCGCATGACGGGTGACCTATAAACTGTCCAGACGAGGCACTACTTTCGGAGTGGAAGTACCTAATTATTACTCGTGATCATCAAATTTACTTCACATTCCACAGAGGTTGACGGTCTCTTGCATTTTATTACGACTAATTTCGTTCTTTTATGGTTATGAAATTGTACGCTCGGAAGAGTGTTAAGTCATAGTTCAATTGTATGCAGTAACATACTATTAAATACGAAATAGGTTGTTAGTCATAAACGAGCGTTTTCTCATTCTAGGAAACCCTTGAACTTTCGTTCAATAGTATTTATTATTATAAATTGAAACCCGACTATCTAATGTCCATCAGATTTTTTTTTCTGACCAATCTGTAACTGAATGCTACAATTAGTTACAAACAAGCACCAACAAAGCAATACTTTATGGAAAACTAGTGATTTTCTATAATTCGTACATGTAGTCTATAATTATTTGGTGAAATCGATTTGTAACTAACGAATTGCAAACAAAACAGTTGCAATTCGCACGGCTGTTTCAACCGTAACAAGCGGTTAGGTAGATTTTTTTTGCAACCTCCAGCATGACCAATTGGAAAACACGCCAAAAATAAAACACTTCAACGAACCCTTCAGGTCGTCGTGAATGGTTCTTGACGAGGCGATCATAGCCCGATTAAAAGCATCTCGGTACAATACCGACTGGCGGCGGTGGCGGCGACGGTAGCCATCATCATCACACATATGAGGATGATTCTGGCAATAATGGGCCCTATTACATTTCAATCATGCGTCCACTTTGTGGGTACGTCAAGCACGAAGTCGGCTTTATTCGATAACAATGATATAGTCAACAACAGTGGCAGAAAAAGGAAACCCGTCGTCAGCCCTCACCGCGCGCGCGCATGGTCGGTCCCATTTGACGGATCGGTCGAAACTATGAATTGCAATTATCGACAGTGAACTGACGGACGAACGGACGCCTCAGCTGCCACCGACAGGTTGAGCAATCCGTTAACCAAAGGCATCCGACCACTGATTTCAAAAATAACTACATATGAAAAAAAACTGGCGAGCAACCTCAGCTCTCGGCTCGTTGGCGTTAAAATTTATAATTGAATTGGCACACACCGGGCGCAGCGGATGGATTATCTTCGGTTGAACGACGGAAACGATTTATGAATAAGAGCATTTATCAGCTCTCTAGTGCTTGTAAAAAAAAGGCAGACGGATGCATTTCGTTTTATTTTTTTCCTTCATATATGAATTAGTTGATTTGACACGTAATTCGACATACCTTCACTGTCGATTTCGTTTTGGTAAAGTTTCCCCGGTACTTGTTCTTGTTCACTGCACTGCACGTTTGCCGGATAATTTTAGCACTGTGTATTTATCAATGTTATCCTTGAGTAACATTTCTCTAAATAAAATTGCAAATATTATTATTTACGAAAAAGAATAACTTAAATTATTTATATATCAAAATGTCTAAGCTTTTCATCAAATTTCTTCACGGTGAATGAAAATAGCGTTAACCTTCCTAGTGCATTGGGGTCGTTTTCGACCCATCGGCATACTTACAAAGCTTGATACTCAGTAACGGTACGAGCTAGAGATTTGAAATCTTCTGACTTTTCCTTACTTTGGAAAATTAGCATTGTGGGGGAGTTTCAGCTTTCAGCGACATCTAGGAGAGCCACAGCAAAAAAAGTTACATATTATGCATTGGGGTCGAAAACGACCCGGGTTTTGAAATTGCTCTCATTCATTCATTTTCAATCCGAATTTCGTTTTCTTTACCTCGTTTGAAAGGTATGGCCAAAACCTGGCACCTAAGGTATATTAGGGAATATTTGTTGACTAATGGCACGTCTTTGTCGGTTCCGGAATACCCACTACCAGGTCCCGGGGGACATTTTTATACTTTGAGTTAATTCATTTTGCGGCACATCACGTCACATTGGCTTGATAAAATAAGACTAGTGGAAGTACAATGGGGACATTTTGGACCCGAATGGCCACTTCCCCATCGGTTCCGGAATATCCGGTACCTGGTTTTTGAGGCCATTTTTGAATTTTGGGATAATTTCTATTGCGGCACGTCAAATTTCATCACATTGATAACATAAGACTATTGAAAGTATAATAAAGACCAGTTGAAGGCAAATGGCCACATCAGCATCGGTCCTGGAACATCCGGTACCCGGTTTTTGGGGACATTTTTGTATTTTGAGATAACTCATAATGCGACATATCAAATCACATCGGCTTGACAAAATAAGACTGATGGAAGTAAAACAATGTCATTTAGAAGCCAAATGGCCATAATTCACCATGCGGCACCTCAAATCACATCGCGTTGATAAAATAACAATAATGGAAGTATAATGGGGCGTCAGTCGTATATAATCCGGTACCCGGTATTTATAATGAACCGTAAAAGGGGAACTCGGAGCAGATGAATTACCCTGTAATCCAAAAATGTCCCCAAAAACCGGGTACCGGATAGTCCCGAACCGATAGTGAAATGGTAATTTTGGCTCCAAAGTTTTTCCATTGTACTTCCATTAGTGTTATTTCTTCAAGCCAATGTGATATGATGTGGCGCATGATGAATTATCCTATCCAAAAATGTTCTCATAAACCGTGTACCTGATGTTCCGGAACCGATGGTAAAATGGCCATTTGGCTTCTAAATGACCTTATTTTGTTTTCATCAGACTCATTTAATGAAGCCGATGTGATTTGATGTGTCGCAAGATGTGTTATCTCAAAATACAAAAATGACCCCAAAACCCGGGTACCGGATGTTCCGGTACCAATTCAAAATGTCTTTATTATACTTTCAATTTCCGTATCAGGAAATTTGGATTGAGAGGCTAGAAAGCATTCAGCGCAAATTTCTTCGTTACGCCTTGCGCAATCTTCATTGGAACGATCCTCACAATCTGCCCTCCTATGAAGATCGTTGTCGCTTATTGGGCCTCAAGACCTTAGACCAACGTCGACGTGCTGCACAAGCTGTGTTCATAGTCAAACTGATAACTGCCGAGTACGATGCTCCAGATCTTCTAGCACACATCGGATTCTACGCCCCTTATAGAGTATTACGGCCGCGAACCATGCTTCAGGTAGAATTTCAGTCAACCCAGTAAGCAGCCTTCTCACCAATCGCATCAATGGTCCTTCAGTTCAATCAGTTTGCTGACCTATTCAATTTTAACGAGAGCTCATCCGTATATCGCCGCAGACTACTAGATAGCAGTATATTGTAGCATGTCTTTTTATGTAGCTTTTTAGTAATGACAACATAATCCTACTGTAAGCTGTATGTGAAGTGATATAATATTATGTAATGCATTATAAAAGATGGTGGAGTTTTTATGCACATTCGAGGAAGGTTCTATTATGACCACCTCGAGTGAGCTTTTCCCCACCCCCGTCATACTTCATGTAGACCTATGAAGGTCAGATGAAAAGAACAAAAATAAAAATAAAAAAAAAAAAATAAAATAAAAAAAATAGTCTTAAGTTATCAAGCTGATGTAATTTGACGTGTCGCAAGATAAATCATCCTAAACTAAGCTGAAGTACAAGGCACGCAGGCAGTATGGGTCGCGGAATTCAGCTGAGATACGGAAGATGAACCCGAGGTTCCGTCGAGATTTACCAACGATATGACTATAATGCTCTCGGAAGCTTAGTTCTGAGTCTATCAGAACCCCGAGATCACGTACAACATTTGATCTTTGTATTTCATCGTTTCCTATTCTATAACTGCAGAGAATTGGATTCTTTTTCCTCGTCAACGTGATTACCGAACATTTCGTCGCGCTGATAGTCATAAAATTGCGTTGGCACCAGTCGTAAAACTTGTCAACCCTTTCCTGCAACAATTGACAGTCTGTGAGAGCACCGATTGTCCAGAAGATTTTAAGATCGTCAGCATACAAAAGTTTGCAATCTCTCGGTAACACTTGGCAGACGTCATTAAAGAATATGATAAACAACAATGGTCCTAAATTACTGCTTTGTGGGACACCTGAGGGATTATGAAATTCATCTGATTCCGTTGATCCCAATTTGACGTACAGTCGGCGATTAGTCAGATACGACTCGAACCAGTGAACTAGGTTTGATGACACACCCAGACGATTGAGTTTGGCAAGCAGAATACGGTGGTTGACTCTATCAAAGGCTGCTTTAAGGTCGGTGTATATCGCGTCGACTTGAAGTCCTTCATCCATGGAGGTGAGGCACAGTGATGAGAACTGAACTAGGTTGGTAACGGTAGATCTACCAGGAAAGAATCCGTGTTGTTCCGGGGAAATGTAAGACTTTGCAGCTTTAAAAAGTTCTTTGTTTACCAATATTTCAAAAAGTTTAGATGCGGCACATAAAGAGGTTACTCCACGGTAGTTAAAAATATTGCATTTATCACCCGTTTTCAGCACCGGGAACATCACTGATTTCTTCCAGCATTCTGGGAAAACTGCTTGTGTAAGGGACAGATTAAAAATTATTCTTAAAGGCGCGCAGAGAACATCAGCGCACTTTATTAAAATAATTGCAGGAATTCCGTCAGGACCGGGCGAGGTTGAAGGCTTCATTTTCCTAAAACCAGCAATAATATCTGCATCATCAAATACACAGCTTCTCATTGGCATCGTTTCAGTGGAGACATCTCTTAACGCGTCTTCAATTTGTTGTTGGCTAGGCATTACGTCGTCGAACACACTGCTGAAGCGTTTGGCAAACAGGTTGCAGATTTCTTGGGTAGAACTTGAAGAGTCAGTGTCCAAAAACATGGTTGACGGCAGACCACGTTCTTTCCGTTTCTCATTGACAAACGACCAAAAACGTTTGGGGTGGGTTTTTAATGCATTTTCTGTACGCAGTATATACCGACCGTAGAGCGTTCGAAGATAAGATTTATACCTGGAGCTTGCGATTTTGAACCTTTGTTTGGTAAACGAGTTGCGATTATTGGAATATTTCCTTAGGGCTCTGGCACGGTTTTGCTTCAAATATCGAAGACGACTATTAGACCAAGGTGGTGACACTCGTGGTCGACGGTTCGGAACAAATCTCGAGAAGAGTTGTGTGAGGGTATCATTAAAAAATCGCAAAGTATCATCAACATTTACCGCACAGTGCACTGGTGACCAGTCAACACATGAAAGAGCCATTTTCAAACTATCAATGTCAGCACGTGCGAAGTCCAATGTTTGGTCGTCAAGCGGGTCGATAAAGCGTGTGGGAGCCGAGCAGTGTAGACGCGCTAAAAGCGGTGGATGCAGAGGATCAACCGAAATAAGCGCTTCAGGAGGTTCTTCAAGCTTACACAATGTTACCGCATCTTCGTCTACAAAGCACAAATCAAGTATTCGATTCATGCAATTCCTCTTTAGGTTAAGCTGTTTCATGTTGAGCACTGACATATTGTCGATAAGGGTATGACTAACAGATGTTGAATCTGTGGGCTCTAGATCGGTAAAACCGGAAGAAGTAGCACGCCAGCGGAGGTCCGGAAGATTGAAGTCGCCGAAAATTAGATGTATGTCATGCACATTAAGTGATAAAGATACAGAGGAGATAGAACTACTGAGCTTCTCGACGACGGGATGGTTCCTCGACATATCGGGAGGAATATAAGCTACACCTAAGCATACGAACCGCTCGATGCAGTGAATGTTAACCCATAGATGCTCAAGTTCATGGTCAATCTGAACCTGACACGGTGACGAATGGAATGAGTTCTTGATCGCAATGAGAACACCGCCTCCTCGTGTTCTACCAGTCGCTTCCGGGTTGCGGTCTTTCCTGTATACGTTGTAGCTGTGACCGAATAGTTGCATCGAAGTAATTTCGTCGTTAAGCCAGGTTTCTGTTAAGATGATGACGTCATATTCGTTGTCTATTACCGCGACGGCGAAATCGACGATCTTCGTTCTTAATCCTCTCACTTTTTGATAGTAAATACTGAGGGATTCTGCGCATGTCGAAGGAGCTTCGATGTTCACACTCGAGTGTGGTGAAGCGGAACCAGTTGTAATATTTGGCAGGTTGTAGCTATCTGTTTGTGCCGTTGGAAGTTGAACAGAGCCATGTTGACGTTGGAGAGTAGAGCGCGTAGCAACCTGAGTGCAGTGTAAAGGGTCACACAGAGACAAACTGTTACTACAATTATACTTGCCTGTGCAAGCATGATGGAAGACCTCCATTCCACCAACAACCACAGGACCGAGACGACTATGATGAGCGCTGGCTGCAAAAGGCGCGACTGGGTTGAGGTTCATGGAGGCTTCCAAAATGCTTTCTACGGTGCGTCTCGATTTGATGTCGTCTGAGTTAAAAGTTGCATTTAATTCCTGTTCCACTGCTAGTTGCTATGCACCATAATCAATAGTGACTTTCTTCTTATTTTTCAGACTCTGATACACGGGACATTTTTCACTCCATACTGCGTGGTCAGCGCAAGCAGAATCTTCATTTTTATGCTTATGGCAATTTGCGCATTTGAGAGACGTTGAAACGCACTGTTTTGCCGAGTGGGCATCAGCACACCGTGGACAAGTTTCAGTGTTTTCTTTGCATTCCGATGCTTTATGGTTAAAACCGCAACATTTGAAGCACCTGAAAACATCCAGACCATCGAGCGCTCGACAGCTCTCCCAGTTGCACAGTAGTTTCCCCTTCTCCATTATTTTATGGTATGTCACTGCGTCCACCTCAAAAATTGCATTATACTTGCAATCCGTTTCTTTAGTTGCAGCATAGCACTTACGCAATTTAAAATGGCTCATATCACATAAAAAGTGGTTGTCTTGCAATAATGTTTCTCTTAACTTTTGTTCTCCCATTTTCTCACTCATGCCCAGCAATTTCACTGTAGGTTTTGGTGGTTCAGATTTTTGCACATCATATAAGTCGCCCATGCTCTTAACTACTCTGCCTTTCAGCTCATTTACAGATCGTTCGTTAAGTAATTCAATAACTGCAGCCCCGTCTTGTCGCGTTTTCACATCTTGAATATCCAGAGATTTACGATCCACTTTTTCCTTCAAAACCTTATTTATACTCGACACATCGTCTTGGTTTCTAGCTTTTATCACGAGTTTAGGATTTGGTTTGTTATTTCTAACTGCCTTTGTTGTCCCACACTGATCTTGTCTTTTATTCATCTTCACAACTTCCGCGAATGAACCCACCAAACTTGACTTAGGCGTTTCCTCCACAGCCTCAAGATTTTTGCCGTTGCTTCCAACTCCGGCAGCTTCCGAGGGTTCAACTAATTTGCGTTTCTTCGCGGACCGTAGAACTCGACCAGGTGTCACATTCTCACTAATATCACTCTTTAATTTCGCAGAGACAATTTTGGTACATTCTTCTCTTACAATTTTTCTGACTTTTGTTTCGAAATTTTCCACAAAATCGAGCACGCACTGTAGTTTATTCATCTTTGATACCACATCATTCATAGTTTTTTCAAATATTGCTCTATCGTCATAGCCGTGCAGTGCGAAGCAGACATCGCAAACGTACACAGCATTTTTGTTTTTCTGCAATACTTCAATTTCTTCCTTAGGAATAAGGATTTATCAAGCCAATGTGATTTGATGTGCCGCAAAATGAATTATCTCAAAATATAAAAATGTTCCCCGGGACCTGGTAGTGGGTGTTCCGGAACCGACGCAGAAGTAGCCATCAGTCAACAAATATTCCCCAACATACCTTGGGTGCTAGTTTTTGGCCATAGCTTTCAAACGAGGTAAAGAAAACGAAATTCGGATTGAAAATGGATGAATGAGAGCAATTCAAAACTTGGGTCGTTTTCGACCCCAATGCATAATATGTAACTTTTTTCTAATGCATTAGGAAGGTTAAGGGGGTATCCATAAAGTACGTCACGCTTATAGCGGGGAGGGGGGGTTGACCTAATCGTGACGATTTATGACGTAGGGGGGAGGGGGTATGAAGTTATGTGACGTCACATGAAAAAAAAATCAAATGGAAAATTCATACCAAATCATACCTTGTTGGTCGAACTTTTTCTGTAAAAATAGGAAATCATGAATCGCAATGTTTCACAAACTGCTAGGGCGTACCTCAAGGGAGTAACCTGGCGCCATTACTTTTTTCGTTATTCTTCAACGACGTCTTAGGCCGATTTCTTATCTATGCTGGCGACCTCAAGCTCTTCCTTATCGTACGTTCGACAGCAGATTGCATTGAACTACAGCAGCATTTGAATGATTTTCATGACTGGTGTTCCCGAAACCTCCTGGTCTTGAGTGTATCTAAGTGCTCTGTGATCTCTTTTTCACGTAGGAAAAATTTTATTCTTTGGAATTATACTCTTTCTGAAGAGCAACTCAACAGAGTGACAGTAATAAAAGACCTTGGGGTACTATTGGACACACAAATGTCTTTTGGAAATCATTACTCGCATATTATAGCACAGGCGAACAGAAATTAGGGATTTATCGTAAGAATTGCCAAAGATTTTAATGATCCATACTGCTTACGAGCATTGTATTTCTGCCTTGTTCGTTCTGTATTGGAATCCTCAGCTATTATATGGAGCCCATACGCGCAGTTCAATCAAGGTTCCTGCGCTATGCTCTAAGACATTTGCCTTGGCAGAACCCAGTAGAGGTACCACCATACATTGATCGTTGCCGCTTGCTCGACATGAATACGCTGGCCAGTAGAAGGGACATTTCCAGAGCAGTTTTTGTTGGAAAGCTGCTACTAGGGGAAATCGACTCGCCTTTCATCCTATCTAAAATCAATATTAACACTCCGCCTAGAAGCCGAAGAACATGGGACTTTCTAAGACTGCAATTCCAGCGTACTGAATACGGCCAAAACGAACCCATAAGGGCGATGAGTTACTTATGTGTCCATGTCCGCCGGTCCGGCAGAACAAAGGGATGAAATCAGAGATCTCCACTGCTGACGGTTACCCGCCATGGCTTTTACCTGTCGCCAGGACAGGTTCTCGTCTACAGCCCGGATGTCGTTGGCTAAGCTCCGTCGCCATGAGCCTCTGGGTCTGCCTCTTCTACGCTGTCCTTGTGGATTCCAGTCGAGTGCTGCTCTGCAAACCTCGTTCGCTTCTTTCCTCAAGGTGTGTCCGATCCACTTCCACCTACGCTCACGAATTTCTGTGGCTATCGGCCGTTGATGACACCGACGATGGAGTTCCTCATTGGATATCCAATTATCAGGCCACCAGGCACGAATAATATATCGCAGGCACCGGTTAATGAATACCTGCAGTTTTTGCGTTGTCTCCGCTGAGACGCACCACGTTTCGCAGGCATAAAGCAGTACGGATTTAACGTTTGAATTAAAGATTCGGGTTTTCGTACGTAGAGTGATCTGGTTTGAGCGCCAAATGTTTCGCAGACCTGCAAAGGCACCCCTGGCCTTCTTGATCCGTGTGGCTATATCAGTCTTGGTACCACCACGGGCGTTGTTTGGCTACCGAGATATTGAAAGGCGTCTACCTGCTCAACTTGTTGTCCCGCTACTGTGAAGTTGGTGGAATTGTCAGTGTTCACTACCATAGACTTAGTTTTCGCTACATTGACTGTGAGACCTGCTGCCTGGGAGCTCTCGGAGAGGTCATCTAACTTGCTCTGCATATCGTTTCGGCGTTGTGCGAGCAAGACAATGTCGTCGGCAAGGTTGAGGTCATTCAGCTGCTCCATCGTTAGAGGATTCCAAGGCAATCCTCGATTTGGTCTACTGTCAATTGCTCCAACTAATATCTCATCCATAACGATCAGAAACAGAAGCGATGATAAAATGCAGCCCTGTCTCACGCCAGCAGTAACCCTTACGGGGTCGGACAAGAAGCCGTCGTGCAAAACCTTGCACAACAACGCCTCGTACTGAGCCTCGATGAGATACACTAGCTTATCTGGAACTCCTCTACGCCTAAGTGCGCCCCAGATGATTTCGTGGTTGAGTCGGTCGAACGCCTTTTCGAAGTCAACGAACACCAGCAGAAGAGAGTCCCGGAATTCGTTGATCTGCTCCAATATTATTATTATTGTTATTATTATTGGTCTTTATTATTCGTAACTTAAGACAGTGTCTTGTAATGTCACATCGTGTAAAAGGTAGAATGAGTGTCACGTAAACTATTAAAAAAAAATTCTACTGTACGTTTTTTAACATTAATCATAAAGCTCATTGATTGAAGTGCTCAATACATTTCCTCTTAAATGCGGTATGAGATATTTCCAAAGTTAAGTCATTTGGCAAACAGTTCCAATAGGATACACCTCTGACGAAAAAGGTATCACTGTATTTTGAGGTGTTATGGCGACGTAGAACGAATTTGCGGCATCGAGTACTTCTGAAAGGCTGAAGTTTGTTGAATAAATAGCCTGGTTCCTTGTTATCAATTAGCTTGTGTAAAAATAAACAGCATCTCATACGCCCATAGTTTTCGAAAGGACATCCAATTAACAGTTTATGTAAGTGGGACACACTAGAGAGTCGACTGAGGCCAAAAACAAAACGAGCGCACATATTTAAAGCTACTCTCAATTTAGATAAAATTGACGCAGATGCCTCCGAGAGTAGAAAGTCACAAGCAACAAAGTACGGAAGGATTAAGCTTTTAAAAAGTTTCAATTTTATAATGGAGCTGCAATTCATAGCGGTTTTATGCAGGGATCGTAAAGCAGCATGTATTTTGCCACATTGCGGAGCTTGCTGCCGCCAGAGAGTAGCGTCGATCTTCTCCTGGATCCGGTTGAGGATTACCTTACAGAGTACTTTGAGAGTAATACAGAGCAACGTGATGCCACGCCAGTTACCGCATTCCGTTAGGTCTCCTTTCTTAGGGACTTTGACCAATATGCCCTGCATCCAGTCCACCGGAAAAGTTGCGGTTTCCCAAATATTGCTGAAAAGCTGATGCATCATCTGGGCTGACAAAGATGGGTCAGCTTTGAGCATTTCGGCTGAAATACGATCTATCCCTGGCGCTCTATTGGATTTCATACTCTTGATGGCTGCTACAATTTCATCCAGCGATGGCGCCTCCGAGTTCACGCGATTTATTCGACGAACTGTAGGCGTCGTACGCTGCTGGTTTTGGAGTTCGTCCAGGCTCTCTTGTCCCGCCTACAAGCACGTTTAACAGCCCTCTCCAGCTCGGCGTATCGTTGACGGGCAGCTGTCTTAGCCGATCTGGTCCACGCTCGCTCAATGCCGGCTTTCGTCTCTCTCCGCTCGTCGATCTTCCTCCAAGTTTCATCCGAAATCCACTCCCTCCGCCCACTGCGCGCTTTGCCGAGGGTTTCATCACTGGTCGTGATGAAGGCGTTCTTGATGCCGGTCCATTGCTCTTCGACGGTTCCACCAGATGGCAACTCCGAGGCTCGAGATTCAAGTTGTTCAACAAAGGCCCTTTTCACCTCAGGATTCTCCAATCGGCGGACGTCGTAGCGGCACCCAACTTTCTCCTCCCGTCGTTGGACACGTGCGACGCGCAGACGTGTCTCAGCGATAACAAGATGATGGTCGGATGCAATGTCAGCGCTGCGTTTGTTGCGTACATCAAGAAGGCTCCTTCTCCATTTCCGGCTGATGCAGATGTGGTCGATTTGGTTTTCTGTTCGGCCGTCGCGGGAAACCCACGTGACTTTATGTACTGGTCTATGGGGGAAGAGCGATCCACCAATGACCCTGTCGTTATTACCACAGAATTCTGTAAACAGCTCCCCGTTTTCGCTCATCTCTCCTAGGCCATGGCGTCCCATGACGCGTTCAAGGTCCGCATTGTTTGAGCCAATCTTCGCATTGAAGTCGCCCATGTGAATTTGGATGTCCCTTTTCGGGATTTTCTCAACCACGGTGTTCAGCTGGCTGTAAAAGCTCTCTTTCTCCTGCAGGTCGGCAGCATCTGTTGGCGCATAGCACTGGATTGCCGTACCCAGCTAGCATTTTCATATGCATAAAAAAGGTAAAAATCAGCATTACGTACAGATATACATGCTAAATAAATCGTATTTCATGCGCAAAATTGGCATATCTGAACTATTTTGGAGGCGATATACGTGATTACGAATAATTTTGAGCGTTACGACTATATAAGTATTTTTATACGATAATATCCGATTAAGCGCGAGTCGCTCCGTACTATTCTACGATTTTGTGCTGAAAATCGTATGTATGTCAGTCATTATCATTATATACGACAGAAAATCAACTTGATCCCGCCTTTTCCAGCTTTAGTTACGATTTCGAGTTTGTTAGGAGATATTTACGATAGTTTTCGTACATTGATATACGAGTTGGTGCTAGCTGGGTAAGGTTCCTAACCCGTGTTCTAAATCTGGCAACGATTATTCGCTCATTTATTGGTTCCCACTTCATCAGGGCCGCACGTGCCCCTGGGCTCAGTAGGAATCCAACTCCTCTTTCTCGAGTAGCATTTTCACCTCGTATGCCAGAGTAGAGCAAGACTTGCCCGGATGATGTCCTGTGTTCGCCAGTACCCGGCCAGCGGACCTCGCTCAGCCCCAGGATTTCAAGCTTCATTCGGCTAGCTTCCCTTGCAAGTTGAGCCAGCTTGCCCTGCTGGGCAAGGGTCAGTATATTCCATGTTCCGATTCGTGTCCATGTTTTCATGCTAAAGGTCGTTGCCAATAATCCGGAGAGATTTCTTCTTTCATTTTCATTAACTTTTTGTGTGTTCTGGTACAGTAGGCTGTTAACCTAAGGTCCTTATCCCGCTGATGGGGCTGCCATCTTAAGCCGAAGAGCGGCGATACTATTGGAGCATCATCCTCGTTCATCAGTGGCCGCTCAGCTGTGAGGATGTGTAATGACTCCCACGCATTCAAATGTGATGATTTTCGTACATTTTTTAAAAGTTTAGCACTTTTTCAGTTTATCACATGTTCACTGCTAATGGCATGCATTGCCACACTGGAGTCGTTAGTACGTTTATTCCTGATCTTGTTTCCTGATCTTGTTTCCTTAATTCATTATTTGGGAGCTTCGAATAATTTGGTGGCTTTTGAATATCAAGTTGTTCAAAAATAAATTGAAACGCGACGTCTGGCTCATACAATGAAACACTTTTACTGCAAAGTTACTCTACTGTGCGTTAAACGGGTTCAAGAGCTATAATTATTTGACCCACAATTTCACTCTCTTCATTGTTAGTAGTTGAAGAATCTCGTCGGCATTAACACCAAGTTGTTTTTCTAAGAGTTTTATCATCTTTTATCAAATTTAGTTCTTATTCGAATAAGGAGTTGGAAAAAACAAGCAGATTAGAAAATACCGGAAATACCGGTTTTTTGCCTTTCCAAAACCGGTATTTCGGTATCCAAAAATTGGACGATAATACCGGTTTCGGTACTACCGGTACTACCGGTACTACCGGTTAGACAGCCTTAGTCCCTATGCATTCTTAATGGTGTAATATACATGCCAAACACTCAAACAACATGTGTTTGTTCGAAACTATTCGAGAAATTCGGAAAAATAGAGCTACTCTGCTAATGGTTTCATAGTTGATGTAACTCCCCGCATAATCAACCAGCACAGTAACCTGTTTTTTAATAGTTGTACGCCAGGTTATGAGAATAAACGTTCAACAAACAGTATGTTTATTCGCCCAAGCTGGCGTATGCATTTTTTAAACACAATACACAATACGGGAAATGAACCATAAAACCCCATCAGCCCTCTTTTGATTGATAAACTCTACTGAAATGACAGACTGTTTGATTGAAAAAATTTACAGTAAAGATTATGTGGCTTCAAATGTTTTTCACGATAAAAATGCGTTTTCTCAACAATCGTGGTGTTGGTCGTTACGTCAACTATGAATCTATGGGCAGTGCATATGAAACGCTGTACCTCGCAACAGCGGGTTATACATGTCGGGAACTGTCCAGAAAAACTATAAGTATGCTGCGAAAAAACGTTGGGGATAAAAAGTATGTTCAACAACGTTGCAATAAAACGATCTCTATTTTTTAAATCATTGCACAGATCGTTAACTAATAGATTAAAGATTAATTTAGACAGAGTTGGACATCGCTAATTCGCTAATTCACTAATTCGCTAACCGACCAATCGAGAAACGCTAGTTACACTTTATAATTTATATTTAGACTAGTCGAATTGTTGCTGGTCCATAATTCCAAATGAAGTGCCGCTGTTTATTTTAAAAACAATAAACTGTAAATCATTTTATCCATTATAATAGGTTTCGATCTTAGTCTAAGTGAGAAAAGCTGTGTAATATATACAAATTAGTAATGATTTGTACAGTGATAGATTACATTGCAAGTTGTTGCGATATGTTCAAAAATTAACAGCGATTACAGAGTAATTGCTGGTTAATTAGCAAATTCGATCACAATGATAAATGCGTAGACTAATCTCAAGTTTTTAGTCTTGACCTTGGAATGAGGTCATACATATATTAATATTTTTTTGAAACGATGGTTCTACAATTGATGAAGGGACGGTACGGGAAAGAAATGAAAATTTTTTGGTGAAGGAGGGGAAGAGCGGAAAGGAAGGGGGGGTGGTATAGGTAGCTATGCTTGACAAGTAGTCATTTTGACTCCTACCTTTTGTCCAATGCTGGAAGGTGCATGAGTCGAACCAAGCTGTAATCTGAGATTATAACCGGATTCGAACCCACAACACCCGCCAGGGCATGTGGTTCGCTGGTACTTGTACCTTTGAACTATAGAGGCGCTGGTCCAGCTCTTCCCCTCCTTCACCAAAAAATTTTCATTTCTTTCCCGTACCGTCCCTTCATCAATTGTAGAACCATCGTTTCAAAAAAATATTAATGCGTAGTCAGGTGAAAGTCCGTTGCTGTTGATGCCAGGTTCAAGCCATGCTTCCGCGAGGACAAGCACATCCTGATGCTCCCAATTGTAATACAGTAAACGCACCTTGCGTAAACCTCTGACGTTCTGATAGTACATGGAAGGTGTGCGGTCTTATATACGAACCGCTACGATGGGCATGAGACTAGTTGCTTGAATCAAGCCGAGGTATCTGAATGTTATAATAACGAATATACTTACCCACTATTATTACTGAACTTTTATTTGATTCCATCCGCAACCATTAATCGAAAGGGGAAACATCTCCAAATTGCAACCACACTTTGATTTGAGCAAATGTAATTTCATTTTAGTAATTGTTTGCACACTTGACAGTCTAATATCAATAAACAAAATTGGGACAATTTAAATAAATTGGTTCTTAATGTGGAAGCGATTTAAATCATTTGTTCAATTTACCCACAGTTGATTTATCTACTGTAAACTAGGTAATAAAATCAACAAGACAGAAACTCGTCTCTGAAACGTTTTCAACGAGTAGACTAAAACAGCCCCCGTGGAATTTCCTGATTGCAATTTTAACTTTTCTAAGTATACAACAATTACATTATTACAACACCTGTTTCAGCATGCTCCAGTTACAGTGGTCCGTAACGTAAGTTAAGTTGAAAATGCAAAGCCATTACACACATTGCTTAATTGCTGTATAATGAAAATAGAAAAACATTAACTTGAACATGCGAAGTGATTAGAGTCTAAAGGGTTTTACGACGGATGTCAGCGAAATCATTACCGTAAATTGTTTCCAGTTGTTTATTACGTTTAACTAAATAGAATAGAAACGTTAAAAAATCAGAGGGGTTGTGTATAAGACACGACCGCATATTCAACGTAGGACTGCGCAAAGTTAATGTAAAGGTGCGTTTAGAATGGGCAATTTTGGCTAGGTTGGGAATGCGATATGTTGCTAGTTTTTGCTCAATGTTGCTTCTGTCGCCACCTGCACATTTGTGGTACGCCGCCATAGTTACTTGGAAACATCAGCAACAGTTAGGAACAATTGCATGCCACTGGTTGTCAATCTAGACACACATTACTAAAAATACTTATGAGAAAATTGATTGCTAATGGAAATCATAATACTCTTCATTGACAGTTATGATGGTTCTGAAAAGAACCATTTTGAAAGTTTAAAATTGACTGAAACGATTGGATTGGCTACTTTTTGCTGTAGAGAAAAAGCATAGTGTTAGCATTACAAAAACATTATATTACATTACATATTGCAGAACTTCGCATCGTGTAAATTATAAACAATCTGGCACATGCTAAACCGTTATTTAGAGCAGCGTGGGGTCGAAATCAGACATCATGATAATGCTGATAATTTAAGTTTTCTGTTTGACACTGTGAATTAAAGTAATGTATGGTATAATCATAAATGACATTCTTTTTCTTACATCTGATTTCCAGTGGCAACATTATCGAGTTGATGTCGCTTGTCCGAATATTTCAACTGGATTGTTTAAAGGGTTCAATGGAAGAAATCACATTGTCTCTGGTTAAGATAGTGGTGAATTAACACTACAGAGTAACAATTATTACAAAAATTGATTTGGCTAATCAGAAACTTACTAGCCGTTAAAATCAGGTACAAGGTGTCATCTCCTTACCGGTTGGTAAGGAAAAGCTTCTGGCACTAATGTCGATATGAAAATAGCTTCATTCATTCGCTGAGCGCAAGGATATCTGCCTGTCTGAGAACCGCATCGGTTGAAATATCTGCTGAATGTGCGTGCGTTTAGACTCTGTACATTCAGGCTCAGCAGTACAGCAAAATGGCTTACGTTAGATATAAATTCTAGAAGTTCAGTACCTAACGCTACCAACTTGTGGTTTTCCAGGCGCCTAAGTTCCGTCCGTAATTCCTGGATTCTCGGTGATGCAGTTCCCTTGGCATGGTAAAACTTAAAAATGCCTCTGTTATTCGTCAAGTACAATCCTTCAGTCGATGTAACTCTTGACATTCCCACGTACACCAACTGCTGTTTCTGTCCCTTGCCATACTCGTACGAGATTTCAGAAAATGTGCCGCCTTGACTCTTGTGTACAGTAAGAGCATTCGCACCTACTAAAGGAAATTGTATACGTTTGCACTTAATGCTACTACTTAGCCTAATATTTGCAGATCGCTTTTCAATAGGTGTCCAATCGGGCTGAAGAACGTCATGCTTAGAGTACACAGCGCGCCTCGATTTGAACCGCAAGACCTTTCCAATGGAGTCGTTTTCAAATTTGAGCAATGATAATAAAGCACAGGTTGCGAGTATTTCACATATTAATTAATACCTACATTATTTTTTATAATATTCTATCCGGCAAGTTGAAAGCATGGAATGGTATATCCATAAACAAGCCGAAAATGTTTGATGACTGATCCCGTACCCTACATTTTTACATCTTTTCGGCTTCTATAGGACTCACCTATTACGTTAGGCGATACGCTGGCCTCTACGTGCGCCGGAGCGGTCACCTCACGCAACACTTCAACGTTGGAGGGACCAGCTATTTCGTGCGATGCACCATCTAACGATGTATTGCCCACTTCAGAATACATTGAACCACTACGATTTCCTTTTCTTCTCAAATGGTAGAATTTACAGTGCTCTGCCACCTTCAACGCTGGCCTCTTGCTGGTCCAGTTAATAATGCCTGCTCACGGACTCGCTTGCGGTATTTACGCATATATTTTGCTTGAAGCAATTGAGACAGTGTAGAATCAGATGCACAAAATCACTCACTTTAATTGATTGTATGTTATTAATAACAATTTCATATGGTAACTATGGCGACGATTCAACGAATACTGTAGGGAATTTGGAAAAATTGTTCAACTTTACGTGAAAATTCCAGAAGTAATATACAAAATACAATTTTCTAATAAAAACTATACAAAAGGCTGATATTTTGTGATTCGAATGGTATGCAAACCATAAAAATATATTCAGAATTGGCTGAGCTATAAGCGTTCAAAATCTATCACTTTGTCGTGTCGCGGTCATTTTTGCTTCTCCAACGTGCCACCCTATTAAAGTAAGACGTAGTCCTACGTCAAAAAGATAAAATATCTGTCTCAAACAGGCCTGAAAACCTTTTTATAACAGGAAAGGGCTGTTATTTGTTTTATTGTTGTCATTTTCTCGAACTGCCATGGCTACAAATGATAGGTTAGTGACATAACAACTGTTAAGCAATTTATTACTTTGCGAGCTAGTAAATTAACAATTGTGCAACCGAGTGTCTGTTGGTTTAAAAATTATAATAACTGTTATTAACTTCGCAGCTTGTTCATTAAAACATGGCACATTGCTGAATGATTACAGCCTCTTGGTTAGCGAGTGGTCGAGCTACGGTGCTGCTGGTCTAACAAGCCAACCGTCGTATGTTCGATTCTCGGCTGGGCGGTGCTGCTATAGATAGAGTCAGTAGGATCGTTGCACATGAAAAAGAAGCGTCAAGTCTTAAAGACGGTTTAAGCCTAAGGCAAGAAGTAACGAAATCTTCAGATCTAACAAAATCGAAGGACTAGCAATTCGACTGGTTTAAGTTCAATAATCCCACTTTTTATTTCCTTTTTCAAAGACAAGAATCGGGAACCTTTTAACGTTGATAGTGAGATAAAAATACAAATCACTTCTACTCAGCGATTTGTTCTGAGCCGAATCACTTTAGTATATTGCGATGAACTACGTATTTTACGAGGTTGTGAATTAAAAGTAAACGATAGTATACCAAAATCCATTAACCGGTAAGTGACTTAAAGTTCTTAACCCGTTGCGACCTCAAGTTTCGTATACGGGAAATTGATATTCTGCTTTAATTTTTAGGATTTTGATTAATTTACAGTTTATTATTTCACATAAGTTTGTTTCAATTCTGTATTTCAAAGCTGTTATATTTTGAACCGTTGGATTTGAGAACTACAGCAATCTTCGAAAAAATCATGTTACCTCCTAGGCATACAATGGGCTAATGTATCAAGATTCTCTCAAAAGGTAACCATCATCGAGCGTCGTGGTGGGCAAGCAAACGGCAAGCCGTTTGCTCATGTGTCCTCCAAAAGCTGAAATCTTCACTTCCATCATTTTGCGCTGATTTCTACAAATAGCCATTCCGCAACCCACTTTACACTACATTGTTTTTGATTAATTATACAATGTCAGTCGTTGCTACATAAAATGGCCATTTAGCGGGCATAACAAAAAGATCTTGAATGTCGGAAAAATTGCCTCCATTTACCTACGTGTGCGGAGCTTTGCGATTCTGCTCAGTCGAACTTTTAATCCGATAGGGTCCAATCGTTTTTGGATGCAATGAACGGTCCGGTCCGGTTAGTCGCGTGTAGATCCGCTCGCACCCATGGCCTTCACCGGTCAATTATTCAGACTAGCGTTCTCCGGTAACCGAAGATGACCTACGGCTACCGGAGCTTTAAATGTTCAAGCACCTAATTCGCTGGACCAAAAAATACGCTTCGAGTGTTTGCGATGCTATTCCGAAACAGTTCACTGGTATGTTATTTTATTTTCTGACTTACCGTCATAAAAGACGCGCACGTGAAAGGAAGTAACCTTCAGGGGGCCGAATTTCCGTCTGACATACTGTTACACGAGTGCACAATTAAAATTTATTGAAGCAGTTCAAATCTTTGTCAGTTTAGATGTTGATCTCTACCGTTCGTGATGGCAGCATGACAGTGCAAAATTGTGCATCATGTCGATGCTCTGTATGCAGTTGTTCGTGGCCTGTGCAAGTCTTTTTTTCGCAAATATCATCGTGTGGCGGTCATCGAAAGCCGCGGTACCGCGGCGCCGGTCGTGAGGCTGGTGTTACACCCCTGCTACCCTGGTTTTAACATTTTGAACATGATTTCAGCTTCAGAAACTAAGAAATGTTAAATTGGATCACTTTACATTTGCAGCAAATTTGATAAAGATTAGCATTAATTTTCATTCCACCAGCAAGCAACGACACGACGTGTTGGCGAATCTGACTGACCGGAGAGAGCATGCTGGGGGTGCCTACCTACCTATTGTTAGTGACGACAACGCCGACGTGTTTTATGTGAGAAAAATAGTTCTCGCGTGCACCAACATTTCTGCCCCCGTCGTCGTTGGCCCCAAGTGATGTGTATGGTATATGGAGACAGACGATTCTGTTGAATTCATTTGCGTAGTACAACTCACCAGTACGATGCTGGGTGAATTTATTATGAATGTTGATCTTTCTGCTGGTGCTCGCTGGTGGGAAAATGAGCGGCAGTTTGTTGTGTTAAGCTCTAACGCCCTGTCGTGTCTAATGCCACAGTTTTACTATTTTTATACAAGAAAAAATAACTTTTGCAAAAAATAAAAAGTTTGCAGTATTTATTTTTTTAATTTTATTTCTTTTCTTTTACCTATTATCTATCTATCTTGGCGTGCCTAGGCTAGGGCACACTGGGGTACGTACCCCACATTTTGTTTTAAGTTTAATGTTGTTACATGCTGATGATCCATTATAATTCATTAAATCAAAGCTCTCTGATTATTGCATTTATACTGTTCTTTTAAACTAAATTATATATTTAGTGACTAGCTTTTATAAATATCGTTATTTTTCAAAATATCTTGTAGTTTGGGTCGAAGCATCTGGAAATTTTGTTAGATGGGAAAGTGTCATCTTCTTCAATCTACGGTGGCCACAAAACACCACTAACTAACATAAAATGATACAACACTAAACTAACTGACACAAAAATATGCGAAAGCAATAAAAATTACGCATATAAGTGACATACATTTGACGTAATTATATAACAAAAATCATAAAGATTACAATAGTACTATAAAAATGGCACAAAAATATGCAGGAACAACAGGCAAATGATTCAGGAACAATACAAGAAGCAAGTTTTTTGGAGCGTCTTAGTAGAATACGAAACCTGAAATTAAATAAATAGAAAACTTGCAATTTAATTCTACTAGGTATGTATATATATTTATTCTTGACAGATACGTATTTCGCCTGCGACTTGCAGGTTTTCTCAGTGTCTGTTTTCGAACAGGTACTGGTATAAAGGTACAAAATGGACCTCAAAAACTCTCAAACGAATATGAGAATTGTTACAAAAACAATAATTTAAAAAAATTATTAAAAAACATCTTAATTTTATGGCAAAAATGAAACATGAAAAAAAAATTACACTAAAATGATGCATTGCACAAAAATGACGCAAATAATGACTGGAAAGCAATGCAAAAATGACCTAATTGAGATGCCTTTAACCTATGCCTAAAAATAACAAATACATTATGCAAATAATTATTAAAAAAATATTCGGATGGGTTTATTCTCAGGCCCCTCATTACCCTTCCTTCATGCTTAATTCTATATTATCCTGATATGACCTATTGACAGTGAAAAAATGAGACCCTTATAGTCAAATGCACTGGTTAGCTGTGCCAGGGATGGCTATAATTGGGGTCAGCGCTGTCATGTGGAACGAGGTGGGTAAAGTAGAGAAAGCATTGAAGGAAGGGTAAAACCCATAACACACAAGCACGCATAAAAATGAATAAGTATCTCGCTCACTCAATAGCGATTATAGAAAAGAAATGCAGTGCGGGTCATACAGCGAACACCCGGGCGATATCACAATAGATCAATGATACTGGTCACAGTGATGAGTCCAAAGGAAAAAAAAAACACCAAACCAATGCAAACTTCTTTTAGACTACATTCAAATCCTTTTTAGACTTCTTTTAGACCCCTTTCAGACTAGTTTTAGGTGTTTTTAGAATTCTTTAAGTCATCTTACAGATTCCTTCTCAATTTCCTTCTGGCAATTTTTGAATTCTCTTTGACCTCTTTTAGAATTGATTCAGATTTCTTTTAGAGCAGACTTCTTAAGAGTTCTTTTAGATATCTTTTATACTGCTTCCAAACTTCCATCAGATTTATTCCATATTAATTTTAGACGTATTTTAAACTTATTTTGGACTTTATTAAGACTATCTTTAAGCTTCTTTTAGACTTCTTTCTGGTTGCTTTTAGACTAGTTTTAGGCCTAGTTTTGACTTTTTTTTAGACATTCTTCGGACTGGTTTTAGACTTTTTAAGACTTATTTTAGACTACTCTTGGACTTTATTAAGAGCTCTTTTAGGGCTCTTTCAGACTTGGTTTGGGATTATTCAGCATTTTTTCAACCATCTTCTAGACATCTTGTGGACATCTTTTAGACTGTTTTAGAATTCTTAAAACCTCCTGTTACACTTCATTTAGAACTCTTTCAGATTCCTGCCAGAATTTTTTAAAACTATTTTTAGAGATCTTTTCGATATCTTTTAGACTTCCTTTGGATTTCTGTAAGACTTGTTTTGGACTATTTTTACACTTTTTTACACTCTTACTTTACAACTTCTTTCAGATCTTTTCGGATTTTTTTTAGGATTCATTTAGGATTCTTTTAGTCTTTCTTTAGATTCCTGCCATACATCTTGAAAACTATTTTAAACGTTCTTCTAGACTTTTTTAAGAATTCTTTGAGGACTTGATCAGATTCGTTAGCAGTGATGTTAAAAACTCGAAATCTCAAAACTCATTAAAAAACCAAAATCAACTGTGAATCATGCCAACTTGATCCTATGCAGAAAAAGCTCACACGTGAGTTTTTCTGTTTTCGTAGCAAGAAGCACAAAACTCACACATATTTCTTCCCGTTTGATCATATTCTGCTTTGCTTCAACTGCTACCCGGAGCTATACATACAAATTCGTTGTTGAACAACATAGGCATTCTGTCGTGCGATACGTAACTGTGACTGAGCGTAAGAAAATGAATCACTAAATAAATCGTAAAGTTAAACTAAAACACACATTTAAACTGCATGTTTATCTAATTCTTCTAAGGCTTTTTACTTTCTAGTTAAGAAAATGTCGATTCCCGCGAAGGAAAAATGTAAATTCTGCCAATTTGTTTGCCACCTTCATTCTGCTAGTGTGCTAGCTTTTTTCGCAGCTGATGTTTTCTCTGGCTGTTAATTCTCTTTCGCTCTCTGGTTCGTTGTATGAAATACCAGCTGTGGAAGAAGTAAGCAAAACACTCACAGCTGAATTTGGTTCACGTCGCATAGCAACAGAGGCATCGCATATAATAGCGAGAGAAATTCACATGTGAGTTCGACGCTTCTGATCAAAGTTGAAATTTCTTGTGCTTAAAATCTCATTGAGTTTTTTGCTGCAATGCATTTTTCAACACTGTTCGGTAGGATGTTTTATTTGATTTGTTTTATTTTTAAGATTTCGTTAGTATTCATATAGAGCTTTGTCAGGTTCTTGCCAGTCTACTTAATGATACCAGCTAGCACCAACTCGTATATCAATGTACGAAAAATATAGTAAATACCTCTTAACAAATTCGAAATCGTAATTAAAGCTTGCTAAAGTGGGCCGAAGTTGATTTTCTATCGTATATAATGATAATAACCGACATACATACGATTTTCAGCACAAAATTGTATAGCAGTACGAAGCAAGTCGCACTTAATCGGATATTTACTTACTTACTTATGTGTCCATGTCCGCCGGTCCGGCAGAACAAAGGGATGAAATCAGAGATCTCCACTGCTGACGGTTACCCGCCATGGCTTTTACCTGTCGCCAGGACAGGTTCTCGTCTACAGCCCGGATGTCGTTGGCTAAGCTCCGTCGCCATGAGCCTCTGGGTCTGCCTCTTCTACGCTGTCCTTGTGGATTCCAGTCGAGTGCTGCTCTGCAAACCTCGTTCGCTCCTTTCCTCAAGGTGTGTCCGATCCACTTCCACCTACGCTCCCGAATTTCTGTGGCTATCGGCCGTTGATGACACCGACGATGGAGTTCCTCATTGGATATCCAATTATCAGGCCACCAGGCACGAATAATATATCGCAGGCACCGGTTAATGAATACCTGCAGTTTTTGCGTTGTCTCCGCTGAGACGCACCACGTTTCGCAGGCATACAGCAGTACGGATTTAACGTTTGAATTAAAGATTCGGGTTTTCGTACGTAGAGTGATCTGGTTTGAGCGCCAAATGTTTCGCAGACCTGCAAAGGCACCCCTGGCCTTCCTGATCCGTGTGGCTATATCAGTCTTGGTACCACCATCGGGCGTTGTTTGGCTACCAAGATATTGAAAGACGGCTACCTGCTCAACTTGTTGTCCCGCTACTGTAAAGTTGGTTGAATTGTCGGATATTGTCGTATATAAATACTTATATAGTCGTAACGCTTAAAATTTGTTCTAATCACGTATATCGCCTCCAAAATAGTACGGATATGCCAATTTTGCGCTTCAAATACGATTTATTAGCAAGTATATCTGTACGTAATGCTGATTTATATCTTTTACATAGGGGAAACAGCTGCAGGTTGAGACCAATTTTGTTGTTGGTCCATAAAACTCAATCAGAATGATTTAATCATCAGTGTTATACATCATTGGAAAGGTATTTCTATTATCTGTATAGAAAAAATTGCAAAATATTTCATTTTAACGGGTGACAACTAAAATTTAGGAATTTTTTTGAGGCCTCTGTACTCAACAACAAACGAGCTCAGAGAGAAATAGGAGTATGTATATGTTAGCTCTCTCTCTTTCTCCTCTTTTTGTTAATATATTTTGTTTTGTTTATGCTTGCCTTGTTTTGCTTGAAAAGACGCCGAAACAAGAAGCAGTTCGGGAGCGCGTTGTACACTTCTACGAACTGCGCCACAGAAATCTCGGCAAAAAGTATACGGTACAACATTTAAAAAGCGAATATGCTGCGGCTTCGACTGTTTATCATATCCTAAAATGCCCAACAACTATTCGCAAGCAAGGTAGTGGAGGACCAGCTAAACTTATGGACGCAGAACGACATCGTTCTGTTTGAAGTATGGCCAATACGTGTTTTGGCCGGTTAGAGCATCATCGCATTACGCCAAAAAACACAATCGTTCCTGGATACTCATTCGATCCCATTTTTACCCAAAAACCACGACCCGAAAAATGTGTCTCAGTGCACCCAGTCGAAGATTTCTTCGGGATTTTGAGTTCCTTGGTGTACAAAAATAACTGGAGAGCCACGAATTGCAAACAGTTGATTGGTAGAATCAAGAGATGCATTCGTAAAGTTGACATGACGGCCGTACAACGCTGCTGTTCGGACATCAAACGGAAGCTTCGCCGAATAGCCGATTACGGACAGTTTTCAGATGTACACTATTTTTTTCCAACAATGGATAATGTATCGTCAATTTCGATAAATCAGATCTTCTTCGTGTATCTTTGCCTTTTTTGACAGCGTGAGAAAAAAAATCCAAAATTTTAGTTGTCACCCGTTAGAAAAATAAAGATGTTATGGTCATTTCCATGAAGGTCCCAAAAAATTGAGCAAAAAATGTTGCTGCAGGTTGAGAAATTTTTCGTTCTTACAGCAATGAAAATTTAGATTAGCAAAAATTTAGATTTCTCAACCTGCAGCACAGCCAAGCCATTTTAACATAACGATTTTTTATATCATCACAATACATATGTAGGTAAATAGTCTTTGATGTTAAAGGGCACTTCAAAACTTATCAAATACATAAAAAACCCTAACCAATTCTTGAAGGAAAACAAAAAATATTGACTCGACAAAGTTTCAAATAAAATTGTTTTGCCATTTTTTTATATCTTTTACTCGGCTTACAAAGAAAATATGCATCTAGTTTCTTCTAAATCACATAGAATATAAGAAAAGGCTTAGGTTTTGATGTTTAGAGTAGGATTTGGGGCGCTATTTACATTCATTTAAAAATAATCGACCAGCTAATCGAAATTTTCTCAATCTGTAGCTGGTCTCAACCTGCAGTAGTCTCCCCTACATATGAAAATCCTAGCTAGGATTAGGCCATCGCAAATTATTTTTAAAGTTTTTGTCACCCCCTCCTTTGGAATTGGCTTTTTTTATAAAATCAATTGTCTGTGGGCCCAACAAGCCAGTCGTCGTATGTTCCAATCTCTACTGGGCGGTGCCGCTTCAAAGTTAATAGGATCTTTGCACTAGCTCCGTAATTTGCTGATGTTTTTTGATATGCTACATGACACATTTTTTGATGTCCTTCTATGAGAACCGGTTCCGGATTCATAGTATCCCTCCGTTCCGGCTGGCTGAATTCGGCCGAATTAATTCTAAAAAGCCACTTCCAAACCTGTAAAATATTAGACATAATAAAAACAACGTTATGCACAACTTTAACTTTGTAACAGAAGGAAATTAATGCATTGCGGTTATACAATCTCGAAATAGCTCTTCTAGTTTTAAAGACTTTTCTTCACAAAGCGCTTTGATGACTTGATAATAGCATGAATTAAGCAATTAGTATATTCACATTTATTTTTCAATGAGTACCTAAATGATTTAATCACAAAGATATCCCAGCTACAGCTGGAATATCTTCGTAGAATCAGCGCTCTCTCGGCTTTAACAACCTCGTAAAGTTTCTTGATTTAATCTGTACAATGTATTGCAATGGAAAGGAAAAAGTTGAAAACTTCTACTCTGAATGGCATCGAAATTAGCTAACTCACTTTCCATTTCTTCAGTAATATGTAAAACTAATAAAACTTTAACTGTTAACGACTTCGTGTTAATTTCCAAATAGATCAAACCATTAAATCTATAATTTAGAAGAACATAAACATGAACAACAAACTGGCAGTAACTTTTGTTGGCGCTCTCGTAGTCGCAGTCATTTTGAAATGCCCATAGCGTTTACAAGACTTCAGCGACTGTGATCTAATAAAGTTTAAACTATTAGCTCCTCAACTTTCACATTAGTGGATTGTTCGATTCGGCTTATAGAAAATGTTAAAAAAATGCATTTTATTGTATTTTTATAGATCAGTGCTCTCGTACCTTTGATAAAACCAGGGCAAAGGGGTGTGAAAAGGGAGCATGAATCGACTGTGACTGCCTGAATGCGTAGGTTTTTTGCATTTAATTTGAGTTGCAAAATAGTCATGTGACTGTTTTGCCGTTCTGATACATGGTGACCGGACGAGAGCCATAAATACGATAGCCATACGGACGGTTGCCATACGTACGAATGCCATATAGACGATTGCCATAATGTATGTTTGCCATAATAGACGGAAGCCATACAGACGAATGCCATAATGGACGGAAGCCATAATGTACGTTTGCCATAATGTACGTTTGCCATAATTCATATTTTTGGTTTGGAAACCCAGAACTACACTTCGACCAGTTCAAAGCTTAAAGGACCAGCGCGACCAAGTCGCAAGAGGCCTAACTGATTCAGATTAAAAAAGCGGCTTTGCGAATAGACTTAGACAGATGTGATTTCTGCGGGGGGCTGTCCTCCCGCAGTGGCCGGCACTTCCGACGGGAGCCATAATGTACGTTTGCCATAATCCATATATTTAACGTTTCCTAGATGATTCAGGGCGAGCCGGCCGCAGGCAACGGCGAGTGTTCGCCGGTGACCCGCCGTCGGAAGCGCCGGCCACTGCGGGGGGGCAGCCCCCCCGCAGAAATCACATCTGTCTAGGTCTATTCGTTTTCCTAGGTTTACCGTCCTCTAGTTAGTTTTCCCTAGTCCTCGCATCGAGATACCCTTTATAAAATAAATGCCGCTTTTTTTTGACTGAATAAATTGTTCGGTGTTAAGTCAGACCGAACCAAGCCGCAAAATTTAAAACAATGGGTTAATGACACCAAGCGACTGACAATTTCCTAGGCTACATTTTACTCTAATCAGCAGATTATATAAATATTACAGCCAGAGATATGAGATGATTTCGAAATATTGAAAATCAAAAACAATGCAGAGCAGCAAACGTTAAATTCGTTCTCAAAATCAGAAATTTGTTACTTGGTAGAATCTGACTTAGCACCGATCAACTAGGCCTCTTGCAACATGCTCATGCTGGTTCTTAAAACTTTGAACTGGTCGAAATGCTCTGGGCCACCATACCAAAAAAGCCGAATATATGAATTATGGCAAACGTACATTATGGCTCCCGTCCATTATGGCAAACATACATTATGGCAATCGTCTATATGGCTTCCGTCCATTATGGCAAACATACATTATGGCATTCGTCTTTATGGCATTCGTACGTATGGCAACCGTCCGTATGGCTATCGTATTTATGGCTAATGGGGTGTCGTCAGGTTTGAAAGTTACGTAAAGAAATGTGAAAAAAGAGTGTTTACAAAATATTCATACGCATAGCATAATTTGACGCTCGTCTGCTGCCCACGATTAATCTAGATCAGCTGAAATTGCACAAAAAACATCAGAATGATGCTTGGGAATAGCATATCATTCTCAGTGTGCATTTTCCGGTGATCTGATTTTTTTTGATGATCAATAGCAAAGCTGGTCACGTCCAATGCAGGTCAATTTGGGTGGGATAGGAATATTAGTTCGACACTTGCTGCTACTAGAGACCGAGGGATCCTCTACATCATCTACAAGTGTCACAGGAAGGAGTTGTTGTTAGTGGAAAGGAATTGATCTGGATCCACCGAGGTAGGCGGTGCGATCACTGTCATCCGAGCTCGCGTACAATTTGAGGACTTGTTTGGTTATGTGGCCATTGCGAAACAGGTAGAGGAAATGCGAGATATTATAAGAAAAAATCACGAGAAATTAGTTTATCGACACGATTTTGAAGATTATGTGCTATCAACTTATCCGATCCATCCGAAATCGCGCGCGAACTGTTTTTGAATAAAGCTTACTTAAAAACTCTGATTACTTTTTCAAGGAGCTGGACAAAAGTTATGAGGTTTTTGATATTCGATACTCATATAATGGAAATTATGGTAACCAATTTCACGACTCGAACGCACAAGATACCTCGTTTATAACACTTCAATATAAGTTCCGCTTTGTAAATGCATCATTGCTAAGTATGATCTGGTGAATTCAAAACCAACCGCTGTCGGAAAAATGCAACGAGCAAAGCACGAAAGCAAGCGATGCTAAATTGCCATACGAAACGATATTCAGTATGTAAGCACCGGCTATATGAGACCAACGTGAACCTGGAAGACAGACAGACAGACAGACAGACAGACAGACAGGCAGACAGACAGACAGACAGACAGACAGACAGACAGACAGACAGACAGACAGACAGACAGACAGACAGACAGACAGACAGACAGACAGACAGACAGACAGACAGACAGACAGACAGACAGACAGACAGACAGACAGACAGACAGACAGACAGACAGACAGACAGACAGACAGACAGACAGACAGACAGACAGACAGACAGACAGACAGACAGACAGACAGACAGACAGACAGACAGACAGACAGACAGACAGACAGACAGACAGACAGACAGACAGACAGACAGACAGACAGACAGACAGACAGACAGACAGACAGACAGACAGACAGACAGACAGACAGACAGACAGACAGACAGACAGACAGACAGACAGACAGACAGACAGACAGACAGACAGACAGACAGACAGACAGACAGACAGACAGACAGACAGACAGACAGACAGACAGACAGACAGACAGACAGACAGACAGACAGACAGACAGACAGACAGACAGACAGACAGACAGACAGACAGACAGACAGACAGACAGACAGACAGACAGACAGACAGACAGACAGACAGACAGACAGACAGACAGACAGACAGACAGACAGACAGACAGACAGACAGACAGACAGACAGACAGACAGACAGACAGACAGACAGACAGACAGACAGACAGACAGACAGACAGACAGACAGACAGACAGACAGACAGACAGACAGACAGACAGACAGACAGACAGACAGACAGACAGACAGACAGACAGACAGACAGACAGACAGACAGACAGACAGACAGACAGACAGACAGACAGACAGACAGACAGACAGACAGACAGACAGACAGACAGACAGACAGACAGACAGACAGACAGACAGACAGACAGACAGACAGACAGACAGACAGACAGACAGACAGACAGACAGACAGACAGACAGACAGACAGACAGACAGACAGACAGACAGACAGACAGACAGACAGACAGACAGACAGACAGACAGACAGACAGACAGACAGACAGACAGACAGACAGACAGACAGACAGACAGACAGACAGACAGACAGACAGACAGACAGACAGACAGACAGACAGACAGACAGACAGACAGACAGACAGACAGACAGACAGACAGACAGACAGACAGACAGACAGACAGACAGACAGACAGACAGACAGACAGACAGACAGACAGACAGACAGACAGACAGACAGACAGACAGACAGACAGACAGACAGACAGACAGACAGACAGACAGACAGACAGACAGACAGACAGACAGACAGACAGACAGACAGACAGACAGACAGACAGACAGACAGACAGACAGACAGACAGACAGACAGACAGACAGACAGACAGACAGACAGACAGACAGACAGACAGACAGACAGACAGACAGACAGACAGACAGACAGACAGACAGACAGACAGACAGACAGACAGACAGACAGACAGACAGACAGACAGACAGACAGACAGACAGACAGACAGACAGACAGACAGACAGACAGACAGACAGACAGACAGACAGACAGACAGACAGACAGACAGACAGACAGACAGACAGACAGACAGACAGACAGACAGACAGACAGACAGACAGACAGACAGACAGACAGACAGACAGACAGACAGACAGACAGACAGACAGACAGACAGACAGACAGACAGACAGACAGACAGACAGACAGACAGACAGACAGACAGACAGACAGACAGACAGACAGACAGACAGACAGACAGACAGACAGACAGACAGACAGACAGACAGACAGACAGACAGACAGACAGACAGACAGACAGACAGACAGACAGACAGACAGACAGACAGACAGACAGACAGACAGACAGACAGACAGACAGACAGACAGACAGACAGACAGACAGACAGACAGACAGACAGACAGACAGACAGACAGACAGACAGACAGACAGACAGACAGACAGACAGACAGACAGACAGACAGACAGACAGACAGACAGACAGACAGACAGACAGACAGACAGACAGACAGACAGACAGACAGACAGACAGACAGACAGACAGACAGACAGACAGACAGACAGACAGACAGACAGACAGACAGACAGACAGACAGACAGACAGACAGACAGACAGACAGACAGACAGACAGACAGACAGACAGACAGATAAAAACTAGACAAAAACAGAGAACAAAGTGTAATAAGAGAGACAGTTGAGACAGAAACAGTTAAAAGAGACCGAAAATAGACAAAAAAGTAGTAGTAAAAAGAAACATAAAAAATAGAAAAGAGGGAAAAATTATACAGCAAGAGACAAAAGAGACAGAAGTGATGGGAACAATAGACAGAAAACCGGGAACTTAGAAGGAACACAGACACACAGAGGAACAGAATGTGGCAGAAAAGAGAAGCAGAAAAAGAAATTGACAGAAAACAGACATCAAAAAGAGACAAAATTCAGACAAAAGAGGTAATAGACAGAAAAAAACAAAAACAAAGAAATAGAAAAAAAGGATAATAGAAAAAGAAACAGGAAAAGAGTCATATAAGAAAAAAGAAAAAAGAAGCTGAATGAACTGAAAGGTCAGGGAAAGAGACAGAAAGAGGGAATAAAAAAGTGGCTAAAATGGAAGAGAATAGGGGATAGAAAGTAAAAATGAAACTGGAAGAGAAAAAAGAGAGAGGAAAAAAGGGTGAGAAGGTGGGAAGGAAAGAGGAAGAGAAGGAGGGAGTGAGGGATAGAGAGATACAGAGAGAAATACATCTGGCGGGAAATAGGCTGGAAGAGTAAACTGACGCGACGCTGTTCAAGTGTGATCTACACGCGATTTTGATAAAACTGCCGACGTGAATAATACACTTTTAACTACTTTCAGTCTGTTTTAGTTAAGCAGTAAAAAAAGTTACAGACAAATGAGTGTGTCTATTTTTTTCGAATTCACTGCTAGATTAAAATATTTTCAATTAGTCGTTTTTAATTTGAAGACCAATTTTGCTTCGAAACGATATTCGTGCAGACTTCATTTGTTCGAAAGCAAAATAAGAAGCCAGACAATTTAACATAGCTTAGCTTTGTTTTTTAACGATAAAAAACAAATTGAGCTTTAATTACAGTATTACAGTAACTTTTAATAGAGCTATTAATATAACTACCAATTTTGTTATATTAGCCAGCACCGTTGTTTCTCAGCCACACGTTACCAACAGTAGGTAAGAAAGCTTTTTTGCACAGTAAAGTGGATCGCCTCGCGCCGGTTTACTTCACATTGAACAGTAGTCCTACATTATGGAACTTTTCCGATTGTTATCGAGTCATTTGTAGAAACATAATAACGTGGTAATTGGCCTAATATTATTAAGGTGCTGTAACAGGTGCTGTAGGCGTACAACTGACTTACTGAGAATGGTCCATTCGAGACAGGTTAAGCAGAATTAGGCACAAAAGAAGAAAAATGCCAAAATGTTGTCAACCACATTTGCATAGATTGTTGCAAAAGTGAATGCTTATTCAATCCAAAATGCATATTGCTGAAATCGAAACTCATTCGTAGCTTGATTATCATATAACCGTGGTTTATCATTATGTGACTATAATGAGCGTTGATATTATGGAGTGCAAAAGGTTCTTACATGCAAATCAAACATGATTGTGTCTCCGATTACTGACAGAAGATGTAAAACTGCACCCTTTCTTTTGCTATTACTCTCCTTAATGGGTTTGATTTTCACTTTCAAATCCGAACGACATACGATCAGCATTCCGCTCAATATGTAAAACAAGAAAAAATCGTTCACCTGGCCGAAACGAACTGTCGATCGTGATGTGCCTTCCGAGTGCCAACAATCGTCATCGCAAATCTACAAATTCAAAGACAATGATCATGTAGGGTAACTGGTGGTAAAATGCCCAGTCGGGGCAAAATGCGCCGCTGTTATATTTCACGATTTACGCACTTTTAAACTGTAATTAAGGTGCCAATCGCTTCTGTTTTACTTTACAAACTTGTGTTGAGCATATAAGCTTTCTAAATTACATAAATCCTATGAAAAAACAAAAAAATTATTTGCAGGCTTATTTCTTACAATTTTCACAACTTTTTTCGTAAGACATTACGCCACCAATAAACAATATTACGTATCTGTAAATGGCTCTTCTTTTGAACAATGGTCTCGGTATCCAGCAGCCAACGTAAAATTGCTTAATTGAATTATTATTTATATGATTTAAACGATTTTGTTAAACAAGTTCTAGCGGGGCAAAATGCGCCATGAGAAGCATGAATTTACTTGCAATGCAACCAAACGCCAATCGATCTAGTAGCCCATACACTTTTAGGCAAACGTCAAAACGTTGGTAAAAGGCAAAGTGTTGTTTTAATTCTGATTCGCTCCGAAAAACCCGGTTAAGATGTCGCGAAGCTACATAAGAAAAACCCACCGTCTGTCTTGGCGCGTCCTGCCACTTGCGGCGGTAGTAAAAACCAGTGAAAAACAGTGAAAGACTCTTTGCCGGCAAGGTACCAAGAAAAACCCTTGTGTGATGTGTTAGCATCAACCGCTCCAGCGAAGATGGACCTGGCGATTGCAAAACCGCGATCCAGAATAACAGATTTAACAAGTAGGTAGGTCCTCACGCTGTTCTAAGTCGTGCCGGGTTTGCATTAAAATAAAACAGACATCGCATTTTGCCAATTTGTTGTGGTGCATTTTGACCCTTTGTTGTGGTTCGTTTTGTACACACCTATGCGCATTTTACCCCTAACGAATCTGAAAACAAATTTTCAAATGCCTTATATAATTTCACGATTTAAACGTGTTTTATTGATTTTTATGCTTCAGGACAAGCATGTTAGGTAAAAAACTGTTCTACTTTAGGGTTTATAGTCTAGTTTCTGGAACTGCATTCAGCATTGATGAATGATATGATATTCTTCTTAACATGGGCATTATACCCCCAGTCCCCCTACAACAGGTTGTCTCCAACCACTACCGATAGTTGTTTGTGTTTAGTTTTTTTCTATGCTCTCTTTCTCACGTCGCATCCGCCCGCGGCGATATTCCTCGACCCGCCGCTCGGCGGGTGCCATCATAGCCCATCACCAGCGCTCAATTTTTGGGGTTGATTTTACTCTAGTCTAGTGGGACTGCCGGCTTCTCGGATGATCTATATGAGCATCGGCACTGACTTGTCAAGCGATCACTATTGCCGTAGTGTCCTCCCCCCACAATAATAGTCGGTCGCATTGGTCGGAATTGTGGTGGTGCAAAAACGGCAGCTCACCGAGCGCGACGACGACGACGCGTCAGATCGGCATTGCGGATCGCGGCACAGATGAGTCTTGCTGTGCACGGCGCGGCGGGTCTTTGGGGGAGCTTCTGCACAGCACAGCTACGACACGGCTACGGTCAAAGGCAATCGAACGAAAGCGAAAGGAATAGTAGCCGACCGTCGTACAACGGAAAAACAACGGGCAAACAAAGTCGTGCGCGCGCGGCTCAAATCCTATGGTTTTATAAAATTAAACAGTGATGCTAATAATTACGTTATTTCAAGATTAGCGCTGGTGCGATAAACACGTGGATTTTTTTTTCTTTTCGGCGCCAATGCGAGTTCGCGCGATTCTGTTTGGCAGGATATTCGATCGTTGAGCGGGTTGTGCCGCGTCGTAATTGGTTGGAAATTTTGTGGTGAAATTGTTCAATTTGCAAGGATAATAATACAATACAGTGAATTTGTTTCGGATCAAGTGGATAATTTTTTTAACGGGTTTGCTATCGTGTGATAGAATAGAAGCGGAAGACACGGCAATAAATAAAAATTTATGAAACAGTGAAGCGAAATAATTGCTGCACGATTTTCGATTCAACTCTTGAGTTGGCCCCGACTGCAGCATTCGCTCATGTGCGCTGCCTGCCGATCTAGATTCACCGGATAGAAAGGACCTTCGCCGTTGCAGGCAACCGGTGTTACGCCAACGATTGAAGCTACAAAGAAGCACGTTTTGTGGATCAATAGCTATTGCGGAATCAGTGCACACAGCTGAGAGTGAAGCGCTGGAAGAGCCTTGAAGGTGAGTAGAATTTTACTGATGACTTTAGTTGGATGCGTTTTCAGAACGTCGCCGCGCGGCCCGGCGTGACTCGTCGAAAATTATAATGTTTCACAGTCTCGAAAATGCGATCTAACATTATAATGTTTATAGCAGATCATTGTGTAATTGAGGAAGTTTGTTTTGTGCATTCTTTTGCAAGTGGATAATTATTCAAATTTGTCTGAAAATTCTTACCAAGAGCTTCTTTTGTCTCCTTCATATAAACAATTATTCTCTTTCCTACTATTATAGGAAGTTTGAATTGGATCTTTTACTTGTTTGGTACGCTTTACATGCACGGGTTTACTCTGGCTTTGGCAAAGGACCTAGAATTGACAATGTTTAGTAGTAGTCTGTTAAAGGTCTGAAGAACAATTGCGAGATTTATTTCGTTTTTGATTGCGATTATCTATCTAAATGCATATGTTGGAAGAGGATAGACTAACCTGTTAATCAGCAACAGAAGTATTTTTTAAATTTTTTTTGGTTCTGCATAGACTCTCGAAAGAAGTTTCTAATTATTTTTATTTGATGGAATTTTTTTGAATTTGTTGTTCAAAACGGCCCAGCATTCCAGGCTTCTATGTATTTTTGTGTAAGGGCAGAATTTACAGACTTTTGAAGGAAAGCAATATTTAAAAAAATGGGGTTTCCTATTTTCTGAGTAGCTTTTACGGCTATTTTCCGATTTTTGAAATGAGCGATGTCTGAGAAAATAGGAAAATTTCAACTTATAAAAAGAAAATTTCGAACTTTTTAAATATTGCGTTCCTACGCAAGTCGATAAACTATATCCAAATAGGTACATATTTTCAAAGTAAGGCCAGTGCAAATTATTTTTTAAGTTTTTGTCCACGCCCCCCCCCCCCCCCTCTTGGAAATTGGCTTGAAAAATCGGGGGGCAAAAAAATAATTTTTTTATAAAATCAATCATCTGTGGGCTCTGTAGCCTGAAAAACTCCAAAAATGAGTGAACGATTTGAGTTAACATTTCTAGCACGAAATAGAAATGAGAATTCAAACAGTGAAATTTCCGAAAATCGGCCAAAACATTTTCCTTTCGTTTTTGTCTTTTTTCGTAGATTTTTGCATGGAAAATAATAACGCATATCTTAAACGCAAGAATAGATTTGGTTTTCGCATTTAAACTTGATGCAAAATGCCTAAAATCCATAGTTTTTTGTTCTCGATTAAAAAATTCTCTTTTTTTGCCCCCCGTTCAGTGGCCCAACACCGGTGGGACAAAAACTTTTTAAAATATTTGTAATGGCCTAATAACGTACATATTAAATGCAAGAATAGATTAAATTTTAAGTAAAAATGCCTAAAATCCATAGTTTTTTGTTCTCGATTAAAAAATTCTCTTTGTTTTTTTTGCCCCCCTTCAGTGGCCCAACACCGGAAGGACAAAAACTTTTTTAAATATTTGAAATGGCCTAATTTGGAACGCTTTGGTTAATCATAATTTTGTTTTCAGCCTTCATCAGCATCTATTTCAAGCAGACAATGGAATATACATTTTTATTTTCAACTTTTAGTAGTGCTTCTTGATTTTCGACGACAAAGCTAGTTTTAAGCTAGTCTTAAGCAACAATTATTTCAACGTTAAAATGATATTTGCTCACATTGGCAATTAGCACTGGCGAACCAAGACTAGTCCGCAACAGGGCATGCTTCCTACTTTCTCTAAAAGATCTATTACAAAACAAATAAATTTCCTAAGTTTCAACCCAGAAGTCTGAGGAGTTTAATTTGTTTACCCTCTAAGTAAATTAATTGGCGTAAAAATATCGTGAACGTACCATATACTGCACAGTTAAGGCATTTTTATGATTCTCCCGCTATTATAAGTATTCTAGACTTGTATTAACACCGTTAATAGCAACAATGTGTAGTGCTCCGGTCTATAATATCTGGTTAAACAATATGGGTCGACCAAAAATTGAGTATATGTTTTGTTTTATAAGCTTATCCACGGTACCTAATTCTACGCACTTTATTGCGTATGTTCCTAATCCTGCGCAAGTTAGTTCCAAATTCTGCGCACCTAAAAAGTAACAATAAATGCTTATGTCATGTTGTTTATGCCTTTAAACGCTGAAAGAACACCCAAAATCTGGCATTAGCCATTACCAGCATTTAATCCAAGATCCGGCCTTGTTGTGCTGTTCAGGTGGAGCAAAAATATTGTGATCATTTTGATTAGCTCATTTTAAATATTTTCTTCTCGTTAATGTGAAGGGCGAATTGATTCGGGTTTTCTACATACTGAACATCACGCTTTAGACTGATATTAAAAATTGTGTTTTCATATAGAATCCACTTCCCCACTTCCTGACAGCTCCAAGAAGTTGGCAATTCCAAAAAAAAAAGTCAGAATATGGTTCCATGAATTGGCGCACGTAGCTTTAGACCCCGAGATGCTGCACAGGATTCCAATCAATGCATGTTAAAGGTTCTACTTGAGTTCTCTTGCCTCTATGCCACAGCCATTTGGGTGAGGTTGCGTATTCTTTCGTGTTTTCTTCCTAGCGTACATTACTGCGCATAATTTGAAACATGAATAGAATATCAGTGCCTAAGTCTGCGCAATACTGCATTGCATTTTTCTAAAGAAAGCACTGTATGCAATCACTCTTTTGGTCTAAACCTAATTATTCATTCTAATTATGGTGGGTAATTTGATCATTGCAGTGAATTTCGATCATAAATACGTTAATTTTCTAGAAGGACAGTCGAAGCATTACAGCTAACGACGATATTTTCTGACATCTAAAATACTTTTAATTTATATTATTTCGCTGTCAAATATTTTGGCCCTTTTGTGAATAATGGCGTAATATTCAACAGAAATTTATTAAAAAAATAACACAATGATCAGAATTATGCACAATGTTAAAAAATACATATATAACGAAAAATGCGCAGAATTAGGAGCTCTCACGGCATATCCAGTTTCAAGTCCACTTTACGTTCAATTTTAAATCTAATTGCAAGTCTGGTTTCAAGTAAAATGTCACTATCTAATTTAAGCCCTTTTTAAACTCCCATTAAAGTGCTATTTCAATGCTAGTTTTGAATCCATTTCATTAAAAACACAGTTTCACGTAAAATTCAAAACTTTATTTTAAGTCCGATTTCATATCTGATTTCAAGTAAAATTTTATGTTCAATTTCATGCCTAATTCCAAGTTTAATTTCAAGTTCCGGTTTCAAGTTCGATTTCCAGTGTAGGTACATTAAAATAAAGTTCGAATTAATCTTAATTCCAGCCCAATATCAAGTCCAACTTCAGTCCAATTTTCAATTCAATTTCATGTTCAGTTTAAAGTCTAATTTCAACTTCAACTTCATGTCCAATTTTACATCCACTTTCAACTTCGATTTCAAGTCCAATTTCAAGTGTAGTCTGAAGTCCAATATCAAATTTAATTGAAATCGATTTTAAAGCCAGGATCTAGTCAAATTCTACTTAAAGTCAGATTTCAAGTCTTATTTCAAGTATATTTACGAGTCTAATTTCATGATCAATTTAATACCAACTTCTCTGTCTTATAAATTTTTACCTTTTTGGCAATGTCGGTTTGGAATTTTGGTTTGACCTCTGATTTGTGTCGACTTTTAAACTTGTTTTTTTAGTTTGCTTTCTGTCTTTTAATTTTTGAATTTTGACTTTAATCTTTGACTTTGGAGCAAAATTTACACTTTTGACATTTTGAAGTACAGGCTTTTGACTTTTAAATTTCAACTATTGACAACATTTCTGAGTTTCACTTTTGACTTTTATGTTTTGCCTTTTGGGTTTTGACTTTCAAATTTTGACTTGGCTTTTGATGATTGTGTTTAATCTATGATTGACCCTAATATGATGCACTTATTGTGTACAGGAACCAAACAATAAAAAATAATTCCATGTCAATGAACTGACGCAACTTTGCACATCCATTTTTCCTACTCTGAAAGTGGTATTACTTTCCAATCGTATAGAAACAAGCAAAACAATGATGTAATGGATTAAACTTAACTAAACAATAGGTAAACGTCCCTTCTTTAAAATGGCATTTTGTACAAATGGTTATGTTAACAAACAAATGCGTTAGAGCTGTCAAAAGTGCGATGCGCCAAAGTGTTGCAAGTAACCCCCGTGTTGCAAGTATCCCCGGATGACGGTACCAAAAGGAAAAAGTGGTGAGGCAAAATTTTTACGAAAGCAAGTAGCGTTTATATAAAATTGAAATGATGTTGGGACAAAACTGCAATGAGTTTTAACATTATTTTTATGCAATTGTTTTGTGGTAACGATTGTAAACTGAGGGTTGAACTGAGAATAAAACAAACCGGGCTAAAGCAATCCGCGCTCTTCGAATCCGCGTTTAACAAATCTTTCCTGTAGGTATATACAAATGAATTTCTGTCTGTCTGGCTGTATGTGCCTTATAGACTCGAAAACTACTGAACCGATCGGCGTGAAAATTTGAATACAGGGGCTTTTGGGATCGGGAAAGGTTCTTATTATGGTTTGCGACCCCTCTCCCCACTAAGAGGGGGGGGGGGAGCTCCCATACAAATGAAACACAAATTTCCTCATAATTTATGAGGAACACAACTTACTTACTTAATCAGCTCCAGGCCGTGGTTTCCTCTGCTGTACGAAGAAGTCGTCTCCATTCTACTCGGTCCATGGCCGCATTTCGCCAGCCACGTAGTCTACGTAGGGTCCGCAGGTCGCCTTCCACTTGATCGATCCATCTTGCTCGCTGCGCGCCCCGCCGTCTCGTTCCAGTCGGATCGTTATTGAGAACTTTTTTAACCGGGCAGTCGTCCGACATCCTCACGACATGCCCAGCCCATCGCAGGCGACCGATTTTTGCGGTGGCAGCGATGGGTGGTTCCCTAAGCAGCTGATGCAATTCATGGTTCATTCGCCTCCTCCACGTTCCGTCTTCCATCTGCACTCCGCCGTAGATGGTGCGCAACACCTTCCGTTCGAAAACACTAAGGGCGCGTTGGTCCTCCACGAGCATAGTCCATGTCTCATGGCCGTAAAGGACTACCGGTCTAATCAGCGTCTTGTAGATTGTTAACTTCGTGCGGTGGCGAATTTTGTTCGATCGCAGCGTCCTACGGAGTCCAAAGTAGGCACGATTTCCTGCCATAATGCGTCTTTGTATTTCTCTGCTGGTGTCGTTGTCTGCGGTAACCAGTGAGCCCAGATACACGAACTCTTCTACCACCTCGATTTCATCACCGTCTAAATGAATCCGGGGAGGGAGGTCAGCATTCACTTCTTTAGAACCTCTTCCTTTCATGTATTTTGTTTTCGATACATTAATGACAAGTCCTATCCGTTTGGCTTCAGCTTTCAGTCCGATGTACGTTTCCGCCATCCTCTCAAAGGTACGTGTAATGATGTCAACGTCGTCAGCGAAACCAAGAAGCTGGACGGACTTCGTGAATATCGTGCCACTCGTGTCTATACCCGCTCTTCTTATCACACCCTCCAAAGCGATGTTAAACAGCAAACATGAAAGCCCATCACCTTGCCGTAACCCTCTTCGAGATCCAAAGGGACTCGAGACTGCCCCTGATACTCGAACAACACACATTACTCGATCCATCGTCGCCTTGACCAATCGCGTTAGTTTATCCGGAAATCCGTAGTAGTGCATAATCTGCCATAGCTGATCTCGATCGATCGTGGAACACAAGTTTGATATTAAAAACTGTCAATGTGCCTTGTAAATGAAGTTGCCGTGTACATTTTCGCATGCCATTACCAGCACTCTTTTCAACTGTTATAGAGCAAATCTGCAAAGACTGGATTCGCAAGATTTGTACTGGAGTTTTAAAGTGTTCTGGGATCTTTACCTCCATTTATGCGGGTTTTAAACCAAATTATCATATCCGAGTATAGGGGACAGCTTTCAATTCGAACTAATTTGTACACAAAATACTGTCTACTTTCAAATTTAATCTTACAGCGTTATTATTTGTTTGCGCATTAAAGGAAAAATAGATGTGATAAAGCCGGTATTTATTGAGTTTTATCTGAGAAACCTAAAGTGTCTGAGCATAAACGACTTCCCTCTATAGATGAAATAAAGAAACACGTAACTAATGAAGCAAAAGTAGGAGAAAAGTGAGAAGCAATTAAGTTATTACACACCAATCTGATACTAAATTAAATTAAGATCTGTGAAAGCGACTCACATAAGATGAGAAAATTAGTTCAGTAACTTTTAGAAGAAAAAATGTATAAAAACATTCAAACAAAAAGATTAAGCAGTATTTAGGCAAAACTGGTTATAAATTGATTCAAACTCAAACCTGAAATTATTTACAATTGCGTTAAAATTAACAAACAGGGTCTCCTGTTAGTTCCCAAAGTTAGCTGTTTTCTGTCAAAATCTGAGCTTCGTCAAATTGACTGAGCTGCAAATGCCCCAATTATTGTCATTCAGTAACTTTCCATCGAATTAAACTAAATGGCACTAAAATATTTAGTGTTGAATTTGCAATTACTATTTACGTCGGATAATGTATGTTCAACAAGCAAGTACACTTCTACGCATAATAAAACCTGACAGGACTTTCATTTCTGTAGATTAACTTTAATCAAATCGTGTATGTGCTATCAATTGCAATTTAAGTGTGAACCGGTCCACATAACGATGACTGATTGGACTAAATCAGTGTGAAATTATGGAAAATAACCAAAATACTACACACTCCAAGTCCGGGTAAATCACAATGCTATTACAAAAACCGCACCATTAATCCCACATCGCAACAACTAGCATTCAATTATATTTAATGCCACAAAAAAAATATTTCAAACTCCAATTTCGAGCATACAAGATGAAAGAGGCAACTTCGATTGCCGACGGCGGCACGGCAGTGCACCACTCTCTGTTGCACTTATATATTTTATCTTCAAACAAAGTTAGCTCGACCCGGCAGCGGACCATGTGATGATACTTGGTACCCGTTGAAAATCCACCGGCCTGGTGGTATAACATTATGTAAGTTCTTCGTTCTTGACGTGCTAACAACGATCAGCCGGTCAGCAGCAGCAGCAGCAGCAGCAGCAGCAGCCTCAGTTTTCAGCTGGCAATTGTTTCTCGCTTCTTCGCGGTGCGGCGCGGCGCGCGTCTTCTCCCAAGAAAAGCTGTTTGGCACAGCCCGTTAAACGTTCGCTATTATACATAGTACCTAGTTCAGTTTAGCTTTTGCTGCAGATATCAGCAGCCATTCTGAATTGGATGCAGTTATTATTCATGTGGCCCAGAAATATGGGCACAGAGAAAGACAAACTCTGAAATCGCTGCTGGAAAATGGGCACGGGCGATGCTTTTTTACTGTTTGCTGCTCTTTTGCGAACGCCAAATTGACGTCGGTTTTAAATCTACATTAAATGCAGATTTCAAGTCGGTTTTTGCCATTGGCTTGTTACATCGCAAAGTGTTTTGAAATTGGTTTATTTTTGGAATGGTTAGTTCTGTTTAGTTTAGTTTTTTTTCTGTATTGCTAATTACCAATTCCCAGTGTGATGAATCCGATTGGTACTGGTGAACTTAGACTTTTAAATGAATAGAGTATGGAATCTATTTCTGCCACTTAGCAATAAAATAAGAACATTAAGAGATGTTAAAATAGAGTGATATGAACGTTAACGGGAAATTAGCAGTCATTAACTTTTCGTCTGAGAGCCCATTTTCGGAAGCAGTTTTTGAGCTCAAAAGCGGGGTTCTGTTTTTAGAAATGTATTCACCGCATTTTTCTTGCCAATCTGGATACAGCGAATATATTTTCATGAACAGAATTTTTATTTCAAACATACAAACTGCTTTGCAGAATCGATGACGACTAATTTCACCTTAAGATATGCAACATAAAACTAAATTCATATGTGGATTGATAGAGCCAAACACCAACTACAGAATACCTCACACGTTATTCTATAAAAAATAACACAAACCGACTAGTTTGAACAACTATCTTAATTCACAAAAAACAGCAAATGCACAACGGCAATAGTATTCGAAACAAAAAAAAAACCTTCCGCTTTATTTAAATTAAACAAGTTATTATCTTCGACTGCCGGTCAATCGTATGAGGATCCGGCACGTTTGGTCGGAAATTATTTCGGGCTTCGACCTCGGAACGCACAGGAATAAGCCGCAACTGTTTTCGCGCTCGACCTCAACCATAACAAGTAATGGGAGCTACAACTTTCCAAAAAAAATTGTTGTTTTTTCTTAGAATTTGAATCTACCGGCTTTTTCGCTCATTTTGATGCTAATTTTGTGATGATCCGACCACTGGAAGTAAATAAAAAATGATCGTATACCTAAGTATTCTATTGCTGCGTAGAATAGACTGCACGCAACAAAACGCCGCCCTCGTAAAACACGGTTTTCAATATTCATGTACCTTTTCCTGGGAACCAAACAACATATTGGTACACACTATTGTTTGTTTGGTCGGTAAAAGTTTGAAGAAAACTTTTATTTTATTTATTTTCCAATTTAGTACACAAAACACAAAAACGACAAAAGACAAAATTTTATTTTGTCACCTACTACCGTGACTGCTGGTAATTCCGCGCACTTAAGGCGCAGACAATGTTATGATCTGTGTAAAAAATTCAAATGGTGAGTTAGAATAACCATAACTTCACCATCAGATAGGAATTTTAGTCCTTTTTATGAGAAAAATATGACAGTTGGTGTAAAGTTCCAATAAACAAGAAAAAAATTGCTTCCGACGGTTACGTGTCAGTGCACATAATTCCGCGCAATAATTTATGAATTGATTATAATTCCGCTCAGACGCGTACATAATTCCGCGCATTATATTTTTATCGTAATAATCACAGACACAAAGTCTAAAAAAAGCCCATATGCAAAATTAGTCTAAAATTGAAACGAGTACATTTTAGGTCCGGACGTCTGGTAGGAACTGGAACCATAGACAAACAAACTTAGCAACACAGACAAGCATGTACATAACCTCTTGGAGCCTAATAAGAAAGAGTGCTAATATTAACACATCGCAACAACTAAATAAGAAATGAACTGCAATCACCAACGTTAATAGATTAAAACTGCATAAAAGCCGGAAAATGGCTCAAGCTCAAATGTTTGGACAAATTTACTTGGATTGCCTCTAGGCAGTAGATACATTACACGATCGCTACATTTTAAAATTAGCTTAGTGATAATAATTAGATTGATCACTAAAATTTGCTACTTCATTTTTCTGTCACACATATTTACAATTGTTGAAAAGCGTTCAGCGTAACTCGATAGTTTAGAGTTTTATTCTCTTTTGTGATCATGAAATTACGCCATTTCATATTGGTCCAAAACTAAAAAAACTTGCGCACTTGAATTTTGAGTAGGAAAAGTGTTTGTGAAGCCTTTGCAAGCGTTGCCTAAAATTGAAAGCTCTATCCTTTGGTGGAATTCAACTTTTAATTAATCCCCCTAAAAGTAAAATAAAAAATTATTTTTCGTTATTTTCCATATAACACATTGATGTGTTCTGCAAAGTTTTAGAGCAAGACAGTAACTTTCTATCTCTTCAGCGAAGATAGAAAAATCCGAATATTGAAAAAATCATTGAACTCAGTTACTCTGTTTTAGCTCTTTTTGTAGTTGTTGTATGACTTTTTTATGTTCTACAAAGTTGTACTACTAATAAAAATACAAACCTATCCCAAATATGTATACCTCTATCTTTGCTTGTTTAGGAGCTGAAGAACTTTCAATATAAAAAGCCCCCAATTTCGGCAGACGGTTACGAATGAAACCGAATGAAAGCATTTTTCATATAGTATTAGCACAGACACCGATAAAACCGTCATTTCAAATTTGGGCTTAGTTGGGAATGTCTCCGTTTTGGTCAAAGTGGCGCTTTTTGACGAAAGAAGGGGAATTCCCCATAAAAAATACTTGCTACTTCGAGGGACACCCATATTGCTATTTGGTATTTGGGAATGTCGATCATAGATGGTGCTAGTGTTCAGGCTAAATGTGAGGTACGATAATTTTTGTTGATTTTTCTTCCAAGAGTTATGTCTGTTTGTCTGTGGTATTAGGTTCTTGTGATTACTAAGCTGCCGGATGCCGATAGTCGAGAAATTCGGGGTCAAAATTGGGGTATTTTTATATTAACCGTTATGTGTACGGGAAATTTAACACCCATAAGTGTTCGGATGGGTACCCGGGTACCCACCGAAATGAAATGCTTCTAACTTTATCAATTCTTGACCGATTTTGGAACTTGAACCGTCAAAAGATTGGAAAATTTGTCTATTTTTAGAGCATGAGAGTTACCAAGCCTGGGACCACGTCTGGTTCCCGTAAATCCGGATCTCCAGGACCATGTTCCGGATCCAAAACAAATGTGTACAATTGTCAATAAAACCACACAATATTGGTATCAAAATTCATGAAATCACTCCAGGAGTTGATGTTTATCCATTTTGAGTCCATTCGACTTATAGTATTCGGAATGGCCACTCCGGAGCAGGTTCCTGTGGGGCCTTACGAGACCGCTAACATATTTGGATAGAAAACCCTAGCAGTATATATATCAAAATTCACGAAATCACTCCAGGTGTTGAGTTTTATCCATTTTAAGTTCATTTGATAAGCTGTCCCTGGAATGGCCACTCCGAAGCAGGTTCCTGTGGGGCTCTATGAGACCAGTAACATGTCTGAATGAAACCCTAGCAATATGTATATCAAAATTCGTGAAATCACTCCAGGAATTGAAATTTATCCTTTTTGAGTTCAGTTGATGACATGTCCTTGGAATGGCCATTCCGTGGCAGGTTCCTGTGGAGCCTTATGAAACCATTAACATGTTTGGATAGAAGTTGCTCTAAAAATAGACAAATTTTCCAATCTTTTGACGGTTCAAGATCCAAAATCGGTCAAGAATTGATAAAGTTAGAAGCATTTCATTTCGGTGGGTACCCGGGTACCCATCCGAACACTTATGGGGTAAAAAAATTCGAAGGCCCCCCCTTCAACCCCCCCTGCTGCTACAGGCAATCTGTTGATGACAAATGGTTTATTCCCACTAGTTAGGAGCATTCTACGAGTTTTAGCTGGCTGAGTTGTCGTAAACCTTGTTTTTCGAGGCTATAAAGTCTCAAAAGGTACCCGGGTACCCAGCCGAACACATAACGGTTAATACATATATTATACAGTTTCTAAACAAGCAAAGATAGAGTTATACTACATTCAGCAAAGTTGTGTATTTTTACTATTTGTACAACTTTATAGAACCTGGAAAAATCATACAACAACTACAAAAAGAGCCGAAATAGAAAAATTGATTTTAGCGATTCATATATTAGAAATAGGATTTTTCTATCTTCGCTGAAGAGATAGAAGATTACTGTTTTCAGCAAAATTTCTCATAATAATTTGCTCTAAAACTTTGCAGAGCACATGAATGTGTTGTATTGAAACTGAAGAAAAATGAGTTTTATATTTTACTTGTAGGGGGATTAATCAAAAGTTGAATTCCACCAAACGATAGATCTTTTAATCTCAAGAAACTCTTGCTAAGGTTCCACAAATCTAAGACCAAGATTTCCTACTCAAAACTCTAGTGCGCACGTTTTGGTTCACTGATTTTGGATCACTGTGCATTTCGTGCTTTTCATTCCGTAAGGTATTGACCGGAATCCTGAACATTTTCGCAGATTTCCGTACTAAACAACCTTATTTGACTTTTTTCAACGTGTCTACAAAGTTTTCTGAAGAGTAATGCATATTCTGCTATCCGTTTTTCCCCGATATGATCCTGCTACATCCGCGCGGAATTATAAACAATACTAATTTATCTGCTCTTAATTCCGCTCACAACAAATCTTTAAACAAAGCAAACAAAAAAATGAGTTATCCATAACTATTTCCATAAAACAGTTAAATGTACATCTATGTACCTGTGCAGCACAAATTCATCATAAAAATACTTTTTGGAGCGAAAAACACCTTCCGATAATTTAGACCTCCGCTTAGAACAATTTTTAAGAAAACATTCGGAAATCACGTTTTGGTCAGCGTGCAATGAAATAGCTTTTGGTTTGGTCAGACTAACGAAGCAAAAGTGGTCAATTTTTAACAAAAACAATAAAGGAACATGGTATACCATGATAGTATACTTATTAATAATGTTTTAGTGAAATTTACTGTTTAAAAATTAATTTTTAGGATGAGTGCGCGGAATAATGTGCTGCGCGGAATTACCCGCAGGCACGGTAATTGTAAATCTGACTTCTAGTCCGATAATAAGTCGAATTCCACCTCAAGTCCACCGGTGAACCCAAGCTGAGGCACGTGTTCCGCCTTCTCTACAAAATTCCATGTAAACAAGTTTCATAATGTAACCTGCAAATCTAGAGATTTGAACTTAATCAGCCGGAGTCTCTGCGATTAGTAAATTAAGAGGGCAATAATAGATCCATCATCCTTCGAATTGGTGTTTGATTTTTTTCAGGTTTAAAATATGCATTTGAAAGTGCTCCAACTTCTATTTATGTTGGTCGCCAGTCGTCGTGGACTGGAAAGGAAAAAATTCTTTTTCATCTGTACTTTTTCTTCCAAAAATCTGCACCAAAATCTGTACCATCATAATCGTTAAAAATATTTATTGCATAGAAAAATCTGGTTTGTCTGCATTAAAAAAAGCACAAGTCTCGGGTACTGTTTCATTTCGACGTATCTGCAAACGAGAGATTCTCTTCGCGTCTCCTCTCTTCCGCTGTTTACGGAGATACTGATGCATTTTGACACATCAGCTTTTCATGAATCGGTTGCCGGAGTCACTAGCTAGCCAAATGTTTTAAAAATCTTCTTTTCAATGCATTAGCAGCGCCGTAAAAAGCGGAAGAGAGGAGACACGAAGAGAATCTCTCATTTGCAGTTGCATCGAAAAGAAAAAGTACCCGAGAAGTCTCAAATTATTTGTTTGTTTAATGATATTTTTACATATATCTGCTAAACCTAGACCCAAAAACGTTTTCTTTTCTTTTCAATCATACCAAGAAGTGGTTCTCTATCCAGCTTTTTACGAGCCATAATATGTGATAATGCAGTAATACATCGTACGTTTTCTTTCCGTCCATTCCTTTGGTTTTACCGTGAACATGTGGAAACAAAATGTGTGACGTATTACTGAAATGTCAAATATCATGGCTCGTAAAAAGCTGGATTGATTTCAAGTACGAGTATTGAGAGAAAAGCATGACACTTCGAAAAATCTGTACCTATCTGTACTTTATGACAAAAATCTGTAATCTGTACCGTATAGAATCTGTACCAAAAAAATCGAAAAAATCTGTAGGGATTGTCCTTTGTTGTGAAACGGCCCCGGTTGTGAAACACCCATCGTTTTTGACGTGTTTATTAAACTAGCACTACCATATTACTACCAACGGCTTATCTCAATGTACTCTACCTTTTGAGCAAACAACAATCAAAATACAGCTTTTAGAATGTTTTGTATAAAATGTGTTCGAAAAACAGGCCCGAAAATTTTTTTTAGAATATTTTGGGATTGATTTTTTTTGCCTATCAAATAAAAAAGCAGTAAAATGCATATAACCTTAGAGTTTCGGACCTATATTTCATTAAATAGACAAATTTTAAGTGAAATAATTTATTCAAAAATATTACATAAAAGAAAAACGGTTATTCAATACTTTAATGATCACAAACATTTTCAACAAACTTTTCAGGCACATGAGAGCCAAATCCGCATATTTGAGATCTCGAACTTCCTGTTTTTACATACATTGAATACAATTTAGATTTAGACGATTAAATTAAGAAACTGATAAATTAATTTGCATTCAAGGTGTTTTCCGTTAATAAATGAATATAATATTTTATTTTCATTTCATATTTCTTTATTTTCTTCTTTATTTTTACTTTGTTTTATGGATTTTTCGAAGTGTTTCACAACTGGGGACACTTTGTTTTTGGTCAAAAAATTCTATGTCTCCCAATTTTGCTATAACTTTTTTGTTTCAAGCAAAAAATATCTGCTGTCTTTAGCAAAAACATACGTTAGTCTTCAATCTTTCAAACGCTTTAAAAAGATTTGGAATTAAATATTCCGTTCAAAAGCTATGATTAAAAAACAAAACCTGTTTCATAACCGAGGACATTCCCATACTTTTCCAGATAAATCTGTACATGTGGCAACACTGGTTGTGAGCCACTAGCAAAAGGATCGAGGATTTAACTGAAAACGGGCATGGGTGTAACTGAAAATGGTCGTGAACCTGGCCAAAAACAGGATTTAACTGAAAATGTCTATTGATTTAAACGAAAGATATCTCAAACTTCAATGAAAATAGCCGTGAACGCAACTGAAAAAGGTAACTAAAAGATAAATTAAAATAAGTCTTGGACTCGGTAACTTTTGAATAACGGTTAGGCCATTGCAGATTATTTTTAAAGTTTTTGCCCCCCCCCCCCCCCCTCCTTTTTGAAATTGGCTTCAAAAATCGAGGGGCAAAAAAATCTATTGGATATGAATAAATTTTTTGCGTGAAATTTGTTGCTTGCGGGCTCTATTGCCTCTAAAGAACTCGAAAAATGAATGTCCGGTGTGTTAACGCTTCTAGTACAAAACAGAAGTGGAAGTTCGAAAAAGCGTAATGACCGAAAAGCGGGATATATTTCTACGAACTTGTCTCTCTTAGTAGATTTTTTGCATACACTCTTAAAAGATTCTACCGGATTTAGCTAAAACTAGGTTGAAACTGCTCAAAATGCTCTTAAAGTGTTTAAACTCAAATTTTGGGTAACAAATTTAACCAATTTTGGCTACTCGCTCCCGATAATTGAATTATTTTCTGTGACAATGCGCTTTTAAGTTCTTACTACCAATTTTTTAGTCGAAAAACTACTCAAAATCTTAGTTTCTACACTTGAAGGGCATCTTGAGTAGTTTTAACCTAGTTGTAGTTAAATTCAACCAAGTTTACGGGTAAACTCATTTAAGAGTGTAGAAAATAATAACATATATCTGAAAAGCAAGAATAGATTCGGTTCTCACGATACGTTTAAACAAAAACTTTATAAATTCTTCGTAATGGCCTTACTTACTTCAATAGAATGGTCTTGAATTTTGCTGATTTTAGTGAAAATTGTCATCTTTCCTAATTAAACCCAACTTAACATGGTAATGCATTTGAATGAAATCGACCGTGGATTTAACTGGAAATGTTAGTGAAAATGGTTATTTTTTATTTTATTTTCTTTATTTAACTTCAACGGACAGAGTCTTCTTGAAGTGTATGGGAAAAGCCGATTTGAGTTGACAATTTTGAATATCATTCTCAAATCGGCATAAAAACCCATAATCTTTTGCTTCACTACTGGGTACAGCCTTACAAATATAAATTACATAGATTGTCATGGTCAAGTACAATTGCAAACAAACACGTCTAGAGGCTTACTCTAAACATTTTCATATACAAATGCAATTACAGAAATATAAATTATACAACTTAACCTAGTATGTCACACTGGTATATTTTATGTCTGAAATAGTCTGATGAGTGTTGCAAATCGAACAAATGATAAACCCTGTTAAATATTTGGCACATTTCTTGGACTGGTTCATGCATTCCATACACAGTATGGTGAAATTCCGGTCGTAAAAATTCTCGGGATCTCAGAGATCTAGGTGCGATGTTAATATTCAGCATCGATAAAATTTCTGGCGCGTCTATTTCGTTTTTCAACAACTTAGCTACGAAAATAGCTCTCGAAGCATCTCTTCTTTTAATTAAGGTGTCCATATTTATTAATTTACACCTGTCTTCGTACGGTGGAAGATTCGATAGATACGACCATGGGAGAAATCGTAATGCATGCCTAACAACTCTCCGTTGAACAGCTTCGATTCTTGAACCCCAGAGACGTGTATATGGGCTCCATACAACGGAGGCGGTGTCCAGAATAGATCGTACTAAGGAAAAGTAGAGGGCGCGCAGACAGTACGGATCACGGAAGTCCTTAGCTAAGCGCATGATAAACCCCAAGTTTCGGTTTGCTTTGGATATGATGCTGGAATAATGATTTTGGAAGGTGAGCTTTAAATCCATTTCTACTCCCAGGTCTTTGACATTAACGACACGTTAAAGAAGACACTCTTCGATCCTGTAATCATACTGGATTGGTGTTTTACTTCTAGTGAAGGTGATCACTAAACATTTGTTGACGCTTATAGTAAAGTTCTTCATACGACACCAGTCCGTAAATCTATTAATAAATTCTTGTAATTACTTGCAGTCCTCTGCAGATCGTACAACAAGGAAAATTTCAACTATCAACCTAATTTAAAGTATAGCGAGAAAACGCCCCTACCAGCGATGGTCACAAATTGGAATTGACCAAGGCCCTTTATAGAAGTAACTGAAACTGGCAATACCTAAACCTAGCTGATAATACCCAAGCAACACAAAAGTAGCATGTCTAGGTAAGGAAATGGTTCTGAACTTTAACGAAAATGTTCATGTATTTAAATACAAATCGTCCTAGGTTTTACTGAAAGTGACCATCGACCTGGTGGATCATTTTAGGTAGCTTTTGCTCATGCTTATCGCTGACGGTTAATCTGAATCGGCCTTTTCAGATGGACCAATTAGATTGCAATGCAGTTTGACAGTCGTTCACAGACGTTCGTCCGTGTATGATTGACAGAACATGTCTATGCTGGAGCCATCTATGAGATTTTTCAGTTCTTTTAATGATCCATTGAAAATGATCATTGACTTAACTGCAAATGGTCATAGACTTAACTAAAAATGATCACAGATCGTAGAAAACGGTCAGAGAATGATAGTGATGCATTTGTTTAAAATTAGTCATGAACTTCACTGAAAATAGCCATGGACTTGAACGAAAGTGGTCCAGAACTTTACAGAAAATACTCATGCTTTTATCAGACAATGGTAATGAAAATGGCAAAAGACTTTATTGAAAATGGCCATAGACTTGACTGAAAGTGATCACGGACTTGAATGATGTGTGGTCATGAACGTAACTGGAAATGTTCATGGATTTAACTGAAAATGGTCATAGATCTTACTGGAAGTGGTCATTGACGCTGGTGTGCCTAGACGCAAACAGCAGATGGAGCACAGAATGATGTATTGGCCTGGAAAAATCAAGTAATCGTAGGTCGGCGGATCTAGTTATACGCAATAAGTTTTCTTATTGCAAAAATACCGGCCGATTAGATTAAAGATTCTAAAGGAAGGAGGAACACAATCCAAGCGTGGAAGCCAGTTTTAAAATTGGACTTATAATTAGACTCGACAAAAATTGGCATGAAATAGGGCTTAAACTGGACATAAACTTAAACGTGGACTTGTGGGTTCTACTAAAACCAACGAAAATAACCCAAGAAAATTCTTGGGTGTATCCCATTAGGTATACGGATGACAGGCATATGGATGTTAGGTACAATGGACGCTAATGAACGACAGGCATAATAGACGAAAACCATTGTGTGTGGAAGGCATATCACAAAAATATCGATAAAAGATTCATAGTGAAGGCGGGACACAACCCATACCCGGGTTTCTCAAAGGACTATAAACTAGTTTTGAAATTAGGCTTAGAATTGAGCTCGACATTACATAAGACGTTAGGTATAATGGACAATTGACATAATGGACTAAAGGCATCATGTGTAGAAGCTCAACTGGACGAAATAACAAATGACCGAACCTCAAATTGCCGAAACACATATGGTCGAATCACGAATGACCGAATGCCATAGAAAGTATTCGACCTGCTCAAATGTTGGGTATATTCTGTTTTTACTCGCTACCGCTCGTACAAACTCAACTAAGGGATAACCCCTCTTCCTACCGGATTTGAGACAAACACCATCTTTGCCGGATAGTCTTCTGGTATTCGTGCAACATGCCCTGCCCATCGTATCCGTGCCGTTTTAGCCATCTTTTGGATAGTGGGTTAGCTATAGAGCTGTGCGAGTTCATGGTTTGTTTGTTTTTTCATGATTCGATCATATAAAATTTCGGTCTAACGTCTATTATGGCTAATATCCGTATGCCTAACGTCGCGTACCCGTTTTGTTCCAGCTTGGTCATCTTCTTTTGCTTTCAGTTTAACCCTCAGTGTAAAATCGTTCCCGTATACCAACCGCATAGGAATAATGTTAAAACTCATAGCAGTTTTGTCTCAACATCATTTCGATTTTGTATAAACGCTGCTTACTTTCGTTAAAATTTTGCATCATCGCTTTTTCGTTTTGGTGCCGTTTTCTATTTCAAAATGCTCCTATCTATGTTTCTTATCTATTGCTTAAGCTCTCAATTAGCTTCGAGGTCAGTAGGTTCACTGCACTAGCCCCGAAATTGTCCTATACTCTAACAGCCGGCTGCAAAGTCTGTCGATATAGAAGGGTCAAGTGCCAAAGACTTTTATACACAAGGCTTTGCTTTGTCTAAACATTTTTTTCATTTTCAACGCATGATGCTAAAATAAACATAAGTAAGTAGTTTGAAATTGAAACTTTCAAAGAAGTAAATTTCGAGGCATTCACAATATTTCTTACATTGAACATAAGTCAAGCTGAAACGTGCTGGCTATGAAAGGTATGACATCAAATTGCAAAAAGGAGTGTGAGCCTCAGCCGAGTCATATATTGGGCATGCATCGACAGGTGTTGTAAGTTTAACAATTCAAGGTAATCCCTAGGTGATTTCACAAGCATTGCTAAATATGATCGAATCGAGACCATTCAATGTCTTTTATGGTCTGCAGTAAAGTAGGAAAAACAAAGAATGCGCCTATTTCACTTCGAAGGCATCTTCGCAGTGATCTTCACTTTGTCTACACTTCTTAGAAATCGGCATGCTAAACATTTATAGCGCCATTACTAAGCCATTATGAATAATAAGTTTGCTACTTAAGCAGATAGAGAGCGTTTGATTTTTACGTTCATTATCTACAGCTGACGTCTGATAAATTCAAATCTTTCTACGAAACAACTAATTAAACTAAGCGACCTGATGTAATTCGTTCCAAATGACGAACCATTTCGCCCGCCTCAAACGACACTGCCGAAGCCAATTCGATAGTGATTTTATTAAAATTAGAGTCGCATTAATTTCGTGTTGCTCAGCGTCAGCATCAAATCTGAACGGAAAGTGTTGGATAGCAACTTTCGCGCAAGGAATTACATAGCAAACTGCTATGTTCTATGATTTCTGCTTTCACTCCCTCCCTTCACGACAGTCAGTCACAGTCAGAGCGGAAAAACAATCTCATCACGAATGTACCAACAGTTCAGTCCATTCCACTTCTAGCTGAATTGATTGAATTAAAATTAATTTCTTCGATTACATTTAATTTCCTTCGCCGCCGGGTCTGCTCGTCGCTCTTTGCCGGCAATCCGATCCGTGTCTCTGTAGATCAATATATCCGGACTTCATTTGGTCGGCACCAGTCGTCCCTTCTCCGAATCAAAGCATCTTGAAGGAAGCTTGTTGATGGCGCAGTTTTGCTAGAAAACTAAAACTGTCGCTTTTTTTGCAGAACGTGATGACCGGTTTGTGACGGGGGAAATATGGCAGAAAATTGATTGGTACATACGGCATCCGACCGATGAAAATGTTTGGATTTTTTGGAAAACTTCCAGGAAGTTTTCCAGGAAGGGCAAACAATTTAATTCTTGTGTGAACAATTGTTTAAGAAATAAGTTATTTTAAACAAAGGCCGATTTTTAGTTCCTACGCTCTTTTTTTCGTATTTTCTCAAATACGTGACTCGAAGTGAAAAATATGTTCCAATCTCCCATCGTCTGTCGCCTGTCGTTCGTTTACTCATGCTTCGAAAATCACAGCCAATATTGATTTAAAGTTTGCCGCCTCCCATCGCATCGGACGGATGGGAAGCAACTCATAAGACAGCGGAAAGACACGACGCGCTGGAGAACTGAAAACAGTGAGATGTTCCGCCGGTCGAAGGATCATGCGGAAGGAAAGCTTTTATCACTGTCACCCTTGATCATATTTTACCCATTCATTTCGATTTTTTGTCGTGGAGGGGCAAAGGCAAAGGAAAGAGAGAGAGCAACAGCAATAACGTGTATGATGGCTTGAACTAAAACACTCCACTGGGAATGACGGCGCGTGGAATGGGTTCGGGAAGGGCAGGCTGGGTGGGTGAATCTCGATCTCGACACATTACGATGCGATGGTATGATGGAAAATCAGGACATTAAATCGAGCAGCGGAAAATGACAGAAAATCACCCAGTCACCGTCGTCACAGTCACGAGGCGTTCGTTTTCGATTTATCGCGAGAATATGTTTTTATTATGAAGTCATCTTCCCTACTACCACGACCACCATTGGACCCCCGCACGCACTCCACCCCAAGAAAGCACTTTTGATGCGCCAGTTCACAGTTCTAATGGCTTCATATGGGCCATTTCCCGGACCGTGTGTATCGGAATGGAAAGCATCTTGAAAGAGCTTTTTGAAGACGGGAAAATGTCAACACTGACTGCCAGCAGGGCCTGGCGCAGAGGGAGGCGACCTATCGGAAAGCAAAGGGGGGAATGATTTATTTACGAACCACTTACCAGTAACGTATCGTAAATGGTTATCGTTTTTTTGCTGTCCTTCAACTGAGCTTCGGCGTTGCTGGTGTGTTGGCACTGTAGCTAAGCTAATTATGATATAATTATGACATTTTAACAGCAGTTTTGCAGTTTTTTTTCAAGTGCTTTGACTTTTATTTCAATTTCAATATTAACCGTGCGGTTAACTTTTTTTTGTTATTCATGGTTTATGGATACGCTTTATAGTTTAATGAGTTATGTGTTTTGTGACGATTTATTACTAAAGCCAAACATATTAGGCAAATTTGATTTTTCTGTCTATTAGGTAGTCCGAAAATGGTAAAGACCAAGTTTTGCAATTGGCAGATTTAGAGAAACCAATCGTTTTATTTCATAAGAGACGATTAAACGGTGGTGAAGTTTTATAGAAAATTTGCTAAACCGCTAAGCCGAACTTGTACACAATTTTTTGCAATTAAAATGTAAGAACGCTGGAACTGACAAATTAAGCAATGTAAAAAGCGGTAGTAGAATCACAATTAGGTGACCAATAGAAATATAGAGATGACCTTACAAAATATATAAGCATACACCATGGTGGTAGAATGAAAAATTTAAGAATGAATGTGACTTTACTTCACCACCCAGACGATAAAAACTTAATGTTGAAACTAGATTACAGGGCACTATTTATAGTAATTAAGTTTCAAGATAACGACCAAAATGCTAAAATATAAAATGTATTTGTATTCGAGGTAATTAAGCATTATAATTCAAAAAACGATGAATTAATTTGATGAATCTGATTATTTAACTGTATTGTGCTCATTTTTATTATTACAAATTACTGCAATTACTGCTTTATTTTAATTCATTTTTTCCAAGTCAGTCAGCTCCTGACCCTCGGGGATGAACTAAAAGCATTTAGACCAGAAGCCAGGCTGAAATTGGACAAGGATATAGCACCTTATTTCACTCTTTGGAAAAAGATTAGTCTACCAAAAATATTAGTTTAAATAATATAACACTTAAAAATAAAGTCGTGTGGTCGAAGGTTGTCTAAAACTATAGCTGCATGATTAGAAACTTGGCTATTCAACTGTTTCTAGCCATGGTTACTGCTCCAATCTCGAGAGTTGATTCTCTAATGGATGCAGTGATAGTAAAAACTCAAAATCTCAAAGCTCATCAAAAATCAAAGTCAACTGTGAGTCATGTCAGCTTGATCCTATGCAGAAAAAATCACGCGTGAGTTTTTCTATTTTCATAGCAAGAAGCACAAAACTCACACATATTTCTTCCCGCTTGGTCACATTCAGCTTTACTCAGAGGGGATCCATCTGAAAGGAATTGTGCAACTTGCATTTGAAGGGGCATGCAGATGACCACGATTTCAAATGCCGTTCTTGCCACTCTTTTTCTTACCTCTTGCCAATGGTGACTTGGTGACACCGGGCTGTTCATACGCCGTTTGGTCCGTGACAGTACAAACGTAATGGACCAAACACCATCTGCGGTAACGCACACATGTAAGGAATTTGACAGCGATAGAGCCCCCTGGCTTTGCTTCAACTGCTACCCGGAGCTATGCACATATACATAAAAATTCCTTGTTGAACAGCATAGGCATTCTGTCTTGCATACGTAGCTGTGAGTAAGTGTGAGGGAATGAATCTCTAAATAAATCGCACATTTCAATTACATGTTTATCTAATTCTCATTAGGCTTGTTAGGGTATGGGAGGGTATTTTCAGCACGTTTCTAAATTCAGCCTGTTTGCCTTTTCTTTCGCCAATAAAAATACTTTGTCGACATACAATTTTAATATGTTACACTCAAATCTCGTTTTACGCCCACAATTGGGGGACATAAAAAAATCGGTCGTAAAAAAGAGGACGTTAATTCAAATTTCGGACGTAAAACGGGAGAACGTTAATTCAAATTTTGGACGTAAACAAGAGGATGTCAATTCAAATTTTGGACGTAAAACGAGAGGACGTTAATTCAAATTTTGGACGTAAAACGAGTGGACGTTAACAAATTTGAAAGTAAAAAAGTGGACGTCAATTCAAATTTTGGACGTAAAACGAGAGGACGTATATTCAAATTTCGGACTTAAAAAAAGGTGACGTAAAACGAAATCACGTAAAATGAATGGACGTAAAATGAGTTCTAGAGCAGTGGTGCCCAGACATAGGCGTGGTGCGGGCCAAATCAAATCGCCCTATGAGTTCGCGGGCCGCAATGACCTCTGGCGATTTCTGCGCATAATAAAATGTAACATAGGCGGCCGCAAAAGCCGATTTTTAGGAATCACCACAAGATTTTAACTGGAAAGCAATCAGATCTACAATATGCACGAGGTATTACGACTGATCTGAGTGACCTCTGTGTCACCAAAAAAATTATTCATAAGTTCGCCATCCCTCAAACCAGTCCGCGGGCCGCACGAATCATCACGAAGGGCCGCATGCGGCCCGCGGGCCGCAGTTTGGCCATCACTGTTCTAGAGTATAGCTATTTTCTCAAGACTGTAAGTAATCTACTATTTTTTATTCAAAGAACGTCAAACCTACCAGTTTTTCCACTAGAACTAGGACATAGGCCGAAAAATCGATGCCATCGCCTAATGGACTAAAATACCCTCCCGTGCCCTACTTTCAAGTTAAGAAAATGTCGATTCTCGCGAAGGAAAAATGTAGATTCCACCAATTTGGTTGCCATCTTAATTCATGAATGTGTGATGCGTTTTTCGCAGCTAATGTTTTCTCTGACGGTAGATTCTGGTTTGCTCTCTGGTTCGTTGTATGAAATGCCAGCTGTGGAAGAATGAAGCAAAATGCTCACAGCTGAATTTGGTTCACATCGCATAGCAACAGAGACATCGTGCGCGTATAACACCGAGAGAAATTCCTATGTGAGTTTCGCGCTTGTGATCAAGGTTGAAATTTCATGTGTTTGAAATATCATTGAGTTCTTTGCTGCTATGAATTTTCCAACACTGAATGGATGAAGGTAACGATCTGAATCGATCTGTACGATAAATGTTGTAGTTAGTTTGCATTTAGTTATTTTGTAGTTAGTTTCATAAATCATTCTAATTCAAAACAACACAAATTGCATAATTGGCCAGCTCAGCAAAATAGATCTTGTTGTTTTGGGATATTAATTTATCAAACACAAGGTACTTGTCACTACTAACTAGGCAAGACAATTACATACGTTGTAGGAGTAATTGTATGCAAAGAAACTCCGGTTTAATTAGATTGCACCAATAGTTGCACTAAAGTTAACTTATTTATTTGTTGCTAGCTGACCCAACAAACTTTGTATTGCCACAAATTAAACTATGTTGTACATAAATCGTGAATCTCGAATAACCTTTGTCAGAATCTCGAGTTTTGTAAGTTTCTGAGGAGTTCATGGATGGTTTAATATAAAAATTTTCCTCACAGTAAAGTAGAAAACAACTCCCCCCATTGCTTAGCCTGATAAAATAAAGCGGATAGCATTAAAATATTCGCCATGATTGTATAACATTTCGCCGAATACCGTTTTGCGGAACACCACTTCTCGGTTGACCATAACGCGGAATACTATTTCGCGAAAAACCTTACGCGGGATGTACCATTTCACGGAAAATGATTTCGTGGAAAGTACCATTTCGCAGGGGTTATCCTCTCCTTACTCTCTGTTGCTCGTTCGGACTCAATTGAAGTAAAGTAATAGATGTCAGTAGACCTAGGAAAACCAATAAACGTAGATAAAAGTGATCTCTGCGGGGGGCTGCCCGCGCAATGGTCAGCGCTCCAAAACCCCTCACATGAAAAATTTGGTTCCATTTGCTTGGTTAGTTCTCGAGTTATGAGGAAATTTGTATTTCATTTTTATGGGAGCCCCTTCTCTCGAAGGAGGGAAGGATCAGAATTCCTCTTCTAAAGAGGAGAGGAGTCTCAATTCACCATAGAAAAAAATTCTTGTCTCCTAAAACAACCACATGCCAAATTTTGTTCCATTTGCTTGGTTAGTGCTCGAGTTATGCAGAAATTTGTATTTCATTTGTATGGGAGCCCCCCTCTTAGTGGGGGGAGAGGTCTCTAACCATCATAATAACCTTCCTCGGCCCCAAAACCCTTACATGCAAATTTTCACGCCGATCGGTTCAGTAGTTTTCGATGCTAAAAGGAACATACGGGCAGACAGACAGAAATCCATTTTTATAGGAATTGATAATATAATTCATCCGACTAATCTGCATTAATGTAAAATGAATGACAAATACGTTCGAGTTGAACAGCAATAAAGTCGATTATGAAATCATTCTCGAATGAGCACAAAGCCCATTATCTTTTTAAATAGCGTTCCAGATAATAAAAGCTTACAATAATGGTCCATAATAAGTAGCAATAAAGCATCACATATTCAATTTTACAAATTAAATCATAATTGTCAATCTACAATAAACAAACAATGAACGTATCGTTAGCTAATTGATGAGTTAAGTAGCTTAAGCAGCTTTTGTTTGAACACCGATGACGACTCGTTGTACTCGAAGAGGTAGAAGACCTCATTGTTGGATGCGCACATCGATTGAACAGGAAAATTTTTCGTACAATCTGAAAGACAGAAGTTTGGCTGCCATAACGGCATTGGACATAATTTTCTTTTTACGTGGGTTGTCAATCCCCGCACAACGACAGCGAGTTTCATACGGCGGGAGATTCCCCCGTAAATGCCAAACAAACTTGCGTTGGATAGCCTCTATCTGATTGCTCCAGTTTTAACGATACGGTGTGTTTGGTCACCGAAGCTTCAAAATGAGTTCGAACATGTGGACAGTATAGTGAGCGAATGAAATCACGGGACATTTATCAATGTTGAGCGTCATTCTATTTTCTCGGCACCAATTAGTAAAATTTTTCAACAAAGACTGTAGAACGTAGCAGTCGGTCAAGCTTTCTACAGCGTTGTGTGTTTTTCTACCGTTAAGTAGAGCGGTCAAATTATTAAAAAAACAGCGAAAATAACAACGGGCCAAGGTTGCTACCTTGGGGAACTACAGTTTCAAATCCAAGCTTAGCTAACTTCTTTAGAGCAATATCCAATGCGATCAAATGCTGCCTTAAGTTCTGTATAGATGGCAGTTTTGTATTAACTGGCACAAAGCCATGCTGGTCGGAAGACATATAATTCTTATCTGGAGTAATGTATTACTTTACTCACAATATTTTCCCTTAGCTTGGAGCCTGCGCACATTGCATTGATGTGATGCCCCGAGAGTTACTGACAGCTCGTTTTTCGCCTTCTGGAAAAACCGAGAACATAAACAACTTTTTCGATTCTGCAGGAAACGTTGCCTCAGGGCCTAGGTGTTAAACCCCTATACCCTCAGGGCCTGGCATATACGATGGTTTAAGCCTGCGTGCTACTCTAAGCAACATATCCCCAGATACAGAAAAACAGTCAATCTCCAGCAGATCAGATGGAGTGGTGTGGAGAAAACCCTTAGAAAGATTGTCAGCATGAAACCAACTCCGAAAAATGATACAAAAAGTTGCGCAAACAATTGACACTTTGCAGCATTAGTCGAGACTGTTGAAGTACCAAGTGAAACGGCCGATGGCTGGTCATACTTCTAAAATTTTGATTTAACAAATGACCTGACCAGTTCCTTTAATTGCTTTTGGTGTTCCTATAACCGTGCTATACCAATCCTTTACGTTGGGCTAATTAGTAATTTGGTGTCTTTTTGTCAATTGTCAGAGCAGGTGTGGTTTGGACTCTTTCGAACCATTTTTCTCTTAGCCGGGAGCTGCTAGCTGAAAGAGTGGAGATACTAAAGAAACAAGCGTCTTTCAGCTATGCCTAAAGTGGTGTTAGATTTCATTTTCATTTCGTGATCAGTTGGGACGGAAAACCCTGTTCACTGTTTATCAGAAACGGTACAGAACGAAATAGCAGGTAAAAATGGGCTACTTTCCAGTGAGACGTAGTCCTGGGTTGAAGCCAACTTGCATGTTTCGAGACGCTCAACAAATTGTCGACGAGTAGCACAGGACCGAGTACAGTCAAGAGGAATTCTTGGAATGGCAAGAGTCACCCCAGCTCTCTGATGGTACAAATAAGTAGCAAGTATTGTGAATTGATCATATAGGTTTCATCGTACTCTTCCTTGACTTTGCGGATGAAATCGTCACATTCATCGTCTTTGCCATTTGCTCGTACTTTAGACAGAATTTTTAACGCTTAGTGACCGAATACTTTGAAAACCTATCACATCATGCCTGAGCAACACAGTCGATCACGTTTAGAAGTTCTAGTACCGACGCTATTGTTTTCCTTTTATTGTTTTATTACGCTGTCACGAAAGACTGACAACCAAAAGTGCATGAAAAGCAAACAAAAGTGATGTATTTTTGTTACCAACAACAAAAGCTTTAACTTTTTCCTCAATTCGGTTCCTGTGTTTTTCGACGACTTTTTGAATCCACGTTCCGATTGTTTTTGACGTTTCATTTGGTTTTTCTACCAGATCCGACATTTTAACTTGAATACCGTTAAGGGTATGTTCAAATAATTGAACCGTTAAAGTGAACGAAGTTTACGAAGTCCATGATTGCTTCCATATATACAGTGACCGCACATAATTCCGATCACTTAACTAAAATAGTTAGTGTTTAGTGTTGGGAAGAATAAATGCTTAATGCGAGAAATGAAGATTCAGGCAAACTGAAAATTCTTGATATTAGGCCAAAAATATAGACTTAGCGAAGGTGAGAGTCGAACTCACAGCTCCCAATCTCTAGTTGAGCGTGTTGTTTAACCAATTACACCACTAAGCCGTTGGTTAAACAACACGCTCAACTAGAGATTGGGAGCTGTGAGTTCGACTCTCACCTTCGCTAAGTCTATATTTTTGGCCTAATATCAAGAATTTTCAGTTTGCCTGAATCTTCATTTCTCGCATTAAGCATTTATTCTTCCCAACAGAAAAGTAAAAAGCCGACTGCTATACGTCGTTGAATAGAGAAAAAAGTTAGTGTTTAGAAAATTGAGCCAAAATCCTCAGGCAATACTCACATGCTCACATGCTGTGCAATGTATTTATAAGTCAATTTATTGTGAAAAACAAACTTGACCAACGTTCGTGAGTGCTCAAAAGTGAATCATGCCTTAGGTGATCGGAACTAGGTGTCTTCACGGTACAGTTGCTTATGAAACGTGCTTTTTGTAAGCCCGCATCAATCATCTTAGTGATGCGCGGTAATAAAATGCTGCGACTAAAATAGCGTCCAATTTTTGTTCGGGCACTGTTAGAGTTACTTCTGCTGCACATACTTTTGATTCTTCAGTGGCGTAAAATTTTGGATTACAAAATTGTCCATCAATCGTGACGTTGAAGCTGCTTGCACGTTCAACTTGTGCTTGTTGCTCTGACAGGTTGCTCCAGGTCTGATCTTCCTAAAGAAACATACTAAATTACTTAGTTTTTGGGATAAGTATAACGCTTTCAAAAGGTCGCATAATGCATGTAAGAGGGTTGATTATGCGTCATCCTGAAAACTAAAGCCAGAATTATCTGTGGGCTAAAGATTTCGAAAAATGAGTGTACGGAGTGTTAGCGCTTCTAGCACGAAATAGAAGTTGAAATTTAAACAATGTAATGTCCGAAAACCGGTAAAAATATTTGCTTTCGAAATTGTCTCTTTTGGTTCGGTTTTCACGATCAAACTTTAAGTAAAACCGTTTAAAATGCATAAAATTTTTTCTTATTCAAAAATATTGTTTTTTTCTCTCCCACCCCCTTCAGTGGCAAATCATCGGACGGATAAAAACTTTTATAAAATATTTGTAATGCCTTAATTCTATTATGATCACGAAATAATAAATACCACCATTTTCTAAGAAAAGTTCATAAGAAATACTCCGATTTTCTTCGTCAATTCTATTCCTCTTTCTAATTTTAAGTTTGTTTCCTGCTGAGAATCCTTATAATCTGCTTGTTTCTCCACCACCACCGTTTTCAGAATCTCTCACGATTTCGAATAATTTAAAATCATCAGCATAAGATAGTCTCTGACATTTTGGTAGAAAATTAAGATCGTTGAGGTAGATCAGGAACATAAGAGGCCAGAGGTGGCTGCCTTGTGGGACTCCAGACGTGATATCGAAGTAAGTAGTAGTACAATCTTCGACTTTCACTGCCATTCTACGACCTATGAGTTAAGAGTTGAGCCAATTTGAAATCCTAGGTTGTCTAGCTTAGCTATTGCTATTTGGTGATTGATTTTGTCAAAGGCTGAAGAAAAATCAGTACATATGGCGTCTACTTGAAATCGTGCTTGAAGAGAATGAGTAAAGAAGGACGTATACGATACCTAGTTTGTACTTGTTGAGCGCTTAAACATGAATCCATGTTGAGAGTCCACTATATAACTACAGCAATTGTGCTTGGTGAATCCGAGCACTACCAGTTCAAATAGTTTTGAAACTGCGCATAATGTCGCTATACCGCGATAGTTTGAAATGAGACTTTTATCGCCTTTTTTGAATGATGTTTTCCAGGGAGATGGTAGGATCCCTTGTTGGAGTGATAAGTTAAAAATGACTGAGAGAGACTGTAGAAGGCTGTTGGAGCATTTATTCAACACGATTGCAGGGATGCCGTCAGGTCCGGCATTTAAGGATGACTTTAGTTTTGACCAGGCTCTCTTGATCATGTCTAGCGTAACGAAAGGATGTTGACCAATGTGGAGGCGTTGAAACAAATAGTTTTTATGCTCGCATTGGGTTTGATTGGGCATTGGGTTAGTTAACTGAATAAAACATTATCTCCTCTGTACTGATTCTATAGATGAACTGAGAGTCATCAGTCAGTCAAACCAAGACTCTGAACCGTCCGTTTTCTACCACGAACCGACTTAAATGAGCGGCACGGCACGTTCATATCGCGACGAGCAGTTAAGTCGAGCAGTCGAGTCGAGCAGTCAAATCGAGCAGTCTAGTCGAGCAGTTGAATCACGCTATTCAATCAAGCAATCCAGTCGAACAGTTAAACCGAGTAGTCTAGCCGAGCAGTTGTGTCGAGTAGTTCAGTCGAGCAGTTGAATCGAGCAGTCGGGTCGAGTAGTAAGTCTAGCAGCCGATTCGAATAGTCATTTCGAGCAGTTCATTCGAGCAGTCAGGACGAGTAGTGAGCCGAGCAGCCGATTTGAATAGTCGAATAGCAGTTCAGTTGGGAAGTAAAATCTAATAGTTTAGTCGAGCAGTTGAATCGAACGGTTGAGTCAAGTAGTCCAGTCGAGCAGTTGAATCGAGTAGGCTAATCAAACAGTTGAATCGAGTAGTTTAATCGAGCAGTTGAATCGAATAGTTGAATCGAGCAATCGAATCGAACAGTTCAGTCAATCAGTCTAGTCCACCAGTCGGATAGAGTGGTTAAGTCGAGAAGTGAAATGGAGCAGTGTAGTCGAGCAGTTGAATCAAGCTGTTCAGTCGAGCACTTGAGTTGAGTAGTCGAACCGAACAATCCAGTGGAACAGTCGGGTCTAGTAATAAGTCGAGTATAAGTCAAACAGTTGAATCGAGTAGTCCATCCGGTAATCTAGTCGAAAAGTTGAATCGAGCCGTAGAATAGAGCAGTCGTGTCGAGCCGTTGAATCGAGCTATCAAGTCGAGCAGTCGAATCGAGTTATCAAGTCGAGCAGTCGAATCGAGTTATCAAGTCGAGCAGTCGAATTGAACAGTCCAGTCGATCAGTTCAGTTGAGCAATCCAGTCGAGCAATCAAATCGAGCAGTCTAGTCGACCAGTCCAGTCGAGTAGTCTAGTCGATCAGTTGAGCAAACACAGCAGTCCAGCAATCGACCAGTGAGGTGACTGAGAATAGTACCCATTACTACGAAAGTATGACGTCCCGTCAGGAGCCTGTTTTTAGTTACCGATAAGCCTCTTATGACGTCCTGTCAGAGACCTGGTTTTGACTACACACAAGCCTCTTATATATATGGATGGATAAGACTTGTTGCTCCAGAGTCCAGAAGAAATTGTGCCAAAAGGTCAATCAGTGAAAGTTTTGAAAATGTTTCCTTCATTCCCTTTGTTTACACGACGCTCAAATGAGCACCACTGCAGTAACAATACCGGTAGCTATCAGATTGCCCATTGCAGATTCAAACAAAAATAGGTCTATTTTCTGACAGAAGACAAAGCACTGCTGAGGAAAAAGGCAGCAACGTTCGCCCAGCTTGATACCGGTAATAAAGGCAACAATTTGAATTTTACTACTGCATTCCCTCCACACCGTGCTGTGTGCCGCTGTGCGCTTTTGTAGTTACAAACCGTTAAAATGATTCATTTTTGTTGTGTTGTGCTATTCACAAACGTTCACATAACAAAGCGTCAGTTACAACAAACGCAAATAATAAACTACAATGATTCCCGGGAGGACGAATGGAAATGTAAGACAGCAGCCTAATATAACACACTGCTGCTCAAAGGATTAGCGTGAAGCTGGTGCAACAGGGAACGAAATGGAACGGAAAACGGACTCTATTTTGCTACCTTACTGTTGTAGCAGATAGATACAAACACATAAACCGAGCTGAATTATCTCTGCGTATGAGAACGTAATCCAGTTCGCAGCTCCACGCTCTAGCGGAACCATGCTACAAAGGCTCTCCTTCACTGCAGATGAGTAGGACACCTGGAAAAATGGTTTCTTGGTATTGATAATGCCACCCAGTAAAACGGTGCAAGTTGAAATTCCCACGCCAAATCAATTTCGTTCGGATTTTTCTCCGTGCCACACCGAAGGACCATTCATTTCGAAACAGAGAGCGATTGTTGTTTCCAGTGGGTGTTGTGTAGCCTTTTCGAAGAAGAAAATTGAAGGGATGAAAAGCGGAAAGCCAAGTGCTATTATATGTGTGGGTCGGATTTCAGCACCCATTTCTGTTCCGCCAGAGAACCGGTGTCACGTGCTGCCGGTCGAGTTCTTTTTAATTTACCGTGTGGCCTGGTACAGCGAGTGAATCCGTTGCATGCATTCTGGATGAAGCTGGTCAAAAATAAGAACCGGTATGAAAGGAATACCGATAAATATTTGAAGACATGGCAAATGGGGACAACTGTTGATAGAGCAGGTGGCTCCGGTGTCCAGAAATAGGCACCTTCTCTGGTGTTCGTTCTTTTTGCTTGCATTTTAGTTTTTCCAAAAAAAAAATGTTCGTATCTAAGAGAATATGACTTTTCCCATTACTTTTCCTGAAATAATGCTGGCTACGTACAGCAACTATTACTCAGAAAATCACCGGAAAGCAAAAACAGTCCATTTTACTTCCACTCTGGGCTCGAGTTGCTTATTTTCTGTGACAAAAAAGAAAGCGAACGAACAACCCCGCCGAGTTGGGCCGTGGGGGGGGAGTTGTTGTTTTTCGGTACTAATAAGTTCCGCTGAAAGACCAGAACTTCTCCTCTGCGAGTGAGTTACAAGTTGTGCGACGTGTCAAAGAGATTTTGCTCTGGAAGGAAACTGTGCACTTCTAATGACGATGGAAGCGCACTTCCCGAGGACGACGACGACGTCGACGCAAGCAGCCAGGGATAAGTTTGGTTGTCTCTGCACACGGAATTATATTACGTCCGCTTAGCAGTTGACGTTGAAAATGTACGCTGCCGTGGGCAACCCATCTATTTCAATTCCGTCGCATTGTTGCTGTCGCTGAAAAGAAGTGAAATTTCAACCGTCAGCAGATAATTGAGATATGTTGTAATGCTGTAAGCTTGGAGCAATGGCAGTTGTCGTCGGGATTGTTGCAGTTTACAATGCAGTTTTGTACGGATCAAAAGTGACTTTGATTTAAATGTTCATCTCGCGGATTTTGTATACAGTTACATCTTTGTTTAAACATATAACTAGCAATAGGTTTTTTTGTTTCATTTACTTCCTTGACTTGATAATGTTGACGTATTTCGTACCCTAGCATGGCAGTACCTTCTCAGAATTCGACAAAACTTGGTGTGTAGTAAATAAACAACTTTGCATTCTTAGTTTTTTTTCGAAATTAATTTAGACTAGCTTTTGAAAAGGGCTAGACTTTTTGAACCCGGGTCCTCGGCGTGAGAGGCGTGAATGCTTACCACTACGCCGGGACTGTAATTGAATTGGAAATTATACTTCAAAATTGACTTGATGTTGTATGTATATATGTATGTTGGGCAAAGCCACTATCAGTTCAAGGATTAGCACTAGCTCTATTTTGCATGTTGCGGAGTAACTTATATTTGTAGGGTTTTATATTGCAGGGTTTTTACATTTGTACGATTTTGTACTAAAAACTCGAAGTAACGCTCGAGCGCTATGCTGTGTCCATGCGGAGAAACATGCTTTTTTGTAAAAGTGGGTTTTGAATGGACGTTGGAATTGATGCGAGTGTCTCATCGGTTTGTCTGTCGATTTACCTATGTATTCAAGAAGAAAGACTGTAGAATCCAAATTGTTCACCGAGCAAGCTTCGCGTAAATGTTGTAAGAAGGACCAACAGGGGCTAGGACTTCAAAATTGACTTGGTGTTAGACACAAAGTAGGACTTGTAAATAGATATGAAATTGGGCTTAAAGTAGGGCTTAAAATTGAGTTTGAAATTGAAATTAAACTATAATTGAAATTAAACTTAAAAATCAACATGAAATTGAATATGGAATTAGACTTTACATTGATTGGTATAAAATAAACGTGGACATGAAATTGGAATTAGTTTTGGACCAGTTTAGATTTGAAACTTTACTTCAAATTAAACTAAAAGTTGGATTTTAAAATAAACTAAAATTTGGACCAGCCTCGTGTTTTTGTCTTGACCTTTAATGAGGTCGCCATATTACCAGGGGGCAGTGGTGCTTAATAACGGTTATGGAGTCTCCCTATTGTCCAGTCCGCTGTGGTTCAAAGGTTCACCACTACCTGCGATACACAGGACCTGAAGTGAGAGGCGAATTCGGTCGAATCTGGTTATAATTGACTTCAATTAAAGCTTAGTTCGATCCGTGGACTCCCCAGCCTGGATGTATAGGAGCGGTACACAACTTCTTAAGCTTCGCTTCAATGACCCTCCCTTATCTAATTTTACACTCTTTTTCCCGATATGAAGGGGTCCCATTCTGCTGGATTCTACCAACATCTTTTTTACCATAAAAGTTCAATTCAAAGAACAAAGTAGTTTTAATCCACTCCTTACAAAAAACATCTTGGTTTACTCAGCCTGGTCCAAACCGTGGAATTCAAGTTTTGATTGAACTTCAAATTTGACTTGATATTAGACTAAAATTTGAATTTGAAGTTTGAATTTGAACTGGTCCATGTTCAAGTGCGAATTCAAACTGAAATTCAAATTCTTGATGTTTTATTTAAAACTAGACTCAAAATTAAACTAAAAATTGAGCTGAACTAAATTTGAAATTAGACCAAAAATTGGTCGGAGTTAAGGCAGACCGGACTATGTTGTAAAATTTAAAGGAATTAATTACAGCAAATGATCAAGGATTTCCTAAGCTACATTTTACTCTAATCAGATTACATAAATGTTGCAAACAGCCAGAGATATGCGATGATTTTGAACGATTGATAGCTTCAAATATCACAGAGTAGCAAACTTTGACTTAGTTTTTCTCCAATTCAGAATTCTGTCACTATGGGTTCGGTCTGAGCCCAAGGCTTTACTATTTTGGACGTGAAATTTGAATCTTCAGATCGGAGAGGTGAAATTGGTATTAAATTGGACTTAAAATGGGACATTCTATTGAACACGAAATTGTAACTGGTACCTTGGTGTGTCTCTACTGTGTGTACCGGGAAAGCTCAGTAGCAAGAGACCCTGTGACTATGGTCCCAGGATCGGCTTACTACTGGGTAATCAGAGGGGATTCGCGAACAAACGTGCAGTCGACTTTCACCTTGCTTGGCTTGGGCTATTGTGATAATTTGGTTTGGAGGATTTGAAAGAATGGAATTATGAAAACTATTGCTTTATTTTTGGTAACTATTGTGGGTGTGGGTGAGGTTGAAAACCGGTACGTACCGCTGTCGCTGCCGCTGCTGGTCGACTTTTCCGCTGCTGACTTACTGTTCGGGGGAGGCTGGGGAACGCTCTGCGCGCTTCTCGCTGCTGCCTTCGCAGATACTTCTGACGATGCCGCTTGGCTTAAGGCGACGCTGGCCGGTGCTAGTCCGTTCGTTCTGGTCTTCCCTCTTTGACGAAGATCGACAGGCCCAGGACGATACCGGAATGACCGTGCCGAGAGGGGAATGTTCTCCTTAATAATTATGGCCCAAAGCCAGAGGACTGCCGCTGGTCCTTTACGGGTTAGACGTAGCGAGCATCCAGGGCTCGCTAGGCCGATGCTCGCTGAACTGCTGACCTTTCCACCTTCCAGCATTGGACAAAAGATAGGAGTCACAACGACAACTTGTTAACCATAGCTACCTATTACCCCCCCCCCTTCCTTTCCACCCTTCCCCTTCATTCCCGAAAAAATCCTTCTTCATTACTTTCCCTTACCGTCCCTTCATCAATTGTAGAATCATCGTTTCAAAATAAATATTAATATATGCCTGACCGCATTTCAAGGTCATGACTAAAAGTCACGAGTTTGGTCAATAATTAAGTTGGGCGTGAAATTGTGTTTAAAGTGGGACATTCAATTGGACACGAAACTAAATTTGAAAACACAATTGGAATTAGTTATAAAATTGGGTTTGAAAATGAACTTGAAATTGAATTTCTAACCGGAGTTGAAACTTGAATCAAGTTGGTTTTGATTTGTGATTTACAATGGGACACGACATTGGACTTAAAATTGGACCTGAAATAACACTATAAATTAGGTTTGAAATCGCGCTTGCAATCAGTCTTCAAATCGGAGTTGAAATTGGACTTGATTTTGAATTTGGATTTTAAATGGGACACTAAATTGGATTTAACTTGGAACCTCAAATGAATTTGAAACTGTACTTGAAATTCTGCAATTGCACTTGAGATCGGAGGTGAAATTGGAATTTAATTGGACACGAAATTGAACTTGAAAACACACTTGAAATTAAATCTAATTCTAAAAAAAAATCTAAAAAACTCTATTAAATCAAATTGGGTTGAAAATTGGAATTCAAACCGGGGATTTTAAATGAAATATAAAGTTGGACATGAAATTCGGCCTGAAATTTCACTTGAGATCACTTAAAATCAGGCTTGAAATTTGATTTCAAATCGGAATTGGATTTGAATATCAATTTAGACTAAAAGTGGGATACTACAGTAGACTTAAATATGGATTTGAAAATGCACTTGAAATTTTGCAATTGCGCTCGAGATCGGAGGAGAAATTGTAATTAAATTTGACTTGAACGGGGCATTCAATTGGGCACGAAATTGAAGTTGAAAACACACTTGAAATTAGATTTAAAAAGGGGTTTGATATTGTATTTGAAATTGGAATTCAAATCGGAGTTGAAACTTGAATCAAATTGGATTTTAACTGGGATACTACATTGGACTTAAAATTGGACCTGAATTTTCTCTAGAAATTGGGTTTGAAATCAAACTTGACATCAGTCTTAAAATTGGATTCAAAACTGGAATTGAAATTGGAATTAAATATGAATTTGGATTAAAAATGGAACACTAAAACGGCTTTGAAATTGGACCACAAATTGGAATTAAATTGGACCTAAAGTGGGAAATTCAATTGGATTGGAGATTGAACTTGAAAACACCCTTGAAATTAGATATTAAATTGGGTTTGAAAATGTACCTGAACTTGGATTTCAGATTTGAGCTGAAACTGGAAATGAATTGGATTCGAATTAGTATTTGAAGTCTGAAGTGGGACACTAAATTGGACTTGAACTTGGGCCTGAAATTGCACTTGAAATTGGGTTTGAAATCGCATGAAATGAGACTTGAAATTTTGGGTCTTGAATTGGAATTTAATTTGAATTTGAACTTAAAATGGGACACTAAATTGGATATTTTTTTTTGAAACGATGGTTCTACAATTGATGAAGGGACGGTAGGGGAAGAAATGAAAATTTTTGGTGAAGGAGGGGGCAGAGCGGAAAGGAAGGGGGGGGGGGGTATTGGTAGCTATGCTTGACAAGTAGTCATTTTGACTCCTACCTTTTGTCCAATGCTGGAAGGTGCATGAGTCGAACCAAGCTGTAATCTGAGATTATAACCGGATTCGAACCCACAACACCCTCCGGTATCCGGTTATAATCTCAGATTACAGCTTGGTTCGACTCATGCACCTTCCAGCATTGGACAAAAGGTAGGTGTCAAAATGACTACTTGTCAAGCAATACCCCCCCCCCTTCCTTTCCGCTCTGCCCCCTCCTTCACCAAAAATTTTCATTTCTTCCCCTACCGTCCCTTCATCAATTGTAGAACCATCGTTTCAAAAAAAATATTAATATATGTATGACCTCATTCCAAGGTCAAGACTAAAATCTTGAGATTAGTCCACTAAATTGGAATTGAATTTGGACTTACATTGAATATCAGAAGTGACTTAAAATTAAGCTTAGAATTGGACATGAAATTTAACATGAAGTTGGCCCTAAAATTAGACTCGTATCGAAAGGGAAATGTAAGTTGAAATAAGTCTTATACCTAATTGGACATGAAATTTTTCTTGAATTTAGACTTGGAATTTTATTTTAAATTGAAACTAAATTTGATTTAAAATAGTTCAATATCTAAACAGTATAGCCTAGAAATCAAACTTGTAATTAAAATTCAAATTTGACGTAAAAATTATCTTGAAATTGTATTTAAAATTGAGTTTGAAGTTATCATGAAAGGAGATATAAAATTCGTCTTAAATTTGGAATATTGAATTGAAAGTTGGTATTAAAATAGCACTCGCAATTGAATGAAATTGGAGTTGAATTCGGAATACACGAAAATCACTTTTTGTGAGTCTATTTTTAGATAAATTTTGGAAATGACGCAGTTTTTTACGCGAATTTCGTAATTTACACCGGTTTTCTCGCAAATCTTAGTTTTAACGCAGCTTTTTACACGATTTTCGGAATTTACGCCGTTTTAATTTACACTGAACGGAGGATACGCTCAAACAGTGACATGATTTAATATAAGTTTCACTTGAAATTTTACATCAAATTGAACTTTAAACTGCACTTAAATTTAAAGTTGAAATCGTACTTGATAATTGAGACTAAATTTATTTCGAAGCAATTAATTTACTTGCCCGGAAAATACCAGGCTATTAAATTGAGAATCTCAGATTTCCCGTTTACCCCTTTATGAAATTATTTAGTTTTACGATTAAATTTTTAGAGAAGTGTCCCAGCCCGAACACGTAAATAAGAACCCGGTTTAGAGTTTTGCATAGGTATCCTGGAACATGTATTTTATGCAGCGACTTGGCAATGTTGGAGGCCATTGCGAGCACTTTTGGAGGTGGTTTTTTTCATCGATTGCTACAATGGTGCAAAAACTCTTCCCCTCTGTTTGGACGACTTTGCGGCTAGTTCGACTACTGTCCGAATAGCATCTATTCACCTTCCGTGTATTTCGCCGGTTTGTTTCCAGGAGTTTTCCATATGTATCCAGCAGACATATTGACCTATTTAACGGCCGGATCCCTCGAAAGCTTTCCTGGTTTTGGATATAGAACTAACTTTTGGATCTTCCAGTGGTCCGGAAAGCGACCATCTTCTAGGCATTCTTGTAGCACTGTCCTGAACATGTCCGGGAACGCTTGTATCGTTGCTTTCAGAGCCACACTACGACTTCCATCGAGACCAGGTACCTTCTTGATTTTTAACCGTCTAGCCACTGCTCCCGTTAGAGACTTGCATACCATCAATAATGTTGTCTTCCTCTTCTACATTGTACGGTGTTCGTGGCTAGATCGTAAGCTTGTGCGTAGGTAACAGTCCCTCCGTTTCTGAATTCTATGGGAAGTATTAGTAATGATACTTAAAGCAATCAATTTGTTTTTAGGCTATAGAAGAATGCAACTAATAACAGCTAATAACAGTATAATTAATAATCTAGCGTTAGAGGCTTAAATTTTCAATCCAAGCTTTCTTTTCATATAGATCGCATCACTTACCGAGATCAATTCTAATTCATATCTTCTGTTTTGGGTAATCTGTAAAGTTTCACCTTACTAAATGTTCATTCACTACAACCAATCTATTCCATTGAAAGCAGCTAAGAATTTCAAAGATAATTGAAAAATCCCCTTGTCATGGCAAAATTGTGCCCTTCCCAACAATACCTCAATTAGTAAGTTTAATTGCAAACTTGCACCACATCATACCGCCTTAAAGCGAACTTCTCCGCGCATTAGTGGCAACATAGCTTCCGAAATTAATTTCACGCGCGACAGCGCCGCCTGACGGGGGTGGTCGACATTATCGCTAAATTACACCGCCTCGTTTGCAGAGGCAGCAGCAAGCTGCTGCTATGTTTCTCGACTTCGAAATAGAACTCACGGTGGCAGCTCCGGCTTTAACATCAGGGCAGATATAGATTGCAACCCAGCCACGGCTGTTGGTGCATCTTCTGCGCCACGGTCTGATGGGTACTGCTCCTGTACGTCATTATTTTGTAATAATATTTTCTCAGAGTGTCAACATAAATTAAAGTGAATACAAACTGCGTTTTGTCTGCTTAGCTTGTACGCGCTACGGTGCCGCCCGTAGAACCGTTTGCTAGTTTTCACCTTAGCAGCTAGCAATTTATGATGGTACAGGGATGTTTCGAAGATTTCGAAACATTTGAACTTTGAAATTCTAAGCCGATAAAATTGTTTTAACAATTAGTGTTTATTTAAAGTAAGTCAAATCGATTTTCATTTGTGTTCGAAGATGGTATCTCAAATAATTTTACCCACGCTGTCGCAAGACGTTCGCACGCTTCCCGTTGACACCAGAAGCGTGCGGTTTGCGTGCTTCTCACTCAGAGCTCATCACCGCGAGACACGAATTGCAGTGATGATGTTAGTAGCGCTGACACGGGGCGTTTAATATGCAAATTCGCATTTCACTGCACCACCATCGACCGTCCACCAATTCTACGACAGCACACCACTGTCGAGTTTGCAGCTTGACAAACAATGTCAAAGCAGCGCCGGCGGATTGTGATGTTTGCCCGCAAAGCATGATTAGCGATAGACGGCGTACACTTGATTAAACTATAATACTAAGCTTTGTGACCCGTTTACCTGTGAAGCGAGCGGTTAATTACGGCCCGTCATTGGGCAACCCCCAGGGCGGCTCCTGTTGATTCTGCTACCTAGACCGAGACCGAGTCTCACATGTCTCCCAGACGAATGGATTATAAATCCATTTTGGGAGTCGTTGTTATAAATAACAATGGTACCTTAAGCGTAGTCACTAACATAGTCAGTAGGTATGGGATACAGTACAGTAAACTTATCATGTTTTTCAACTAACGAAACATTCGCCACAGCTCACGCACCGGAAACAATTTTTAATCCTCCTTTTATGAGGTGGAAAAATGATCCCAATAGAGTCCCATTCTCGGTTGGTAGGTATATATAACGTCGCGTCGGATGAGACGACTATTAAGCTCGGAAATTTTGAGCCAAGCGTAACCACCTGTGTGATGGATTAGAAAACCACAGCATCCACAGCTTTAGAGACTGCGTTCGTTCAACCGAAGCTTACCAGAAACGGAAGAAGTCCCAGTCCTGCATGCTCTAGTTTTCTCCGATGCGATGGTTTCATTGCTGAGCAGCATCGTCCATTTCTAACCGCAATATCATCCCTAGTAGTAGCTTGTCGTCTTTCCCGTCCCGCACGGGATTGCTGCATGGGTAAGCCGAATCACTTGATACGGATCATTTAATGGCTTTGTTTTTCCCCGCAGCTCGTGGCTTGAGCGAGCTATCCGGATAATACTTCAGCTTTGCTACGAGTATTAGGCGATATGAAATGAACCTGTTTTGCCGGTTGTTTATTTTCCCACAGCAGTAGTGCCACCCACGGAGAAAGGGGGGACATTTCCCGCAAAAGAGTTCCGCCACAGTTCGGTTCGCTTCTGATAGGCTATCATGTTTTGACAGACTATATTCCGCCAGCTTGTCTGGATGACAAGAACAATGAACTTTTCGAGAGACAGGTTCCGTTGAGCCTAGGTGCTGTGCTCTATAGTTGGTCATTTCTTTGGCATGGCAGGTTGGGGTGACTGTTCGGATTTGGATAAAGCACGTGCTGCTGGTTGGTCACAAAACTCTATGTGCTTGAAATGAGCAAGGAAGTAATTTACTTGATCTTTTCACAGCCTTCGAACTTTACAATGAAATCGATACGCTTTACGGTTGACTGATATTTAGAACAGATTTAATTTTTGTTTCACCATTCTATTTGCCTTTTGAAGTGTGTTTTAATAAGTTTATTCCTCGAAATTGTCAACATAATATCGTGGACTCTCGACAAAGTTAACTCTCAGATAAATTAATTGTTCGGAAAAGTTAAACGAATATCAGCTCTCGTTACACGCTTTAAAAAGTTGACTTTTACCTTAATCTTTCTGAGCTTTTGGATTCATTTGGACACACGTATGCTTTCCTTCTATGTTTACTTCCTTTTTTTTTGGCTCATTGTCACTGTTTCACAGTTTCATGCAGATACGCATCATAGCAAAGATTAAAGGAAACTTAATTTAAGATTTTTAAATGCAAAAGAAGGGACAGAAAATGCATGCGAACATTATTGAAACGTAGACTATGAAAGAATAAAAGTAAACATGTGCAATAGACTAAGTTACTGAAAGGAATTACCTATTATTATTTTATGAAAGTTTAGCTATTTCCTTCCATTCAAACTTCCACATACATGGAAATGTGTATCCCTAAATCTATTTTTCACTTTTATGTTTATCGTTCCTTAGAGACAGTTAATATTTAGAAAAAGTAATCGACCCAAACCTATGTCGATTAACTTTTTCGAATATCCACTGTAATTTTTATTTCTATTTTTATCGCTATCTTTAACTCTATCTCTATCTTTATCTCTAACTCTATTTCTATTTCTGTTTCTATCTCTATCTCTATCTCTATCTCTATCTCTATCTCTAACTCTAACTCTGACTCTAACTCTAACTCTATCTCTATCTCTATCTCTATCTCTATCTCTATCTCTATCTCTATCTCTATCTCTATCTCTATCTCTATCTCTATCTCTATCTCTATCTCTATCTCTATCTCTATCTCTATCTCTATCTCTATCTCTATCTCTATCTCTATCTCTATCTCTATCTCTATCTCTATCTCTATCTCTATCTCTATCTCTATCTCTATCTCTATCTCTATCTCTATCTCTATCTCTATCTCTATCTCTATCTCTATCTCTATCTCTATCTCTATCTCCGACAAACTTCGTATTGCCACAAATTAAACTGTGTTGTACATAAATAGTGAATCTCGGATGACCTTTGTCACAATCTCGAGTTTTGCAAGTTCCTGAGCAGCTCAACCTTAGATGATTCATTTGGTCGTTACGTAACTATGAAAACATGGGTAGTGTTTTCAAATTTGGAATTATTCCTCACAGCAAAGTAGAAAACATCCCCCCATTTTAATATAATTAATGTGCCAGTATTAGAAACGTTTCGAGCTTTCATGTTTTGAATCTTTTTGAATTTTTTTCATTCGCCATATATTTTTATATAATACACAACAAATGTATGATATTTGCTGAAGAATTACAGACCTTACTTGATTAACCAGTAGTTCATTTCATTATTTACTACGAATCACCCGGATAACCATATCAAATTTTTTTGCTAATATTATTTTTGGTGTGACATGTTTGACTTTTCGGTTGAATTCAGCAATGCCAGATGTTTCTAAAAAAAATTCGTAGCTTAATTTTCTGTGTTTTCATCACAGAAAACCGAAAAAAGAGTTATGAATCCGTTTCATTAAAAAATTCGTGATCGTGAAATTGAGAACGAAGCCAAATTTAATTAAATTTTAGTTTATTTGAAAGTTTAACCTACATTTGAAGGTTTGTTATTATTTAGTGTTTGTTAACTTGTTATTCTCGACGTTCGTTCATCATTCACCTTTCGTCTTCGTTTTTCCGTTTTCCATCGTTCATTTTTCGTTATTTGTTTTTTTTGTCTTTTGTCGTGAATTTTTCGTCCGTTTTTGTTTGGTGTATTCTGTTGGTTTTTACGCTCTTCTTCATGTCGTTTTTTGTTTTCTTTTTTTAATGTTAGGCGTTTTTCATTCATTTTAATATGTGCCTTTCTGGCACCTTGCATAGTCTTTTTTGTCTCTTTATTGGTCATTTTTATTGGTGACGTCTTTTTGTCTCCATTTGTAGCCTGTTTTGGCTTTTCTTGTCCATGTTTTGCCTTCTTTTTATCGTCTCTTCATTGTCTTTTCTGCGTCTACTTACTTTCTTTGCCTCGTTTTAATTTTCGTTTTTAGACCTTTTTATGTTCCTTCTTCGGCGTATTTTCCGCGTATTTCATCGTTTTGTCGTTTTTCGGTTTTTTAATAGGGTAAGGAACGAGTTAAGCAGTGTTACCTATTTTAATCAGTTGAACATAAATGATCCGAAAATGCACTTTTTTATTCATATTTTCAAAATCTTTTGATAGGATCATCTTCACAAATCACTTAACCATACATTTGATTCACACAAATACAATTTACTGGGTTTCCGACAAGAAATATGATGAATTAAAAATTGTTGTCCAAAAACGTACATTTTTCAGCTGCTCTTCAGCAATCGCTACCTCGCTACTAACGAATTCATCAAATTTTCAGCACTGATTACAACCACTCTAAAAGTCAAGCACTCAATTGTCACATACCATATTATTCACTCTCTTTTTTTCTATTATCCAAGGCTTTGTCACTAGCCAGAAGTTTCATTATTTTCTAACAAAACTGAAAACAAATTCTGAATTGACGGAACCTGTTCACCACTAGCAGCAGCTGCAGCACAACTGATGAACTATCGTGTTGCCAAGACACTGTTTCGGTTCTGGAAATAAGAATTTTAAGTTTGAAATTAACTGAAACCTCCTATGGTGAAAACGTGGCTCAATACTTTCAAGAGAAATGTATGTTCATAATTAATTTTTCTTTATTAAAAACAACACAAAAGACAGCTTTTTCAATAATTTTCGAAGATTTTCTCAGTGATTTAATAAAGCAACGATGTGTTTCAATGTTATTTGCTTTGACAACACTGTTCTGAGTCGGATCGTTTGTACTGCTATATGTTTACCTCTTTTGTTCTCCCACCATCCTTATGAACAGCGAGTGAGACGTCAAACTCGCAGTTTCCCATAAGAACACCAGAGAATAAAAGAGACGACGAATACCGTTTGCCGAACGGTGCGGTGAGTGTATGCCCCGATAAACAATTTAGACAGATGGCATTTTGCGCATCTATGCCGATACGCTATGCCGATTACGCATCAGATGCCGATTAGTAGGTCGGGGATAGGAACGCGAACTTACTGAATAGGGGGAAAAGTTCGAGGGATTTTTTAAGGGGACGTAAAAAAATTCAGATTTCAGGATTGCTTAAAAAAGCACCTTGCGGATGAAAATGGGTTCGGTCTGTTCAAAATTAGTTCCGCCGCTCCAACTTTTAAAGCGAAAATTCAAAAGTTTAGCTCAACAATAGTGTCTTCCAATGGTAACAGCTTGAAGAACTAAAGATAGCAAGAAGATTGGTATGCTGATATCCCCCACTTAGTCAACCCATCGCTTGTAATAAGGTAAAACAATCAGTGACCCGCTTAGACTGCTTAAAACTAGTTCTTTACCCTAGCTTTTTTGTGTCGTCTATAATATGTTGTCTTTTCGTTGTTCTTTTGTAGTCTTTATGTGCCTTTTCTTTTCATCTCTCGCAGTCTTTGTCAGCAGTTTTGTTGTGTTTTCATAGTCTGTTTTTTATGTTTTCATCGTATTTTTGTATTTTGCTCTGTTTTTTGGCATTGTTTTTCGTTTTGTTTATGGCTTTTTATCGTTTTTTTCATCTCTTTTGCCAAGACACCAAAACAGTCTTTCCGTCAACAGTTTGTAGTTGTTTCTTCGTTGTTTTTAATCGCTTCTTGTATTCTTTTCGCCATTTTTTGCCATTTTTCGTCATCCTATTTGTTGGCAAAACAAAAGTGTCTCTTTACTGACTATTCATCCTATTTATTGATGGTTGATGTTGATGGTTTATTCGACATTTTTTTGTTTTTTTCTTAGCATGTTTCGCCGGCTTTTACACTTTTTAAACATTTTTTTGTTCTTTTTGTCGCTGTTTTGGCGTCTTTTTATAGTATTTTCATCGTATTTTTGTCGCTTTCGTCGTCTTTTCGTCAAATTTTCATCACATTTCCGTCATTTTCTCATCGCATATTCGTTATCATTACGCAGTCTTTTCGCTGTCTTTGTCGTTTCGTCATCGTTGTTTTTCTTCGTATTTTAGTTATCTTTTCAGCTCCTTTGTTGTGCTTTCTGAAGTCTGTAATGTTCGACAGTTTTTAAATATTGGTTGTACATACCGGTTCGCGGCTGCAATTCGTCGTTTTGTTTCGCGGCTTGCACTCTTGTCAAGTTGCTACGAACGCACGGTGGGGCCATTCTGGAAAAAGGCGGTCAAAAGTCTTTTCTCGCTTTTCCTGACGTGTTCGTGCTTAGGTGTCTTAGGAGAAGTTTCATAAAAAAATATTCTGCATCTAATGACATTTTCATGTAGTTGGATATTAAGTGGATAACAAATTTGAAAAAATTAATTTTTTATAGGAACCAGATAGCATGGTCATGTGTTCGGCAAAGTTGTAGAACTTTAAATTTCATTAAACTTTGCCGAATATACTAAGTATCCGTATCATGTGATTTGCGAGATATAACTGATTTCCTGTCGTGACCCCCTTAAAATCAGTTTTTTAAACTTTTTGTATACAAAACCTCATCTAACTGGTTCGACATGTTCTACAAACTTTTGGATACTATCAAAATACGTAACTTTCTAGAAGCTGTAAATATCATATGTTGCTTTATTTGCTTTAAAAATTGATTTGAAGCATAAATTTTACCGTTTTTACAAGTATTTTTTTTCCGTAAATAGGCACCTACTGGCAGCTAAACTTAGCGTTGTATGATAATTATAATAGACTGTTGTATTTGTATTAAAAGATGTGGCTTTTCGGTGTCGGGTTTCTTACGAAACCTTTATTTTACGTTTTCGGCTGACGTTTCGAAGGTCTATGCCTTCATCCTCGAATCAAACCATTTGTTAACGTTTTGCTTCGAGGATGAAGGCATAGACCTTCGAAACGTCAGCCGAAAACGTAAAATAAAGTTTTCGTAAGAAACCCGAGACCGAAAAGCCACATCTTTTAATAAGCTAAAGTTAGCATCGCTTGAACCGCCATAGAATATAGTATAAGTGTGCCAAAAATCTCGGCCGGGTCTGGCCGGGCATTTTGGTTATTTCAATTATGAATTACATACATATATGCTGGTTTTAGTAAGTTATAAGGGTTTTATTATTCGTATATGTTCATAATAATTTCACAGGACCTCGTCCACGTCTGTTTCGCTATCTGATGCAGAATTATTTTCGTTATGGTACTTTTGAAAAAGTTTGTATGCTGCTGGTAACAACCGCATTGATTTTTTTACTGTTGGTCTTCTTAAAGTTAAAATCAATGGATACGGCGTCATTAACAGTTCCTATAATCATCCAGTTCTAGTTCCTATGAAAAAATAATTTTTTCAAATTTGTTATCCCCTCAATAACTAATTATATGAAAATGTCATTAGATGCAGTATACTTTTTTATGAAACTTCTCCTAAGACACCTAACCTCGAAAACGTCAGGAAAAGCGAGAAAAGACTTTTGTCCGCCTTTTTCCAGAATAGTCCCACTGTGGAACGTACCAAGGTATATGAATTCCTCCACTATTTGATATCGTCCCCATCCAGCTCTACTTCGGCACCAACATCATTTTTATTCCCACATTCCCTGCCAGCAACTGTGTACTTTGTTTTGGCGGTGTTAATGGTAAGTCTCAATCTTGCTACTTTCCGTTTAAAAGACGTAAAGGTCTCTTCCATCTACAGTTGATTCCGATGATAACGACGTCTTCCCCAAAGCAAAGTAGCATGCGTGAATTCGTGAAGATAGTCCCGTTCCATTTCACGTTTGCTTTTCGTATTGATTTTGACCAAAATGACCGAAGCAGCACCGCACGAATCAGCGTCAATATTTTCGTCGCTAATTCATGTTCTAGCATTACCTGCCACAGCTCATTTGATTTGACTGAATCGTACGCCGCCTTAAAGTCCACAAACAGAGGATGAGTCTGCACTCACGGAACCCAGAATAATAATTAAAAATATTAAAATATTTTGGTTAATTTCGAACATTTCGGCTAAATTTTTCTATTTTGCTTATTGATTGGATTCGACCAGTTCGATTAAATTTGGCCATTTGACTTATTTCAATAATTTTCACTAAATCTAGCTGTTTTACCTAAATTCTATTATGTACTATCGAATGGATTTTCGGCATGCGGGCGTAAAGAACACGACTCACCAAGTTACGAGTATCAAATTCAACTAACTCTCGCACAGCGGATTTTATTCGTACATCTTTACATGTATTGATATCAGATTGATATCTTCGAAAGAGCATTACATAAGAAGAGAGAATATAAAACTGATAGGGCATAGCTTTTACCGAGCCATTAAGTACACCACAAATTCGACCATTTGACCAAAATGGAAGTAGTTCGACTAAATACGACCATTTTGGCTAACTTTAATTATTTTCAGAGATTAGACTAGTTTGATTAATTTAGATCATTTTAATTAAATTCAACCGTTTTGCTTAATTTCCATCCAATTTGGCTAAAGTTTTTGTTTTCTTTGCATCTTTGCATGTCCATCCTAGTTTTAAAAATCGCTTTCCTCAATGATAATGATAATAATTCTTTTTTTGCGTAAAAATGGAAACATGTTTTGTAATATTTTACATTTTTTCATGTTATTTAAGGTACAATTTTAGTAACTTTTAATCTACAAAATGTTTCACTGTATATTTGCATAATTTAGGTCATTACAAATTTTTTTTAAAGTTTTTGTCACCCCCCCTTTTAAAATTTTTATGAAAAATCGGGGGGCAAAAACATAATTTGTCGGACATAAGCCAAAATATTTTTATAAAATCAATTGTCTGAGGCTCTACAGTCTAAAAAATTCGAAAAATGAGTATTAACGCGCCTAACATGAAACAGAAATGGAAATTTCGAACAACGGAATTTCCGAAAATCGGCAAAAAAATTTTCATTCGATTTTGTCTTTCTTTTCGTTTTTTTTTGCATAGAAATAACGGATATATAAAAAGCAAGAATAAATTTAGTTTTCATGTTTAAAGTTTGAGTAAAAATGCTAAAAACGCAGTTTTTTTTTGCTCGATTAAAAAAATCTCTTTGTTTTATTTTCGCCCCCCCCCCCCTTCAGTTGGCCGTTCGGAAGGAAGGACAAACACTTTTTTAAATATTTGTAATGGCCTTATTATTTCGTTTGTTAATACGTTTTTCTTTTTTTTTCATTTTCACAGCATTTTCGTTGGTAAGTACAAAGGATCGTTTTATTTTTTGATGGTAAATTTCTCAAATGAAAATTTCAAAGTACCTAATTAATTTGACTTTCTTAATGCATATTTTCTAAATAAGTTTGTATCCGTGCTATAACACAGTTGTTGCAGTTTTTTTTTTGTTTGGAACAAAAATTCTGTTAATGAAAATATATATGCTGTATTCAGATTGGTAAGAAGAATGCAGTATTTACATTTTAACAAATAGAACCCCACTTTTGGGCTCAAAAACTGCTTCCGGAATTGGATTCTTCGACGAAAATTTAATGACTGCTTATTTCCCGTTAAGTATAATGTTTAATTTAGGCCAACCCCATATTTTCTCTTGGCGTTTAATGAGGTCTGCCTATACATAATTTTTTATAACAATCGTTTTTACAATCGATGGAGTGGATGCTTGAAGAATGTAATGAATCAAAGGTGTTGTTAGTATCCAAACAGAATGGAACAAGGCGTGAAGTGGGAAGAGCGGAAAATGAAGAAAGGAAGGTTAATTGAAGCAACACTTAAGACGTTGTGTATCGTTCCTCTTTACCCATGTTGGGGGATCCACTGATCTATAATAGGGGCCAATTATAACAGGATTCGAACTCAACTTCTCCTCCAAAAATAAAAATTGTAACAAAATGCCAATAACATTGTAATGGCAATTTAATCACATCTATAATTTATTTAACAAAACTGGATGATTATATCGATAAAAAGCGACCAAAAACCATTTGATTATTTGTTAAGGGGACTTTGTTGATGATTTCTCTTAAACATGGAAAAGTGGATAAACATTATTGTTTCGCAGGCTATGTTTTGTTTAGAAAACTGAAAAGTTGAAATATAACGCTGGATTTTGTCGGTAACAATTACGAATTTGGGCATTTTGACACATTCAAGCGTTGCGAGACACAATTAGCACCCATTGTTACCCTGTGAATCGCTTCCTGTTTTACCAATTTTTTGGCAAATACCTTGTAAAATAATTGTTTAAAGAGCACTTTATGTTCCACTAGAATGCCAGGGGTTTGATGAGACAGGAACCGTGTCGCGTAACGCTGAAATGTGTCTTTTGTATTTTCGCCTACGCAACTGCATCTGTTTCATTTATTTTACAAAGTATGACCTCTCTAAAAAGGAGCATAGGTTTCTACATTTAAACTGCTTTTCAAGATCGTTTTTGATAAAAATAAAATGCAACACACCGCATTCAAATGTAAAATTAGATTGTTTAGGGAATATTCGGCCGTTCTGCCGTTCTGTTGAAATAATTTCATTATTTACGCAGGGCCAATTTGTTTTAAAAACACTCCTTTTGTGAAAAACACGCAACAGAACCTAGGTACCGAAAGTGATTTCAAAAGACAACAGAATATCCTACATGAAGTGGGTGGAAGCTATGACGGTTGCGTGGGTTGGAATGTTTTCTGGTCGGATAACAATTTTTGTGAGTCATGCAATTAGCTGTGGAGAATGCAGCACCGTGGATGGGTTTCCAGACTTTTATACGTAGCAGCGAACTGATTCTTACTCATGCTGAATGGTTCAACAGAAAACGGCCCTTTAAACAAGCGTTTCATCTTAAAACGGTTGAAAACCTACGTCAAAATTTAAACCATCAGCTCTTCCAGCAGCTGTATGATTCGGCACGCTACACATCCTATTTTTCTCGCTGAACAGCCGCCCTAGTAGTGGCAGTAGTAGTTGCTTGTATAGATATATTGTACCTACCATTGAAAATAATGCCTCTCATGAATATTAATAACCGGAGTGCAAGAATCTTCTTCGGTTGCTCAGACAGCAACGAGATGGTAAGTACACACAACACAAACACAGGCTGAATGGTTTGGAGCTGCTTGGTAAACCGGGTTTTAGGAGCATGTGATGCGTCCGCAGGTGCAGGTTTTCCAGCTCAGGGATTTTCACACAACACCACCCCCCCGCGCAGCCACCACATAAACCCGGTGGCGGCAATCTAGCAGCAGTAGCTAGCGCAGCGCAGCTCAGTGGAAGTCAACAACGAGATAACGCGCGAAAAATGGCCAAGCAATAAATGGTAGCACTAGCTGGCCTGGCCGGTACTAGAGCGATGGTAGAGTTAATTTTTATTATCTGTAAATTATCAATTACCGTAAATTTTGCAATTCAATGCAGTGTTTGCGTTACGGAGAAGCTGACTGGCTTAAGCTAAAGCTGTTTGATTGTTTTTATAGCATTCACTTAACAGCTTTGAATGGCCTTACGTAGATTTAAAGTCGTTTTCTCAACAGTATCGCTAGTAATATGATGTTAAGCCATTTTAATCTTAAAGTACCTGTCATTTAGATGATGCCATAATTTTGCGACTCTAACTGCGGAGCAGTTCAATTATCATAGCTTCTAGCTTAGCATCAGTTTAACCTCTTTCATCCTACAAAACTGTTTCCCATTCAAATCGTTTGAAATTTCTGCATGCATCGGATCAACACAGCTTTGGAATTTGCTGAGTTTTCCCCAGCTTCAATTTTCATTAGCTAGCGGGAATAGTTTTCCAATCTACGAAGCGGACCCATTTCAGCACGACGACGACGACGACGGACTCGGATGCCGAGACCCGAGACCGGCCCGCTGCCGATCTCAATTAAATGATAAAGAAACTCATCCATGCGGAATCGGTAACACTTGTCGAATAATCGCCAACTACTCTAAACAGTAGGATCAAAACCTAAGGTTTATACCGGAAAGTGCCCGGTCCGGTTAGGGTTGTGCACCGGAAAGCGTTTCGTGTTTTGCGGGTTTCCAGCAGTTTGTTAAACTTTGTATTGAAGATGACTTGCAGTTTAGTATTTTATCGATACTTAATTTCCGTATAATTTCTATAATTCTTCTAACGGCAGATGGAATCATAATATTAATGTTAATTTCAAACGTTGTTTTCGATTGCAGAGTAAAATAAAAATAAAATAAAATGGAATAAAGTAAAATGGAATAAAATAAAATGAATTAAAGTAAAATGAACTGAACTGAACTGAATTCACTTTTTTTTACTTTTTTACTTTTTGTGAACTGAATTGAACTAAATTAAACTAAACTAGTCTGGAATCCTGAACAATCGGAGGACGTCAAAACTACGCATCGTAGGCGTTCGCGTTGAAGACTTTGATTCGCGAAGTTTCCTGGCGAGCTGTGGAATCGACCGAAAATAAAGCCATCGACCCGGATATGGACGAGAGGGCGTTAGCGAAGATTTGCATATGCCTAGTGAAGAATAATTACAGCCTGATTTGGCGAGCAAATACGGCAAAAGTGGCGTGGGACAGCCTATAGAAGATGTTCAAGGACAACGGTTTGCTGCGGAGGTTTCTATTGCTGGACTGGTTGACCTTGGGGAAGTTCGTGGAGTGCGAATTGGAATTGACGGCGAACGTTGTGGAAGCGGAGATTTTGAAGACGTGATGTGGCGGTTGAAGATTTCTAATATGTAAGAACCTCTCTACATCAAGCAGAAACCCCGATAATCGAAAGCATAGAAGGAGGACGGAGCGTGCTTTGCATGTAAGAAACCAGGACATTTTGCAGCGAATTGTCCGCGGAAACAGGCAACTCCCAAGCCAACAGGAAAGAATCTGGGGAGTGCTATGCTGACTGTGGTGAGTGGTAAACAAGTAGCGTGCTATTTCGATTCAGCGGCGAACTCTCAGATGACGAGAAGCGAGGCAAACTTCCAGAAGTATAAAAACCTAGTAGTCTTCATCGATACCATGCTGCATCAATATCCGGACACTTAAGCAGGTCATATGTTTAATATGTTCCGTAAACAATAATTTCGCAACATTCTAGTAATTGCTTTGTACTATAATCAAATATAAACGCTAAATTTTCAATAATAGAAACTCAATAAAATACATTAAAACAAGAGAAATAAACAGGCTTGTCTTGTTCATAAATCCGGACACACATCTCAGTGAATCAATCTCCGGACACTTTTGAATCGTTTTCCGGACAGGCAAAACTTTCTAGTATTTTGTCTAAGAAATGTATGCCTATAAGTAAACAACTTATCACTTGTAAAATGTAGTATTGAATAATCATCTCTCTATACATTTTTTTACTTTTAATGTCACTTTGTTGTCCTTAACGGTACGATTTTAGTCAAGTGCTACACTGACCCACTTACCTAATCAGAGAACGCAAGTGATTAAGTACTTCTGCATTAAATACCTTAAAGTATTTTGGAATTCCAAATATTTTGACGGTTCCATGGATCGAAACTCCTCTTCTTACTACACCTTCTGCCTGGTTGAACGTGTCCTTTCACATTTTCTAAGAAAAACATTAGGTAGTTACCGTCAATTGTCAAACATTTCCGGATTTAAAAACATGGTTTTAAATCCGGACAGCATAACTATTTATAAAAACACACTTTATTTCACCACATTACTTAATGATACCGTCTCAATTAACTACAACTGACCTTCTTTGTTAATACTAAGCCTAAGAAGTTGGTTTCTTCGTAATAGTAAGTTCCCAAAACCTTAAATCGCGAAAGCACTGCTTTATAGTAATCTGGAAAAACTCGCAGAAAAAAAACAGTATTTGGCATCAGCGTTACGTTTGGATTTATTTAAGTTTTTTCGCGCAGCCTACTTAACCACCGATTAACGATCTTATATATATTTGCAAAGTAATCCACATAGCTACACCTTATAAATTGTATAAATTATTGCTTAATAAGGATAAATTAGTGAAGGTGTCCGGATATTGGTACCGTCTGGATTTTGATGCAGCATGGTACAGCGAACAACCAGTCGATGATCAAATCTGTTGCCAAATGGCTGGTAGCGATTGAGTTGGAGGAAGGATCTATCGAAGTACTAGAAGCTCTACACGTTGCTGATTTGGCTACAAATCTATTGTCGGGTAGTAAGATCTGCAAGAAAGGGCTAACGATGGTATTCAGTGTAGAGGGATGCTAAGACCTGGATTCCGAAGGAAACGTTATCGCATCTGAAATGGAAGTGGATGGTCGGTACCGGGTGAACCAGAAGAAAAGCCACAAGCCGAAGCTATTTTTACAAGGTAAGCTTAAGGACGAAGAAATCTATTTGGGAAAACCCGTAGACTATGTTGGTGATCCGATGAAAGTGTTGTAGGACCCTTGTCTGTAATTCATCATCCAGGGAAGATGAATGGCCGCTTAGTTAGCTTCGGGGTACGATTCTGGCCTAACAAGCCTGTCGTCGTATGTTCGAATCTCGGCTGGGAGGTGCTGCTATAGAGTCAGCAGGATCGTTGCAATAGCCCCGGTACTCTAATAGCCGGCTGCGAAGTCTGTCGATAAAGAAGAGTCAAGTTCTCCACAGGATGTTTATACCCATGGCTCTTCTTTTTTTAGAAGATAAATGACGTTCGTGATTTTCTGGTGTTCACTAACGACGCAGAAATGAAAATAAAGCTTAAAAGCTTAAATTGTTCCTAAACAAACGCTTCAAGATGAAAGATCTAGCAGAAGCAAAGCTTCTGATTGGGTCTGAGGATCACAAGAGATCGAGAAAATGGTAAGCTTTTCGCCGAGCAACTAAATTACATTGAACATCTTACAGGGCGCCCTGTATTTTCTTTTGAAAATTTGAGTAAAAGTAGTTTAGAGTGTATTGTTTACACTCTATTTTTATCGCGGTCAATTTTTCGAAAATTGGAAAAAATGGCGTCACCCGAAAAGCAACGTCGCGAATTTATTTTGCGCAAGCACCTGGAAAATCCTCAACTCTCTCATCATGAATGATGAGACTTACGTCAAGGCGGTATTCCGGCAGCTTTCGGGGCACAAGTTTGATGTTCCGGAAGGAATAATGATGCAGAAACTTTCATAGTTTGCCAAGAAATATCTGATTTGGCCAAGAAATACATCATGTGGCAAACGGATTGCGCCGTTCGTGACTACCGGAACTGTAAACGGGCAGATCTACCTCAATGAGTGTTCACAGAAGCATCTGCCTCCTCTGTCGAAGCAACACGAGGGCCATACGATCTTCTGGCCGAATCTACCTTCGTGCTAATATTCAAAGGATGTATTGGAGTGGTACGTAGCCAACGGATTCACTTTCGTACCCAAGAACATGAACGCCTCCAACGCACCGGAATAAAGGCCCATCGAAAAATACTAGGCTATTATGAAGCAGGCACTACGGAAGCATCCCAAGGAGGTCAAGTTTGAGGAAGACATGAAGAAAAAGTGTATTTCCGTACAGCTAGCAGGTAGGTTGTACAAAACTTTTTGAGTGGAGTTAAGCGTAAGGTGCGAGTATACGATTAGGGTATTGTTGAATAAAACCAATATGCCAAAAGCTTAATATGCTTAAAGCTTAAAAAGTTGTGGGGGGAGGGGGGGGCGGTTTCTTACAAGGAAAAGAAGAAGGTTGAAATGAATAAAGGAGTGCGTTTCTCTTGCATTTGGAACGGTAAGTTGTACAAGTGGCTGAATGACAAAAGGAGATTTCTGAAAGGATGGAATAGGGTGGAACAACAAGGAGGAGGTTTAAAAAAGTAAAAAAGTTTTTGTGTACATTTATATGGATTACCGAAAAGAACACAGATTTACAACTCGCTGGATCAGAACAGGAGGGGAGGAGCTGGCAAAAGGTAGATACATTTAAATGAAGAAAAAGGTTTTCGTTTCATGCATTTCATGAGTATTTTCGTTATAATAACAAGTGGCTGAGAGACAAAGGGGCCCGAGAAAGATCGGGCAATCAGCTAGTTGAAAAATAAATTCATCCTCAGACTTTGTTCAATGTCAATATAGACGCATTTTTCATTTCCACTTCTTGTAAATAACTCAAGCCACTATGTAGTATTTTTCGTGGCAATGTTCTAATAATACTTACTTTACTTTACTTTAATGGCATCCATATTAGCGGATCCTAGCCGAATGTATTAGTGATTTCCCGCATTTTCGGTTTTGGGCTTCCAGTGTCCAGTCACTGTGCACTCCTGCTGCGCGTGCAGCTTCCTCGATCGCACACACTCAACGAGTGCGTGGTCTACCTCGAAGCCGACGACCTCGCCCAGGTTCTCTGCTGAACACTATTTTCGCTGGCATTTCTTCTGGTATTTGGGCTACATGTCCAGCCCACTGTAACCACCAGCGCTTGATCAGTTTCAGACATCATATTTATACACCTCGTACAACTCGTGGTTCATGCGCCTACGCGTGTTCGCCGATCTGCTTCTCTCAATGTCCATGACTCTTGACCGTAGAGGCCACCGGCAATATTAATGTTTTGTGCATAGCAAATTTACGCGTCCTCAAACTTGGTGTCTTTAGTTGGCTACGGAGTGCGCGGAAAGCCTTATTTACAGCAGCAATACGCCTTTTGACATCTCGAATGACTAGAATGTTGCTAGAGTTCCCGGATATGTGAATTCGTCGACAACCTCGTACCGTTCCGCATCTATTTCCTCCTCAGATCCAACATCAACATCAGCCTAGGAGCATGTGCGATTTAGTGATGTTGGTTCCATTCTTTTGCACGCCTGCTCTTCGTATCGCCGCTTCAAGTGCTACATTAAACAGTAGGTTAGAGAGTGCATCACCTTGTTTCAATCCGTCTAACATCACGAATTCATCTGATATTTCATCAGCTATTCTAATGCTTGATTTTGATTTTTCTAGCGTTGTACGGCACAGTTCTATTAGCTTGGTCGATAAGCCTTGTTCGTTCATTATCGGCCATAATTAATTTCTTTTCACTGAATCGTACGCTGCCTTAAAATCTACAAACAAGTTGTGTTCCCGAAATTTGTCAAGGATTTGACGCAAGGTGAACATTTGATCTGTAGTTGATCTTGCATCTCGAAAACCACACTGGTAATCACCGACAAAGGATTCTGATAACGGTCCCGACCTGTTGAACAGAATACGGGAGAGTACCTTATAGGCGGAACTTAAAAGTGTTATGCCCCGATAGTTACTACAATCGAGTAAGTATGTAGGTGTCCCTTCTAGTATATCGGTCTGAAGGCATTTCTTCTTCCATCCAGATTTGTGCAGCTGCTCACTCACTTTCAGAAGTTTGGCCGGAATTCTGTGCTCCCCAGCAGCCTTTCGGTTTTGAAGCTCTTTCATCACCTTTTTAACTTCAACTAGCGTGGGTGGCTCCAGAGCTCGACCATTTTTCTCAATTCGTTTTCTGTGTGTGACGCTTTCTCCATTACCTGTACCATTTAGAAGCTCTTCAAAGTGCTCTTGCGAGCATGCGGCTCCTAGCCACGTTCTTCTTATCTGTCGTTCTTTGGCACTCTTCATCAAACCAGCCATTTCTTGGTCGGCTTGTTCCGGTGTCCAGTACTCCAGAGGCTGTGCTTTTTAACACATCACGGACCTGCCACCATCTTGCATCCGAAGTGTCTTCGCTGATTTGTTATTCACTTCTCTCATCAAGCTTCTGGGCATGTTCTGTGGCCACGCGCTGAGCCGATAGTCGCTGGATGTTCAGCCGCACAGTTCCCTGTCTCCTGGAACTTGTTACGCTTGACAGCCTAGCGCGAATCTTACAACCACTAGGTAATGATCAGAGTTGATATTGGGCCCTTTGAAGGACCTGACATCTATGACGTCAGAAAAGTGTCGGCCATTAATCAAGACATGGTCGATTTCGGCGTGCTGCTACAGATTGCTATATCTCTGCCTGCAGTGAAGTTTATCAACTTCAGGCCGTTATCATTGGTTGTCGAGTGAAGGCTCTCTTTTCCAATGATTGGGCGGGAAAACTCTTCCCTTCCGACCTGTGCATTCGTATTCCCGATGATGATTTTGTTTTGCGTCCTGTTTTGGGCATACTCCATATGTTTTATCAAGGGATTCATAAAACGATTCCTTTACATCATCGGGTTTGTCGTTCGTTGGAGCGTATGTACTAATCAAGCTTGAAGAACTTGCCCTTGTTCCTCAACAGGCAGCAACGGGCACTCACCGGATTCCATCGAATGACTCGTTTCTTCTGCTTGCCCAGTACAGTACCATAAATCCAAAGCCAACGTTCTAATAATAAAATATTTTAAAGTGTCATAAATCTTGAGATAAACTGGTACCGTCAAACGGGGTAACTTGCAACAGTTCTCAACTATGAGTGCAAGTGAAAATTTGAGGACATTTAATTAATACAAAGTTATTAGGTTTACCATAAAACAATTTCACATATTGAGAAAAATATGCGATCAATAGTGGCTGTTGTAGAATTTTTTAACTAATTTGTTACTAGTAACCCCTTAAACGGGGTAACTTGCAACAAGCAATATTTTTTGGAAATTGAACGAATTTAAAGATCTGTATGAGTTTCTTTTGACTTGAATATGCAAATGATAATCCGACCTGCGATTTTTATTGCTTTTGCTATGAATATACGCATAAATGACCTATGTCACGTTGGTGAAACAAATTTATGAGCCCCGTAACGGAAATTACAGAAATAACTTTTTATATTATTCATGCAGTTGATATTCCTTGTCTGGATCCGATAGGGCTGCCTTTTAAGGACCATTCACATATTACGTAACGCACTTAGGGAAGCGGGAGTTGTATAACAACGCATTACACGTCGTATATCCATTATGCAAAATCGCGTCATGAAGTGGAGAGTTAAAAATCATCGATATCTCAGTTACGTAATATATGAATGCTCATTACGTTACGAGTGATCGTAATTAGACACTGTCATATTGCTAGTCGATTTTCTCAGTAAGGTTATTTTCGTTTTGGCCTCTTCTATGGCCATTTTCAGTATATCCAGAGAAAAACTGGCATATTTCCGACTTACCGAAAGTATCTTACACTCTTCAGGTGTGCTTAAGTATTGTTTGATGTAAAATTAAATGATAACGTGCCTCTTGAAGGTAACGGAACACAGCTTTTTATATCTACCAGCTGTTGCAAGTTACCCCGTTTAAGTACTTGTTTTACAAATAACGTGGTAACAAGTAAGATAAACAAAACTAGTCATCATAAATCAATTATTTTGTTTCCTTATTGTTCATTTTGCTATAAAAAATGTATGTTAGGATTCTTCTATTTGAAGTGCCTGTGGGCGGCACAAACGTTTTACTGACGAAAAATTGACGATGAATTTGACACCATCTTGTGGGATTTTTTAAATATCACCAAAACAGCAGAAAATCAACATAACAGTGTCTAATAGGGAATTCATAAATTAACCTGGCTCAGGTCGATTAGCACTCAGTTGTATTCGAAGTGCTGTCAAAGCGTTCATAAATTAACCGAGATTGCCTTTCGGTTAAACTGACAGAATTCAGTTCGAAGCGCAGGTTAAAACTGTCTAGCATTACGGTTTACGGGTCGATCTGTCAAACTGCCCGTATCGTTCATAAATTTCGGGTTCGAGTTAGCACGAACCCAGGTTAATTTATGAATTCGCTATAAGGCTTCTTTGAAGTATTAACAACAAGATTCAGTGATTGATACAGATTAAAAATTGAAGTAACAGATCAAAAAGTACAGTAAATTGGATCGATATAGGGTTGTTGCATGTTACCCCGCTGTTGCAAGTTACCCCGTTTGACGGTACTGTCAAACGGGGTAACTTACAACAGTTCTCAACTACGAGTGCAAGTAAAAGCTTAAAGCCTAGGATTACATTCCGTTATCGAAACTTGATTTTCTGTTTTTATACGACATACTTCGCAGCCAGCTGTTAGAGTACAGGACAATTGCAGGGCCAGTTTCTTTTGACTTCAAGTTGCAAATGTTAATCCGATTTGTGATTTTTAATATTTTCGCTACGAATAAAAGTCCTATGTCACGTTAGTGAAAAAAATTTAATAGGTAATGAGGTAATGGAAATTATGAATTGAAGTTTTTATGTTATTTATGTAGTTGATATCCCGTGTTTGGACCCGATAGAAGTGCTTTATACAAGGATCGTTTACGTATTACGTAACGCACTTAGGGGAACGGCGGGGGTTGCATTACAAGTCGTAAATCCACTATACAAAATCACGTTACGAAGAGGAGCGGGGGAGTTAAAAATCATCGATATCTTGGTTACGTAATTTATGCTCATTACGTTACGATTACGACTAACCGTAACTACCCACTGTTATGTTGCTGGCTGATCTCTCACAGTGAGGATATTTTCTTTTTGGCCTCTTCTGGGGCCATTTTCAAAATATCTCGAGTAAAACTGGCATATTTCCGACTTACCGAAGGCGTCTTACATTCTCCAGTTGTGCTTTTACAATTGCTTGATTCCAAAAGAAATGATAACAGTGAAGTTAACGGAACACAGCCTTTTATATCTACCAGGTATTGTAAGTTACCTCGTTTAAGAACTTGTTTTACGAATAATGTGGTAACAAGCAGGATAAACAAAACTAGTAATCATAAATCAATTACACTGAAGTCGCTTTTTACGCGGTTTTTAAGCCACTATTTTTACGCGAATTTTGGAATTTACGCGGTTTTTTTACGCGATTTTCGAAATTTACGCGGTTTTTACGCGATTTTCGGAATTTACGCGGATGTGCTCAAAACGTCTATTTTTTCGCGTAGTGTTGAAATCCACAAAGTTTTTTTAACGCGAAATTTTGTTTTTTTTACGCGAGTTTTGGAATTTACGCGGCTTTTTTTACGCGAATTTCGGAATTTACGCGGTTTTTTTACGCGATTTTTGGAATTTACGCGGTTTTTTATGCGGTTTTGATTTACGCGGGACGTATCCTTCGCGTAAAAAGCGAGTTGAGTGTATTTTGTTTCCTTATTATTCACTTTACTATAAAAATGTATGTTAGACTTCTGTTATTTGAAGTACTTGTGGGCGAAACAAACGTTTTACAGGCGAAAAAATGATAATAAATTTAACACCATGTTGCGAGATTTTTTAAAAATTACCAAAACAGCAAAAAATCTGCATAACAATAGCTAGGGCTTCTTTAGGCGATCTTGAAAAAAAAAATTTAAGTAAAATGGCATTAAAACTGATAAATCTGTTTTCATCTTTTGGCCCTATAAGAATCAATATATTGAAAATGTAATTTTTATGATTATTTATTTTCCTTTATAAAAAACTAGCTGAGTGCCCGATCTTACTTGGGGCGTCTTTGTCTCACAGCCACTTGTACATCAGTTATTGTAACCGAAATGCTTATAATGCAAAAATATAACGCTTGTTCCGCTTTTGGACGTTTCTCCCTATTTGTCAGCTCCTCCTCTTTTGTCTACCCGGCCACTTACACATCTGTTGTCTTTACGGAAACCCCCCCCCCATAAAAAAAACCTATAAAGAAAGAGAAACAAAGACATTTATCCTATTTGCACCTTCCGCTAACTTCCGCCACCCTACCCATAGGTAATAAATAGTTTTGTTATTGTACTTTTCAAAAGAAGTAGAAGGTGCAACAGTGTTTCTTCCATGGATACAAAAAACCTGTCATTCCTTTCATCTCACTTCAAGACAAAACTTGTTTGTAAACAATGGTTCACCACCATGCCACATAAAGTTGACCGTGGGAAAAACATGGCGTTCTCAGATCAACTCCACATTGTTTGAATGATTGCCCCTGTGACTCAAATAGAGTCGGCCAGCAACACTTGGCACTAATGGTCGAACACAGGTCACTTTGATTCGGTGCATAATTACACTTGACAAATCTACAGCTGCGAGCATTGCCGTTTAGTGTTTCGTATTTTGATTTTTTCTGTTGTACGGATAAATCGTTACAGTCACGTGGGCGTTACTCCCGCCTTCCTGTCAGCAACCTCCGGTCATCAGCTCTCTCTTTTGTCCCATTATCACTTAAGGAAGAACCGTCCAGACATTTCGGAGTCTTCCCCCTGCTACCCCCTCTTTTGTCAACCCCTTCAGTTCTGATTCCCTTATATCAAGGAACATGTATGAAAGTTTGAGCCCCAGGCATTTCGGAGTTATGGCCTCCCCCTGTTAGGTACCCCCCCTGCCTTTGATTTCGGAGTTAAGGTGCCCCCTGTATTAGTTCTTCTCCGCTCTTTGTCAACCCCCGTCCTAATTTCCTGATGTCAAGGAACATGTGTGCCAAGTTTGATAAAGAACATTGATTCTCTTATGTCAAGGAACACGTGTGCCAAGTCCCCCCCTCATATTAGGTACCCTCCCCCCCTATCAGGGAATAGAGATGGTCGGGTAGCGAAAAATTTGCCCGAAACCCGCACCCGTACCCGTACCCGCCGGGTTCGGGTCGGGTTCGGGTATTGAAAAAAAAAAATTTGTGGGTTCGGGTCGGGTACGGGTACTCAATTTTTGTTTTTGAAACCGAGTGCGGGTCGGGTTGGGTATCTCTATTGACCACATTTAATACTAAAGATGGTCGGGTACCCGGGCCGTATCCGTACCCGACGGGTTTCGGTCGGGTTCGGGTATCAAAAACAATGCACTTGCGGGTTCGGGTCGGGTACGGGTTTTTCATTTTTTTCTTAATCGGGTACGGGTCGGGTTCGGGCACTCATATTTTCATACCCGACCATCTCTACAGAAAACCTATCTCCCTCGTTTTTGTTAAAACCCCAGTGCTGCTTCTCTTATGTCAAGGAACAATTGTGCCAAGTTTGATGAATATTCGTCCAGGCATTTCGGAGTTTTAGCCTCTCCCCCTGTTACGAATCCCCCATGCCAGTTGTCAACCCCCCAGTGCTGATTCTCTTATATCAAGGAACATGTGTGCCAAGTTTGGTGGAGATCGGTCTAGGCGTCCTGGAGTTATGGTGGAACATATAAACATGCTCACGCTCACTTTTATATATTTAGATAGAAGAAGATAGTCGTAAGAAACTAAGAAACTGAATTTTGACGAGTTTCATTTAAGGCAAATTAACTGGTACATATACAGTATACAGTATATATTGAAGTAGGATTTTTTTTGCCAAAATCTCGGTTTAAATCTTGTCAAACGCCGATTGGCACATTCGTGAAAACGTCGGTCCCAGGGCCCAAATTTCTGTATCTATGCATGAAATAAATTTAAAATAAAGCTACAATTTGTAGTATTAAAAATTGGCTGGTTAATAACCAGTGGTTATATTGCAGAAAGAAAAAATCATGAATTATTTCTAATCTCAACAAAATTATTTGCTGGTTACTGTTATCCTATTTTTGTTTTGTTTGTCCCATCAAATGGGAAAGATAGTCTGAAATCTAAAAATAGCACTCAAACATTTCCGCCGGAGTTCGGCAATCATCCCCGCAGACGTCACGGTGCACAAATCTAACCCCAGCCAGCATGCACGCTGCTAGAGCATAAGTTTAATGTTCGTTGGTGCTTATGGCAGCGGCAGCAGCAGTGGTTTTATGTGGCAACCGTAAAGCTCAGACACGACACGCCGCCGCGCCATATTCCAGACGCGGTTGCTGGCCCAGGCGGCGGTGGTGTAGTAAACAGCTAATACAATTAATTTGCCGCTTGAGATGAACTCCTAATTGGAGCCGGAACCAGCCGGATAGGGAGGCTTTCTTGCGGAAAGCGACAGTCTTTTCTCCTCTTTGACTACCGTCGTCGTCGTGCTGTCGCGTGTTCCTCCAATCCGGTCGCCATAGCACCAATCAGCCTTTTCGAGGATAGCCTTGCACCTTTGCTTGTTAGCTTGTGGGTTGAGGCACATCTGAATTAAATGAATTGCTCTAAAATTATCGTTTATCAGAGCAGACTGACTCTCTCGAAAGCGATTGAAATTTTCACAGTGAATTGAACTCTAGAAGGGATTGGAAAACTTAAAAGGACGTGTTGATGCACCATTACAAACTATCATGGTTAAGCTTCTTAAAACACAAGCCACAGCAAGCATAACATATGCCCGGTTGTTCTCCGGCAGCTCGAAACAGTTTTCAACATGCAAACCCAACCTGAGAAACACATGGCTAAAACTAACAAAAGTTGACCACTTCACCTTATTACTTTCAGCCGCATTCTAGCTTGTACTCTAGATTGTGTACATTTCCCTGCAGCTTCCGGTCCGGCCGCTGGTCGTTGTGTTCCGTTTGTGCAACAAGAAATACTCCTGAGAATTGCAGGATCGGCAAAGAAATAACACTATCCTGTTGTAGTCGACCATTCCGAGTTGCCTTTTGGAAGGTACGACCCGGTACAAAATGAGCATTATTGCTGGGCTGAAAATGTGAGAAGGTACGAGATTTGTTCCGTTTCTTCCTAGGTAGGTAGGTAGGTATCCGATACTGAACCGGAAGTGAACAGAGCAGCGCACACCTACAGCATCCAGCCTGGCTGAGACTGAGATGGTTGGTTGGTGCATCTGGCTTCAGGGTGCTTTGCGATTGTTTGGTCGTTCGCGTGCACGGCGTCTGCTTCCGGAGTGTTTTATAGTTTTTCTCTCGGTTCACCCTGTTACGGTCGTTAAGTGTTATTGGAGTTTAAAACAGTTTACTTTTATTTATACTAAAGCAGCCACGACCAGGATAGAACACAAGCCACCCGGAGCGATACAGCGAATGGGACGAGCCGTAGAGAAAAAAAAAGATTGCTTGCTTAATTCCTTTCTCTCGGTGTTGTTGGATTTTTTTGCCAGTCTGGGAGCAGTTTTCTTTCCTGACGAAAAGACAGTTGCTTCAGTTCGCTTTGGTTTGGTGTTGCACGGCACTGGCTGACCGATTTTCAGGCAGATAGCACACTAATAAATTGTCGGAGACGGCGAAGATACAGCCACCACTACTGGATTTGTGACCCTTTGGTCGAAGGATGGCGATAATAGAAACCGACGGCGGAAAAGATCGAGCGCGAAAAGAAGAAGTGGCTGTGCACTGTGTCGGTTGGATGTTATGCTTTCGTGTGTCTTTTTTATGCTGTTCCCGCTAAAGTCTCAGTCAAGTAGCGAAAGCATGGATGTTTCGCTCGGATCCTGGCGAGGAAATATTTATTGAGACATAATTCTTGGCTCGCAGTCGCTCGCTTGCGCTAAATGTTATCTGGTGAACCACTAAAAGAAAAATAAGCACTTTTGAAGCCGCCGGCCGAGATAGTGGGGTGAGCGAGAGACATGGGACAGCCCGGGCTATCCAGAGGACCAGGAAGAACACCGCAGCATCCATTGAAAAGTGGTTAAGATATGAAAATTTTATGGCTCACGGGAGTCTCTTCCGAAGGCTTGATAAACGATTGCGAGAAGTTCGTAATTGAATCGTTTGGATTTCATCTGATGTGCAGGGGTTTGTCTTGTTTGTCTGTGTGTTTGTGGAAAGCGTTGATATTCCACGCATGCAGGTTTTGATGGTTCGAGACGTATGATTCTGAGAGTATTGCAAGCAGGTAGACACGGATAAACAGTTTTGTGATATCTCCTTAAAGTCAAATTTTTATTCTTACCATTAAACCACAAGTGATGCGAAACCTGTACCACCAGTTATGCTGTCCTTTAGTCGTCCTCTTACTGTATTCTCATGTTGTTTCTTTTGCATTTTTTGTCATCCTTCGTTGTCATTTCGTCAACATTTGAACGTATGTTCGCGGTCTCTTTATTACTTTTTCGTAATCTCACATCGCATTACGTTGTCTTTTTTGTTTTGTGTTCTCTGTCACCTTTTGCAGTCGTCTTGTCGTTTTTCTGTTGTCTTTTTAATTTCTGTTAGTCGTTTTTCGTTCTTTCTGTTCTGTTTAAGGCCTGGTTTTGTAACATATTTACATCACTTACATATTCAGCGATTTGTTGGCATTTTTATAGTCTTTTGTGGCGTTTTAGGTTGCTCTTAATGACGTCTTTCTATTATTATTTATAATATTTTTTTAATATTTCTAGTCGCTATGTTGCCATCTTTTTATCTTGTCTTTACAAATTCTGTTTATTAGCGTTGCTGACCGGTTTTACGAAAATGTGGAAAACAAGAATAAAAATGTCTGGAAAATATCTGGCTTTTTTGTCTGACCAAGCGTCAAAAAGACAAATCTGGAAGGTTAGCAACATTGGTATTTATAGTCCTTTTCTCATTTTTTGTTGTCTTTTTTGTCCCTTCTTTTATTTTTTTTGGCGGTTTTTCAGCGTATTTTTATCTTTCTGTCATCTTTTCGGCTTCTCTACGTCATATTTTTGTCGTTTAATTATTGTTTTCTCTTCATTTTTGTTGTCAGTTGTTGTCTTTTCGACACTTTTTCATCGTCTTTTTGTTATCCTTCGGTCGTTCTATAGCTTTTTCATGATTCAGGATTTTTAAACATCTTTAACATCGTATTTTCGTTGCTTTTCGACGTCTCTTTTGGCACTTTGGTCACTTTTTTGGCGGCTTTTTACCGTTTTTGTTATTGTTTTAGTATCTTTCTGGTGTCATTTTATCGACTTTGCTTCGTCTTTTGTCGTCTCTTCATCGTCTTTTGTTGTCACTTCGTCATTTTTAGTTGTTTTACCATCGCCTTTTTCGTCGTCTTGTTTGTTGTCAAGACAACAAAAATGTTGTATTTTTGCTGTCTTTCATCGACTCTTTTTTGGCATGTTTTATCATCTCTTTGAAGTTTTTTAAACGTCTTTTTGTTATTTTTATTGCTGTTATTCATGTCGCATTTTTGTTATCTCTTGTCATTTCATTAACACATAAGAACTCAATAACAAACTTTTGTATCGTCTTTTAAAGAATAAACTTGTGATTTATGTAACTGGAACACATATTCACTGAATGAAATTTTTGGACTGAAGGTGTTGGATTTGGATAAATTTTTAATTTTTTACGTAAACTAATCAAAAGATATTACGTTGAGCGTCTTAGCATAGTCTCCTTTATGTAAAGTTTATGAAATACATACGAACACTTGATTCGAAGGTCCGTTGAAAATTCCTAAGTCCGTAGATCTGGGATCACTGGTTCAGAGGTTTCATAGGATCTCTCAAACGTTTTGTAAGGTGCCGCCGAGGACTTGTTAAGTAGTTGCTGTTCACTAATTTCTAAGGCACCATCAACGAAATTAGCCGACTTGCCGCCCTGCTTCGAAAAAAGCTAAGAGAGCTGAACTGAGTGGCTATTTCTTCCATAATTCAGTTTACGCATTCGGGCGGAGCTTGGGAGGTCGACGTGAGGTTGGTGAAATCACACTTTAGGCTGGCATAAGCGGTACAATTGACAATTGTTGTCATAAGCTATCAGTCATTATTAACATTGGACACAACACGTATCGTTCTTACAAACATAAAATATATTTACCTTTTACCGACCGGTTTCGGGTATAATGTCATTTGGCATAATGTCTCGCCCTGAATCAGCTAGAAATACTAGAGCTACAGGCTAGAGCTAGAGCTACAGGCTAGGGCTAGAGCTACAGGCTAGGGCTAGAGCTACAGGCTAGGGCTAGAGCTACAGGCTAGGGCTAGAGCTACAGGCTAGGGCTAGAGCTACAGGCTAGGGCTAGAGCTACAGGCTAGGGCTAGAGCTACAGGCTAGGGCTAGAGCTACAGGCTAGGGCTAGAGCTACAGGCTAGCGCTAGAGCTACAGGCTAGGGCTAGAGCTACAGGCTAGGGCTAGAGCTACAGGCTAGGGCTAGAGCTACAGGCTAGGGCTAGAGCTACAGGCTAGGGCTAGAGCTACAGGCTAGGGCTAGAGCTACAGGCTAGGGCTAGAGCTACAGGCTAGGGCTAGAGCTACAAGCTAGGGCTAGAGCTACAGGCTAGGGCTAGAGCTACAGGCTAGGGCTAGAGCTACAGGCTAGGGCTAGAGCTACAGGCTAGGGCTAGAGCTACAGGCTAGGGCTAGAGCTACAGGCTAGGGCTAGAGATACAGGCTAGGGCTAGAGCTACAGGCTAGGGCTAGAGCTACAGGCTAGGGCTAGAGCTACAGGCTAGGGCTAGAGCTACAGGCTAGGGCTAGAGCTACAGGCTAGGGCTAGAGCTACAGGCTAGGGCTAGAGCTACAGGCTAGGGCTAGGGCTAGGGCTAGGGCTAGGGCTAGGGCTAGGGCTAGGGCTAGGGCTAGGGCTAGGGCTAGGGCTAGGGCTAGGGCTAGGGCTAGGGCTAGGGCTAGGGCTAGGGCTAGGGCTAGGGCTAGGGCTAGGGCTAGGGCTAGGGCTAGGGCTAGGGCTAGGGCTAGGGCTAGGGCTAGGGCTAGGGCTAGGGCTAGGGCTAGGGCTAGGGCTAGGGCTAGGGCTAGGGCTAGGGCTAGGGCTAGGGCTAGGGCTAGGGCTAGGGCTAGGGCTAGGGCTAGGGCTAGGGCTAGGGCTAGGGCTAGGGCTAGGGCTAGGGCTAGGGCTAGGGCTAGGGCTAGGGCTAGGGCTAGGGCTAGGGCTAGGGCTAGGGCTAGGGCTAGGGCTAGGGCTAGGGCTAGGGCTAGGGCTAGGGCTAGGGCTAGGGCTAGGGCTAGGGCTAGGGCTAGGGCTAGGGCTAGGGCTAGGGCTAGGGCTAGGGCTAGGGCTAGGGCTAGGGCTAGGGCTAGGGCTAGGGCTAGGGCTAGGGCTAGGGCTAGGGCTAGGGCTAGGGCTAGGGCTAGGGCTAGGGCTAGGGCTAGGGCTAGGGCTAGGGCTAGGGCTAGGGCTAGGGCTAGGGCTAGGGCTAGGGCTAGGGCTAGGGCTAGGGCTAGGGCTAGGGCTAGGGCTAGGGCTAGGGCTAGGGCTAGGGCTAGGGCTAGGGCTAGGGCTAGGGCTAGGGCTAGGGCTAGGGCTAGGGCTAGGGCTAGAGCTACAGGCTAGGGCTAGAGCTACAGGCTAGGGCTAGAGCTACAGGCTAGGGCTAGAGCTACAGGCTAGGGCTAGAGCTACAGGCTAGGGCTAGAGCTACAGGCTAGGGCTAGAGCTACAGGCTAGGGCTAGAGCTACAGGCTAGGGCTAGAGCTACAGGCTAGGGCTAGAGCTACAGGTTAGGGCTAGAGCTACAGGCTAGGGCTAGAGCTACAAGCTAGGGCTAGAGCTACAGGCTAGGGCTAGAGCTACAGGCTAGGGCTAGAGCTACAGGCTAGGGCTAGGGCTAGGGCTAGGGCTAGGGCTAGGGCTAGGGCTAGGACTAGGGCTAGGGCTAGGGCTAGGGCTAGGGCTAGGGCTAGGGCTAGGGCTAGGGCTAGGGCTAGGGCTAGGGCTAGGGCTAGGGCTAGGGCTAGGGCTAGGGCTAGGGCTAGGGCTAGGGCTAGGGCTAGGGCTAGGGCTAGGGCTAGGGCTAGGGCTAGGGCTAGGGCTAGGGCTAGGGCTAGGGCTAGGGCTAGGGCTAGGGCTAGGGCTAGGGCTAGGGCTAGGGCTAGGGCCAGGGCTAGGGCTAGGGCTAGGGCTAGGGCTAGGGCTAGGGCTAGGGCTAGGGCTAGGGCTGAGGCTAAGCTCCGAACACTCGCAGATCCTCCTCGAGCACTGTTTACGTTTCATGTCCGTAGAAAATAACCAGTCTAATTAACATATCACAGGGTACACTTTGAATGGAGGCCAACCGCGATCGCTTTTGAAGTGCATGATTTTTTATAGATCTTTTCGGTCGATGGTATCATATATAGTTTTGAAGTGAAAGAACAAATGGTGCGTAGAAACTTTGTATTAACTGTTTGTTTGGAAAATTTGCCGTAGTGTAAATATTTGCTCCGTCGTTGAGTATCCTTCAACGAAGCCTTGTTAAATTTCACAAATATTTTCACAATTGATAATACTGTGCGGAAAATGGGAGAGCAATTCGTAGGCGGCATACGATAGTTATTACCATATAACTCTTCTATAATTCTTGTAGGTCGAGCAGTTAATCCTATTCTTCTACTCCTCCGGTAGACCAGTTTCAGTATCCCAAATTATAACAATCAGCCGGTGCAGACACTTTACAAAGATCTAGTTACAACTTCGTCTATCGTTTAGGCTGGCACCTCTTCCCCGTTTGTCGCACCGTCGAAATTGCTTTCCCCGCCACTACGGTTCTCCCGCTTGGGCATCATTCAGGTACTCGTCGAAGAGCTGCTTCCACCTTTCGGTCATTTCACGATCGTCCATCAAAATACTGCCATTCTTATTCCGACGCATTTTTGCTCGCGGTGCAAAGCCTTTGTGGGATCCATCCAGTGTCTGGCAGAACTTTCGTGTTTCCTGAGAATGTTTCAGCTGCTCCAACGCCGCATATTTCTGCTCCTATAGGATTCAAATTAACTAATGTTTATTTGAGCGTCTTAGTAGAATACCTGAAACAATAAAAAAGAAAACAAAAAGTTATTTATATCCTTTAATTCTACTACTGTGCAGTAGTAGAATTAAAGGATATAAATAACTTTTTGTTTTCTTTTTTATTGTTTTTATTGTTTCCTATAGGATTATTTGTAAAATTACCTATTATTAAAAAAGAAAACCAAGGTGGCCCCTGTTAAGAAACTTAAGAGGTCCGATAAAACCATTTTGATTGTCTTTGAGGCGGCAGATTGTAATTGAGAGAACAGAACGAGATGACAGCTAATAAATTCTAAAACAGAGAATCGGAACGACCATTTAAGTGTAATAATTAAGAGAGCGTACCGAAGCGATCTCTATGAACGTTCTAAAGCCAACCAGAGCGCATCAGGACACGGGACAAATTCAGGAAAATGGATTGAAATGACAAATAATAAATTATGATAGAGAAAGCGGGTCGGGACTGCCGACCAGTTACAAGCTAAGGCGTTTGATCGAGAGTCGAGACGTCCTGACATCGTTATTAATGGAACCAGATAGCAAAAATTGAAGCAACACCTCGATTTTTCTTAATTTATAACGAATTAGGATACGTTTAACTAAAAATTATAGAAAGTGGTTCAAAAAATGCATAGTGTTTATTTCATATAATCCAGGAAACAGTTCAAAATAAAAAGTTTAACTAATTAGTAGCATAACAATACCCATATCTTCACTACAGTGAAAGCTGCACGTATGCGTTTCTTTCGAGCAAACGTCTTACCTTATCCAACAAGGTCGTGTTGTTATTATTCTATCCTGCTAAAGAACTATTAAACCTACTCGACGAAAAGCGCGATATTTGACATTCACTTGTTTATTCCGGAAGCGTTACTATGGTAGTAGCTACAGTACCAGCAAGAGTACGTTAACAAGGAAGCACGACGACCGTCTAAGCGATCCCAGCGGCAAGCGGGAAACCTCATACTCCTACTAGTCATTCCAGCTGGAGCAGCAAGTGCCATAGCTCAACAGAAAAGCTCATTTCTTTTTGCTTCAAACGAAGTGCCACTGCCAGAGGTTCGCTTTCGTTGCTCGTATACAATGTAGGGGTACGGCATGTATATGCTGCAGCACCCACCAGTGTCATTCACCGACCTGCCGACTAGTTTCCACCAGAGCAGCGAGTGTTTTGTCACAGCTGGTACCTATTTGCTAAACAGAATTCCGTTTGAAGTCGTCCACCGTGCCATTTGCGTTGCTTGCTGCTGCAACCCGCGTGCCGGGGGAAACCCATTTTTGCCGCTGCGCTGCCGGGCGTACTGTAGCGTGCAATATCTTTTTTCCTTACAGGGTTATGAAGCGCGAGCGTTGAATCCTGCAACGATGCAAATAGAGTCTGAGAAGGCTTGTTTACATTCGCTTTTTTTTTCTCTCTGCTCGTGCCTTCCTCCAGCGCAACGGCGAAACAGCAGTTCCGTCGCAGATTCGTGGTCTTTCCGCGTATCGTGTGCTGTATACCTACGTATGTTGTTCCTGTGTCAGGGAAAGGTGTGATATCAACAAAAGACCTGCCCTCAATGCCACCGAAAAGAAAAGCCCTATTGTACGTATTCTGATTCAGAGTGGTAATGCACGAGCGAAGGGGTAATATCCCGTCGTCACTATCGCCGTTGAGAGAAGCCAACAATGAAGAACGGAAGCGTGTGATGTTCTGGGAGGTTTTAAGATTAATCATAATTTTAAGCATCCCCATAAATAGTGCAAAAAAATTTTAATCTAAATACCGCAATAAAATCCTACAAGAGAATCTTTACGCAAATTTGAATCAATTTCGTTAGACATTAATTATTTTCATAACGAGAAAAAGGGGAACAATTGACAAAAATCTGTACATAAATATTTTTCCAGTCGCATTCTGGGCAATCATAAGCGTTCTGCTCGAAAATAGGTGAATGGTCTCACAAAACTGTGAATGACCGAATGATGAGTGCTTGCTTTTTTCGCTGGTGGCTGCTGGTGGGGCTATGCTCCGTCGTCGCTCGTAGTACCGCAGGACGAATTGCCACTTTGCCAGTCATCATCGTTGCATTGTCTGCTCTGTGTCCGTAAGTCCTGTCCGGTTGCCTAGTAGTAGCTACACCAACCAACAGCACCATAGTTGTCGGGACCGATCGTTTGGCCTAGCTAGTAGAAGAAGCAATGACTTTGGAAAACCCGAACCAGACTAGAGTGAGTGAGTGCCAACAGGTTGAATGTCGGGTCGAATCTGCAAATTGTTTTGCGATATGAATTATGCAGTGGTCCGTGTGTTGGTTTCGAGCAGTTTGATGCATATTTTATTTATGGTAGCAGCAAAGGAACGAAACAGATAAACTGTGGGTAAGTCTGTACGGTACAAGGAGTAGTATCTGAATTTGTTTTACCGTTGTTAATATCTGTTCTTGCACTGAAGAACTCTGGGCAGATTTGTTTGTTGAAAACGTGTCAAGAACCATAACATTTCTCGATATCAAACTTAACTGATAGCCAATTAGTTAACAATTAGTTCTCCCTGTCTTTTTACATTCTGTATGACCTATTGTAGGTCTATAATATTGTAGGTAGTAACCTAGATGATTCATAATGAGACGGTTGCAGACCGCGAGTATTTGCCGGTGACCCGCTGCGGACAAAGGGGGCAGCTCTAGCCCTAGCCCTATTTATTTAGAATCCGGTTATGTGGATCTTGTCCTTCATTCACAGGATATTGAAAAAATCTTTTTAACACGCTCCAATCGCTGTTTGTTTGATGTCTGATGATAGCCGAAGGAAAACAGTAGGCCGAAACGTCACACCAAATCAACAGTTTTAGATTTTCACCGAAAAGAATCAACAATTATAATATTAGTGTCACGGTGATGTAAATATGCAAAGGAATGTTAATATTGATTGTTGATAGGATGAAAGGCGAATCGATTTCCCCTAGTAGCAGCTTTCCAACAAAATCTGTTCTGCTCCACGGGGTTCTGCCAAGGCAAACGTCTTAGAGCATAGCGCAGGAACCTTGATTGAACTGCTTCGATACTGTTTGTCCAAGAAGCCGCGTATGGGTTCCATATAATAGCTGAGGATTCCAATACAGTACGAACAAGGCAGAAATACAATGCTCGTAAGCAGTATGGATCATTAAAATCTTTGGCAACTCTTACGAAATCTCAAATTTCTGTACGCCTGTGCTATAATTTGCGAGTAATGATTTCTAAAAGGCATTTGTGTGTCCAATAGTACCCCAAGATCTTTTATTACTGTTACTCTGTTGAGTTGCTCTTCAGAAAGAGTATAATTTCAATGAATCGGGTTTTTCCTACTTGAAAAAGAGATCACAGGGCAGTTAGATATACTCAAGACCAGGAGGTTTCGGGAACACCAGTCATGAAAATCATTCAGATGCTGCTGTAGTTCAATGCAATCTGCTGTCGAACGTACGATAAGGAAGAGCTTGAGATCGTCGGCATGGATAAAAAATCAGCCTGATGGTATAACAATGACGTCTGCCATTGAAGAATAATGAAAAAAGTAATGGCCCCAGGTTACTCCCCTAAGGGAAGGCCCGAGCAGTTGGTGAAACATTGCGATTCGTGACTTCCTATTTTTACAGAAAGAGTTTGACCAACAAGGTATGATTTCAACCGTTCTACCATGTTGGGCGACACCCCAAGGCGTACAATTTTTGCCAATAAGATTGATCAATGCATTTAAATGCCGCCTTAATATCAGTATACACGGTGTCGACTTGGGCTCCTCCTTCCATACCCTTAATGCAAAGGGAAGTAAACTGTGCTAAGTTTGTTGTTGTCGATCTGCCTGGGAAAAACCATGTTGATCCGTCGAAATAGAGTAAGGCGGGGCATAAGTGCGATGTTTGAAGTTCTCATCAATTTTCGTGAGATATAAAGAAGGACAACAACATAATTTATTTTATAGTGATGCAGTAACTCAATATCTTTACATTCAACTATAAATCATCTGCGGTAATAGTGTTTTGCAAAATAAATTCTTCTTTCTTCTGATCAAGTACCGATTCGCACTTTTACCCCACTAGCGGGGCAAAAGTTCGAAGCTCGAATCCATGATATTAGCACAACAGTAGCTAACAAAACCATATTATCTTCAATCTGCGTTATGTTTTGGTAAGGAATATTCTCAATTTGCACCTTTCCTATTTTGCGCTGGTGAATTGCAGCCTCCGTTAGATCGAAACTTTTCCAAACCTTTGTTTTTTGTTTCATCAGCGGAAAAACATTGTTTTCCTTCGGCCAACATCTGTAGAGCACACAGTTTCCTCAGATCTTCCATTTCTAGTATCTGTAATATAGTGCCTGAAGCTGTATATAATTAGCTATACATTTTTGCATCGTCCATGAATCGAACTTTTGCCCCGTCCGTGAATCGAACTTTTACCCCGCTAAGCGCTTGACTGGGTTAGACCGAAAATCGAAATACATTTTGTAAATTCTTTTCACCGTATTTTCAAAACAGATATGTGAGTGATGTAAAATGCTGCTACAAATTTTCAATAAGTAACATCCTCCTGTTGATATCGTATTTGCCGTATTACGAAAAATTACATCAAAACCGCCCTAAAATAACATTTTCACATAACTCAGCAACTAAGCTTCGTAAGCAACCAAAGTTTACGTTAGATTCAAGCTGTCATAGTAGTCACCCATCCATGCCAATGTAGTCAATTTACTCGGAAACTGCACCGATAATCATTGAATCGCACTTTTACCCGCATCGCACTTTTACCCCTCCTTACTCTATAGGTTTTTGCCTCCCGTAATATGATGCCACCAACTAAGATTTTAAGCAGCTTGAAACCTGCGCAGAGGGATGTAATTCCACGATAGTTTGCCACGTTTTGTATATCGCCTTTTTTAAAGATGGGGAACATGATAGATTTTTCCAACGCGATGGGAATATCGCCTGAGATAGCGACTGATTGAAGATTAACTTTAGTGGAACACATAAGGCAGTTGCATTTTTTTTAACACAATCGAGGGAATTCCGTCTGGTCCTACTGATGTTGAAGACTTCTTGGGTGCATTAAGAATGTCTTCGTCCGAAAAACTGATAAAAACTGATACTGAGTATAAGTTTAAGTTTTGATCCAGGAATCATTCGAAGCTCAGATCTTAGATTAAGTCCAAATTTAGCTGCATGAATCTGTCGTAGTTTTGACCCAAGAACAAGTTCAAATTCAAGTTCAGGGTATGAAATTGGGATGGCAACTAAGTAAACAGCGCCCAACATAGCTCTTGCCATCGCAGATCCCTACCTAGCGTTCCACGTGGCCATGCCTGGAAATATTTCAATTTGTGTAATTTAGTAGCCAAGGTAGGAGGTGCGAGGTCGTGTGGTTTTCTGTTCCTAACCAAACAACTGTAGTTTTAGACAACCTTTGAACCACACGACTTTAGTTTTAAGTGTTATATTATTTAAACTAATATTTTTGGTAGACTAATCGATTTCCAGAGAGCGAAAAAAGGTGCTACATCCTTGGTCAATTGTAGCCTGGCTTCTGGTCTAAATGCCATTAGTTCATCCCCTAGGATCCGGAGTGTCATTCAACCTATATTAGCAAGAAATTGTGAATAAATCATTGTCTACATGGGAAGCGTTTGGTACGGGAAGTCCACGCTTTCTTCCTTCCCCTTGATTTCAAGGAGTTTAATTGAATTAGGTATTATTTCTGATTCCACTTGATTCCTTGGAATTCTCTCTGCGGTACATGCTGCGCAGTTGACCTGATCATTGACAAGAAAAATGATTAATTCAGGTAATTCAGTATAATGTCAGATTTGGTCGATTTTGTCAGCCCCATATTGAATTTTGGGCTGACAAAATGGGGAAACTGACAAAATCGGGAAATTTTTTTCAAAATTCAAGACTTAAGACCTTGCAATCTCGAAGACTTCTACCTAAAATTAAATTTTAACCCTCAATTGGTCAACCGAAAGCTTAATCAACCGGGCACAGCACACTGGTCCAGAACCTTTTTCGGTGCGCATTAGCTTTGAGCGGAAAAACTTGGTTTTAGGTTTGTGGAACCTTAGGAAGACTATCGTCCAGTGGAATTCAAATTTTGTTTAATTCCCCTAAAAGTGCAATCAAAAATTTATTTTTTTTCAGTTTCAATATAACACATTGATTTGTTCTGCAAAGTTTTACAACATATTATTACAAGAAATTTTGCTGAAGACAGTAACGTTCCATTTCTTCACTAAAGATAGAAAAATCCTATTTCCTATTAATGAAAAATCGTTAAAATCAGTTTTTCTATTTTAACTGTTTTTGTAGTTGTTGAATGACTTGTTTTTTGTTTTACAAAGTTGTACAAATAGTAAAAATACACAACATTGCTGAATGTAGTATACCTCTATCTTTGCTTGTTTAGGAACTATAGAACTTTTACTATAAAAATACCCTAATTTTGACCCCGACTTACTCGCAAGAAGGTATCATTTTATTCAAAAACTCTCCCCAGAGTATCAGAATAGTTTCAAGTAGGCTGAATAGTTTTATAAATCGTGTTTATAAGCATAAAAGCTGATAAAATCGGGGGTAGAAAAAATCGGGAGCTGACAAAATCGGAACATTACTGTAGTCATTTTCCAGAATGCTTTCAAGAATTCCAATTCAAGTTCAGATTCAAATTTAAGAAAAAGAGCAAGTTAGGATCTTAGAACAAGTTCAGATTCTAATTCAAGAAAGGTCCAAGTTAAGATACAAGAACAATTCGAAGTCTCGAGCTAAAAACAAGCTTTAGTACAGATCTAAGAACAACTGCAGGTTTAGATCCAAGAGCAAGTTCAAGTCCAAATCAACTAGGAACAAATTCAAATTCAGACCCAAGATCAAGTCGAAGTTTAGATCTAAGAACAAATCCAAGTTTTGATCTAAATATAAGTCCAAGTGCAAATCTAAGCTCAAATTCAAGTTCGGCAATATTGTAGATAATGACGTCATGTAAAGGCCCCATATACAACTTTTTTTTCCAAATTTTGCTTGGTAGAGACGGTACTGTCAAATGTGTCAAAATTGAGTTAACGTGATTGAGTCATCCTTGTTCTTAATAGACTGCTTCTTGAAAAACTTCGCTATTTTTAGAAAATTTCTGCTTTACCTGTGGCATTTTGCCAAATGCTTCGACATTCAACTCGCACGATAAAAATATCAATCAATGTGGGACACTTTTCGGGACACTTGGACATCCGGGACACGGTCTGTTCAACCTAGATTGGGCGCTATAAACATTATGTACTGCATTCTGCATTGCACTGCCTTGCAGAGAGGTTGACTGAATTCTGACATTCGCTCTGATTCTACTCTGTCGATCATCTGCAGCTGACTAAAATGGTGCCCAATACTGGAGTCACTTCAAGTGAATTAGCCTATGGCCACTATTGAATGCGCATTTTTGTGGCTTGTTTCAAATTTATTTTACCTGCATCCATTCAAATAGTAATTATTTAATTCATTGATATAATTTCTCGATATATTTCTAACTGTGATTAAGAATATTTGTTGAGAAAAATGATATTTCTCATTTTTATTGATCTAATAATAATGCTATTCGTTCGCAAATCAGTTTACTGCACCGGAAGCAAAAGCATACCGCCGTTTATCCCGTAATTGGGATCCATTACGCACAAAACAAATTATCCGACTGTTTGTGGTAAATGGTTTTAATTTCCCACGTACTACCTTTTATCAACCGAGCATTTCAGTACACAGCGCCCGCAGCCAACGAACAGCTACTTGGTAAAGGAATCGATTTTCGACGGTAATCGCATCCCCAGCTCCAATATAATTGACGCGATTTTCCGAAGGATTTGCCACACCGATTTAACGTCCCATTTCAGCCGATGATGGATTTGCCGCTACCAAAGTGCACCGATTAACAGCTTACGCGCGGCTCGGCGGATGGTACCGGGTTCGCTCCGTCATTGTGTCTGCTTCCGTGCAATTGGGCTGCCTTGCCTCCTGCCAGCAGTAGCGGAGCGGTAAGAGGATTTTCGCTGGCAGCAAGAAGCCTATAATCGTCTTTCCATTAGTGCTAAATAGCTACAAATGGTAATGCAACATTGTCTTGCGAATGTGTATCGATATGGTCTATTGTAGATTGAGATTTACTGTTTTATCATTCGCATGAATTCGCATGTGATCGCAAAAAACAAAATCTGTACGTAAAACGAAACTAGAATGCTATAAGCATTGCAAGAAGTTTACCTTCACTAGCAAGAATATTTTCACGTCATCAACACCGTATTTTCCGATAGAGCAATTCCCTCTTTTTTTCGGGATGCGAAGGAGCCGAAGGACGTTCCTGATGTAGACACACCAGAGATTGGAAGGTATCGCACTCAACTAGGCCACTCGGAAAAGTGCAACAGAACGGAGTAATGAAGACTAATGAATGTTGCCATTTCTCGTCTCTTTCACTAGTCCACTAGTCCGTCGGTGCTGGCTTGCTGTGGATCTTCGAGACTTTTATGAGGGCAGGGAGTGGTATAAATCCAGATAGGATATATCATCTGTGTTACCGTTCCATCCGTTCAACCGACAATTTTTTCCAGCAAAAAGAACCCGAACAAGTGGGTGGTTGGACGGGTCAAATTCCGAACGAAGTGCACTCGAGGAAAGTGTGGTTGAAGAATAATTGACTTCTGTGTTGTCAGCACAGCAGCTGCTGACGCTTCCCACACAGAGACGACGTGGATGACGATGAATCGAATGCTGATGTTGGACATTCATGCGTGCCAAAGACAGACATGGAAAACCGAACGAACGAAAAAAAATAACATGTTCTGTACACTGAGTGACAGCCAGGGGACGAATACTTGCACTTTTCCTGTCTATACTAGAGTGAATGGGCACGTGGATCGTTTACATGGTTTTTCTTTCATCGGGGTGCTTGATGTGGGGTGTAATTACAAGAGATTTACATGAATTAGATTCCCCAGATGTTTTATAAAACACAAAGCAACTTTTGTCTTATTAATTAATGTTATGTTTATCTTTTCTCTGCTTACAGGCACTCGTGCGGAGTGAATTCCTCTCCACCGGTTAGGCCGATGGTTCGCCGTCAGGATCGGATTTGAACGTTTTTTTTTCTAACCAATGCCATACAACCAGTGATCAAAATGAAGCATTTCCTGTACATAATTCTGATCTCGATTCTACTCAGCAAACATTATGGTTTGACGCACGTTATCCGGGTAATTGAAATGGTGAAAGTGAGAAGAGGTGAATTTGTGCCCGCGTGTTGTTATCTGCCAAGAATCAAATTGCAAAGTTTTTAGTTAAACGCTTTTAATTGTAGACTTGTTAGGAACAACTTGGAACAGCTAAGGTTTTAATAGACCGAAAAAATTTTTAGAGCTAGTGCAACGATTTTAGCTAGTGTTTAGATCTAATCGGACCTGCAAACAAATCCTATTTAATACTCTAGGCGAAAATTAAAGACTTTGGTCTTTCGTCAGAAAATGAGACGTTTCGTTATTGCACATGAAATTGCAGTGCTCTAATAATTTACGGAGGTAGCATTTCCAATTAGTAGGTTTTATTGTTGGGGAAGAATAAATGCTTAATGCCAAGAATGTTGATTCCGGCAAACTGAAATATTCTTGATATTAGGGCAAAAATATAGACTTAGAGAAGGTGAGAGTTGAACTCACAGCTCTCAATCTGTAGTCGATTCTTTCCTCTCTCTCTCTCTCTCTCTCTCTCTCTCTCTCTCTCTCTCTCTCTCTCTCTCTCTCTCTCTAATCTCACAATGGTGAAAGTTTCGCGGAATTCTGATATCCTTTGACCTAAATTTGCAAGACAGCCGAAACGTCGGATATACAACAAATATCGTTTTAAAATCATTTTCGTAGACTGCAAAAGCCGTATATCTAAACTAAATTTGCAAGATAATTTTGAAAATATGCCTTGTTTTTCATTATAAGTTGTACATTTTTAAAAGGCTGAATCGCCGATCGTTCGCTTTTGTCAACAAATAGAAAAATATTTGAATGAAGCTGGAAGGGTTTTTATGTTGGCGAAAACATATAATATTATATGCGCCTTATTTCATCTGTAACCAAACCAGGCCCCTGACAGGATGTCATATTTGCGTGGTAAGAATCGTAGCTCGCTTCCTACACGTTTTGGATAAAGCTGAAATTAATTCATGTGCCACCTAAACTACAGCTGGTACGAGCGCCTCACGAACACTCTTTTATCCGGGGCAGGATTTGCTGTGGGCCCGAAGAATAACAACATTTCTGACAAAATGATGTGCAGATGTCAATGTCCTGGTTAAAACCCTATCACGGAGTGTGCGAAAACTCCAACTAATTATGCCATATATTCCGGTTATCGCTGTTATAGTAAATCAAGACTATCACTGCATAAAAGTGGATTTTTGTCAAAGTTATAGAAAATTTGGTTGAGTACAGATGGAAGCAATTCTTCGATGAGCTTCTAAAGGGCGATATAACAGAAGGAGACGCAACGCAAGTTAACCTAGGAATGCCTACAAACGATAACAGCGTGCTGGTTCCCGATTTCGAAGAGATCCGACGAGAAATCGGTCAACTGAAGAATAATAGAGCCGCCAGAAAGGACCGACTCCTGGCAGAACTCTATACAAATGGCCAAGAACCGCTTGAAACGACACTTCACTGAAATTTTTTAGAGATTTAGGAGGAGGAGAAACAACCGGAGGAGTGGATGGAGGGTGTGGTCTGTCCCATCTACAAAAAGGGCGATCAGCTAGATTGCTGTAATTACCACCGTATTACGCTGGTCAACGCCACCTACAAGGTGCTCGCCCAGATTTTTCAGTATCGTTTATCCTCAATGCCAAAAGAATTCGTAGGGCAGTATCAGGTGAGCTTTATGGGGCCCTTTTACTAATTACGGATCAAATTTTCCAGCAATCCTCCAGAAATGTCAGGAGTACAACGTGCCCACGCATAATATTTTCGTGAATTTCAGGGCAGCGTACGATACAGTTGAACGCGAACGTCTATGACAGATTATGCGCGAGTACGGTTTTCCGAACAAACTGACGCGGCCGATCAAACGGATACGGACTTGAGACAGTAACTTTGCTTACGGAAGACATACATGCACTTACCGTACGAAGGTCCATTTTTGGCGGAGTACAAACGGATGGCGGAGAACCACGAGTTGAAGGCACTACTTTGAGAGATTCCCATCGCACACCTGGCGAAAGTTGAAAGACTATGGTGGGCCGGCCACGTCGCAAGGATGCCGGACGACTGTGCGGTGGAATCCGTCCTCTTCAAGAACCTTACCGAGATCAGAAAAAGAGGCGCCAACGTGCTAGATAGCTCGATTAGGTCATGTATTGCGACGAGTCGACGCAGTCGCTCGTCATTGAAGCCCGAGTAGCTGATACTAATCACTCGCTTGGAGGCAGAGGCCAGGGGGTGCCTTCTAAAAAAAAATTCACTCTGTACAAAAACTTATATAAGCGCCATTGTCATCGTTGTCGTTAGCAGCATAGATATAGCAGCTCCATTCAACTCGATTTTGGGCCACTCGTCGCTAATTTTCCAGCCGGTTCAGAAGTCGCAAATCTCTTTCGACCTGGTCGAGCCATCCTGCTCGTGGAGCCGATCTAATAATAGTTTTGTACATTGTTAGCTTCGTACGGCGGTTATCGTAGCTTATTGATCGTAGCGTTTTGCGTCGCAAAATTACTGGCTAGGAGTTGGCTACCCTTGGTAAAAATTGTGCCTCTCGTTTCGATACCCCCGGATTACCCCCTCAAGAGCGATGCTGAACAGGATGCGCCTTGAAGGGACTCGAGAGTGTTTCCGAGAATCGCGCGAAAATCGTGTTCTTGCATTATCTGCCATATAGGTGGTTTCGATCGACTGTATCGTATGCTGCTTTGGAAACAATTAAGATATGATTCGTGGGTAGGTTGTATTCCCTACATCTGATCTATCTGATGTGTCGAATGATAAAAATATGGTCCGCAGTTGCCCGAGCCACGAGCCCCATTAAACCGATAATTCCTTACGAAACCATGTGCTGCGATAGTACTTTGTAAGCGGCTTTACCAGCGTCCTTCCATTCATTCCTCCGGTAGCTTCTCCTCCACCAGTTCTGCCGGTAAACGGTCTTTACCAGCGGCTTTATAGGTCTTAAGCAACGCGATTTTTCGTTTAATTTTTTCAGGTCCTGGACCATTACTAGCTTCCACAGGCACTCCCAGGTTAATATCCGTTCCGCCTCCTTTTGCAATTTCACCATTGACCCAAGTAACCAAAAGTTGCGATAAAAGGGGATTTTTTGGCTTAATCAGCCAACAAAATGATCATGGATTGAACTCTATTCAGCTTAATTTTTAAGTAATTAACCGTACTTTCAAGTTCGTATTTGATGATTAAACTTCGAAGGAAATTCAATGCAGCTTCTAACAGAACTAGAAAGTTCGCCAAAAGTTCACTTAAGTCGCTATATAGAACACTGTTCAGCCCAAAAAGAAACTCCAAAAATCTTAAAAATAAAAAAAAATTGGCGGAACTTTCCCACTTCTTCCTGTTTTGTACTTTTATGACATTTCCCATTTAAACTAAGGCATTTAATTTCGGTTAATAGTGATAACCAATATAAATTATTTTATTCAATGAAAGATCGTCAGAAGAATAATCGACTGTTTTTTTTATAAATACACTCAAGTCGCTTTTTACGCGAAGGATACGTCCCGCGAAAATCAAAACCGCGTAAAAAACCGCGTTAATTCCGAAATTTGCTTAAAAAAATCCGTGTAAATTCCGAAATTCGCGTAAAAAAATCAAAATTTCGCGTAAAAAAACTTTGTGTATTTCAAAACTACTCGAAAAAATAGACGCTTTGAGCACATGCGCGTAAATTCCGAAATTCGCTTAAAAATAGACGCGTAAAAACAAATCGCGTAAAAAGCGACTATTAATTTATTATAACTAACTAAACCTCGGGGATTTGAACTCGAGTACTCCCTTTCGGTGACTTAGATGCATACCACTGCTCCGTTGCTGGAATATGCGATTTGCATTGATTTTACTCGATGTGCTAATTTCTCATTTACCACAGTCCCGAAACGAACTTACACTCAAGAACAACTCATCGGTAAAATTCATGTCACTATAGTGTCGCTATAGCGGCGTCAGAGATGGCGCAATGCATCAGGATTAGAGTTTTTTTATATGATCTATTGTAATCGCATGAACCGACTTTACAGAAGTTAGAAGGAGGCAGAGGTAGAAAATAGAAAAGTATAAAAATAAAATTCAAAGTGCTATTTATAAATTTTTCACAAAGTTTCTTTAGAAGCTGCTTAACGCTCTATGCAAAGAACAACTTTGAACTTCGGTTAATTACAGGTAAAGCTGCTGAGCAAGCTATAGGTCCATAGACATAAAGCTTGTTAACCTTCCTTAGACACTATTATCCGAACTTTTAGTTACTTTCAAGTTGCATGTTGAACTTTCCAGCACCAGCAGCAACTGTGAAGTTGCTACAGATATTAACGATACTTTATTGAGGATGAAGTTCGGTTTACAAGTGTAGTGTCTGGTTGTTCACCAAGAAAGTCCTGCGGAACTAAATTTGAACCAAATATGAACTTCCAAGTTCGTTTCTTAAGTGAAACACGAACTTTTGGTTGCTTGGGGAAGTGTTCATCGATGGACGGTTTCCACCTAAAGACCATTTCGCACTCGCTTGTGATTAGATTCCCTCTCTCGTCCCTTTCACAAGTCAGGTTTCGTCTTGTAATATCATTACTACAAAGCTATTGATATTCGTTTGCTTTTTGCAGAAGAAAAATAAGGATAAAACTATTTTTGGGAACATGTACACTGAATTTTTCCGGCTGGTCCCCTGGGCACCCTCTCTAACTGCGCCAAAGGAGATCGCACAACCACCCGCGTGTAAAATCGAGGGCGTAAGACGAAAGAGAAAAGAAAAAGTAGGGGAAGACTGTCCAGAACGCACCGTGGGGGTAGAATGGCCCATGCTATTAATTGCTTAAAAACGCGGAAACTATTTGGTAAAATTATGAATGCGCATTTTATTTTGGTGTAAAACACGCTAATTCATAATTATGTAGCATGTAAAAGCATCAAACATAGCCACATCCAATAAAATCAAGCGATTATCCGCGATCTCAATCCACATGTAAGAAATCACGGCTTTCTCTTAACCTTCCTAGTGCATTGGGGTCGTTTTCGACCCATCGGCATACTTACAAAGCTTGATACTCAGTAACGGAACGAGCTAGAGACTTGAAATTTTCTGACTTTTCCTAACTTTGGAAAATTAGCATTGTGGGGGAGTTTCAGCTTTCAGCGACATCTGGAAGAGCCACAGCAAAAAAAGTTACATATTATGCATTAAGGGTCGAAAACGACCCAAGTTTTGAAATTGCTCTCATTCATCCATTTTCAATCCGAATTTCGTTTTCTTTACCTCGTTTGAAAGATATGGCCAAAAACTAGTACCCAAGGTATGTTGGGGAATATTTGTTGACTGATGGCCACTTCTGCGTCGGTTCCGGAACACCCCCTACCAGGTCCCGGGGAACATTTTTATATTTTGAGATAATTCATTTTGCGGCACATCAAATCACATTGGCTTGATAAAATAAGACTAGTGGAAGTACAACGGGGACATTTTGGACCCGAATGGCCACTTCCCCATCAGTTACGGAACATCCGGTACCTGGTTTTTGAGGCCTTTTTTGAATTTTAGGATGATTTCTATTGCGGCACGTCAAATTTCATCACTTTGATAGCATAAGACTATTGAAAGTATAATAAACACATGTTGAAGGCAAATGGTCACATCAGCATCGGTCCTGGAACATCCGGTACCCGGTTTTTGGGGACATTTTTGTATTTTAGAATAACTCATAATGTGACATATCAAAACACATCGGCTTGATAAAATAAGACTGATGGAAGTAAAACAATGTCATTTAGAAGCCAAATGGCCACTTTACCATCGGTACTGGGTATCCGGTACCAGTTTCGGGGGACATTTTTGACTTTTGAGATAATTCACCATGCGGCACCTCAAATCACATCGCGTTGATAAAATAACAACAATGGAAGTATAATGGGGCGTCAGTCGCATATAATCCGGTACCCGGTATTTATAATGAACCGTAAAACGGGGTAACTCGGGGCATATGAATTACCCTGTAATCCAAAAATGTCCCCAAAACCCGGATACCGAATAGTCCGGAACCGATGATGAAATGGTAATTTAGGCTCCAAAATTTTTCCATTGTACTTCCATTGGTGTTATTTCATCAAGCCAATGTGATTTGATGTGGCGCATGATGAATTATCCTAGCCAAAAATGTTCTCATAAACCGTGCACCCGATGTTCCGGAACCGATGATGAAATGGCCATTTGTCTTCAAATGGTCCCCATAGCTCTTGGAACTGTTTTATTTGATCAAGGCGTTGTGATTTGATGTGCCGCAAGATGAATTATTTCACAATCCAAAAATATCCCGCGGAACCAGGTACCGGATGTTCCGGAACCGATGGTAAAATGGCCATTTGGCTTCTAAATGACCTTATTTTATTTTCATCAGTCTTATTTAATCAAGCTGATGTGATTTGATGTGTCGCAAGATGGGTTATCCTAAAATACAAAAATGGCCCCAAAACCCGGGTACCGGATGTTCCGGGACCAATGCTGATGTAGCCATTTGCCTTCAAAATGTCTTTATTATACTTTCAATAGTCTTACGTTATCAAGCTGATGTAATTTGACGTGTCGCAAGATAAATCATCCTAAAATTTAAAATTATCCTCAAAAACCGGGTACCGTATGTTCCAGAACCAATGAGGAAATGGCCGCTTGGGTCCAAAATGTTCCCATTGCACTTCCTTTAATCTTATTTTGTCAAACCAATGTGATTTGATGTGCCGCAAAATGAATTATCTCAAAACATAAAAATGTTCCCCGGGACCTGGTAGTGGGTGTTCCGGAACTGACGCAGAAGTGGCCATCAGTCAACAAATATTCCCCAACATACCTTGGGTGCTAGTTTTTGGTCATAGCTTTCAAACGAGGTAAAGAAAACGAAATTCGGATTGAAAATGGATGAATGAGAGCAATTTCAAAACTTGGGTCGTTTTCGACCCTTAATGCATAATATGTAACTTTTTTCTAATGCATTAGGAAGGTTAAGCTTTTACCACTAGTCGGTATGCAAATTTCATAATAAATACAGTCTATCTAATTGATATACTGTCATACTCGATGATTCATCACAAAAACGGCATTAACGAGTTGTTGCCTCGTGAGCGGACTATGCAGAAAGACGGTACGAGGTTGTGCGTGTGCACACAGCAACGGCAGCTGTGCTATGCTTCTCATACTCGCTCGCGTGAGAGTAGGCAGCGTTTGCTTCTTGCTCAATTTGCAACATTGGCCACAATTTTCAGAGGAAAAATCCGTAGTTTTACCATCTGTCTTCTAATCACCCCTCAAGAAAGTTATTTGCGCCTAAACGTGTGATCAGTCTTTATTGTATTTCTTTTTGCAGGTATTTTGTATTGTATTTGTAGGAAATTTTTACTTTTTTCAGTACGCTTACTCTAGTCAAGTACGCTTACTCTTGACTTTCGTTCGTTGTCTTTTTTGTTTTTTGTTGCAAAAGAGCTGTTGCCTTCTTGTCATTTTGGTTGTTGTCTATTTAATATCTGCATTCTGGTATCTTTACATCATCTCTGCGATTTTGGTAGCTCTTAAAGGCGTTATTTGTGATCATTTGTAGTATTTTTTGGCATATCTTGTTGCTGTTTTGCTGTCTTTTTACCTTTTCCTCGTCGCTTTTACTGCATCTGTTAGCGGTCATTTAGTTCGGTCCTTATTATATTTTTGACATTTTTTATCGCTTCTTTGGCATCTTTACGGCTTTTTCATCTTATTTTTGTTGTCTCTTCGACTACTTGTTCTTTCGTTATCATTTTGTCACCTCTTCGTCATATTTTGTCATATTTTCGACATTTTATTGTTGTCTTTTCAATGCGTTTTGTCAGCCCTTTGTTGCTGTTTCTTTGTATCCGTTGTCTTTTTGTCATTTTTCTGTTGTATTTTTGTAATCTTTCCATGGTCTGTTGTAATTTTGTCGCTTTAAGACTTCAGATTTTGGTATTTTTAGTCGGGTTTTGACAGCTTTTTACCGTTTTTCGTCTATTTTGTTTCTATTTTAGTGTCTTTTCATCGTCATTTTGTAGTCTTTTTTCGTTCGTAGTCTCTCCCAACCGAAATTTGAATCGACGACGACTGGCTTGTTAGACTAATGTCGTATTGTGAAACCAACTGAGAAACTGTCCAACAGTTGTTATTTATCACGTAAAAATAACAGACTAACGAATGGAAATGAGAATTCCAGCTACTCGGCATTATAACAATCTTATTCGTTTGACAGTAGGAAAGAATTAAAATTGTAATGCACTACCTTCTGAAATCATATTACGAACTGTCAAAATATCTGAAGAAACATTAACGAAAATAGTTCGTCCTTATCCCGTACTCCAAAAAAAAATATCGGTTTACTCTTAATCTGCATAAACTACGGTCAGAGAGCGAACATTTGAAAGTTAAGATTATCATGGCATGTCAAAGAAATCCTCAGATCACAAGATGAATGACGTTATTTTAATGGAATTCAGCTAGATTAAAAAGTCCATTCGCTATTGCTGAATCCGACTAATCGAACCATTTGTTATTTATCTTTTATAAGGAAAAACGTGCAGGAAAAATTTCAACAAATCGATTCAGTTGTCCCAACAGAACATTACAATAGCTTTAAGGTCACCGTAAAGAGTCATTTATCTTCTGTAAATGATTTAAAGTTCTATTTTCGTTGGCACATTTCACTTCTTCTAGCTTTATATACCGAATGTATATCGACCAAGTACATATATCGACAAAAAAATCAAACTACCAGCACCTGGTTGAAACTATTTTCTTCTCTCCCTTCGCCAGAAACGACAGCTATTCCGTGAGCAAGTCCTTCCACATGCCGGCGGTAAAATTCCGGATTCGGCCTTTCACACCGATCGGCTCGCGTTAAACCATCTCCAGCGGGAGGGTATTGCCGTCCCGGATGGGGTACTGCTGGAGCAGAGGCGCCACCAGGTCCACCAGCATCCATATCGGTCCTCTCGACCGACATTCCTGGTGGCGCAGAGCTCGGACGGCCGGTATACCTCGCCGGCCGGGGCGTACGGCCACAACGACATTGAAGCCGTAGAAAGCACCTACTCCGTTCCCATGCCGTGGGAGCAGGATCTGTACCAAAAACATACGGCCAACTACTACCGCGGTCTTCCACTGGCTGTGCCGGTATTCAAGGAACTTCGGTTACCGCACCATTCGGTGTTTAACTTCGACTATAGTCATAGTAAAAATAAGCTACAACCATCGCTAGTGAAGCGACCAGTGCCAGTGCATTCGACGGTGCCTGCAGTATCCAGTTATGGGGCCCCGGTGGGTCCCTTCCAGTTCCACGAACCTCCGAAACCCAGTTTATCTCTAACACCGCAGAACTATGTCAGTTATCACGCAGGTATGGTTGCAAATGTTCGAAAACGTCTGAATACATTGCCTACCGGTAGGCGCTTTTTTTAGCACGTAAATAATCATTTCCTATTTTGTAGCTTTGGGTAACTTGCTAAGTTATCAACCAGCTTTCGCGTACGGTAACGACTGGAACAAGCACTGGGGCCAACCTGCCGCTTTTCACCACGGCCTTTTGTCTAACGTGAGTAGATTGTGTTTTGTAGGAATATTAAATGAAAAAAATATTGAAGGTGCTCTCCACTTTTGATAATGATAATACATAAATGAATAGAAGAGCATTGCCCGCCAATTAGACAAAGAGGATTGCATATTTAATAGCAATTCAGCGCCGAATGGTAACGATGGTGAAAGCTTCTATTCCCGCAATTTCGAAGAAAAAAATCTCCCAAATTAGAAGCATCTACCAATCAACCAGAAAGCGCAATTAGTGTTCATTTTATGTATCCGTGAGACCTCCTCTGGGCTCTCAAGTTGCTACAAATCGCCAATTTAATAATTCTCGTTGGCTCCGGCACAATGCCATTTTCCACCGAAACTCTCTAAACCATCATTTTGTTAATCTTCTTGCTGGCTCTTCTCTTCCCTTTCTTTTCTATTGTACTTTTCGGTTCGGTCAAAACAGCCACTTAGCAGTTTCGAGGACTTTTACGGTGATCCCGGCGGCAAACAGCGCTATTACCGAAATGTGAACCTGCAGCAGCAAGGTTCGTCCGGAGCGGCAAAGGATAAGGTGCACCCGTCGCGGTTCCCCACTCCGGGTCGGCCCCGGCAGCAGGCAACCCCGCCACGGAACGGAGGACGGAAGCTACTGCCATTGTTATCACCGACGGTGGCAACAGCGTCGGTATCTTCCACGCGGACAACCACTTGAAGATGCTCGTTAGTGTGATGTTACCTTTCATCAGCTGCTCTTCACTTTCTCGTCGCTAACCTATAAATCTGTAAATCCTAGCTCCTGTCGTCCTTTCCGCCGACCGGCCGGCGGCGCCATCCGTCGTTCGTTCGATTTAAAGTGCGTGACTGTGTGCGTGTGTACGTGTGCGCGCACAGTAACCTCCTCGAGATGGTCAAATCCTGTCCTGATGGATATCGGCGAGAAGTCGTGGAGAGGAACACGGAGGTGAGGCTCTACGCACAGCGCCCGACGAAATACAGACCAAAAGTTTAATCCTCTAGAAGCGTAATCGCAACCGTTTTGCCAGTAGTAATCCTACTTTGCTATAAAATTATCCCTTTTTATCGGGGCAAAGTATTTTGTTGAGGCTCGCAATTTGCTCATTTTTTTTCCTTCTTCCTTTCGAATGCTAGCTAGTGACTACGACTACGACTAGGGCCGTATCGCTTTGGTCAGTTTATTTGTGTTTTACGGCTCGACATTGTTTGATGAGTTTTTGCTGAGCTTTCTTAAGTTTAGGTCGAGCACCGACCGAAGGTACCTGCTATTTCTTTGAAGCTGAGCGCTGCTCTGAGATTTAAAACATCATTCGCCAGTAAACTGCACACTGTGCACTGGATTAGATTAGGCCTAAGTGTTTTTATTTGTTATGAATCTGATTGAAGTCGCCGTACAAGTTTGATTAAATAATAAAGCTTTACTGTGAAGCGCGAAGAAATACTAGCCATTGATGGATTGTTTGATTTCTTATTAACATATTAAATTGATGACAAATAAACGACAAACGATTTGTTAAAGTAGTTTTCCTGCTTATTGTTTAAAGCCCAAGGTCTAAAAGTGGAATTCAATCTGGTATGTATTCCAAATGTATTTCGATTCAGTAATTTCGATAGATTTTTAAATAGAAGGCAGGTTTGTGAATGTGATATACAGAAATTTTCAAATGTATTTCCCACACATATAAGAATTATTAAGAAGATTATTTGGCGCAGTGAATTGAAGAATCGTCAACTAAATGTTCCAAAAAACAAATTTTTGCATTCCTCTGTGTACCGGCATTATTAACCTGTTTTACTTATCGCGGCCCAACGTAAATTTTTTTTTATTAATGGTGGAGGAGCGTTTGGTGACGAAGAGTGGTAGACTGGATAATATTGCGAAACTTCAATGTGGGGCCAAAAATATATTGCGTAGTTCAATTACTGAGTGGAACTCTAACCCATTGTCTCTCGGTTTGCGCCCAAGGGTTTTGACAATTAAACTATCAGTACACGACACCACGAAACTAGATGTGAGATTATCTAATATATGGTTAGAGTCTCACTCTAATCAATCTAATCAATTTTCTACAACTCACGCTTGGACATCATTTTGGAGCAAACCTAGTTTCCGAGATACGATTTTTGAAACATAGTACCTAATAAAATTAATACGCCCTTTTTAAAAAGTGATTCTTGAGCGTAAATGGTGCCGAATTGTGTGGAAAGTACATATTTCCTGTTATCAAAAACGTAGGTGACGTTCAGGACATTCAAACTTTGTCATGCACCTCTTTCACGTAAAACTGCTAAAATTTGAAAATTACAGAAATGTGTTTGGTTCCGTCTTAATTGAATCGTAAATATCAAAGCGAGATTTTAACATACGTCCATACTTACTTCGGCAAAGTTGTTCGTCATAAACTTTCCCATCTATACAGTATAGTCACGTTGCTCTGAGACACTGTTCGACACCCTGTTTGGACGTTTATTTAAATGCAATTTCGAAAATTTCAAAATTTTGCTGAATTCAATAAATTTTTGTAACCAAATAAGACTCCAGACATGTCACCATAACTTTTTCATGAATGTATCAGGTCTCAATGGTTGTGAAAAAAAATAGTTAGGTGCCTTGTTTCACCTACTTTAACATTTCTAAAAATATTTTTTTGAATTTACTTCCGAAAAATGCCAGTTTTTCATAAAACTCAAATGCGCGACCCCTAAATCGCGTCAACCAATGCACTATGGGCCAGAAATTGAAATTTCGGGACAAATATATTTGTGGTTAAACGGCGTGTCTCAGCTCAATGTAGTCTTCGGCAACTTTTTGAATGAAAAAATGATGCATCTTTTTAAGGGATCTTCCAATATTTACGTGTTACTTTAACAACAATTTAAGTAATAACTTTTTGAGTAAATTTTTTTTCACCTTTTTGGTTTCAGAATATAAAAGACAAACCAATTTCAAGTAATTTTTCTGAAGATATCAAACTTCTACCTTTTACCCATTTTCAGCAATAGACCTTTGTTTATAAACGACCCCTCAAATCACATTTCTTCTTGTAACATGTTTATTTCAACAGACAGCTCAATGTGATGTTCTAGACAACATTTTGCACATTAAAGAGGAATATTTTTGCTGGAGACGGTTTCGCTTTTTCTGCATTAATATATCTAATGATCGAATCACAAAAGGTCGAAACACGTATGGCCGAACAACATATTAGGCCGAAAATATTCACGCCCATCAACCTGCACAAACGTTGGGTACATGCTGTGCTTACTCGCTGCCGCTTGCTCGGACTTAACTAAGGGATAATACCTACTAGGCAGTAAGCCTAGGAAAATGCACGCACCTAAATAGAAGTGGTTTCTGCGGGGGGGCTTCCGAGGCTTCCGGCGGGTCATCGGCACACACTCGCTGCCTGCGACCGTTTCGCCCTGAATCATCTAGAAAACATTTGCTCTGACACGGTATATAGGTCTCACACCTTATAAGGAACGTGAATCATTTGCACTTATCTCATCTATACTCTACAGTAAATAGTTGTGTTGCTATTGTGGTTTTTGTTTGATTATGATAAGTTATGATAAGTTATTTGTTAACTGCTTGCCAATTTATATTTTTTTATTGAATAGTTATTTAGGCATCCCGAAAAAATTAGGCCTTTCGTGATTCGGCCTTCTGTTACTGTTGTTGAAATTCGGCCATTCATGATTCGGCCATTTGTGTTTAGGCCTTCCGGTACCAGCCCATTAAAACATTCGTAATCTTGCTAAAAAAGACGGTGGGAATTATTAAAAATTCTAGTTTTGTTAAAGAGAGAGATTTTTTCTACCATCATTGGTTTGCCTATAGTGGTGGCAGGGTTCCTACCGAGGTCCTTAGATTGGACGATTCGTGGGCTAACTTTAATTTTAATCAGAAAATCTTAACAACACCTGCGGAATATTTCTACACATTTCATTTTGCCACTAAGTGAAGAAACGATTATTTCAAGCAAACCTGTATAACCTAGGTGAAGATTATATATACGTTATTTAGAAGCAGAAGGGTGTATTTTATTCAAGTCCACCACTATTGGTACTACCTCCTTCTACTGAGGGTATGCTTGCCCTAATTGGTATAAAGTTTCGGGACAACTTTTATAAGCAAACTGAAGGAGTCTACATCGAAATCTCCTTTGTTCTTTTCATTAACATAACAGTTTTTAATGCCAATCATTACCAATAAATTGTAAAATAAAAATATGCAGTAATTTTGTCTACAAAAACAGTACGAACCGATTGCAATTAAAGCAATTGCGCGCCAACACTAGCGCGTGCCCCTCCATGAATGGGTTAAATGTGTTGTCCAACATAAAACATAAAATAGCTAAACCGATAATCGATACGATAATCGCCTATAAATAGCTCATTATGATTCTCATGTCATGATTGCATTTATAATTCCAATCACTCCTCCGGGACCTCCTAACTTGGTAAATACAACAAACTATGAACTAAATAAGCATATTTCAAATTTCGCTATCATCAAATGTTTCGCTTTTTCCCATTCACGTGTTGTCTCGCGCCTGCCCTAAGAATACTACCTATTCCACACCTTGAATTTGATTACTTTCATCTATTGCCAAGATTCTTTTCGTCTATTGTAAATATTACCGCTAAAACACAGGAACTGAGTAGTTCCTAGCAAATTATAATAGAGAATATCTAAGAGTGTGGACAGTGTTTGAAGACCTGGAAAACGACAACGATCGGGATATGACGGTAGATTTATTGGATCACGTCAAGGTACTCGCTCGATTCGCAGATTCCATGCCAGCAGATAAGGGCAACAAACTATGCAACTATTTTCGGTCAGTCAGCCGTACTAAGGAGCAATATAGAGCCTTCAAGCAATGAGGTTCACGTTTTGCCGCTAATCGATGCACATTAGAGTGTCCCAAAATAGCACTATGTCAGAAAACCCGGGGGCTCACCCCTCAAATGATAGCTGAGGGTGTCACAACAAAACTTTTATATGACGTCATCATTGGTTGCCGCGATTTAGGGGTCGCACATTTGAGTTTTATGAAAAAATGGCATTTTTCAGGAGTAGATTCAAAAAAATAGTTTTAGAAATGTTAAAGTAGGTGAAACAAGGTACTTAACTATTTTTTTCACAATCATTGGGATCTGATACATTTATAAAAAAGTCATGGAGGCATATCTGGAGTCATATTTGGTTACAAAAAATTATTGAATTCGGGAAAAATTTAAAGTTTTCGAAATTTCATTTAAATAAACGTCAAAACAGGGTATCGAACAGTATCTCAGAGTAACGTACGTATACTGTATAGATGGGAAATTTTATGACGAACAACTTTGCCGAGGAAAGTACGGATGTATGTTCAAATCTCGCTGAGGTATTCACGTTTTTCTAATGGCGGAACCAAACATATTTTCACAATTTTCAAATTTTAGAAGTTCCACGTGAAAAAGGTAAATGATAAAACTTGAAGTATTTATTCTAAACGTTACCTACGTGTTTGATAGGAAGAAATGTGCACCTTCCAAAGAATTTGGCACCAATTAGGCTCAAGAATCACTTTTAAAAAAGGCGTATTTATTTTAATATGTACTATGTTTGAAAAATCGTATCTCCCGAAACTAGGTTTGCTCCAAAATGATGCCTAAGCGTGAGTTGTAGAAATTTGATTTTCAAACCTGAAAAAATAAACACTGAAATTTTTTTGACGCTTTTTGTACTATCAGTAGATGGTAGAATCAGCAAGGTGTATTCATACAAATTGAAAGGATAACATATGAAAAGGGCACGTTTAAAATAAAATAATAAAATATATTAAACTTTTTTTTTCAAATATCTGAAATACGGCTGTATTTAAAAGATAATTATTATTTTGAACACGTGTTGTTAAGCACATTCGAAGTTGTTCTTCAAATTCAAATTACATATATGTATAACGAGAAATATAAGAATAATAATAAGAAATATAATAATAATCTTAGGTTACAAAATATTCATAAAAGTCGTTGTTCTGCAAAATCCTTTGACAAATGTACGATTTCAGAAAAAGCGTCAAAATGCATCAAATCACCACTATTTTTCCAAAAAAAATATTCGAAGTTTTTCCTGTATATTTTAATTTTACATTTGTTCCTTACTTTAGAACATAGTGAATTTTTTTCGGTGTTTATTTTTTCATGTTTAAAACTAAATTTTCAAAAACTCACCCTTAGGCTTCATTATGGAGCAAACCTAGTTTCAGGAGATACAAATTCTCAAACATAGTACTTATTAAAATAAATACGCCTTTTTTAAAAGTGATTCTTGAGCCTAATTGGTGCCAAATTCTTTGGAAGGTGCATGTTTCCTCTCATTAAAAACGTTCAGAGTAAATAGTTCAAGTTTTATCATTTACCTCTTTCACATGAAACTGCTAAAATTTGAAAATTACAGAAATGTGTTTTGTTTCGCCTTTAGAAAATGGTAAATATCTCAGCCAGATTTAAAGATACGTCCTTACTTTCTTCGGCAAAGTTGTTCGTCATAAAATTTCCCATCTATACAGTATAGCTACGTTGCTTTGAGACAGTGTTCGATACCCTGTTTTGACGTTTATTTAAATGAAATTTCGAAAATTTTAAATTTTTCCCGAATTCAATAATTTTTTGTAACCAAATATGACTCCAGACATGCCTCCATGACTTTTTTATGAATGTATCAGATCCCAATGATTGTGAAAAAAATAGTTAAGTACCTTGTTTCGCCTACTTTAACATTTCTAAAAATTTTTTTTTAATTTACTCCTGAAAAATGCCATTTTTTCATAAAACTCAAATGTGCGACCCCTAAATCGCGGCAACCAATGATGACGTCATATAAAAGTTTTGTTGTGACACCCTAAGCTATCATTTGAGAGGTGAGCCCCCGGGTTTTCTGACATAGTGCTATTTTGGGACACTCTAATGCACATAGTTCTGATGTCGCATAGTTCTGTAAAAGTCCGTGCCAAGTTTACTAGTATTACTGTGGCAGCAGGAGCGTACATTTCAGCAGCAACCAGAAGAGCAACGAAGGATTACTGAAGAGAAAGCAGCCCATTTAAGTGCTCGTTTCAAACAGATCATAATAATTCGCAACCAGTAAGAGATAGCAAAGCAAATCTAAGAAGAACTTTGACTTTATGTAACTGCTGTTTTTGTCTTTCCAGTAATACGTAGATATTTACATTCTAGATTCTAGCATACTGAATGCGTTTTTGCCAGAAAAAGAAAAAATAGTTCCATGCTATTCCTTATAATTGGCACTTAAATACATTCCAGTTTATCAGAATCCAATTCAGCTTTAGAAATCGATTTAAAATGGATCAACCAATTTATCTGCCAAAAATCCAAATAAATCAATAGCTTAAACCTGTATAAACTTAAGCCTGCATTATGTTCATAATCTGGTGCTTGGTTTACACTGAATATAGCCATCTATTCGACAATGCTCGTACAAAACCACTTTATTTATCAATGGTCGAATCAATCTATTTCTTTCGTCTATGGTCTTAACGATCCATATCTTTTTATTCAATTATGGTAGTACCGAACAATACATTTCATTTAATAATGATGACACCAAATTTTTTAACTCACAAATGATCGTACCGTCCCGTTTTAATAATCCATGATCGATATGCTTCCTTCAAGAATGATCGTACCCAATCATTTAATTCATCTATGGTCGTACCGAACCACACAGTTCAGTTAACAATGATCGTACCAAATCATTTTACTTATAAATGGCCGTACCGAACCATACACTTCATTCAATCATGATCACACCGAATCGTTTTACTTTTCATTGATCGTATCGAACTGTTTGAATAATCCCTGGTCGCACCTTACCATTTAGGTCATTTATGGTCGTACCGAACTATATATTTAATTACACAATGAACGCACCGTAATATTTCAATATAACGAAGTTTTGTTTTATCACACGGCCAGCTTAACGTATGGATATTTGGATAAAATACCTTTTCTGGTATAATAAATCATAGCTTACGTACTTACTTATGTGTCCATACTTGCCGGTCCGGCTAAGCAGCATTGCCATTGCCAGCCTCTGGGTCTGCCTCTTCTACGTTGTCCTTGTGGATTCCAGTCGAGTCCTTCTCTGCAGATTCCGTTCGCCGATTCACACCCACCTACGTTCACGAATTTCTGTTGCTATCGACCGTTGATGACATCGGCGATGAAGTTCCTCATTGGATATCTAGTTGTCAGGCCACCAGACACGAATAATATATCGCAGGCACCGGTTAATAAATACTTGCAGTTTTTGCGTTGTCTCCGCTGAGACACACTACCTTTCGCAGGCATACAGCGTTACGGATTTAACGTTTGAATTGAAAATTAGGGTTCGCTATTATGCAAAGCCTAAATTGCAGTCACAAAAAATTGCCCAAGCTTTACTTGTTAACCAACTGCAGACGACCGACTGTGATCAGCAGTCAGGTCGTTGAACGTGGTCGGAATCTTGACGATACCGATAATTGCGATCATACCCTTTGTCGCGACGGTAGCACAACGTCAATGTCACAATGGTGTATTAAGCGAGGGCTAAGCGATATTCTGTACCAAGGGTCTTCAACTTTCGTATTTCTCGTTTTTTCACCAGATCTCCTGCCGTGCCATAATGCCGAACTTGCGGGGTTCTAGCTTTTCCAGCAGCATCTTGTCGCCAACCACGAAATTCAGCGATTTGCATTTCTAGGTCGAATTTCCTTGATTGTTCGTAGAAAGGTAGGTTTAGCTAGGTTACATTACTGCCATGCTGCCGAGTCACGTGATGGCGTTGCCATCATAGCTTTAGTGCCGGGAGGACACATTTCTTAATTCGGCCATCTGCTACGGATCAAACACTGTCGTGAGCCGCTCCTAACCTAACTGTCCCTAACTCCTAATTGGAGTACTTTCACTCACTTGGATGAGGAATCGTCAAGCCATCAAGAGTAACCCTTGACATGGGAACAGACGCTCAAGCCTGACAATGCTATTCGTCCTTCCCTGTCGGTATATGTTCTGAGTTTTCACTGGAGTTGGTTACCGGATCTCTGCTAACCCAGCTCGTATTCCGGCTGGTACCAAGAGCAGGGATTGGAGTTGCTGGACAAGAGGCTAGGGACCACTGTGGGGTCTAAGTTATAACGTTCTCTAACCGATACAGCGGCAGAAAAAATGGCTCAATAATTGATAACTTTTATTTTCCTTGTGATGTCTATGAAAATGAAAGGAAACACTGGTTTTCTTTCGAAGAATACAAATTTGACCTTTGTTTTGATACGAACATGATCTTTTAGGTGTAACTCGTTTTAATTTGCACTACACTGAGGCTAACGATATCACTAGTCGCCACTAGTGTGTCCGGATATAACCTAAAGGTGGGGCATTTGACCTTTCAGAACAATGTTTTATACAGGAAAAACAAAGTAATTGTAGAATGGTAAATCTATTATTACTTATAACAAAAATACCGGCCGATTAAGTTGAATACTCCGGTTTTTTTGGGTTCAACCGGATTTATAATCAATGCTGTAATTGGACTCGAAATTAGACTTGAAATTAAGACCAAAATAAATTTCAAATTGGAATTGAAATTTTACTTGAAATTGGACATTGGATAAATGGATTTAAATAGGACTTTAGATTGGAAACACATTTGAAATTAGACTTGAAATTGGATTTGAAATCAGAGTTTAAATTTGACTCACAATTGAACCTAAAATTGAAATTAAATTAGACTATAAGTTTGGGCTTTAAAACGAACTTGGCCTAAAATCGAATATATAATTAAACTTGAAGTTGAACATGATATTGGACATTAAACAAGACTTGAATTTGAACTAATTTCGATTTGAAACTTTACTTCAAACCGGACAAGGACATGAAATTAGACGCGAAGTTTTACTTGAAATAAAAATTGTCATTTTTCGTTTTATTCTTACACGTCACAGGCAATTTTCTAAATTTTTACTTCGTGTCTGTCGCCCTTTTTTTCTTTTCCAGTCCCGCTTTCCATTTTTCTCCCGTTCTTATTTCTTTTTGTGCCGTTTACTAGGTGTTTGCTGTCACTTTCCATCCGTTTTTTCCTCTTTTTTATTCGCTTTCGTTTTTTCTTTCCCGCGTTTCCTCTTATCTTATTGTTCCGTTTTTCTTCGTGTTTTGTTTAAATTTTTCTTATTTTGAGTCCTGTTTTTAACGCTTTACATTCGTTGTTTTTGTTATTTTCTTTTTCGTTTTCAATCTTCTCTCTACTCGTTTTCTTTTTTCTTTTCTTGCCAGTTCTCATATTTTTCGCTCTTTTTAGCTCCTTTCCTTCTCGTTTTTCGTACTTGTCTGTTCCATTTTTCGTTTTTGATTCTCCATTTTTAGTCTTTTCGGTCTTTTTATTCTGTTTTTGGCTCTTTTCTTCTGTTTGTCCTCTCCGGTTTTTCTTTTTATCACCTGTTTTTTATCTTTGTTTTTGCGTTTTTCTCTAGTCAGGTTTACTATTTTTCATTTCTTCTTTTCCTGTCCCATTTTCCTGTTTTTATCTCGTCTTTCTCCTTTTATATCCCGTTTGACCTCTTTTTCTCTCGTTTCTTCTGTGTTTTCTCTTTTTTTCCACTTCGTTACTCCTTTTTGCTGCCAGCTTTTTTCTCTTTGTTTGTTCTTTTCTTCCCCCGTTTAGTCCTGAATTACCTCTGATCCATTTTTGCCCGTTTTAAGGCCGGTTTCTCCTCGTTTCCTGTCTCGTTTTTTGCCATTTTTTGCCTCGTTTCGGTTTTTTCTTTTTGTTGGCCATTTAGTCTTTTTTTTTGCTTTTTAACTCCTTTTCTATTCCGGTTTTCGTTCGTTTTTTCCGTTCAGTTCTTACTCTTATGTTACTGCTTATGTTCTTATAGACCAAACTCGTTTTAAATCTTTGACCTTGACATGCGGCCAGGCATTAATATTAATATTTTTTAGAAATGGTGGTTCTACAGTTGGTTATAATCTTAGACTATAGCTTGGTTTGACCCATGCACCTTCCAGCATTGGTCAAAAGGTAGGAGTCATAACGACTACTGGTTAAGCGTAGCAACCAACCTTCGCCTTCACCTTCCCGCTCTTTCTCCTCCACTCCAAAAAAAAAAATCATTACTTTCCCCTACCGTCACTCCATAAATTGTAGACCCACCGTTTCTAAAAAATATTAACATGTTCTTACTCCTTTTGCTCCTTTACAGTTACGTTTTGTTTTTGTTTTTTCCCATTTTACATTTTGTTTTGTTTTCTGTCCAGCTTTTCCTCTTGTTCTTGTTATTATTTATCCATTCTCTTGCTTCCGTATATTCTGCTTTTTGCCAGTGTTCATATTTTTCTAACTTTTGTTGTATCCTTTCTTTCTCGTTTTTCGTTTTTCCTTTTTGATGTCTCATTTTTTCATCTTTTCAGTCTTTTTACTCTGTTTTGGCTCTCTTTTTTCCTTCTTGCCACTCCGGTTTTCCTGTTTTATCCACAGTTTTTCATCTCTTTCTCTTACGTCTTTTCGTTTTGTTTAGTCAATTTTTCTTGTTTTTATTTTTTCTTCTTCTGTCTTATTTTCCCGTTTTTGTCTCACCTTTCGCTTTTTAATACCGTTTGTAAAGAGGCGAACCAGCCGCAGGCTGAAGACCTCTCTAATATAGAATAAAAAAAAATACCGTTTGACCTCTTTTTCCCGTTTTTCTCGTTTCTTCTGTCGGTTTTCTTATCCCTCTTGTTTTTCCTTTTTTCTGTCCGCTATTTTCTCTTTCTCTGAGGAATGTTCCATTTTCTCTTCTTTTCCAGTCTTGTTTAGTTCTGAATTACCTCTGTTCCGTTTTCCCCGTTTTCAGACCCGTTTCTCCTCGAGACATGAATCGTTTTTATTGCCATTTTCTGCCCCGTTTCGTTATTTTTCTTTTTGTCAGTCACGGACTTTTCGTATTTTTTTTGCTTTTATTTTTTTTAACTCCATTTCTATCCCGGTTTTCGTTCGTCAGTTTAGTTCTTTCTGTTATGACCTGCTTTTCATCCTTTTCAGTCGCGTTCTGTTTTTCTTTTTCCGTCTTATTCCCCACATTTTATTTTCTTTTCTGTCCAGTTTTTCCCTGTTGTTCTGTACTTGCTTCTTGGAAGTCCGAACTGACTAATAACTGTGTGTGGCGGAGGACTGTCCCAAGGAACAATTTTTGCTTATTAAACGTTTCACCGACAGCTTTTATTCAGCACATACTGTATAGCTCCTTTTAAAGTATGTCTAAACACCTCTGTTCAATGCTTATACAGTTGGATTTGGAGAATTTAAACAGCACAGTGCTGAATATGGACGTGGAAGATGCGTTTGTATGACTGTTAATCAACGTATAGTAAAACGTTTATTCAATACGCATAGAGATGTTTATTAAACTGCTGCTAATGACACTGAAGCTACGTTTATTCCACAGCAGATCAACATTTAGACAAGCAAAAAGAATAAAATATGCAGGAAGTACCTACTGTTATTTTATTTTGTGGGTTTCGTTATTTTCACGTTCACTTTTGTATTCGTATTTTTATAATTTAATGAGAGACTTAGTAGGAAATCGTTGGTTGACTCAAAATTTATCAAGCCTGCCATTATACTTTTTTCATTCATCCGGATTCGAACTTACATCCTGACAATCGGAAGCCATCGACGAACACATCTGAGATAATCTGACATATGACAGGCGCCGAGTTTTTAGCCGATGTGGATTTACCAGTTTAAATTTGTCAAGCGTGGAACAAAAATGGGCTAAAATACATTTAAGCGCTGAAGATCATGTTTGGCATCTGCTGTACAAGATTGCTACAGAAGTATTTATTCTGCACACGTTAAACATTTAATAAACTATTTGTGCTAAAGTATTTCGCTTGTACCACCAGCAATACCAGCAACATAACACACTCACAACGCAAAGGTTTTTTTTCTCTTGAATATTGACAACGGTGAGCGGTGCTACTGAGTGAAATTCACTGGAAACTGGAAATCCAGAACTTTCGGCTAGCTGCGAACATTGTGTACAATTATTCAGTTAGTTAGCAGTGAAGTTATTAATTAGCAGCAGCAGTGATTAGTTAACAGCAGAAATGGTTCGTGCTAGTACCGCAGAGGAATAGTACTTTTGTCACCCCGTCATTAGTTTACACAGATAGTACTGCTTCCTGAGTTAATCGCTACGTATATTTGTCATCGGATCGGATTTAGTTTTTTTCATCCAAAAAACAAAAAGCAGCAGTGGATGGCACGAGAAGAAGTGGGGTTTTTGCGCACCGGCAGTGGGAGCTGATCACGCGATTACGGTACGGCGCTACCAGCAGTGGTGGTATCGCCACTATGCCACCCGACCATAACAATCCTGGCGGCTTTAGCCCGACGTAATTCATCTCGCTGAGCAAATCTATTGTGAGTAACTCGCAAAGCATCAAGCAGAGCTGGTTGCCTTGGACGTGGGATAACGACACGCCGAGGGAGAAGATACATACCGTCCAGACAACAACAAATAACAGGATTGCCACGACCAGCAAAGACTTGTCTTGGCTAATGCAAATTTTTTCTATTCTTAATCTGTGAAAAGAAAGAAATAAAGTGTACCTAATATAAATTCATTTGTATGAATTATAAAGTGTAAAGTATAAAGTGTCATTCAAGTTATTGGTGTTATTGGCTGCCATCAAGCACTTTTTATTCCACACCTGCTCTTGGTGGTGCTACTGATACGTTTGTACGACGATTAATCGACACATATTTCACACTTGCTCTCAACAATGCGGCAGATACATTTGCGCAACTTTCATTCGACCCTTATTCCATCGCTATTCCACACTTGCTCTCAGCAATGCTGCTGATTCGTTTGCGCAACATTTATTCCACCTTTATTCTGCACCTGCTGTCAGCAATGCTGTTGATACGTTTGCGCCACGTTTATTCCATCCTTATTCCACTACTATTCCACACGTGCTTTCTGTAATACTGCTGATACGTTTGCGCAATGCTTATTCCACTCTTATTCCACTTTTTCTCCACAATTGCTCTTAGCTGATATGGTAGCTTTTAAGCGACCGGTATTCCACACCTGCTCTTAGCTGTGCTGCTGATACGTTTGCACAATGCCTATTCGACTCTCATTCTACACTTAAATAACAACATGTAGATGTTGATTAGAAGCTAGGAAAAATGTGGGATATAACGTTTAAACAACACGTACTTCAGCAAATTCGCTTATTCAGCACCGGATGCTACCAAACAACTCTTATTCCACACCTGCTCTTTTAAGTGCTGCCGTTTTGCTCCTTGGGGTAAGAGTAAGTTTTATCTATGGTACCATTAGAGATAAAGTAAACAAGCGGATCATATTTTCGGTGCGAAATGTTTCAACCGGCTTGTACTATAAACGTGGTTTTAGTAGGTTATGATAAAAAATTCATTTTCCAAAATATATTTGTTTATATTTCCATACAATGCAAAACTGAACGCTAGTCTTCTGATATTTTTGCTGTCGCTTTCTTGTTCAGAAAATACCGTTGAACAGAACAGCTCATTACGGATAAAATATGCCCCGTTTCATCCCAACAAACATTGCGAACGATAGTAACATGCTTAACAAACCTACACGGTAGCAGAAGTATTTGTTGCAGCGGCAAGGGGATGCTACAATTTTCTAGAGCATGCTCCGAAATTCCAGGATGTTTTCGGAATGCATCTATTTTTTTGTACAAACACGGTAAACATTTGCATTCGAATTAGGATTTCATCGTCCGGCAAATTCCGGATGAAACGTTTCGCCTTTAATTCGATTACTGCTCCAGCTCCTCTGTTTGCTCTTTGCAAATTGTACGACCGAACCACACACACTTTATGCTGATTTCCGATATTCGATTGCTTCCTCCCGGACCGGTTGTCTGTCTTCGCTTGAAGCCCCCGGTGTTAGCGTAAGTACCTAGTGCCTACCATATGACAAGATGAGCATGGCTCTTTTCTCGGTTAGTTAGAGCCCTTAGCAGCCGGCATGACCACGAAGTGGGAAATTTAAAATCGAATCATATGCAGAATGTCAGACAACCGCACATTGTGGCCACAATTCAACCCCACCTCTATGATAGAAACTGAAACTGAGATATGTAGCGCTAGAGCTGGTGTTAGTGTTACTTGGCTCGAATCGTTTTTTAAACTTTTTACTGGAAGAATTTCTAAAAATAACGAAACATGGAGCCGCACCTAAATTTAATCAAAATATTATGTGGCAAGTAACGTGCTTCCATCTGTTTTGCTCTATTTTCCACGACTCGGAAAAAACATCCGCACAGCCTGGTTCCGGTGAATGCGTCGAAACCGGTTTACCCGGCACCGGCAGAGCTGGCAGAGTTTCCTAGCAGGCATACGTATACGTAAGTATACGATCCATACCGGGCGGTGCCATGGTGCTGCTGCCTGTTCGCCCGAAGCCACCGACCGGTGCGTGGTGGAGCCACTGTGGTGTGGTGTGGTGCGGTGGTGGGTCAGCCATAGAGGAAAATTGGTTTTGCGAAACTCAATCAAATGCGTGTGTTGTTCGTTATTTGGATTTGCCGGGGTTCGGTTTGGGGCCAGCGCCAGCGAGGAGTCTCGACACTCGACTCGAAACGTGGCCATCAAAGCGTCAACTCCGAGGTTCCGAAACACGTGCTGCCGTGCGAAAATCTATAAACTGTGCTGGAGTATGCAACCGTCCGACGGACGGGGACTGGGACGGGGGACGTCGAACGTCGATGAGGTGCTCTTGGGATGATAGTTCCGTCCGAGAGTTTGAGCCGCTTTGCGTGTGTGTATGTGTAGTTTTGTAGGTTGTTGTACGGTGCGGTTTGTGGCATCACCCGGTCGGAGTGGCGAAGGGTCGGACCAGCGTGACAGGATGCTGCATTATGGAGGTGATACTAGATCAACAATCAACAGCAGGTAAACAACAATATCAGGTTGTGCGAGCTCTGGAATGACGGTTTGCTCATTTTCGGCCGGCTTGGAAGGGAACACTCGGTTCAGCAGGGTAAATATTGCATTCGGGCCGCCGCCGACGGACGGACGACGGCAAACACTGTGACAGAGCGGCAGCTGCAACGTGATGAGATGCCTGGTTATGGCAACGTTTGTCGACAGACTTAATCAACGGTTCGGGACAGCCGGAGCGTCACACGTCCACAATGGATGGAATGGAAATGTAATTTGGTTTTCAGTTTGGGTGACGTTTGATGATTGCTGGGTTTTTGCTTGATTGGTATAATCGTTCAGCTCGGACAGTTTCAATTAAATGTAATCTTCAATTATTTTAATTTGTGATGAATTTCCAAATCTTGCAACATGTACGTAATAATTCATTAATATATTTTGGTAGAAGTTTATTTTGTGGCAGCTGCAAAACTTTGATCGATGGTAACATTTAAAACAATCACAAAATCCTCTCCGCCGGAATGCTTCAATGACAATAAAGCTAATCTCGTGTGCATACGAATGGAAAATTAAATACATACTCCAAAGCATTACGTATCGCACTACGCGACGGGCTGCGCTAGCCAGCCGTCCATATTCAAATTCGACGGATAAATATTTGAAACCACATCCCTGCGCTCTTTGCAAAATTACTCTCGAAGGACGGTCGTCGGGTGGCCCCATAAAAACAGATGTTTCTGTACCGATGCCCCACATAATGTACGAATGTTCATACGCGCTTCTCGCGCGCGGGCTTCAGTTTTTCCATCCACCGTCATCGAATGAATTTGCTGTTTTTATTTCGGCACTCGCGTTCATATTTATATCTGTACGTTTCTCGTGCTAGCGCTAGCTAGGTCCTCTTGATCCACTCCGGCAGTGACCCGAGCACCACCTGCGAGCCCCATTATGGCGTATATCGTGCACACGTACGAATGCATGCACGGGCGGGCAACCAGTTCGGCCGGTTGAATGCTGCGAAGCCACTCCGAAATCCAATCGAAACCGTTCAGCCTTACAAAGGTCGATTCGCTTCATTGGCACACCAGCCACCAGGCCAGACCAGACCAGCCAGCAGCAGCAGTCAAGAGAATCCAAGCCGCAAGCTGAAGCAGCAATCCAAATGAGAGCAACATATAGGTACGCTCAGACGGCTGCATAAGATGTTACAACATACGGCAGCACCGACAGCGCAGCCGGTGGAAGGGGCCACCGTGTAACACACACCGAGAGTGAAAGTAAACCAGCCATCGGTGCTTGCATACTAATAAAGATAAGTAATATGAGCATATAGCGTAGCCGATAGCTTTGACACAGAAGTTAATGTTGCTTTGGTTCTAAGGAACCGATGCATTGAGGCAAATCTAGCTTGAGCTGCTTGGGGTAGGGATCCATTCATTTCAACGTAATAAAGCTGTGAATGCTTTTTTATCTCCTGTTAATTTTGTTTTTCTTTCCTTTTTTGCTTTACGCAGTTTTTTTTTCTAGAAAGAAATAAAGAAAACTTATAGCTGAAGGTAAATTGAAATCCATAGTGAATTGACGATGTTAGTTAAATTGACCGTAAACTCAATTTTATGTTTCAATGTGCTGCTTTTGTCTGAAGTTGAGCAAAAACATCAATGTAATCAAAAGCTGGACTTGTAAAAATATAGGCAATATTAGATATATTCATTAACATTTGTGTTTTTTTCGTGGGTTAGGGGAAACTTGTATAGGACAAAGTTAGTCGATTTTTTTAAAATATTTTTCTGAGCATAACCAACATTTGTAGAATTGAAACCTGGAGTTGTTGAGCACCTTACCACCTTACTGACGTAGGACTATGTAGAGCTCGTCAACGTCGCCAGCAGCATAAAGCCAGGATGGTTCGTTGTGTTTCAAGCAGTCGTCTCCATTCCACTCGAACTTGGGACACTCGTCGTCAATTTCCCAGGGGTCTCAGAATCCTTGGTCTAGGTCGAGCCAGAATGAGCCTCTTTTCTCCTGGTGCTGGTATGGTTGGCCTCTTCGGGGGCGGTAGGATGAACCTTTCATTTCGATGCCCGCTTGTCGGTTCACCTCTACAAGAACGATTTTTTTTGTCGGAAGGTTTGACCACTGCGACCATTATTTTGATTTATTGTGGTAATTTGTGAAAAACGATGTTGAACAGCATACAGAATAGGCCGTCTTCTCGCCTCAACCTTCGCGGCGTTTCGAAGGGTCACTCGGTCCGCTCGCTGCAGATCTGATCTTTCATGAATCAAATCAACAATGATCCATTTGAGAGTTGATTATAATTATAAGTTAGGCAGGTTATGAAAATTAGATAATATTAGATCAGGTATTGTTAAGGCAGGTAAACATAGATAACCGACAAATTTTGAGAAAAGCGTCATCTCTTGAAAAGTTATGGTTCATCTGGTATCCTATTACTACATCAGGGATACAAATAATCCTCGATTCCCGTAGCCCTAAGCATGAGTCAAATGGCTCTACATATAATAAAATACAGTTAAACATAATTGGAAAATTTGCTCCGACCTTAATGTTGATGCGTGTGTGTTTGAAAAATAAAGAGAGGAAAGATAGCTAGAGAGAGTGAGAGGTATATTTGTGGTATGTGGACAAGTAAGAGGGTAAAAGCTTAGTAAGGGGGTGTTTGCAAGAGCATGATATTCAAATGCGCAAATATTACTGTTTTAGTAAAATGGTCATAACTTCTACAATTTTCAACCGATTGTTATCATTAACCCCATGATTTCTTTGTTTTTTATCGGCCTTTAAGACCCACATTAAAACATTTAATCTTGTCTAAAACCTTTGATACAGTTGAAATTATTCCAAAAAAATGCGTTCTTTTTTGTTTTGTTGCGAACAAATTCTCAAATATCTACAGTACTATTATTCTTACCGAAAAATGAAGTTCAACTAATCGATAGCAAATTTTCTCCTCTTTAGTATGGAAAAAAGAGATTTGAAATTGTGCACCGCAGCCGGAGAAATTTGTGTTTATATGCATGTACTTTTTTTCTTTAAGCAAAATTTTAACTTTATTGCATATCTCAAAAACTATCCTAATTTAAATTTTTCTGACCACATTTTCGGATTCGGCGACCAATTTTACATGAAAAATCACCTTCAGCTTACTGAGTTCATAAATGCTGTTAACTAGTGTTATTTAAGGACGGTTACTCTCGACTTTCGTTTACAATCTTTCGTCAATCGTCTTTCGTCTTTGTTTTGGAGTCGCGGGCCGCAATAACTTCTGACCTTTACTTCTCGAAACAAAATTTAAACTATACGACCTCAACTATCATTTCCATAAACCCGCCATAGCATGCATACCGAAAAGTATTCTGCTCCACACCATGTACGAAGAATCACGTCCAATCTGGATTTTGGGGATCCCTGCATTTATTAAAAAAAAAACCCTTAAATCAGTCCGCAAGCCGCGCGGACTACCTGTAGTGGACGAAGTTTGGTCATCACTGGTCTATAATTTCTGTCTTTCTTATTATGCCTATCACCTGTCTATTACTCTGTCACTTTTTAGTTTTTACTGTCATCTGCTTGTCGTTTTTTTATGTTGTCTTTTCAACGTCTGCTACTCGTTTTTTGTCCTATTCAACATCCGGCTTTCTTGAATTTTTCCCATCCGTTTGTCTCTTTTCATCGATTTGTAGTCTTTTTTTGTTGTCTTTTGTGATGTTTTCGGTCGCTCTTGATGGTGTCTTTTTTCTGTTGTTATTTTGATGCCTTCTTATCGTCCCTTCACTACCTTTTCTGCATCTATTTATAGTCTTTTCGTGGTTTTAATTGTCTTTGTCGGCATTTTCTTGGTCACTTCTTGGTGGTTTTCGTCGTCTTTTTAACATATTTTTCACGTTTTTCGTCATTTCTTTCATCGATTTTTCGTCTGCTTGTCTTTACTTTTTTGTCAACTTTCCGTCGTCTTTTATTATTTTAGCCGATTTGGCGTCTATTTACTGTCTTTTTTCCTACGTTCATCATTTTATTGTTATCTTTTCGAAGTCTCTTGGCTGTTTTTTGGCGTCTCATTAACTTTTATTCATATTCGTTGCCATTTTTCTGGTCTTTTGGCCAACTGTTCAATGTATTTTTGTTAACTGTTCAATGTTTTTAAACATTTTTGTCGATTTTATCTGTGTCATTCAATCAGTATTGTCGTCTTTTTGCCTGCTTCGTCGTCGTTTCGCTGAACTGGAAAATTTCGTTACAGACCAAAAATATATTGGGTTGTGCAATGGCAGGTGGGGTTCACCCCCACGCTTTTTCGGTTAGCATCCGAATGTTTTACTAACTAAACTACTGCCATTCGTTATATTAGGTTGTAAAATGCCTAGTTTTGTTCCTTTCTCCATATCTATCATTTTTTCGCACCACACGCTCCTCTTGCGACGATATTATTTTTGTATGACTGTTCTATGTTTCTACCGCTGACAAGATAAACTGTTATCTACTCGACCAGTGCAATACATATACAAGTAGGGTAAGGAATGGATTAATCAGGGGTAGCCTATTTTTATCAGCTGAACGTAAATGAGCTTAAAGTGCAGTATTTTGTTCATATTCTCGCAAGTGGGGTGTGTGGTGAATAGATAGAATATATAATTGGAGAATATATCAAAAATAGGTACTACACTACCTAAAATAACGGGCAGCAGTAGTTTAGTTAGTAAAACATTGGGTACCAACCGAAAAATCGAAGGTGCGGGTATTGCACAACCCTATATATTTTGGGTCTATACCGAAGTTTTTCAGTTCATCCAATCAATCATTCTTCGCCTCAGACATTTATTCCTTTTCTGGTATCTGCAAATGTCCAAATTAAGTACAGTAGCACTTCATGGGGTCCAAAATAGGTTGTTTACCATAATGCGTTGTAAGAGTAACGCTATAACACTATCTAGGCCATTGAAAATTATTTTTAAAGTTTTTGTTCCCCCCCTTAAAAATTGGATCTAAAAATCGGAGGACAAAAAAATTTTTGTTAAACTTGAGTACAAATTTTTTGTATAAAATCAATTAGGCCATTGCAAATCATATTTAAAGTTTTTGTCAACCCCCCCCCCTTGGAAATTGGCTTGAAAAATCGGTGGACAAAAAAAATTTGTAGGATATGAGTGAAATTTCTTTTTATAAAATCAATTGTCTGTGGGCTCTACAGTCTGAAAAACTCCAAAAATGAGCCTCCCAGTTGAATTAACGCTTCTAGCACGAAACAGAAATGGAAATTCGAACAATGGAATTTCCGAAAATCGGCCGAAAAATTTTTCTTTCGTTTTTGTCTTTTTTCGTAGATTTTTGCATGGAAAATAATAACGTATATATTAAAAGCAAGAATAGATTTGGTGTTCACGTTTAAACTTTAAATAAAAATGCCTAACATCAATATTTTTTTTTGCTCGATTAAAAAAATCTCTTTGTTTTTTTTTCGGCTCCCCCCCCCTTTCGGTGGCCCTTCAGTTAATTAGGAGAAAATTTTTTTTGGAATTCGGAAGTTTTGACTAAAATATGAAGTGATTAGGCACCACAAAAAATGCAAAATTAGGCATCACACGCAGAATTAGCTACATTTACGGTATATTTGATACTTGATTTACAAACAGGATAACTTCATGAACGTTCGGAAATAGGTAAATGCAGCAATGGCGGACACTTTAAGCGTAATCTCCGAAGTAAAACGCTCTCTTCATTCGAGTCAACCTCGAAGAAAAAAGCTCCTTTCTACCAAATGCTGCCCATTTCGAAATCCCACCGGTTGGACGTTAATTGTTCGTAATTTATGAAAGAAAGAAGCATCAAATTGAAAGGTTGCATCGAAAGCACCACCGCCTTATTGACGTAGGACTACACAGAGCTCATCATCGTCGTCAGCAGCATAAACTGGGGTGACTCATATTGTTTCAAGCCGTCGTATCCATTCCCCTTGATATTTGGCCACTCGTTACCAATTTCTCAAATGTCTTAAAACAGAAGTCGCAAATCATTTTTGACTAGATCGAGCCAGGTTGTGCCTCTCTGTTCGTAGTGCCGGAGGGGTAAGCCTCTCCGGTGGCAGTAGGGTGGGCCTTTCATTTCGATGCCCGCTCGTCGGTGGTACATCCCCTCAAGAACGATGTTGAACAGTATGGGGAGCACTCTCGATGCCCTTCGAGTTGCACACGAAATACAACACTCGATCCAATGCAATTCTGATCTTTTATGATTCAAATCAGTTCATGATCCATTTGAGAATTGATCCAATTTATTCAAAGACGGCTATTCTCGATTTTCATTTTCAATCTTTCATTATTCGTCTTTCGTCTATGTTTTACCGTTTTTCACGTTTCGTCTATATAACTTTGGTCTAAAATTTTTTGTTTTTCTTTTTATATGTACTCTGTCACCTTTTACTGTCATCTTTTTGTCGTTTTTTATGCTGTCTTTTCGTCTGTTTAGCTTACATTTCGTATTTCCATCTGTATCCGAAACGATTTCTTCATGTTTAGCTATTTATTTAATCAAACTTGCATGGACTTAGCCGTACTTTTAGTTTTAAGAACCGTACTGTTAGTCGTACTATTAGCTATAATCTCTACAATTAAATTACCTGTAAGGTAGGGTATAAGTATTCACTTAGTTTAAGATAAATTGCATGTTTTTGAATAGTTACCTAAGCGATTAACAGTAATTGACTAACGGAGCAGCAGTCACTTTAGTTAAAGGTAATCAAATATAGTTTTTGATTTAATTTTAAATTAAGTAAACTTAATTTAGCCTTAGATTTGAGACAAACGCCACTGGCTATGGACTCTACTTTAAACACAATGGAAATATGTTGCATGTGACAGTTCGGGCCACGCTGTTATGCTACCTGACGTTTCTCTTGTTGATGTTTATGTATTTTCAGATTGACTGGTACGAGCGGCACCGAACTCACAGGACTGCTGTGCGAAACGGCCCAGTAGTTTCGTAACATCTGCCCGCACGAGGAGTACTAATTTTACCACAGGTCTGTTGCTCAATCCGTTCTTAGTCTGTAGAACTGCTTGCTGATCCTGTCCTTCCGCCGCCTTAATCACGCCTACGATCCTGCCTCTTAACCACCCATTTTACTTACCATCCGCAACCACCAGTACAAGCTTACATGCTTTCAATGACCTAACTAATTTAAACCATTTGGTACTCCTGTTTATAGTTGGCAGATACGCACGTAGCACGACCTATCCAGTCCAGAAGTGGTCTACCAAGTACTGTGCGAGACGTTGACTATCACGCAAGCTACTTTCTCCGGCTTAATAGAAATCCCCTGGAGTGATGCCTTTCGTACCGAAAAGCAAGTGATTGGGTGTGGGAGACCAGGGCTTCGACCGATCCTTTTTTTCTACCGCAGTCACACCAACGCGCATTCAAGTTCACACCGTCCGTTTAGAGGTGGAATACGAACGCTATGCATAAAACAACTGGCAGTTTGCTCAGTCAAACGCCGAATGCACGCAACAGAATGAACGCTTTTTGACATTTTCGTTTCGATCAAGTTACCTTAACCGTTTGGAGCAGCGAATGACTGCAAAACAGTCAAATGACTGGCAATCACCACGCTAACGAAAAGCAACCGCACAATCGTATGATTCAATACTACAAAAACAACCACTCGGTCGGTCGGACTCCGTCCAATACAAACGAATATTTTGCTTGCGTCGGACCGACGTCCGGGTGACAAACTATTACTGTGAGCAGCCGATTTGGAGACAAAAAGAGAAACGAAAAAATACGTCACCGTATGCTTCCAGTCAGTTTGCAGTTTATATTCTCAAAGCGCAAAGCAAAACGGGAGATTGACTGTTTGCTTTTGCTGAGATGCCGCATGAATTGTAAGACGGCTGCAGCGCAAGCGGCAGCTTGACTGGATAAGAAAAACAGTCAAATGATCGTTCAAAAAGCGGAGTTTGAATGCGGAAAGTTCGCATTCACGGCAGTCACATTCAACTTGCGATCCCTTTTCAAGCCCTGTGGGAGACTGCTGTTTCGCCGACACCAATGGGATATATGTAAGTGGCCTAGAGTTAATGATCGATTCAGCTGCAATTATGACAGTCTTGAATACCTCGTCCCTAGGATGACGGGGATCAGCATCATCGGGTCGAGCAGCCCGTTCAATCATGTGGAAGATTTGTAGCTAGCGGGATGACGGGGATGATCCGCAATGGCAGTCAACGGAGCGCACCATGCGCTTCCAAGAGCCACCCATATGGGGTGATGACGGCGGATTGAGCAGCCAGCTTGTTTTACCGTTCGCGAAAGTTATAGCGCAGTCTCAAAGGATGTTATGTAACTGATTTTCCTATAGGTTGCAGTTGCTTGCGTCCAAGAAATTTATCCCGTTGTCAATATGGGAACCACGCCAAGCCCAAAGCACCTGATACCCATCACGTACGACTATGTCGACCTGGGGGAAGGTGCACAGCATGAATCGCCAGACAGGTGATTAGCGCAGTATACGTTTTCACTAAGCTGCGACCCTGTTTGATCTGTATTGGGAGCAGATAGTCTGGTCTGACCATCCCTGTCACGCGAACTTTCACTAGAGCTGGCGATTAGAGCTGCGTTAGATGATTGGGTTCAACTGATTTTTCTCCCTTAAATCTTCGCACGGCTCGGCTCGTAGAACGTAAGCCGTGGCTCTCAATAAACGGTTCCATTTCGAAAACGGTTCGCGTAATTCGGTTTCTGTCTCTACTCGGCCACTGATCCTGGTCTGCTATAGAAATTCCGGAGCATTATACCACGGGTCGTCCGAGTCGATTCCTGCTCCATCTTTCCATTTTGTAGCGGCATCAGCGATTTTCCTCTTCGATGGCACATAATGCCACTCATTAACACTGTTTAAAGTGAAGGTTTCTCCCACCCGAAGGCTACGAATAGTATCATGTCAGAGGACCGTTGCTGAATCCATCCATAAGAAACGCTTAGTAATTTGGATATCCAGGGCGTGTAGTACAGTATCCATTAACCTTGTTGCCGGTTGAAGTTCAAGGCGCGGGATATAAAGTGGTTTCAATGGAGCGACTTTCGTTTCCGCGACTACCAGGAGACATCTGGATTTACTGTTGTCCATGAAGCGAAGATACAAAACCGATGCCCTGGCCATTTCACTAGCATCCACGAACAAGTGGGCTTCCACATCCCACTCCGTTCCTGTTCTTCAAATCTGTTGCATGAGTTATTTCCCATGAACAACGAAGTGCGCTGTCAGCCCCAATGTGTCGAACAAGCAATATACCGTTCGTAGAACTTGCCGCTTCCTAGGTTTAGCTCTGCTGTGAATCAGTGCCTTTATTTCCTCTTTCATACCGTTTTTGTCGAACGTGAAGACGTCCTCTGTTGGCCTCCAGATCAATCCAAGCACTCGCTCTGCTTCTGGAGTTTTTTAATGTTTTTGCAGGATGTTTGCTGACGCGCCGCTGCTTCTCGATTACTTGCCAAGGCTTTGATTGAATTGGAACAGAAGTTGCGAAGCACGAATCCTGCTTGAAGACATATGTATCTACGCTATCTAGAAGATCCTCCAGATTTTGATGTACAACGGCACTTGCGTTCACAGCGCCGTTCGAAGTATCAGCTTTCTCCGAATTGTTTGGCATAGAATGGTAATGATAGTATATTTTGCATCCATTCAAGTCGCATTGTATTCTTGTACGACATGGCCATTTCCAATGAGGTACACAAGGCCACTATTTTAAATGCGCAAAAATAGCGCAAAGTCAAATTGCAACCTCAGTTATAAATTAAATTGCAAGTTATGTTTCAAGCCTAGTTTAGGCTCAATTTCAACACCGATTTTAAGTGTAATTTCAAGTGCAATTTAAATCCAATTTAAATCTGTGGGGGTTGAACGCCCTTGGTAAACAATATGGCATATTCCAGCATCAGAACATGCCTCGCGCTATATACCATCTGGGTAACGATACATTACGCTACCGTCGCGCGTCATCGTGTCGGTAATCATCGGTATCATCTAGATTGGTTGTAATTGTTGGTGTTCAAAGACCTGACTACTGAGCTGAGTCAGTCGTCTGCAGCTAGTTAAACGAGTAAGAATTGGGCGATTCTTCGTGACAGTAATTTAGGCTTTCACAACACTCAAATTTCAAAAGAAAAGTGAAAGCAAAAACAGCAAGAAAAGCAAGTAAAAGTGGAAAAAAGTAAATGGGAGGAAAAAAGTAAAAATAGGTGACTGTATAGAGGAAAGGGAAGAGAGAACAAGGAAAATGAGAGAAAGGAAAGAAAAACGATTAAGAAAACGAGAAATAAAATCGGGAGAACAGGAGAAAAACGCTGGAGAAACGAGAACAGAAAAAGAAGAAAGGAAAAGAGGAAAAATGAAACCGGAAGACAATAGGGAACGGAAAAGAAAAGGTAAAATGGCAAGAAACGGAAAATTAGAAAAGGAGTTGAAAATGACAAAAAAAAACCTAAAGGGAAAAGGTGGAAATGGGGATCGAAAAAGAAGAGAAAAACGGAAAGTAACCAGCGGACAAAAAAAGGAAAGACGAGAGTTAAACGAGTCAAAACGAGGTAAATAGAGAGACGGTAAAGGAAAAAAACGTGACAGAAAATGTGGAAAACAGGAGAGAAAAAGGGTCGAAATGGTTATAAAATGAGAAAAACGAAGAATTGAGAAGAAGAAGAAGTAATAAACAGTAATTTTTCAAATAATCAAAGAAAACGATAAAATGGTAGAGAAAAAGAGAAAAACCACGAGATGAAAGAGGAAAACCGGATAGCAAATACAGAAAAGGGAGCCGAAATAAGGGTGACAGGAAAGAAAAACGAGGTAACTAAAAGAAGAAAAACGGAACAGATAAAGACGAAAAACGAGAAAAGAAATAGATAAAAAGACGAAAACTGGAAACGTATAAAAGGAAAAGGTAAGTGAAAAGACGAAAACGGGAAAGAAAATTACAAAACAACAAGCGAAAAGAGCAAAAACAGGATTGAAGATATGAAAAAATGGGACACAAAACACATAGGAAATACGGGACATCAAAAGGATAAACGATATAAAAAGAGGAAAAATGGAAGGTAAGGAAGAAAAGTGAGGGCGAAGATCAAAACATATGATATAGAAACAAAAAGTGGAAAAGTGAAAACACGAAACAGTAAGAAGATGAAACGTGTGAGGAAAGAAGACGACTAATTCCACATTTAAATAAAACTTTGCATCTAGTTTCGTGTCCATATTCAGTCTCAAGTCAATTTTATTTAATTCCAATTTTAAATGCAATTTTAAGACAAATTCAAACTTTCATTTCAAGCCCACATTGAATTCCAATTTCAGGTCTAATTTCAAATGTAATCCCAAGTTTAATCTCAAGTCCCATTTAAATCCAATTTACGTCAAATTTCAATTCCAATGTTAAGTTCAATTTCGAGGTTAATGTCAAATCTAATTTCAACTCGTTTTTCAAATTTAACTTTGTATTCTGTTTTAATTCCGATTTCATGTCTAATGCAAAGTAAAACTTCCAGTTCAAGTTATTCCAAATTTATATCCAATTTCAAATTATATTTTAGGTCCAATATCCACTTTGAATTGAAATAAAGCTTCAAGTCTAACTTAGATTTTAATTTTGTCATATGTCAAGTCCGATTTCAATTCCAATTTCAACTCTAATTTCTGGTCCAGTTCCACGTCTGATTTCTACTTTACTTTCAGCTTTGATTTTAAATCCAACTGCACCTAAGAGTCCGGAGTTTTTAACGTAATCGGCCGGTTTTGTGGTAAGTAATAATAGATTCGCCATCCTACGATTACTCGATTTTCCAGGCCAAAACATTCTTCTGAAAAGGTCGGGTGCCCAACGCTAGTGCAAATAAGCAAGTGATTTTAACGTGATTCCGCCAAAAGCGTCTAATCGACTATATTCGAAAAATAAATTGTGCTTCAATGTTTCGTCAGTTCATTTATAAATGGAACAGTTCCTTCTAGATGGCACAAACTGCCGTTCAGAATGAGAAATTATTAAACCATTTGGCTGGTCTACGGAGGAGTCTCGGATTTTCCGATTACTCGGTTGGATTATAGCCGGGTAGCAATCCGTAAGCACAATACATATGTCGCAAAAAATACACCAAGCAAAGCGAAGCGAACGTTGCTCTCGTGCAGTGCAAACTCATCACTCTGTGTTCTTTGCATTGGCAGCGAAAGGAAAACAATCAGCCCGAAAGTTTTTCTGCTGCATACATGAAACACACTCCCCATTCAAAAATATGTACTGGGAAAAAAGCGATACGGAAACCAATCAATCTAGGTACTCCTCCTGACGCTGCTACTGTGCTGCTATCGTACTGTGATGATCCGTGGAATTCATTCCGTTTCGTATCGTATCGTACCGCGGCACACACGGACGCAGACGCTGTGCAAACAGCGAGTAGCGAGCGCTTTAGATGTAAAAATAAAAACAAATCAACATGAACATTTCGTCGGTTTTTACCGCGGAAAACGCCACACTGTTTGATGTTTTCACAGCCGTGCTACGTGCGGGCGCCCACCGCGGCGCGTTCCGACCGAACTGATGAAATTTATATCGCAAAATCCTGATATGTGTATAGTGTGTAGGTACGATGCTTCTGCTCAACTCGCTCGTTTACACACGGTGCCCTTCCGTCGAATCTCAACCGAACGGAACATTTCATTGGCAGAAGGAGCGCGAACTTTGGCCTTCCGCAAACAAGAGCGCGAGTACACCGCACCGCAGTAGGTACCTACTGTGGGATCGGAAAAACCATCAGCAAGTGCTTCGCTAAAAACGAAATCCAATATTGTTCGATCATCATCGGTAGTATCGCCAGTGTGCTGTGGTGCTGATGCTGCGTTGAATTGGCGGAATGCAAGGACGAACGAAACCGGACACGTGTAAATTATGCCGGAGTATAATTCTGCAATCCTTCAACAGCAGCAACATTGAGCACAACAGTGAAAAATGACATTTTGTTGCAGTGGCATTTAATTGAACACTACTACAATCCGATACTCGATTAATGCAACTCTTGTGGGAGATCAAACGCTGGTTTATTCTGAATGGCTCAACAGAACTGACATTCGGCTGAGCTGGTAATATACTACTAACAACCTTTCTCAACGACTTCGATTGCATCTTTGAATGTTGGTAAATAAACAGCAGTTCGTTGCATGAAGGAAGTTTACTAGAAAAAATACATGTTGAACGGTTGCGGTAGGACCGCGATCAAAGCTAACGAACGATCTCGAGTCAGTTAGTGTAAAATGAATGCATAGAAACGAACACATATTGCACTGCTCTGACAGCTCTTCGGAAGGCTCGGTTGGTCTGGTCTGGTAAGCTTACTACAGGTGAGCAAATGCATTGCAATGAACACCGAAAAAAATTGAGTAAAAAGAAAAACCGAAAACCCGCGGCCAATTAAAAGCCTGCCACCGAAAGCGTCCGATCGCGTTGCCGCACAAACGTTCACGTCTTGTGCACCTTGGCATATAGCTATGGAGGAGTCGAGTGGAAAAAAATCGCATTGAAAAGGTGGTGGAATCTAGCCAACTAGCGTCCACAATCCAATCTGTCGCCGGAGCGCATTTCACACGGATCAGTTTCAAATTAGTGCTGCTTGTAGACGGATCGTTTCGGTTCAACAGTTCAACAGCAGTGGTGTGTCGCGCTCTATTCGTAGTAAATTTTTTAACGGTGCACTGGTGCTTTTTTGTTTTCGGAGGTTCCTCTCTGTCTGTCTCTCTCTCTCTCGCTGGTGAGTTTCGATGATTCTGGACGACCCTCAATGTCAAGTCGAGAGCTTTGGATTTTCCCAGCTCGGAACATGGCAGCTGCCATGTGGCCTCATTGGAATGGTTAGCGTCCTATTGCCTCGACGTTCACAGTGATAAATAATCCATAGGAGGTGGAAAATTTATGATGCTACAACACTCCATCCATGGACGTTGCACGTCTTTTCGAATACGTCGGCGGGCGACAGCTTGGTGGCATGGAGCGGAAACAATTTTGATGAAAAATTGATATTTTCCACTTGGATGGTGGTTAGATGTGGGACCCAATATTGGGATTCGGTGGTTTTTGATTTTAGTTGAAACCGCGAACAGTAAAACAGTATGCTGGTGAAGTTTGTGTTCATGTGTAAGTTCATTGCAATGTCAACCTAAATTCAAAAAGGATTATGTTCCAAGCAGAGAACAGAAAATTAAGAAGGAAATTAGGTGAAAATTGTATTGAAATCTACTCTACTGAATATATTCCTGCTTATAATAGACATGCATATTTCGATTAGGTACTACTTGTAATCTCCTTCAGTGTGGTCAGTTACGAACTGTCCTGAATTCTTCGATGATTTGAGAATTCTACTGAGGTGCTCTAAAATAATTTATTATTATTCAGAAAATTCATGGATCATTTCCAAAGCATATTTAATTTTACATAGATTTGGTTTGCAATCGTATAAAATAGGTCGTAAGGACTGAGAATTGCATGAAAATTTGGCCGGCGGAGGTCTGTTTAGGCGTTAGAATAAAATGTAAGGATTCTAATGCCGTAGAATATTTCAATGGATCATTTCTTACATTCGCGGACATCCTCTGGTTAAAGAAATTAGTAGTCTAGAATCAAACGAATAAAACAGAACTTAACTTAACAGTTACAATAATTGGCAATTTAGTGGCAAAGTCACGGCCGAAAAACCAACGATCATGCGCTCATGCGCTTCGATTATTCGTTAGTGTTTTGGTCATAACTCACGAACAATGGGCTGAACACTCTAAAAAAATTATTATGAAACTAACCATTTCCTCGAAATGCAATAGTCAGTCTTAAGTCCTATATACGCCGTTTTCAAGTAAGATTTTCAGGTGATCCAAATTTGCGTCCGATTTTGCCTCAATTTCAATTGCTTTCTTATTTGTGCGAAAGACAGTTGCCGGTAAAAATTAGTACGAATCCACTTCACGCTGGTTTACTAACAGTTCAGGTGTGCCACAAGGTAGCAACTTAGGTCCACTCCTGTTTTTTCTATTCGTTAACGACGTAATTATTTATTTCGGTAATAACGCCTATTTAGTATATGCTGACGACTTAAATGTGTTCAAAGTTGTTGACAATATTGTTGATTGTGATTTTTGTTCTAAGCTTTACTTGACAGTGTGGTGTAGAATGGAAATACGTATTCTAATAGAATGGAATGGAATGCAATTTAGTAGCGCTAAGTGTCGCACAATTAGCTTCCATCGTAAAAAGAATATTTTACCATTGGGCAATACAATAAACGGAGAGCAATCAAAAAGAGTACAAACTGTTGGACTTTTGGAGTAACTCTAGACACTGCTCTTGCGTTTAAAAATTACTTCGAAAGCATTATTAAAAAGGCCCGCCGCACTATGGGCCAGAAATTAAAATTTCGGGACAAAAATATTTTCGGTTAAATGGCATGTCTCAGCTCAATGTGGTCTTCGGCAATTTTTTGAATAAAAAACTGATGCATATCTTGAAGGGGTCGTACAATATTTAAGCGTCACTTAAACAACAATTTAAGTACTAACTTTTTGAGTAAACTTTTTTTTTATCTTTTTGGTTTCAAAATATTAAAGATAAACCAATTTCAAGTAATTTTTCTGAAGATATGAAACTTCTACCTTTTACCCATTTTCAGCAATAGACCTTTGTTTATAAACGACCCCTCAAATCACATATCCTCTTGTAACATGTTTATTTCAACAGACAGCTCAATGTGATGTTCTAGAAAATATTTGGACATAAAAGAGGAATATTTTTGCTGAAGACTGTTCTGCTTTATATGCTTTAAAACTGATTTTAGGTTAAAAACCGTCTGATAAGAAATCCGTATATCTTAGGCATCTGCAAGTATCTGCAATTAGTTTGCATACCAATTTGTAGGAAATTATTAAAGCTATCTGCCCAAATGTGTATTTCAAAGAATACCTGGGAAAACCATGGCTGGTAATACCTGGGAATAGTGCGGATTTTTTCTCATACATTTTATAACTTAATAAATATGCGTCCTAGCGTCAAACAAACTTCACAGAAAATATGTATTTCAACATACTGAATAACTTTGTAGAATATTTGAAAGCAATAAAATAATCGTGTGCAAAGTTATTGAGCGTAATTGATTTTTAAGTGATCTTTTTAACACATCATATTTCGCAACCGGTAAGAGATAGATAGTTACTTGATTCAGCAAAGTTGCTTATTTTAGTATTTTCTGCAACTTTTGGAGAAAAAAAACTTTTTTTAAAAATTATTTAAGAAAACAAAAGTTTGTAGCACCCTTATAGGTGAATTCATGGTCACCCTAATAGTGCAGGAAGATGCACTATATTTTATTATTTTACTTCTCCGAAGACACCACCCTTGAAAAAATACACATTTTTCATCAGACGGTTTTTAACCTAAAATCAGTTATATATCTTATTAATTAGTGCAGAAAAAGCAAACAGTCTTCATCAAAAATATTCCTCTTTTATGTGCAAAATGTTGTCTAGAACATCACATTAAGCTGTCTGTTGAAATAAACATGTAACAAGAAGAAATGTGATTTGAGGGGTCGTTTATAAACAGAGGTCTATTGCTGAAAATGGGTAAAAGGTAGAAGTTTGATATCTTCAGAAAAAATACTTGAAATTGATTTATCTTTAATATTTTGATATCAAAAAGGTAAAAAAAATTTATTACTATTACTATTTATTACTATTAAAAGTTATTACTTAAATTGTTGTTAAAGTAACACCTAAATATTGGACATTTTTTCATTCAAAAAGTTGCCGAAGATCACATTGAGCTGAGAAATGCCGTTTAACCGCAAATATATTTGTCCCAAAATTTTAATTTCTGGCCTATAGCGCGCCGTCAACTCGGAAGTATTAGCAAAGTTACTAGAGAATTCAAGGACCCGAGTACACTGAAATACTTATTTCAAGTACAAATTCAAGTGCAATTTCATGTCCAATGTAAGTTATTTCAGGTATAATTCATAGTACAATTTTACGTCCTGTTTCAAGCCCTAGTTCTAGCCTAATTTCATGTCTAATTTAAAATTCCATTTAAAATTCAATTTCCTGTTTTGTTTTAAACCTAATTTCAAATAAAACTTTTAGTCCAAGTTGAAATCCGAGTTCTAATTCAAATCAATTCCATATTTTAAAGTAATGACAAGTCTTATTTCAACCCTCTAGTGGGCAACATTGTAATAAAAACGATGCGATCAAACGAATGACTATTTTTTCATGAATGGCATAAACCCAGCATCTTTTCCTAAGTTTGCATTAAATCATCTTATCGACTATAAATATATAAAATACATAACAATTATCACAAAATTTACGTCGAAAAAAATATCGGGATCTAAACATCTAAGTTTGTAGACTTTCCATAAAGGTCGAACATGAAAAACAGACAAAAAATTCTAACTCGAAAATCTAGTTTGATTGCGGGTTTTATTTTTAATTTTCAAGATATCGGTATATACTGTTGGGTTATTACTAATAGTAAGACCATTGTTTCACCCTTACTTCTATCCCATTGTTCGAACTCTACCCCAAATACGGTCCATCATTATTTGCACCAACTGAATCAACAAGATCCTAATAATTTTTGAAACGGTGGTTCTACAATTGATGAAGGGTAGTAATAAAAAATTTTTGGAACGGAGGGGAAAGAGCGGAAAGGTGAGGGGGAGGGGGGGGGGGTTATTGGTAGCTACGCCTAACAAGTAGTCGTTGTGACTCCTACCTTTTGTCCAATGCTGGAAGGAGCATGGGTCGAACCAAGCTATAAACTGAGATTATAACCGGATTCGAACCCACAACACCCGCCAGAGCATGTGACTCACTGGTACCCATGTACCTTTGAACCGCAGAGGCGCTAGATAAAAGGAGACTGCACCACCCACTTATCAAGGTAGCGACGTATCTGGTTGGGTTATTTTTAGACACAAATTGTGCGCCTTCCTCCATCTACTGTAGAAACCATTGACCGAGAAGTTTTAATTTAACTTGTCTAACAGGGGCGCAGCCAGCGTGATGATTGGACCAGATGGAGTTAGAGAATCTGGAATAAGAGAATAGCCAAGGTTAAAGAGACTATAGATTACAGAGACGACAAGGCACTCAAAAACCGCTCAATTTTGAATCAAAGCGGAGAGTGCCATTATAAATAAAGGTCACTCTCCGCTATAATTCAAAATTTAGCGATTTTTGAGTGGCTTGTCGCCTCTGTAATCTAAACTCTCTGTAACCTTGGCTATTCTCTTTTTCCAGATTCTTTAACTCCATCTGGTCCAATCATCTCGCAGGTTGCGCCCCTGGTCGTCTTGTTACTACCGAATCTGAAGCAAACACCATCTTTGCAGGGTAATTATCCGGCATTCTTGCAACAAATCCTCTCTACTAGCACGGTTGTTACAAAGTAGTTGTGGTAACCGAATTATGACCAATTTCAGTCGTAATCCGGTTGCTTCAACTAAATGGACCTAAAGTGTGCCACTTGTACTGACCATTATATCTGTTTTTGAAATAAAATCGACCTTGTGATATTTTAAAGAAGCTGAAGCTACTCGGAATAAACGAAACATTCATCTTTCGTACCATCAAGGGATATAAGAAAACCGGTTCTTGGGAAATACTCTCCGACGCTTGTCGTAAATGCACCGGTCAGGACAGCGGAAGCCATCAAACAAGTAAGAGAGCGAATTTGTTGGAAACCAGATCAGTCTAGACGTAAGATGGTCAAGTAACTGGGAATTTTGCAGTCAACAAAATATTTTGCAAGATGATCTTCGATTGATTCCATGCAAAAAGCAGAAACTGGAGATTGTGACAAAGGTCATCCGAGATTCACGATTTATGTATAACACAGTTTAGTTTGTGGCAATACGAAGTTTGTCGGGTCAGCAAGTATTTAAATAAAAGTAACAGTTTCGTACAAATACAATGCAATATAATGCATTGTTATGTCGACTAATGTGGTATTTCACTCCTGAGATTATTCGAAACTTCGAAGTAATTTCGAAACTTGAAAATGGCTTTATTAACACTTCATTGCACTACGGAAAAAACTACCTTAAAAACGAATGAAATTCAGAAACGGCCTGCCAGCTGATAAGATATAAGTGATCCTATGTAAAATTTTCCGGCGAATTGCGTGGTGCCCACCCCTTCCCTAGTTGTCATCGGAAAGTTTCAAGTTTTGCTGATTTTCCCCCATTTTCATGATGGACTTTATCAGGCAAGACTTTGAAAAAACAGAACTTAAAACCCTAATTATATTATGCAAAGAAATTCGTAGAAGAGGATTGTTCCAAGTTTTATTTTCTTAAAATATTGTCTGTTGTAGTCCCATAAGTTTAAATATTGCTAAAAATAGACGAAAATCAACAAAAGTTGACACTTTCCGTTGGCAATTAGGGAAGGGATGGGCACCATGAGATTCGCCGGAAAACTGATAGCATCATTCGATTGCACGGCCAAAAACTCATAGAAAAAGTACATTGGCTGTTTTAGAGATATTTAAACCCGAAAAATGACTTTTTTTGAAAATCTGTTAAAAAGGAAGTAGCGCCACTGCTAGGGGGATTGATCAATTGGCTTAAAACTTTGGGAAATTGGTTGTAGGGTCGGAATGAACAGTTATGACAACTTTGGTTGAAATCGCTGATGGTCGAATCCAAACCTTGCGTACGTTTGAGATGGAATGACCCATGTAAATTTATTCTTCACAGATACGTATTTCACTTACGACTTGCACGCTGCCTCAGTTGGAAAACAGACACTAAGGAAGCCTGCAAGTCGTAGGCGAAATACGTATTTGTTAAGAATAAATTTACATAGTAGAATCAAATAGGATAAATTTTCTTTTTATTTAATTCCAAATTCTGTTTTCGGACGAAGAAATGTTCCTGCTATAGGATCACCACAACCAGCAAAGTGATCGGATATATGCAGCACATGCCCGCCCAGTTAGCTCCGGAGTACGATGCTGGCCTAACAAGCCAGTCGTCTCGACTGAGCGGTGCCGTTTCAGAGTTAATAGGATCTTTGCACTAGCCCCGTAATTTTCCTGTACTATAATAACCGGCTGCGAGGTCTGTCGATAAAGAAGGGTCAAGTTCTGAAGGACGTTTGTACCCAGGGCTTTGCTTTGCATATGCAGCACATCTTTCCGATATTCCTCCGCACAAACTAACTGAATGTTTTCAGGATTATGATATGGGGATGTTTCTGCAAAAAATTGAAGGTTCCATTGCTGTTCATTGAGCCTGGTGTTAAAATCAGCACTAAATATTACATCGAAAATGTTTTGAAGAGTCGTCTGCTTCCCATCGTCAAAAAACACTACCAGAATGTACCATACTGTTTGCAACAAGATTTCTGCACCGTCTTACCAGGCGAAAGCTACACAGGCTTGGTGTCAGGACAATTTTCGAAAGAGTGGCCTGCCTATTCGCCTGATTTGAATCCTTTGGACTTTTACGCATGGGGTTATATGCTAGGCAAACTAGGTTTAGGGTGAAATGCCTTTGTCCAAAACTGGCTTTCGAAAGGTCGGTGCCCCACCTTCTGTTTAGGTCTGAATACGCCAATGGCCATGAGAGTCTTTCATAAACTTTTAAATATTTACCCCAGTCTTCGGTAAGCATTTTAATGTTAACTTAACTTTTTGCTCTAACGTAAGAACTGACGACACTATTAACGCGTGGCACAACACGTTTCGGTTTTAACCTTCCTGCGATCGGATCAATCTCATCAGTGTCTGATTCTGGAGATAAAGGATTGAGGAGATTGCTTTGAGGAATTCTAAAAAGTCTTAAGGTATTGAAGGCCTCTGAATTTTCGTGCTCTGACGAATCCAAATATTTTTACTCTGGATACTCTGCTCTCGCAAGCCCCGTGATCAAATCTTTCACATAATTTAGAGAAACATGCCGGTCGAGTTATGCTAATGTTAATACCTGATACTAGGTTGAGCAAGAGGATCTTCTAAACCATCATACATTGATTAACTTTGCAAAAAAAGTAATTTTGCATTCGCGTTCATGAAAAAATTAAGCTCTATTCAGAATGGCGAAATGATAGCGTGAAAAGACAGTCATAGTGAACATCTATACGATGTTGCATATGTATGCAAATTTCAAGTTGAATCGTAATGTTAATTTCAAGATGATGACCGATTTGAAAATATAATATTTTGTCGGAAGCAAAGTTCGAGGCTTTGTTGATATTCGATTGCGTTTTTAAGAAATTTTAATAAATTACAAATCATTTTAATTTTATGTGATTGAATTATTGATAAGAGTGTGAATTATCAAACCACTAGCTTAGTACCCGATCTTACAAGGGCTCTTCGTCTCCTAGCCACTTTGTTATCGTATCAGTAATTCCCTTATCGTAAGAAAGAAACCTCGTTGTCATCATAGGATGTTTGCAAGATAATGCAAGACAAGCAAAACGCTTTTTCCTTCTTTGGACCCCACACTGTCAGGGATCTTCCTAAATTTTTTCAACCACTATATGTTGATTCCCTTATGTCAAACAACATGTATGCCATGTTTGATGAAGACAAAAAACTTAAAAACAAGGCCCAATTATTATATTATAATCAAAATTTATTTGTATTGAAATGATCACCTAAATGAACAATCGAAAACATTGGAACACGAGCTACTGGAATTCAATCTTTGCGATACTTAGATATAATCTATTATTAGCGTATATTAAACAGATATGTAGTTTCCTTTCGACAATCTAATTGGTTTGAATAAGGCTTTGGCTGCGAGGCCCGATTAATCAGTGGCGGTTCCATAGCAAGTTGTACATTTTGTGCTTGCATAAAAGTGACACTTTGACAACTCTTGCAAATAAGATCGCAAAAGTGATACTCTAAATGGGTAGAACGTTACCAGCATAAGCGAAACCTCCGAACTGCGTAGAAGGCTCTCAGTTAATAATACACTTACTCGAGTAGAACCAGTTTTGCTACCGGTGATTGATCTCTTACGAGCTCATTATTAATTCCAATCGCCCCGGCATGTAGGTTATATAACATTAAATTGCCACTATTCGTGCATGACTCAGCTGTGACGCTAAAAGGCGTTGGTCCTTCGGTGGGCCTCTGAAACAAGTTCAGCAAAATAAAAACGATAGTAAACACTAACCCTGAGCGTCACGTGCTTTCCTTTCATCCGCAGACAGTCGGCAACAATGCTGAAGCTCACGTTGGCCACCGTCGCCGGGCTGCTGTGTGCCGTGCAGTGTGTCAAGGTCGATTACTACGGTTCGCTCTACCACCAGGACGAGTTGCACGCGCCGTACAAGAGCGCCGAGGAACCGAAGCAGGACTTCAACAAGATTCCCGGCGTGCCCGGTGTGGACTATCCGATCTACCACGAGGTGCCCCACACCAGCTTCAGCTGCGATCAGGTTCCCGCCGTGCCCGGAATGTACGCCAACGTTGAAACCGGCTGCCAGGCCTACCACACGTGCCACGATGGACGCGAGGGTCCCCAGGGGGCTTCGTTCCTGTGCACGAACGGAACCATTTTCAATCAGAAAGAGTTCGCTTGCGATTGGTGGTACAACGTCAAGTGCGAGGAGGCACCCAGCCTATACAGTTTGAATGCCGATCCGGCCCACAATCCGTTCGTGCCGAAACCGAAACCGGAGGACGAGTTGGTGCACAAAAAGTTCCTGATTCATGTTTAGGTTCGTTGACGCCAACGCCGTTGGCAGTTGCTCGCAATTTGTTGTATTCGACTTGTTCTTGCGTCATTTTCATTTTGATTGTAAATAATATCATTTTGTGTAATACTTTTTTTTGTAAAACTTCGTGTAACATGGCGTAGGTAGGCGAGAACATTTGGAGTGTTTTGGAAAGTGAAAAGTTTGACCTTTTCTCTGGCCGTCTGCTCTGTTGTTTCTTTTGGGTGATTTTTTACGAACTGTCCACGCAGAAGAGTAAGTCAAACATTCGTTGTAAATATTGAAAATAAAAGCACAATTCAAAAGGGGTGTTTTGTTTTCCGTGCCAAAAACAAGCGATAATATCTCATACCTTAATAAAAACGACTTTCACATCAGTAGATTTATTGGTATGATTGCATTGCTTGAGTGCAGTTCCAGACAATTTCTTAGCGTTTTTAATGGATTCTACCAACCAATGTAATGATTTATTTTTCGGCTTCAAAAAGGTAAAAACCGGTGTCTCGCTTGAAGTGTTAAAAAGGCCGCACTCTACCTTACCGATAGTAAAACTTTTACGCCTTCACTTATGCAACTTTCGCAGCGCAGGTTAGCAACACTTTTTGGTTTTATCTCTGCGCCCTGCTCGGGGAAGAAAATCAATTTAGAAGTTTCGTTATTCATTCGCTCCGGCTCCGCCGGGTGAGGCTACTGCCGATAAGGAAATCGTTTTGCTCCTAAAGTTGTCGTTTCGAATCGTTCTCGAATGATGAAAAGAATGATGGATTTGGAAAAGTTATCTCCAACACCGGCCAGAACGAGCCGGTCAAATCTTGTTATGCAGGAGATTTCCCGGCGAGCGGCACGATTTGTTGGCTGACGTTGCTTCTACGTCGATGTACAGGTGTACGAGTTTTGGGCTTATTTCAATAAGCAGAAATAAAATTTTGAAAAATTTGAATTGATTTAATCTTAAAAGTCCTGTGAAATCACTTAAAATCAGCCAAACTCATAAAAATGGCGAATTAAACACTTCTACATGTTACGTTCGAGTTCCCTTAAATCCTCGCCTGAAGTCTACCGTCCAGAAAGTTGTTTCGGCCGAGATACATATCTATAGAAATTCTTCTTTTCTCGGAACGGGCTTTCGCATGTACACAAATCAATTCGAAGTCTGCCTCTTTCCTCCGGTGTCAACGTGTCAGCAATGCACGGAACGGAATTTATTTACATTTGTATCCTTTTTTGTCAGTTTTCCCAAAGCTGATCAACCTCCGGCTCGGGTGTTTGTGTGTCCTCTGTTCGGTACACACAGAGGTTATCTGTGTTGTGGCTGTCCTGATGGATTACTACTCACTTTCGTTGATATATGCACTTTCTAAAATTGCGTTTATGATCAAAGTCGCATTGCTCGTACAGCTCGTACAGGTGAGGCTTAGGCAGAATTATTCGGGATAATTCACTTGGGCTTTTATGAGCTTTGCCTTGAAACCTAACATTATCGTCTGAGTTGTAGACTGTGCATCGATTTGTATGAATCAGAGGATTTGAAACGTATGAAAATATGAAGCTGAAATAGGATAACTATTCCATACTTGGTTGGTATTTATGGATGTTATTTTATCAAAATTTAAGGCTTGCTGCTGGACTCTGTTAATAAATATTAGCAGTAAAAAGTCAAAAAGTCACTAAGTAAATTGACCTTAATTTGAAATGATAATAAAATCATTGGTGTATATCATAGGGACTGGGACTGGGACTGGGACTGGGACTGGGACTGGGACTGGGACTGGGACTGGGACTGGGACTGGGACTGGGACTGGGACTGGGACTGGGACTGGGACTGGGACTGGGACTGGGACTGGGACTGGGACTGGGACTGGGACTGGGACTGGGACTGGGACTGGGACTGGGACTGGGACTGGGACTGGGACTGGGACTGGGACTGGGACTGGGACTGGGACTGGGACTGGGACTGGGACTGGGACTGGGACTGGGACTGGGACTGGGACTGGGACTGGGACTGGGACTGGGACTGGGACTGGGACTGGGACTGGGACTGGGACTGGGACTGGGACTGGGACTGGGACTGGGACTGGGACTGGGACTGGGACTGGGACTGGGACTGGGACTGGGACTGGGACTGGGACTGGGACTGGGACTGGGACTGGGACTGGGACTGGGACTGGGACTGGGACTGGGACTGGGACTGGGACTGGGACTGGGACTGGGACTGGGACTGGGACTGGGACTGGGACTGGGACTGGGACTGGGACTGGGACTGGGACTGGGACTGGGACTGGGACTGGGACTGGGACTGGGACTGGGACTGGGACTGGGACTGGGACTGGGACTGGGACTGGGACTGGGACTGGGACTGGGACTGGGACTGGGACTGGGACTGGGACTGGGACTGGGACTGGGACTGGGACTGGGACTGGGACTGGGACTGGGACTGGGACTGGGACTGGGACTGGGACTGGGACTGGGACTGGGACTGGGACTGGGACTGGGACTGGGACTGGGACTGGGACTGGGACTGGGACTGGGACTGGGACTGGGACTGGGACTGGGACTGGGACTGGGACTGGGACTGGGACTGGGACTGGGACTGGGACTGGGACTGGGACTGGGACTAGGACTCAATCATTGGACATTTACATGTTTAAAACTTGTTGTTTACAACCCTTTAGTATCAAGGAAACAGCATTCATGTCATTCGAATCATCATTCAAAAAGAGCACAGCTTGTATTGAGTTTATAGATTTAAATCGCACGCTTTCGAGCCGTAATGCATAAAGATATTTAAACTATATCAAGTTTAAAATTTTACAACTTTTTTCGCGCATACCGGAAGTTATGAAATCAAAAACTGCAGCAGGTCAAAGTGTTGAGTGTGTCATAGGAGAAAAAACAACCGGAAAACATAGTGGTCTAATTCTCTAATCTGTTCTTACTTTCGGAAACAAAACCAAATTGCGTTGAAAAGATGACTAAAATACGAAGAAAGATAGAAGAAACGAAAAGAAAAGAAAATATAGTGAAGAAACGGCGAACCGTCGGCGTAAGGATGACGGAAATGTGACGGAAACGTGACGAAATAGTAATGAAAAGATGGCGAACATACAAAAATGTTGTCAAAAAGACGACAAAAAATGACGAAAATAACATAAAAATACGAAGAAAAGACGACGTAAAAACACCAAATAGCATCGTACATTATTTTTAAAGTTTTTGTCACCTCCTCTATCAAATTGGTTTGAAAAATCGGGGGCAAAACAAGATTTGTGGGTTATACATAATTCATTTTTTTGTATGAAATTCATTTTCTGTGAGCTCTGCAGTCTGAAAAAATTCGAAAAATGAGTGTACAAAGTATTAACGCTTCTACCACAAAACAAAAATGGAATTCAAACAATGTAAATTTTGAAAATCGCTAACACAAAATTACTTTCGATTTTGTCTTTTCTTTTGTAGGTTTTTGCATAGAAAATAATAACGTATTCAGTTGATATTCAGCTCAGCTGCCATTTTTCGTGCGGACCGGTTGCAACTGCAACGAAATCGCTCTCGAACAACCTTTTTGACCTCAGCAGTTCGTTTTGTTCCGTTTTTTTGCGGTTTTCAACAGGTCCCGTCTCGACAAATCTTTTTACTGTATAGTATACAAATCCTCTCTTAATGCCGAGATGTTTGAGGTCACGAAAAATAGTGCCGCATGTAGCACCGTTTCGGAATTTATTTATTATCGACGACCGTAACTCAAACTCTGGTACGTGCACACAGAACGAGACATAATACGAAAATGAAATTACGTCAAGTTAGACTTAAGTCATGATGGGACTCATACATGGTCTTAGTTTGGTTGTATCAATTGTATACGCCGCTGCAAGCAGAAAATAATTTGTTCGAATATATATGTGTCACACTGTAGTAGAGAGGCAAAATCAAGAAAGGCGAATAGACTACAAAACTACAGACAAAAAGTTATGTTAAAATGCCGAAAAGTAGATGTTGAAAAGAATTAAAAACGCCCAACAGATGTTATCCCACCAACGGGTAACATCGTAAAAACGATGCAATCGAGGTTATGACTATTTTTTCATGGAAGCACATTCATAAGAAGCTTATGATTTTCGTGCAAAATCGTTTTCGTGTCTGGAGGAGCGCAACATCAAAAAAAGTCTAGTTTCTCTTTTTATTTACCCGTGTTTAACGCTCTATCCAGATATTTTTAGAATTCAGATATATATCAAATTTGAAATAAAGCATGCAAATTATATGTTGTTAAGATGTTCCCTTTTCGCGCAATAATTTTTTTATAAGTTGATAAGTAACTAGTTTTAAGTATAATTTATTTTAGTTTAGTTTCACTTTAGCTTTTAACTAGTCATAAGTTAATATCCGACAGATCTTGCAGAAATGTCGGGAATACAACGTGCCCACGCATCACATCTTTATTGATTTCAAAGCAGCATACGATACAGTCGATCGAGACAAGCTATGGCAGATAATGCACGAATACGGTTTTCCGGACAAACTGACGCGACTGATCAGAGCTACATTGGATCGAGTGATGTGTTTCGTACGCATCTCTGGGACACTTTCGAGTCCCTTCGAGACGCGACGAGGGTTGAGACAAGGTGACGGTCTATCCTGCATGCTGTTCAACATCGCTCTTGAGGGGGTGATCCGACGAGCGGGCATCGAAACGAGAGGCACGATTTTTACCAAGAGTAGCCAACTTCTAGGCTTTGCAGATGACTTCGATATCATTGCCAGGAACTTTGCGACGGCGGAGGCAATCTACGCCAGACTGAAAGTGGAGTCTAGGAGAATTGGGCTAAAAATAAATGCGTCGAAGACCAAATACATGAAAGGAAGAGGCTCAAGGAAACAAATGCGTGCCTCCCACGGACGGTAACCGTTGACGGCGACGAACTAGAAGTGGTAGAGGAGTTCGTGTATTTGGGATCGCTGGTGACGCGGACAACAACACTAGTAAGGAGATCCAGCGGCGCATCCAAGCGGGAAATCGGGCCTACTTTGCCCTTCGTAGAACGCTACGATCAGGAAGCATACGCCGCCGCACGAAGCTAACAATGTACAAAACCCTTATTAGACCGGTAGTTCTTTATGGACTTGAAGCCGTGACGCTGCTTACGGAGGACATACGCGCCCTTGCCGTGTTTGAGCGGAAAGTGCTGCGGACGATATTTGACGGAGTACAAACTGAAAGCGGAGAGTGGCGAAGGCGTATGAATCACGAGCTACAGGCACTGCTTGGGGAGACTCCCATCGTACATCTAGCGAAAGTTAGCAGGCTACGGTGGGCCGGACACGTCGTAAGGATGCCGGACGACAGTGCGACGAAAATAGTCCTCTTCAACAACCCCACCGGCACCAGGAACAGGGGGGCCCAACGTGCACGATGGCTCGACCAGGTCGAAAGCGATTTGCGACTTCTGAGACGACTAGGAAATTGGCGACGAGTGGCCCAAGACCGAGTTGAATGGAGACGAGTGCTTGAAACAGCACGAGCCACCCCGGCTCTATGCTGCTGAAGAAGAAGAAGAAGAAGAAGAAGTTAATAAGTTAATTCACTTTAGTATAAGTTTAGTTTAAGTTATATAAGTATCCCTTGTAGCGTAAACTTACGCGTCTGGACGTCTGCTCTTGATCACGTGTGCTGTCGTGCTGTCGTGTTTGAAAAACGCATATATTTTTTAGAAAAAAATGCCTATAGCTACAGAACCGAAGGAGATTGATTTCTTCAAACAAAATGTGCGTTTTTATTGGATGTGAAAGTGCTCCGAAGGCAAGATTTGTGCGAAATAAACACGAAAGGAGATATTAAGAAAAAACGTATTTTTTTAGGACCACCCCGTTCAAAAAACTTTAAATTGCTCCATCCTATCAACCATAAGAGATAGGACTTTCATTTTTTTAGCAAAGTAATGCAAAATTTAATGTTTTTCAACTTTGCTGAACATTTTATTCATTTTATTCACCAAAAAATGCGGAAGTTGAAACAACAAATTTTCTCCGAAAATACTATATACCTTGGACTAACGGTTTTAGCGTAATTACTGTTGTCCACCTAGATTTGGGTTTCATTCCACGGTGCGCCACTTGGGCTCCCTTCGGGAATGGTGATAGCTCGGCTGACCAGGTGACGATGAAAAATTAAAGATAAAGAACGGGAAAACAAGGACAAGAACGAAAGTCGACATAATTTAAGTCAAATCTCAAATGCATCATGAAATGATTTGCTTCAAAAAGAAATCAATTACCTTCAGAAACCTTCCACTGAAGCATAAATGTTGGATAAACATTTATTTACACTAAAATTTGGTGAAAATTTGTTTCTGTTTAATTTCGAAACGAAATTATAATTCCTGTTTCGGTGATAAAACCACAAGTGGTAAAACTAAGGATTTTTCTTCAGTAAAAATTGGCAATGCTGATATTTGCCAGGCAAGGTCAGGTGCAAATCCTAATTATCGGGACCCCTGATCCCCTCAGTACAGTCGAGTTATTCCCGCCAGCGTCCTACCGTCGTCCCGGTCCGGTACTTGAGCATGGAGAAGGGGTCTTCCAACCGGTTATCGCTAGGGAAGTACACGCAACATCCTCGAGAGGTTTCAAGGCTCTCCAGTTTTGTTCCATTCTTCTAGTCAACATCCCATCGTTAAAGCGCTGCAATGCGAATTCAGGTGTTTTCACGTTGCTGTGTCCGAATGTTTAGTCGACCCAAATTTAGAAGCTGCTGGTTCCAGCTCATCTGCATCTGCACTGCAGTTGGCATGATGAAATCCCCGGATCTCCCCATCACAGTCGAGTCATTGGAGCCAGCGTTCATCAGTCGTCCCGGTCCTGTGTGTGAGAGTGGTGTGTAGTATTTTCGTCAATTCAAATCTTCGATATCGGCTTCTCTGTCCGGTACGAGCAACGCTAATAGTGGACCACCCATCCCTGCGGATACTCCAGTTAGCAGCCTTACGTTGGATCCTGGTGCGCCTAGCGCAGAAGCCTGTACATCTGTGTACTATCAAAATGAGAGGGGTTTGCGGAATAAAAAACCCGGGAAAGTCGGGTTGTCATAATTCGGTTGCCAATTATCGGGGTATATCCATCTTGCGCTCCGACTTTCCCGGGCCGAGCGGTTGAAAACGGCGGCAATCAGTAAAGCATGCGAAACGGCACAGTTTTTCAGGAAAATTGGTTGTAGGCCATCTGTTCCGGGTCCTTTCGTTAAGTCGAGATCTTCCAGAGCTGAACTTTGTCTGCAGAAAACTGTATAAGCGACAAATTGCTATTTAGGAACGGTATGTGTGCGAAGCAGTTTTGCCGCTGGACGGGTGAAAATTTACTAAATACACTCTCAAAAAACAAAGCAAACAGATTGGCTGTTTCCGAGTTTTGGCTGCTTCCGTTGCAGCCTTCGTTAAATATTTAAAACTGATCCACAGAATTTTATGCAGAGCAGTGGTACCGATCATCTTAAACAGTCAAGATAGTTTTATGAAGCATCGCTCTACAATGTGACAGCGATATCGCATGAGAATGAACTAAAGCGACAAGTGGACTCGATTTATTTTGATTTTTCTAAAGACTTTGATACTGTCCCACATAATCTCGTAATCGACAAATTGAATTACATGGGATTTCCATCATGGTTCACTGAATGGCTAGGTTCATACTTGTCTGAATTCCGTACACTCCACAATATTCTGCATATCGTCTGGGGTACCCCAAGATAGTGTGCTTGGCCCTCTCGTCTTTATCGTCTACATCAACGACTTGTTGGAGCTGCTTTCATCACCGAAACTTTCTTCATCACCGAAGGTAACACAATGCTTGGTTTTGTGCGGCGTCATGCTTCTGGTATCACCGACGTTTATTGCCTCAAGACGCTGTATTGCTCGCTTATCCGAAGCATTTTGTAGTAATGCATTTTGGGCGCCTTCCCAAATAACGCAATCCCTTGCGATTGAGCGCTTCCAAAAGAACTTTTTGCGATTCGCCTTGCGTCGACTGCCTTGGAATGATCCAGTCAGTTGATTCAACTGGAGGTACTCTCATCCAGGTGAGTCAGACAGCAGCCGCTATTTATCTTTGATCTCATAACGTTAAAATGCGCCGAGCTCCTGGATCAGATGCGATGGAATGGAATGTACCTCGTTTGCGGCTTCGTAATCCGCCATTAATTGTAATTCAGTTCCACAGAACAACCTATGGCTGTAATAATTGTTTTAGTTTTTGTTTACGGTCTTTTAATGATGTTTGTAATGTGTTTGATTTTACGATGTCTAGAAATGTGTTCAGTGTTAGAATAAGAGATTTAAATTAACAATAAGTTAGTAATTTGTTCGACATAGTTAGTCGGAGATGGTAAACAAATAAAAAAAAGTTTACAATACAATTCTAGTTGTACTATTCTAGTTAGTGCAAAATTAGAAATCCGTTTGTGCAATTAAAAGCAGTTTTTAACTGATGTTGCCACAATACCTAATTACTGTACTAATTCAATGCAAACTAGCGCTTATGCAAGATACCTACATCATTAGTTGGAAGGAAATATTGCCAATTATGTATTATAAATTAACATCAATTCAAAAGACTTTTGTTGATGACAAACTGCGCGTTGCAACGTAAAGCAATGACAATACAAATCCGCGCGTGCAAACCTACGCGGGGAAATATTTTGCAAATCCAAACCATTAATTGGATAGCATAATACGTTGATAAACATAACTCAGCGTGGAGCCTTACCAGGCCCAACAAATCGATATCAAAAAGTAATTGTACTCCGGACAAAGCCAAACAACATCAAACTATGATTACTTCCCGCACATTGTTTCCAAATATTTAACAGCCCGCTTCCATTGTACATCATTTGAATTATCAGCTGCAATGTCGAGCGTAAATCTATTCATTCGCGGTAACCGAGCGAACCGTAGTTAATTTAGCAGAAAATTCACCATCGAATTCAGTCATAAACCACCCGCGAAAAATATATTCATTATGCATATCAACCTGTAGGCCGCGTTTTCCATCGCGTTCCATCTCTCCTCACCTGGGGAACCGGACCGGGGACCTTTGTGTACGAGTCGCAAACTAGTACAAAACCAAACACCCGTACCTTGTTATCCCCCCTACACACACAAAAAAAAAACTTCAGAATGCAAACATGTGAAATATTTGCGAAATGTCCAAACGTCCGCCACGCCGCCGACTGGCCACCAGACTTCCGTTGCCGACTAGTTCCGTTCGGTGGAACCGGCGACGTATTTGCGCTGAGAATGTGTTGATTTTATCCCCGAAAATGCTAGCCAGAGCTATAACAACGCAAGCCTAAGCAAATTTGTCCAGATGATGAAAAATGGCCCGAATGGGCCGTACAACATTTTAATGGATGTCGAAAAATTCACCTTGCGGTTCACAATCAACCGACCGAACTGCCACCGCCGTCGCTGGATAGTGCTAGTAATTGGAATATCGGAGAGTAACGACCATTTTGACCGGTTTCGCTTGGCCAGGCTAATTTCGGAATGCCATCCAAACTGTTCGTCGGACAGCACTTCTGGAGCAGCGTAATTTACCGATTGAGCATAAACGTAACGTCGCGTACACCCTCAAATGCACACTTGCACACATACATTCACACATCGGCACCAGGAAAACATGTTTATTAGCTGTTGTTTATTCGGGAATTATCGGGTTGAAATATGGGTTTAATTTTCCTGGAAATAGCTTCCAACGAACAGTTTTATGGTCTTTTGTCGCCTCGGACCCAAAACGGCGTTCAAAGCCGTTCGGCGCTGGGGGCTGTTCTGCGGTCATCGCTGCGGTGAGGTCGCAGGGTGCCGATGGTGTTAGATTAAATTCAGAAGGCGTGAAATATATAGTTCGAATAACAACGACACTCTCTGTCTCTGGGTGCTTTATTGCCACGAAACGGTACGCCGGCTAACCGGGTGACCGAAGGACCATTTCCGCCTAATAATTGTGTGCACAATTTCCGAGTGCGCTTTGTTTGGTTCAGCGATATAGCGGAAGCGGAAGATTTTTCAAATTCTCACTGAATCGTTGCGTAAGCCTAGTTCTCGCTCGTGTTAAGTCGATATATCAAACGATTGAGAAAGACGCATTTGAATATAACTATATTGCTGAAGAATATTTTTCTGCCATTACGGCCATTTTCTCGAAGGTGGAAAATATTACCCCGAAAATTCGACTCACCTTTAAGTTCGATTGTTAAATATCTGGGTAGCTGACGTATTTTTAAATACAGTCTAACAACAACCTTCTGGTCAATATTGACATTCTGACAATTTAAACAACCAGCACAATGCAATGGGGTTTGACTGTACATAAACTGCTTGGCTCGCCGGCCGTCGTTTGCGGTGTACGTTTATTATTTCAATCCTCTTTGCAGCGCACCAAATGGCGAAAAATTTTGCAGCTGCCAGGACCAGGACGTTCGCTTCGATAGCTATACCCTGGGTAACCTCTCTGCATTGTTGAGAGGAACGTACGCTAATGGTGCCGGTTGTTGCCTTGGCTCGGTACGACCTGATTGTAGCCGGTAGCGATAAGTTTGGAAACACCACCGTTGTGAACTCTGAACGCAAGAGATGATACTGTTGTATACAGCAAACAATCAGGTCTTACCGGTTCTAACAACGAAGGATTATTTTCTGTCTTGCAGGTCTTTTCTGTTCGAGTTGGGTAAACTAAATTTTCAGAATCTATCAACGAGCTAACCATAATCTTACTAACGGTTAATACAGCGGGAAGTAGGACATTACAAACCGGTGGAATACAGTGGGTTCTAGTAAGATTTTTCATCGCATTATTCCATACCGGTATTCAAACAGCGATAGGTTGTGGTTTCATTTCAATATAATAAACATCATAGTGTACATTTTTAGATATGTTTGAAAAAGAATTTTACACGAAAAGTCGACATTTCAATTTTTAACTAAACAGACTTTGTTCAGTTGTAGATTATTTCTTGTAACAATATCACTCCATAATTCAAAATTTGAAAAAGGAAAGCTGCCTAAGGTGTAGGATCAATTGCATTTTTCCATATGTCTACATCTAGAAATTCCAAACTTAAAAATTGTTGCAGTAGAAAGACCTAGCCACACCACTAGGTAGATTAATTTAAGTTTATGGTAATATAAAATAGTTCGCTTACCAAAAATATGGTGAAAGGCTAACCAGACTTAATATAAGTGTCCTAAAGGACACGAACACGCATAATTTTATGATAAGCATGAACGATGGATAACCACTGGCAAGCCCAGGCTGTGCATACCAGAACACATGCTCAACATTCTCTGTAAAATTTATGAAAAATCAAAATAATTTCTTGAACACAGAAGTGCGCCGATTTTAATTTAACCGGCCACTATTTTTTATATAAGTAAATTAATTGCGTTAAAATAGTTACAGTGTGAAGTCTCATTTTAGGTCTAGTTATTAATTAAATTTCAAGTTCAGTTTCAAGCCTAATTTAAAATGAATTTTAAGTAGGACACATTCAATTCTAATTTCATGTATAATTTCAACACTGTTTTCAAATTCAATTTTAAGGCCACTTTCATGTCTAATCCAAATTGCCATTTTTCCAGCCATGTTAGGATTCAGTACCGTTTCACCTTATCCAATTTCAATTCTTACTTTGAATTCAACTGCAAATCCAATTTCAACTTTAATTTCAAGTTGAACTTCAAGTATAATTTAATTTCCGGTTTTCAGTTCAATTTTAAACCTAGTTGTAAGTTTAATTTAACACCAATGAGCAATTCTCCCGTAACTTTATTAGGTTACTAGCGTCACTATTTAGCTAAACGTTAAGAAAATTTTTGTAAAAATAAAGAGAGGGACACCAAAGAGAGTCTCTCAATGTTACTTAGGTCCTTTTGAAAAGTTACGCGAGAATTCTCGCTAACACGGGGCCACTATTGACACGAGGTCTTCAAATATTGGAACTTTTGCGCTCAATTGGTTGAAAATGGTTAAAAAATAAGAATTACACTTTTAATACCTCGAAATAGTGGACCCCTCGTTTGCCAAGGGGCCTAACAGTTTCAAAAAAAGTTGAATTTTGAGCAAACCTTGAGATCTATATCATGTGATATTTCATAAATTTGCAATGAAACTACTAACAAGTGGCCCGGTTCTGTAAAGAAGAAGAACAGGGATTTCAAATGGAGTAAAAAAATTTTTCGTGGCCAACTTGGATTTGGTCACCATATTAGATTTTATCAAAAAATCACCGTTTTCACCATGAGTCCCCTAACCGATTTTCATTTTAAGACCACCATTGGAATGCTGAAAAAAATGCTACAAGAAACATTCATAAAATTAGGTGTGCAATGGCATTGACTGAATAAAACAACCAGTTATTTGTTGCATGGTTCACCATTTTCACATAATTATTGTGATATTTCCAAAATTTGCTATAAAACAAACTACAAATGACACCTTTTTAAAGAGGATAGATAGGACTTATAAACGAAATGAAAAAGTAATGACAGTAGTGGCCCCGTTGCAGCGAGAATTACTCCAATTCCATTTTCATGTCCAATTTCAAGTTAAGTGATGGTGGAAAACTCCAAAGAAAGTCGCAATATTATGTTCTGTGACATGGACGTTTTTTTCTTATTTTTTTTAATCTTTTAATGATAAAATTTGCGTGATAAATTTTGTTGTTGTTTCTGAGTTATGGCTGAAAAACTCGGTTTTCCTAAATATTTAGCTAATGCAAAAGGTCATTTCTCATTAGCCAAACAACCTAGGGCAAACAGTTTCTTATGCTTAGCATATTTACAGATGGATGCTGATGGAATTAGAGGTAGTCCGTCTTCTGTTGCTCTCCAGAAAAAAAACAAAAAAAGCAAAATGTAACAGAATAAGAAAAACCGGGAAGGAGTATGAAGAAAAATGTGATAAAAACTGGACAGAAAAAAAGAAAACCTGTGAGAGAGAAAAATAATAAACAATGAATAAAAAGAATAAAAAATGGAGTAATGGAAAACGGGTTGTAAAACGAATCAAAAAACAAGTAGATTAGGGAGAAAACGCTGAGAAGCAGACGAGGAAAGAAGGAAAACGAGAAGAATACGGGACCAGGAAAATAGAGAAACGTGAACAGAAAAAGTAGAAAAATAGGACAGAAAAAGAAATGAAATGAAAACGGAAGTCAAAAGGATCGGAAAAGAAAAGCAGCGAGACAGAACAGTACTTTTATTATGTACTTATGGAAGAACGGAACAGACCAAGTCGAAAAACTGGATAGCAAATCAAAAATAGACTACCGCAAAAAAGAAAATAGTCGAAACGGAACAAAAAAGCAAGCAAAGCCATGGGTATAAACGTCCTGTTGAGAACTTGTCCCTTCTTTATCGACAAACTTCACAGCCGGATATTATAGTACAGTACAATTACGGGGCTAGTGCAGCGGGAACAAAACGAGACAAAATATGACAAAAAACGACACAGGAAAAGAGAAAAAACGGGCTTAACGGCGAGGAGAGAGGGAAGAGAAAGTGCAAAAACGGAAAAAACAGTAACTCAGAAAAAAGCTCAAGACACTGGCAATAAACGAGACAGGAAGGGTTGAAAAAAAAAAGAACAAAGAAAGAGGAAACAACGAACAGAAAAAAGAAAAACCTCGAACAGAAAAAAGGAGAAAAAGAAGGAAAGCTAAACAAGAAAGGAAATACGGAGCAGGAAACAAAAGAAACCGAAAGGAAACAGAAGACTAGCCAGAGAGAAAAAAGAAAACCGATAGAGGAAACGAAGAAAACATAAGAAAGAGGCCAAACGGGTAAGAAAGAGGGTAAAACGGGAGATGAGGAAAGGGGAAAGAGGGGGAATAGAATAAACTCAACAGAAAAGATGAAAATACAGTACCAAAAAAAGGAAGAACAGAAGAAGACGACAAATGACAAGGAGATGTAAGGAGTTAGAAAAAGATGAGTGACGTTGCTTGCAGACCGATTCCCTTTTGACCCTTCATATAAGAGCTGGTTAACGTGAAAACGTGACCAAACGTTAACGGGAAATTAGCAGTCATTAACTTTTCGTCGTAAAACCCAATTTCGGAAGCAACTTTTGGGCCCAAAACAGGGGTTCTGTTCATGAAAATATATTCACTGCATTTTTCTTGCCGATCTGAACACAGCGAATATATTTTCATGAACAGAGTTTTTGCTTCAAACAAAAAAAACTGCTTTTAAAATCTGCAGAATTGATGACGACTAATTTTACTTTAAGTGTGTACAATTTCCTTTGTCAAGATAGGCCCATATAACCTATATAGCTGCTCTGTTGAGACAGTTTATAGTTCCATGCATTCATATAGCACGCTTCGTCCTTCGTTTTCGAACTCCCAAGGATAAACAAGATTCGTGTGTACCGTATAGATCTCAATCCGTATAGATTTCAATCTTTCATAGACAACTACGACTTTCTGCGAATGAGCGGACGTCTGCAAAATTCGAAATTACCCTTTGAAGCCAAGAATTAATTATCGCTTCCTAAAAATCACCGAGTAACGGAATTGCCGATTAGAAAAATTCACGTCTCTACGAAGGACCGTTCGGAGTGTTGGTAGCCATTCTCGAGGAATTTAGGATCGTCAACGGTCAACGGTTTACTGACCGCACTAGACCGGTTTATCAATCGTAGTATGGCGCGCACACTATTTTCCGACCAACTTTGTTGATGCATCTAAGGAGCTACGTGCCCTGTTCGATAAAGCTGCGAAGGTCAAAATCAACTGGTATTTAGTGCGCCGAGTATTGGAATGGGAGCCCATTCCAACAAGATCGCCAAATTTCGGAGGATTATGGAAGGCCGGAATGAAGGTTGTGAAATTACAATTAGCCAGAGCTCTGGGAAACGTTATCTTGTACCCTTCGTGTAAACGACCTTCAAGCGATACCTGATGTTTGGCCTCCCGCTGGAGCCGATATTCAAACCCTCCTACGCGGACGTTCCAGCCAATCGTTTGACAAGAAGGTAGTATCTCTTTCAGCTGCAGGACCACATTTGGAAAATTACGTCACTGCTTTGGAATGGGTCGTTACTTCATGTGTCAAACGACTCGGCTCAGCCTCCATGCCGATTGTTTAAGGACGCTTCGATCAAATGGACAACACGGCAAATCTACGGAAACCTCACTGCACTGTGTAGTGACGCTAATTGAGAAATCACTCAAATAGCAGGAGACGGTACTTTGTGCTTTCGTTGATATTGAAGGAGTTTTCGATTACATTGCCTTTGCTTCAATTATTACGGCTCTCTTTCAAAACGGAACCCACCACTCTACAATGAACTTGATTCAAGGAATGCTTTTGAGCAGAGAAATCACAGCATTATTGGGAAACACGTCGGTCATGATTTCGGGGCTAGTTCTGGACGGGGAGATATACAGTGCGTAGGGCCTACCGGAAGCTGAAGAGTGCATCAAGAAATATCGCACGAAGGAGGATGTGGTCTTTTGGTCGGAACTGGCTTCGGCCCATTATACAGTGGGATTTCGAATTTGGCATAGTTCGATTTTGGCATGCCTCGATTTTGGCAACAAAAGTATCCGTTTTTGGCAACACAAAATATTTTACTGCCAAAAATATGCTTAAATATCAGTCAGTTTCCGCATACATACTTTAAATGACGAAAAAATATTGCCCTAAGTGTGTTCATGAAAAAAAGTATGCGTTTCTAGAATGTTTAGAACAATAACATTTTGACTGCCGCAAGACCGCAGTCTTACCGCAGGTCGCCAAAAACTTACTTGCACCGCCCGGATAGCTCTTGGTGGATTGCGTGAGCATAAAAGGGTTGCAATCGTTGATTAATAACATTTAGTCAATTTCAAACGCATTTACATTCAATTTTTTCATATCAAAAAAGGGTCTCGATTTTGGCACGGTTTCGATTTTGGTGGCAACATAGGCGACACGCGTTTGATGCCAAATTCGAAATCCTACTGTACCAAGAGACCACTATAGAAGATGGACCGGCTGAAGGTAAACGTTGTACCGAAGATCGCCAAACCTCCCAACGTCCCCAGCTGCGATCTTTATTAAAGAAAGGATTTATGGAAAATTTATTCTGTTTTTTTATGTATACGACGTATACGTATACGTATATGAGAGTCGTTTTCCTTTCCGGTAATTCTCGGGTACTTTTTCATTTCGACGTATTTCACAATGAGAGATTCTCTTCGTGTCCCCACTCTTCCGCTTTTTACGGCGATACTAATGCATTTTAGCGCATCAGCTTTGCACGAATCGGTTGCCGGAGTCACTAGCTAGCTAAATGGTTTGAAAAGTTTCTTTTCAATGCTTTAGTTTCGCCGTAAAAAGCGGAAGAGAGGAGACACGAAGAGAATCTCTCATTGTCAGATACGTCGAAATGAAAAAGTACCCTAGAATTGGGGGTTCCATCTTGCTTGCTCAGATAGATTCCGGCTTGATAGTGCTTTTCGCTTTCTAAAGTTTCTTCCATCCGTAGCAGTTATTCCTGGTACTTATCCAGAAGCTACCGATCCTAGCTTATCGTCAGTCATAGCATTTAATTTTATTTAGAGGTCAGTGCATAACCCATCATTATGGTAGCCGGGTAACAGCCTATCTTAGTGGAACGATTGGAGCCAACGTTCAGCAATCTTCATGGACCTGATTGCAGAGGTGGTGGCGGGGTCTTACATCTTGCAACCATAACCAAGTATATTCATCATTTCAAAGAAACATATCTGCGTCGCATACTGGTGTGTCTATCATAAGGCTGCGTACCTTGTGTATACTATCGAAATGTCAGAGCTTTGCAGACTAAAATCATTCAGTTACGTTAATCTGTTGTGAAAGTGATGTTCTCATGGAAAGGTTACTTAGAGTTGACATCTTCAACAGTGCCAAATCTCCAGATGAAGCTTGATATTATTATAAAGACGATTCTAACACCTCAGTCTCTAATATCTGAGTATATGAAGACGAAATCAAACCAACAGGATAATTTGCCAATTATTGCACACTTCGTCGTGTTTGCATCTTTACTCGACGGTTTATTATGCTAAATGTAATTTGACAACGATATCGGCAATACAATTTCAATTTCATTATCGAAAGTTTCAATTTCGAATTCATCGAAAGTTACGATTTTTTCCTGTAAATAAACTGGATTTTTAAGCGTAATAATAAACTTTCTTACATGTGTCCTAGTTTTGCCTTTACCAAACGATTTTCTTGTCAAAATTAATAAGCAAATTAATTTACAAATAAGCGTTAGATGCAAATAAACATGTTCTTTGGGTTTCGCAGCATTGATATAAGCTTACTATCTATTTATATAAAAGGCTTATGTCTGTACCGAAAACCAGGTCTCTGACAGGACGTCATAGGACGCTTATCGGTAACTAAAAATAGATCCCTGACAGGACGTCATGCTTTCGTAGCAATGGGTTGTATTCTCAGTCACCTTACTGGTCGACTGCTGGACTGCTCGATTGCTCAACTGGTTGACTAGACTGCTCGACTGGACAGGTCGATTAGACTGATCGATTTGATTGGTCGACTGGACTGCTTAACTGAACTGCTCGACAGAACTGTTCGAATCGACTGCTCGACTCAACTGCTTGATTGGACAGATCGACTTGACTGCTTGACTGAACAGCTCGATTTAACTGCTCGAGTGGACTACTTGACTTACCTACTAGATTCGACTGTTTGACACATTTTCTTGACTTACTACTCGACCCGACTGCTGGACTTAACTGCACGATTGAACTGCTCGAGTGTACTGTTCGATTCGACTGCTCGACTGAACTGCTTGACTGGACAGCATGATTCATCTGCTCCACTAAACTACTCGACTCAACTGTTCGATTCGACGCTCGGCTCAACTGCTCGATTCAAATGCTTAATTCAACTGTTCGACTGGACTGCTCGACTCGACTGCTCGAATGAACTACTTGACTCAACTACACGATTGGACTGTTCGAATCAGCTGCTCGACTCAACTGCTCAACCCGATTGCTCGATTCAACTGCTCGACTAGACTACTCGATTTGATTGCTCGACTCAACTGACTGCTTGATTCAACAGCTCGACTAGACTGCTCGATTAGACTGCTGGACTCAACTGCTCGAACAAACAGTTCGACTGAACTACTCGACTCAACTGTTCGACGTAACCGCTTGACTCGACTGCTTGACTAAACCATTCGATTCGACTGCTCGACTTTAGTGCTAGACTAGACTACTCGATTCAACTGCTCGAATGGACCACTTGACTCAACTGCTCGATTAAACTGCTCGACTGGACTGCTCGACTCGACCACTCGATTCAACTGCTCGACTAGACTACTCGATTTGATTGCTCGACCGGACTGCTTGACTAAACAGCTTGATTTAACTGCTCGAGTATATTGTTCGATTTTACTGCTAGACTTGACTGTTCGACTCGACTGCTCGACCCAACTGCTTGACTTGATTGCTTGATTCGACTGCTCAACTCGATTGCTTGTCGCGATATCATATGGTCGGTGTTAAATCAGGCCAGACCAAGTCGCAAAATTTAAAGAAGTGTGTTAATTATAGCAAACGATCAAGAATTTTCTAAGCAATATTTTACTCTAATCAGACTTCATAAACGTTGCAAACAGCCAGAGTTAGAAGATGATTTCGAATACAGCAAACTTTGAATGCGTTTTTCTCGAAGTCAGTCGGTTCTATCTGACTTAACACCGACCATATGAAACGGTTTGCGGCAGACAATAGACGGTTCAGAGCCACTCATACAAAAGAGACATATTGCCCGGCTATAGAATCAGCACAATGGAGATAATCTTTTTATTCAGTTAAATAAAATCCAATACGAACATACAAACTATTCGTTTCAGTTTCCGGTCATGACTTTTTTATGTACAACCTCTTAGAACTATATTATGCAATATTAGAACTCAAAGAACTAATACAAAGATTAAACATCTTCGCAAACACTGGCCAATGGAATGTATCCGCAGTTTTCTGAATTCTGAACAGATATTTATATTTTCCGGACCGTAAGATTCGGGCTCAATTAGAACTCTATAAGTCTATAAAATTAGGTCTTTATGCACACACATTGCCGATAAACTCGTTAGTTCAATAATTAGAACAATGTACAACACCCCTTTCAATTTTATTGCACACCTGTTTTTCTTGTCCTAACCCCTGTTTTACTGCAACGCATGCTTGACAGTTCACTTCTCTGAGGTGTTGCTTTTTGTTTATTAACGCAAGCGGTGGGAGCCGCAGTTTTCCGTGTCGCGCTTTTTCCCGTTTTTCACCGTTTATTGCGAGGTTTCCAGGTACACAATGGAGTGGTTTCTACAAATAAAGTTGTTTTATTGCAATGGCAATAATGATAATAAGGAATAGTAAAAACAAAAGCCATGCAACAATAGGACGTGAGGTATGCAATAATAGGATTTGTAGGTTATTTTGGTGTGCAATCATTGGGTGCAGAGTTGCTATGCAGAAACGTATTTTACACGGTTATTGTAAGGAATTCCGTACAGATGGCTATGGGAACCTATTTTATATTAGTCTATTAAAATCATCAAATTGCTGTAGACAAGTGCTTAGCAGTGTATCAATTGGCAATTTACCCTAGTTGTTACTTGGAATGTTTACAAATTACCATCTGTATACCCTTTCCATTATCCCAGTACACATATCTCAAGTTGATCCGTCAGTTTTTGAGGCTGAAATGAAATCCATAAAATGGAATTACTTGGAAGATATGCTTAAAGTTTTTCTGCACAAACCATATAGGTATAATCTCATTCGTTCACAAGAGTTCGGCTGGTGCGGTCGTGTATTGAAGTCAGTCCGTAAGTGAACAAGCGTAGTGGAAAAAATAAAAAAACTCAGAGGGGTTGTGTATAAGACACGACCGCATATATAGGTGACGCAGGACTACGTAAGTCTCTTTGTAGTGATAGTAGCATGTATTCATGCTTGTAATCATTCGATTCTTCATGTATACATGCTATATGCAACATATATAAATGCTACATGCGTTGTATGTAAAATTTATCAAAGTAGTAACATTGCATACGTTCAATTCTCAAAAGATTGTGTATTTGAAAACAATTTAACAAAATCAAGAACACAAACTATTACTTTCCTGCTACGTTACTGAAATTAAAGATTGTTTTTATTATCCATGGTTTCCCACGTTGAAGGGATTTTACCAATTCAATCCTATTTTATCAACAGCACATCTTTTCACTACACTTCTAATGAAACGGCAAGCATGCGTATTCATACAGAGCCGTATTATAACCGAATACTACAGCTGTAGCACATTTTTCCAACACAGATATCAAATTCACCGAGGTATAATCGTCACGCAGGAAAGGATTTGCGATCTGTTGGGACAACGAACTTGTGTCATTTTTTCTGGCACACTTCCCTAACACAGACATCAGATTGAACTAGGTTTAATCGCGTTCGTACGAAATCTGTTGGCACAAGGGGGCTTTGTCACTCTCTCTGGCGTACTTCCCAAGCAAGGACATCAAAATGGTCTAGGTTGAACCGCGGTGTTAAGAAATCTTGGTAAAATGGGGAAACTTTGTCACTTGTCTTGGCTTACTTCCCAAGCACAGATATCAAATTGGTATAGGTTTAGATCATCGTAAAAAATCTTCCAACCAATCACAAAGCGAGAATTCTGGGAAAACATGGGTTCATTACTTTCAATTTTTTAATAGTTCAACATCAAGAATCCATACTTTTCTTCATTTGGGTCAATTCTTAGAAGATTTTCCGATCGATTGGTGTAAGAATATTGAAAATCGATCGGAAACCCGCTGAGCTATTAGCGCTCAAAACCTTTCATTTTTCGTGACGCTCGCATTTTTCGATTTTTTGGAATGACACCCTATCTCAAAACTTGCCGTAAGACGTAGTCCTACGTCAAAAAAATTGCGTTCGCCGGTCGAGTGCTCCAAACGAGTTTTTGGTTTTCGAAGTCAGCTGTGTGGGGGGAAAATGTGCTGGGAAGTAATGAAGTCGTTGGAATTGTCCAAATTTCTAAAAGAAAAGAGTACGGAGGGAAAAATTTTAAAATAAAATTGCGTTTCAGTGGCACTGAAAAGTGGAAGGGAAGCGCAAACGAAAAAGTTGTGCATGCAAGGAAGTATGAGTGAAAAGGTCACAAGTGATAGCGAAAACAACAGCCTAGCGCGTGGGTTGATAGTGTTACGCAGTGTGGGTGAACGCATAGCCATTTTCATCAGAGACTGAAAAAATCTCCACAAACTGTCATGACATGCGATTATGTGCTGCCTTGGCTCGGTGTGAGTGAGTGAGTGGAAGATCTGAATTTGTGGGAGCGTATGTAAGAGTGCGTATATAACAGAACCTACTATAAAGGCTAGTAAGTATAAGCAGAGCTTGCTGATCGGCAGTGTCCACATCACAACAAAATGGAGGCACTAATCCCTGATCGTAACAGAATGGAGAGGTACACATATTGGCGCTAACAAGCCTTTGGACAGACGGTTGAAGTTTTCGAATGGTAGGGTAATTTGGGGGAATTTGGACACCTAAGCAAATCACCTATTATCTGTGAAGAGAATACTGGCTGTGCGCACACATCGAAGTGCGGTGGCATAACCGGCGCAGAGGCTGGTTTATATATGCAAAGGAAAGCTGCAAATAAATCATGTATATATCGGATCGGATCCCGATTTCGTTGATTTACGTTCGCACAGTAGGCGTTGAAACGAAAGAGCGCGGCACCGACAGCTAAGACGGCGCTAAATAGCGGAGTGGTGAGGAAGTATATTTAAGTATTGGTAACTGGCTTAGCAAGGCGGGTGAGTGTTGCCAGTATCGTTGACACGTTCCATACAGGTATTTATTCTAATAATAATATTTAATAACCATATTGGATCAGCGGTACTGGTGAGCAAAATATCCATATTAAATTCACCTTCAATCACATGTAAATTTTTTATATTATTGAAAATTACCACATTACCAAATACATACAAAATATTGATAATATCGGTACAAACGACAACATAATACCATCTGCATACAGCAACAACAAGCCAGACGAAAACCGGCAAGGGACTTCCGGTTTTTTCTTTTTTTTTTTGTAAATTAGTGCTAGCTCAAGTGGAGAGGAGAGAACTATGGCGAGGACAGGAAGGATGAGAGGACTACAAAACGGGAAATTACTTAACGGGTTGTAGGTAAAACTCAAACAAGAAGGTATGACATAGAACTTTTACCAGAATATTATTATAACCTTACTATATATCATATTATAATTGCTATGATTGTTATCATTGTTATGAACAGCATAATTGTGGAAGGCTGGATGATGGAGTGGATTGCCAACCGGAGTCCTTAAGGTCTGAAACAGTTATGCCAAGTTCTTCTTCTCACAAACAAGCCATCACGTGGGTTAAAGCTGGTGCAGCGAAATTGATTATTACATGGAAGGATCCTAATGTTGGAAGGAAAATCTTAAAACCCCGGAATGCGCACAAGTGTCTCTGCTTGTGGGTCCGCCAAACCCCTTTTGGTCCTTCTATAACAGCATTAGTGTGATATTCATTTGATAATCAAATTTGGATCTACTGTAAGTCTACCCACATACACTGGCAAGTCCTTGAAATGATGGTGGATTTCCCTCTTACTACTACTTACTACTACTACAAACCATATAGGTATAATCTCTTCAAATAAATGTTTTGGCACGTTTACTTTAGACAAACCACAAATGATTCAGTTGTCACAGAAATCAGTTTACCGGTAATCACATGCTCTTCGGTGATAGTGTGTATTTGATGTTGCTCGAAAAGGTTACCAAGCTTACCTACACCTACAAGTCTAGTGAAAGTAGATCCGGCAAAAATCCTCCAAAACGAATCTTATGGATTACACTCTTGCACCCGATATCAAGCAATATTCTATGGAATTTACTGTAGTCCAGTATCTGTACCGGCTTGGCATTGGAATCCTTGAAACGGCCGATGCCAAAGATCAACAAGTCCTAGACAGTTAGACTAGAATATGTGGTCGAGTCGGTAATCTCCATTACATGCTTGCGGACGATTTAAACACACACAAAATATTCGTATTCGGGCGCGGCTGATGTTGTTAGCATTTTACCGTTATAAAAGGTACTGATCAGTAACAGAGTACCAACATACGGGTTGAAGAGAAAATTTATTTCTGAAACTCTTCAACCCTGTTTACTCCTTTACTTTACGTGATGACATGAATATGCCTATCCAAATGATTGATAGACCTCAAGCCATGAATCTCTTAACAACCTTAACGATTCAAAATAAATGGTTCAAGAGTCACTTCAATCTATTGAGTTATGACTGAGAGAGAGGATTCATGTTTAGGCATCATGTAGCTTTTCTGTAATTTCTACAAATAACCACTACACATGGAACGGACAAATCATACTCAAAAGTTTTAATAATAGCATTGTACAACCTGTATGCAAAGCAGCCCTACTTATGTACCGGAAGACCTGTTCTTCGCCAGCTGTTACCGGAACCACACCACTACGGAACACAAGCCACCGATTTTTGTGTGTTATGCACTATACTCTTAGCACACGAGGAGACGCAAGGCATGCAATATTTCGCAGGTGTCTATTCCCACAAAATGTAATTGGAAGAAACAAAAACAATGAGCAAAACTCACAAACATTCATTACTTTTATGATCATTATTATTTATGCTACCACAAAGTTTGAATTTCCTGCTGGCTGGCTGGGGCCGGGTCTTCGCACCCGACGACCAGGATGCTTTAGGTACGAAATCTGCTTCCGTACGATGCGTAGGGTTTCTTATGCAGACACCCCACCGACCGTCCGTCGCCGGTCGTACGTCGTCGGTCGTCGTGTCATCGTGTTGAAGCTAGAAATCACTGCCGTTGAAGAATTATGGCAGCTCTTCCTGAGCGTAGGACCGGGTTGAGTTGATTTATAATTGGACTGCTGTTTTTGCCGGTAATTGCGTAGGGGCCCCCGTAGGACGAAAGTTTCCACCGGATACATTAGTGTGCCAGGAGAAAATTGCTTCATGCTCCAACCGTGCAAGTATTGCATCGGAGTGCATAAATTGGTTTTTGGCGTTGATTCGTTTTAATCCTTTCGTTAGGGTAGGGGAGAAAATAGATTTGGCAAAAGCCAAAACGTCGTTGCTCAATCGAATCGATTTTTTTTTTCTTCTTTTTCGCCACAGGATGGTTAATCTGCTTAGGGCGGAATACGACGATAGAATGGATAAAAGGGAAAAATGAAAAATCCGGTTATACCATCAACGAGTTTCGCCCGCAGGCCGCATCCTAATCCGATTGGATGGGAACTCCGGTACCGGGAGATAAAGCGAACAGCTCGGAGGCGGAAGATGACACTGGTTGAGTCCGTCTTGAGCCCCGGTCCACGGCAGCGGCAAAGCTGAAAAGGCAAAAGTTGATTATTTTCGAAAGCCGACCTGTCGATCGGCCGGCGCTACACAAAGTGGGTGGGTGGGAAAGAATCGTGGGACAGAACCGGCAGCACCCACTAACAGGCCACTATTGTTTGGACAAACAATTTGCTGATGACGACGAACATTGCTTCGCTGCCTTTGGTACTGGTGCCACCGACGAAGACTGTGCCCGGCACGGTACAAGTTTGTTTGGCGATTAAGAACATGAACCGGAAACGAGCGACGTCCGGGCGGAAAGTTGAATGCATCGGAAGCTTCGGGGGCGCACAAAAACAAACAAAGAGTGCAGTTGAGAGGCAATTCGGTGAGCAAACTTACGGCACCGGCGTGGAACGTACAGGAAATTTCGAAACATTGTTTTCCCCTTTATTTTACATGGAAATTATAATTGAATGTCCGACCGTAAAAGGGTAGGATTTTCTTTGTGATTTTATCGAATATTTGCTGGTTACTATCGGTAAAAGTGTATTACAGAGTTGACAGATAAATGTAGTTCTAAAATTAACGTTGAATATATTACGCAAAAGCGACCCGGCTTTTTCGTTTCTCCCTTTCCTTGGGCCTCTCCGTCATTTCAATTTGAAGCGTTGGTCGTTCGAACTCTTCCTCATCCGAGTAGTCCTCCAACTCTTCGTCGATCTGGTAAGCATGGTTGATCCTTCCGCCATCTTTCGATTCAAAATGAGGCGATCGGTTAAATCTGCTGCTGCCGGTTGAGCTTCTACCGCGATGCGGTTCACTGCTGTAACCCGGTGGGGAAGAGGTCTTTCTTTGATTACCACCCGAGCTCTCCGGACTTCCTTGGTACCACAAATCACCTGCCGTATCGTAAGGATTTTGTTCACGAAGGATCGACTTGCGAATCTTTCTCTGTTCCGCCATAGATTTTCTCCTGGTATCCAGCACATTCAACGTCTTCCTGCTGAGGGTAAGTCGACCACCCAGATTCAGATCACCATCCTTGTAGTAATTCCGTTTGAAGTTTGCCTCCAAATTGCTCCAATCCTGTTTGTTCTTGTGCTGATACAGGATCCTGTGAATCGTATCCCGCCTTCCAATAGCCTTTTGTTCATCCTCCAAATCCTCCTCATCCCACTGGGGTTTGGGTCGTTGCAATCTACGAGCGATCTCCACAGCATTCTCGCGCAGCTCAGCATCCAACGACATATCCTTCGCTTTCTTCGAACAATACCAATTGAGCTGCGTCGAGGCAAGGATCTGCGAAATCGTTCCAAACCGATGCATCATCATAGCCAAGAACTGAATAACCAAGATCATGCCGAAGAAAAACACAAACACCAAACCGATCGGCTCCAGCTCCAGGAATTCCCTGCGGACGATGATCTCCACCGTACTTTCATCGAAGCTGATCGTATTCTTTGCATTGAACCACCACTGAATGTGAAGATCCTGCTTGTTGAGCTGCAGCAGGAACACAACCAGCACAAACAGGGCATTAGCCATCACGAAAGCAAACACGGCCAGATCGCGAAGGTTCTTCAGTTGAGCTTTCATTTCCGTTTTCTGCCGCTCGGTCAAATCCAGTGGCTTAAGGTACTTCTCGATCAGCTCAATCCAAAACTGTTCCTCGGAGGCCGAAATAGTTTCCGTATCACCGTTCCTAAGATCCACATCGTACAACCAATCCGGCAGGTAGTTGATCTGTTTTTCTGGCTGAAAACAAAAAACAGATAATTACTCGACTAAAAGGTTACACTTCACCGAGCGCTCACCTCCTCCAGTTCGGAGCTTTTCACCGTCTGCATCGGCGAGGAGACCCCGTTCGGTGAACTGCCCTCCGCTCGCATCGCATCGAGACAGCCCATTCCGTCGACTTCGTTGCCACCGACGCCATCGTCATCATCGTCGTCGTCTTCGTCGCCTTCAACACCGTTGGATCTCATTACGGTGACGGAGCCGGTTAATTTCCTGATTCGTCGTCACCGTCAGTGCGTCGGTGGGTCGGTGGGCGGCCGGCCAGCCAGCGGAAAATGCAAAAATGAAAGAACAGGCGCACAAGGTGAGTGAAAATGGGTGACATGTACGTGTTTATGTCTGCTGGCAACAGTGCAGCAGTGGGAACATGAACAGGAATAAATAAAAATAGGTCTTATTATGTCCTCAGGGGGAAGCTGCTGAAACATGAGCAACGGCATCGGGTGTTGATGACTGAGATTCGGAGGGAGGTTTTTGGCTGGGGGAGAATATTTAAGCGTGGTACGCTTGTTGCATTAAATGGTAAGAAATGTAAATCAGAATTGCGCGCTTTGCACGGTCGGTGGCAGCATCTTTGAGCGCCTTTTAATGCAATACAACATCGAGCGCACGCCATTTCCTACCAGGCAGACTAGCTAGATGCTAACCAGATATTTGAATATTACTGTCAGTTTTATCGTGCTGCAGCTCGGGCACACGGGTTTTTTGCCGGGAGCAGTGAAGCAGAGCACGTAATATGCCAGCAAAATTGCATTACCAGTGACGAGGCTCGTCTCGTCTCGTCCTCCATCATCGGCAGATGCTAAACGAGCAAGCTAAGCGGAGCTGGAGGTTGGGTCTTGAAGCTATGCTTCGTACGAGCGTATGAAAACTAATTTAAATTATGTGTAAATAGTAGACACCAGTCGCTTCCTCTTTCTCTAGCTCTGGCTGTCTTAGGACGACGCAAGCCCAGCCAAACTGAGCCCTTGCTGAGGCAGCTCGGCGTCAGAGACAGAAATTGGATGTTTGTATCGTCTTGTTTGAGATTACTACCGAGTTTCCTTTGCTGTTTAAGTTAATAAACAAGCCTTGAGAGTTTCGTACCGGTTTGGAGTGTATTTTCAATTGCTATCAGAATGTCTACTTAAGGAAAGCAGTATTTTCAACATTAGCACCTGTTTTCATTCTCATGTCAATATCTAAATGATTGCCAGCAGATAGCAGCAGTTTTCTCGGTGCCGTTTGATGATTATACCAATGATTGTGGAATGAAATTCGACTATCTTAGTATGGTTTCAAGAGAAATCATAAGAAACCGAATACAGCACAATTTGTCTAAGCTATACCAAAACTCGAGACTGACGTGACTTAAGGTTAAGTCTTTTGTAAATTATGCTGAAATTCATAAACTAGAGAATCTTAAAGGCTTGGATAGATTTCGAATATTGATTGAATCGAATTTCATTTCAGCAAATGATATTTTAATATGACTTTGATCGTTACTATCTTCAAACTCTTCTTCGTCTATTGGCATTGCTGTTACAATAAAATTACCAACAAGTTAGGAAGAGGAAAAAGAGCTAGGACAAATTATCTAAGCATTGCCGCGTGGCAGAATTTGGCCATATATCGACGAGCGCGGAATGGGTTGACCACGATCCTAAGTAGGAAAAAGCGCCAAAATGAGGAAAGAGATTGTGAAGAGTTACTATTCCGAATTGTATTGAAGAACAACAATTCCGGATTTCTGAGACGCGGTCGATGGATGGTAGCAGTGCTTGGACGGACTTCTCGATGGATATGTAACAGAAGGAGACGGAGCGGAAGTTAACCTAGGAGTGCCTATAAAGGATAAGAGCGTGCCGGCTCCCGATCTCGAAGAGATCCGGCAAGAAATCGATCAGCTGAAGAATAATACAGCCAATAGAGTTAAGGACCGACTCCCGGCAGAACGCTACAAAAATGGCAAAGAACCTCCTGCAGCGGCATTTTACTGGATGGAAGATGTAGTTTGTAGAAGTAGTTTCCCATGTGTGTAGTCCATGTATCACATTTTCTTTGATTTTAGTGCAGCATACGATACGGTCGAGCGCGAACAATTATGGCAGATAATGTACGGTATTCTGGAGAAACTGACGCGGCCGATCAAAGTTACCATGGAGTATTTAGTAGGTCCCTTTCGTGCACAGAGGATTGTGGCAAGAGGGATGGGCTGTCCCAAGTAACAATATAAGTTTTTTGATAATCTCTATACTGTTGTTACGACTGTACTGTTAAATCTTCTTTTCAGTCTCGTAAACATGGAAAGCTATAACAAATCAAAAAATCCTCACTTAGAACCACAGAGGACCATGCTACAGGAAAGAGTTAGAACCATACTTTAAAATCATCTAAAGACATCGAAGTTTTACTGCACAACATCCTATCGTAGTTTTAAAGCAGTCATTGCGCAAAGGCTCGAGTTTTATTCAATTTCTGTAGTGGCTTTAGTGACTAAATTTATAAAACTGACGATAACCTCTTCCTGCAACCTACTATAAAACCGTTTTAATGCCTAGTATCCTTTCTTCAAAAGATTTTTAAAGCAATTTTAAGAGTAACAATAACGCTTTTTTGGGCCGATTTATCTGTAGCTCCTTTATTTTACTGAGGTTTTTACAAACATTTTAAGAGCATTGTTAAGCGTGAGTAGTTTTATTACGCCCCACTGGAAGCAAGAATAATGTCAATAGGATTTTTTGTTACCACCAGAAGCTGGGGCAGCTTTTCGACTGGTTCATCAAAGCTATGAAGCATAAAACATGCTGTGCTAACTAGCCTAAATCAGACAGCCTGCATTCTTAGCTTGATTTCTTGACTTGAACTTTTTTAACAACATAAATAAATTCGATTAGCCAATTTCAGTTTGCAGTAAAATCATTCTAGTTGCATTATCTTGGCAATTTATGATTTATACCGATGAAATAGATCGAACTGTTGTTTTAGAGCTAAGAAAAATCCCAAAATGTCAACATGGCCTGGCATAAAATACAGGTTTGTGGTGATAAACTCTATTTACTATTCTAAACAGCATTAAATTATCTGTCTGGTCAGGGAATTACCGTGTCAAAAACATTATAAAACTAATAGATTTAATGCGACTTTACAATCAACCACAGTAAGATTAGAGCGATTCTAAGAGAGATTCTGCATATCCAACTGGTTTTCTGATGGTTGTATAAACAACTACAATAGAACTTTCGTTTGATTTTATTGCAGCGATTTCAAAACCAATACACAGGTGTATCAATACAGACCTAATCTTATAGTAGTTGCTTGTCAAATCACAATAGATCTATCAGCTTTATTGTGCTTTTGAAACGGTAATACCTTGACTAAGCGGATTTTTTGCTGCTATTATGAAGAGTAGGTGAATTGTGTATAACGTGCCCCCCGCTTGGCCAATGTGTCCTCCCTTCGTTTTTCCCTAAACAAGCGAAAATAAAAAGCCCAGAAACCATAGTATTTGCTGGAACTAGTCTACTATGCAAGTATGACAGTTGTCACATGCTGTAAAAACAAAACAAAAATAAATTTGTTTTTGAGCAGCTTCCGATGTAACTTTTGGCGTCGTTTCCATAAGCTATTTTTTTATCAAAATCTGTAAATAACCGGTTGTTGCGATTCGATTGCGTGAAGTGAACTTTAAAAAGACATCCCTACATAGAGTTTATCACCGAAAACCTGTGTTTTATGCCAGAATACCACTACACATGTAATTTGATGAAGATTTGTTATATAGCATTTTTTCTCATCTTTCCGATGGTGGTCTTAAAATTAAAATCGGTTGCGGGGCTCATGGAGAAAATGGTGATTTTTTGATAAAATCCAATATGGCGACCAAATCTAAGATGGCCGCCAGACATTTTTTTACTCCATTTGAAAGCCCTGTTTTTCTTCTTTACAGAACCGGGCTATTTTTTAGTTGTTTCATGGCAAATTTTTGAACCTGTTAGGCCCCTGAGCGAACGAGGGGTCGACTATTTCGAGGTATCAAATGCGTAATTCTTATTTTTTAAGCATTTTCAACCAATTAAGCGCAAAAGTTCCAATATTTGAAGAGCTCGTGTCAGTAGTGGCCCCGTTTCAGCGAGAATTACTCAGTATAGAAATTGTTACTTGGGTTATTTAACATCGCTAACATCGAAACGAGAGGAACGCTCTTCGGCGAACGTAGCCAAGCCCTAGCCTTCACAGACAACCTCGACATCATTACGATTTCCATCGTGCACCTGGTGAAATCTGGGGTGCTTTATTGGGCCGACCACGTCACAAGTATGCCGAACGACTATGCAGTGAAATGTGTTCTCTTCAAGAACCCTACTGGTATTAGAAATAGATGATTGGACCAGGTTGTAGCAGACTTTCGTGTATTGAGACGCTCAACGAATTAGCGGCAAGGCGCCCAGGATCGAGTACAGTAGAGAGGAATTCTTGATACGGCAAGAGCCATCCGGTTCTATGCTGCTAGAAGAAAAAAAAATGATCCGAAAGGTTCGACTATGATGGTGTTGGACAGCGGTTATATGTACGGTGAGTTGTTTACGAGTGGATTATGATTTCCAAAAATCTGTATCGGGGGTATCGGGGGCAAAGATCTAGTTTTGTTGATTGTGGACATTCAATTTTCTTACCTAAACCTAAGAGCAAAGAGTTTTTGCTGGGAAAATGGCACATGCTTTCAATTCCTCTACATCCACAGCCTCAGTCCACAGTTTGTGGCTCTACAGCCACAAACTCCAACCATTGGATCGTCGTTTCTTAAGGTTTTTTTTAGTGGTTTTAACCCAAAGGGTCATTCACCATTTCTTAAGGTTTTATAGAACTTATTTTTTGGATGCCTGCATCAATCGGTGGACGCCCATCCGGGGTGAGTCGTTACGCAATACCAAAGAGCGCGGATATTCGTTTCTGAGCGTACGGAAAATGTGCAACAGTAGGACACCACACGAACCGTTGCTTTTCAAGAGATGGCGTTTTTCTAGCGGGAGTAAAATTGAGATTTCTCACTTATCTATGTTTACCCACCTGAAAAACAATCACTAATCCCATTTTATTGGTGGTACAGTTACTCTGTTATACTTAATTTTCATAACTTCTGCCTAATTTTGATTAAAACATACTTTTCTTATACCTTTCCATAGCATCTTACTACCATTCCAAGGGTCCGGAAAAATGATTTTGATACTGTTGCCACGAATTTGGCATTCGACAACAGCCCTTCGGAGTGCAGGTCTGCAGGTCGACCAGCCAACACTTTAACAATGTCAACATAAAAGTAATCTTTCGATCGAAGGACAGCGGAAACAACCAAAGTGTCAAATAGCATGCACCGTTGCTCCAGTCCTAAATATACCACAATTCATAACTTGTTGCTAGCCATCTAAGCACATACTTTTCCTATAGTAGACACATACACCATAAGTCATAATAATCACGTACGGTAATTCAAACAGACCAGCATAGGTAATAATCCTCACTTCCTCACTCTAAAAACTGCAAAACTGTGGCAGTGGCAGATAATACGCAGTTCGTAGCAATGCTGACAAATAATCGAAGTGCGGAATACAGAAAAACACTTGAACAGAAAAATTATAACCGGAAACATAATGAATTTATTTATCTCAAAAATTCCGCTCGATTAGGTTAACAATTGCAAACTTCAGAGTTCAACTATTAGGACGTTTTGCATTGAATCTCTATACAAGAGAAGACGGAATGTTACGGTCCCATCGCACTATGGGTCAGAAATTAAAATTTCGGGAAAAAAATATTTACGATTAAACGGCCTGTCTCACCACAATGTACTCTTCGACAACTTTTTGAATAAAAAATTGATGCATATTTTGCATATTGATGCAAGGGGTCGTCCAATAAACAACAATTTAAGTAATAACTTTTTGAGTAAACGTTTTTTCATCTTTTTGGTTTCAAAATATTAAAGATAAACTAATTTCAAGTAATTTTTTTGAAGATATGAAACTTCTACCTTTTACTCATTTTCAGCAATAGACCTTTGCTTATAAACGACCCCTCAAATCACATTTCTTCTTGTAACATGTTTATTTCAACAGACAGCTCAATGTGATGCCCTAGAAAATATTTTGCACATAAAAGAGGAATATTTTGACTGTTTTGCTTTATATGCATTAATTAATAAGATATAAGTGATTTTAGGTTAAAAACCGTCTGATGAAAAATCCGAATATCTTAGCCATCTTCAAGTACCTGCAATTAGTTTGCAAGGAATTATTAATGCTATCTGCACAAATGTGTATTTTAGAGAATACCTGGGAATACCATGGCTAGGAATACCTGGGAATAGTGCGGATTTTTTTCATACATTTTATAACTTAATAAATATGCGTCCTAGCGTCAAACAGTATTCACAGAAAATATGTATTTCAACATACTAAATAATTTTGTAAAACATTTAAAAGCAATAAAATAATCGTGTGCAAAGTTATTGAGTGTAATTGATTTTTAAGTGCTCTTTTTTAACACATCATTATATTTCGTAACCGATAAGAGATAGATAATTACTTTATTCAGCACAGTTGCTTATTTAAGTATGTTCTGCAACTTTTGGAGAAAAAAAACTTTTTTTTTAATTATTTAAGAAAACAAAAGTTTGTATCACCCTAATAGGTGAATTGATGGTCACCCTAATAGTGCAGGAAGATGCGCTATATTTTATTATTTTACTTCTCCGAAGACACCACTCTTGAAAATATACACATTTTTCATCAAACGGTTTTTAACCTAAAAACAGTTATACCTTATTAATGAATGCAGAAAAAGCAAAACAGTCTTCAGCAAAAATATTCCTCTTTTATGTGCAAAATGTTGTCTAGAACATCACGTTGAGTTGTCTGTTGAAATAAACATGTTACAAGAAGTAATGTGATTTGAGGGGTCGTTTATAAACAAAGGTCTATTGCTGAAAATGTGTAAATGGTAGAAGTTTCATATCTTCAGAAAGAATACTTGAAATTGGTTTATCTTTAATATTTTGAAACCAAAAAGATGAAAAAAAATTTACTCAAAAAGTTATTACTTAATTTATTGTTAAAGTAACACCTAAATATTGGACGACCCCTTCAAAAGATGCATCATTTTATCATTCAAAAAGTTGCCGAAGACCACATTGAACTGAGACATGCCGTTTAACCGCAAATGTATGTGTCCCGAAATTTTAATTTCTGGCCCATAGTGCATCCGTGAAATCTAAATGGAATTGGAAATCAAACTTAAACTTGAACTTTGAGTCGAACATAAATAGGAATTAAATTAGACTAAATATGGGGCTCAAATTTGGCTAGAAATGGGATTTGAAAATAGACTACAAATTAGAATTGAATATGTCCTGAAATTAGACTGGACGTCGGATATAAAATTCGAACTTTAAATCGGAGCTTAAATTGGAATTACATTCGACTTGGGATTGGCTTTAAAATGGGACATTAAACTAAGGTTGAAATTGGACCACAATTGAACTTCAAGTTGTACTTAAAATTGGGTGTGAAATTACACTTCAAGTTAGTTTTGCTATTGGACCTCAAATCGGAATTAAAATTCGATTGAAATTCGACATGAAATTGGACTTAAATTCGGACATTATATTGGCCTTAAAATTAGATTTAAATTGAACTTGAAATCGGACGTGAAACTGAAATTCAACTAGGCTCGGCATAAAACTTAAAATAGATTATTGTACAAGAACTGGTACTTAAATTGGACTTTACAATTAAAATTTGATTTGAAATTGAGCTTGTAATGCAATTGGACATGAAATTGGACTTGAAATCGGTGGGGAAATAGAAATTTAAATAGACTAGAAACTAGCTTTGATCGAGCATTGTAATTAGACCTCAATGGAATTTCTAATTGCAGTCATGATTAGAACTTTATTTGGCCTTAAAATCGGACAATAAATTGTACTTGAAATGAGCGCTGAAATCGGAGATGAAAATGAAGTTAAATTAGACTTAGAAAGGGGTAATCCCGGCGTAGTGGTTAGCATTCATGCCTCTCACGCCGAGGGCCCGGGCTCAAACCCGCAGAAGTTACAAATGACCTTAGTTGTTAAAGTGACTATAAAAAAAATCAGACTTAGAATTAGATTTTTTTTTGTTAGTTTATAGTCACTTTTACAGCTTGGGTCATTCGTGACATTTGCGGGATTGGGATGGCGAGAGGCGTGAATTACGCCGGGACTGCCTCGGACTTGAAATTGAACTTGTGATTGGACATGAAAATTGACTTGAATTTAAACTCCAAATTGTACTTGAAAATTGACTTTAATCGGACTGGAAGTAAGGCTCGGAGAAGAATATGTTTTAATGCAATTAATTTTCTTTTCGCTTATTATTCTATACCGGGCTACTGAGTTGCTATCTTCGGAGTTCCCGAATGCATATGGGGAAGTTATTTTGTCATACATTAAATTTATTATAGAAGGTGGGACACGTGCCCCAGTATGCCACAGCCTTGGCACATCAGCGGAAGTAGTTGGTGGAAAATTCACGAAAAACTTTATTCTGAATCGCGAAGGATTTTTAGAGCATATATTTCTCGTTTGGCGATAGTCTTTTAAAGCCATTTTTTGTTTCTGACCGGTCATTAGTACGATAATTTTGAAAAATGTCTGCCTTCCTGTTTTGAGCAGACTTTGCACATTCAACTTAATACTGTAAAGCGAATGATTGTCAGATTTTGACCTACGTATATTGGTTTTCGAGCAGCGTTTTTGACTTTGAACATTGGGCTTCGAACTTTGAGCTTTGGACTTCAATTCTGGGAAATTTGAACTGTACGTTTCGAGTCTTGGGCTTTGAATTTTGAACTTTGAACTCTGGATATAGTCTTTTGGTTTGTTTGTTTGTTAATTACAGACACGGTACAACGTTTGAATGCATTTTCATACTTTGAGATTGACGGACAGTAGATTTTAAGTTTTGGACTGCCAATTTAAATTTCTAGCTTTGCGCCTCGTGCTTTAGAATTTGTATTATTAAGTATTAACTTTCCACCTAGGAGTTTGAACATCGAGTTAAAGAACTTGGATGTTTGGAACTCGAATTTTCAACAAGGGCATTAGATCATTGAATTTGGATTTCGAAATTTTACTTTGGACGTTCACCTTTCATTTGACCTTTTTAAATTGAAGTTTGGACTTTAATATTCGAATACTCGATACTTGAACTTTGGAGTTTTGATTTGTAATTTTGGGTTCAAGATTTTGGACTTGGTTTTTGAATTCTGGCTTATGGTTTTCGGACGTTGGACGTTGGACTTTTGACTTTCGAACATCAAAGTTTGGACTTCAAACTTTTTGTTTGCGGTCTTAGGATTTAATCTTTGGAATGTCAACATTTAAGTATTCTTTTCATCTGGAAAAAATTGATAAAGATTTACTTAATGATTTCTCCTAAAATTTGTTTCTATAAAATTTGGAATTTATTTTGCTACGAAATGCTGTCAAGACAAAAGTTCTAACAAAAGAACACGAAAACGTTGTTTTAATCATGACAATCCAGCTTTCCACCAGCGATAATGGCGGCTGATGGGTACAACTTTCTGAAGGGCACAGTTCGATTTTGACATTCAATGCAGGAGCAGTCACTGCGGTTACTATGGAAGCCACTACGGTTGTTTACCAGTTGAGTGGAAAAATGTAAACATTGTTTAGTTTTCGCAGACCACCGAAAAGGAATTTAGTTGAAGGGAAGCGAATTTTTCCTGCATTGAATGTCAAAACAGAACTGTGCCCTTCAGAAAGTTGTACTCATCAGCCGCCATTATCACTCGTGGAAAGCTAGATATCTGTACTCACCATGGTTTTAACGTTTTTTCGTTGATGAAAATTGAAAACATTATAAAAATATTCTTTAAAATGTATAAAATGAAAAACAATAATGTCGTATTACCGTTGTCAAGTTAATTTTCTAGCGCCAAAAATAGTTGTCTTGCAGTCTGCAAAAAAAGTAATGGACACTACCATTGAAAAGACGCTCGCTTGTCGCCAGTAGAAGGAGAGTAAGTTAAGTAGCTCATCTTTTCAAATTGACACTACTTGTTATATTCATCACCCATCTTTCATTGTATCATTCACAGTACAAAGTACGGGGTTTGAATTACTTTCGCTCTCGAAGAAGTACTTCTTACTATTTGTGAAAGTTAAGTCTGCTTATGTTTAGAACCATTCCGCTGCTACTTCTCACAAAAGGTCCACTAATTGCAGACAGTAAGCTCATCAGTAGCGGTCCTCGGAACTGTCGCTGTCACGGGTCGGATAGGCTCTGCTGTGGAACACGGCGGCACCCGGAACGGTTGCCAGTAGTCGACGACGGAGACCATTGCCACCGGCGACCGTCGGGAATTGCGAAAAAGAACATAAATTGCATTTTAATTTAATTGAAACTTATTTTCTGCCACTGACTGTCATCGTGCACTTGTCGACCACCACCACGACCAGCAGCACAGCTCGCCGACCACTGCACTGGGCACTGGCACTGGCTATGGTGGTGGTGGAAGAAGTTTCAGTTTAGCTGCTTTTCAATTTTACGCTCCCCCTGGAGGACCACTGGAAAATGATATCGGGTCGAGGTCGCCGACAAATTTTTAAGCAATTCCGAGTTGGCGACGAACCGACACAAATGGGACTTTTTTTTTCATTTCGTTCGAAACTCTAAATGAATGAGAATATCGCTTCAGTAAACTTGAAAATAATCCTTCTGCTCCGTGGTTGGTTGGATGAGTTTGTTTTGGCACTGAAAAAATAAAATAGTCAATTACTCACATTTCCAGTTCCTTCATCTTGGAGTTGATTTCCGTGAGCGATGTTGCCACCTGAACGAGTTGCTCCTTTTCGGCACTGGATTTCGGATGGGTGCAAAATAGACAGCTGAATAGGCCACTGACTGAGAAATTGATGGATCCATCTTCTTCTTGGTCACCGGAACGCAGATAACCCAACAGTTTACTCATTTTTCCTTGTCGGGAAGCTGCAGGTGTCGGTTCCGGTTTGGCGGCTGCATCTACGGCATTCTCCCGTGTTCCCCACGAAACGTCGTTCATGTTGAATATCGAGTAGATCACCAGCAACATGTACATTGATGGGATGGTGATGTAGTACACGAAACCGGCTGGAAGAGCCTCCAGTTCCTGGGGATGGAGAAGACCCGTGACTACGATCTGCAGGGCCACGGAAATGAAAAACACTGAGGAGGGTGCAAGAATTCCGTCCTCCATCACCTGGATGACAATACCGACTAGTACGGCCATCATGACCAGGGAATAGACGGCGGAAATGAAGAAAGCAGCAATTAGTTGATACTTTTGCTTCATCCAGTAGCAGATCGCCATGAAAGTTGCAAGCGGGATTCCGTTCCAGAGGAAAGAAGTCCAGATGTCAATACGAAATACGGCCACCAGAGCTCCAACCATCATAAGGAATATAGTTCCGGGACCGAGTATCGTTCCGAACATCAACATACACTGGTAGACGATGTATGGAGTTGAGATACTGTTGTTCGTCTTCACAACCCGTTTGGCATCTCCCAGAAGATCAAAGATATTGGCAATGGTGGATGGAACCCAACGTCTTCGTTGATTGTAGAATTCGTTAAATCCTTCCGGTGCGTGCGTGTAAGCATCGGAAGCAGCCGAGTATTCAACGCGGAATTTCTGCTTCAACAGTAGAGTACACAGCCAACGATCTTCACCCTGATCGTACTGTACGTAGTGACGCGCTTGATCTGATTTTGTGGTGTATTTTTTCATTACAGAGTTTTCCATTAGGGCGCGTCCTCGGAACAACGAGAAACAACCGGGCGAACACAGAACGCAGCCAATGACGTGTTCGGTTGCCTTCTGCAACCAATGACCGATCGCATATTCGAAGATCTGATACCAAACCATAGGTCCGGTCCCGACGGGATGAATGCGACCGCAGGCGGCGCCCAAATCTGGATCGACTTTCATTCGATCAACCAGTAGGGAAACAGCCTTCGGCTGGAAGTCGATGTCCCCGTCCAAAGCTAGAAGATAAGTATTCTGAGCGATCACCATTTTACGCTCCGCTGAAGTGTTCAACTGCATGATCCGATAGCCCAGGAGGTAGTACATGTACATCACCTGGGACCAGCGTTTCTTGTGGCGTATCTTGTTTTTGTCCTTTAAGTGGGTGATGACCTTCGTGCGACCCGGTAGGGTCCAGATCAGGCGTCCACCGTAGGGAGTTACGATTTTAGTCGGGGGGTAGATGCGCATCTTGGTTTTGTACACCTCTAGCGCCGCCTCTTCGATGTTGTTGATCAGGATTTTAACGTACGAGTTCAGGGGAGAGTCGTTGGCACTCTCGCATTTGGATTTGTCGTTTATGAAGGCGTCGTCGAAGAAGATGTGTGCTGAAATGAAGAGATTGACAGTCTATTTTATATCGATTTACTTAATGCAATTGAAGACCTACTTTCAAGATCGTAATAATCTGGATCAATGAAGTCTTTCGATGCTTGAATGTGTTTCATGGCCATCCTACGGGCGCACTGATCTTCATCCAATCGGATGATGGATTTCAAGAACTCCATCAATTCCTCCTTAGTTTCGTGCCACATGGTGGCACAAACAAAGATCTGCGGAATCCGATCGTACGGTTTGATTTCGTCCCGTTTGCGATCGTATGCTTTCGCGTCGATCTCGTTGGCCTTTTCCGTATCCTTCACTTTGATCATGTCCTGTTAATGATATCCCAAAGTTAGAACCATGTAAATTTTTGAACCCATTCAAACTCACAATTTTTTTCACGAAATCTTCCTGATCCTCGCGACGTCGATTCATGGCGATGCTTTGATCCACCAGCAGACTGTTGTACATCGGTGTAACGAAGAGCTTCTCCGTCGATGCGTTGCGATCACTTTTCGGCATCCAAAGATGCCGTGTGATCCATGTTTGCGATAGCAACCACAGCAGCCACAGCCAGGAAAACTCGTTGAACACGTAATCGAACAGATAGTAGATCGGAGGCACCCGAAAGAACAGGTAATCTGGAAGGACGCTGGTAAACACGCACACATCCGCTTCGCGGAGACCACAAAACACCAGTAGTAGAGTAAGCGTCACCGGAACGGTGAGATTAATCGGAAACGCCATCGAGAAGCTTTGGATGTGAATTTTGCAGGAAAATTTACTAAAAATGTAGCAAATATAGGAACAAACTACATGGATCACGGTGATCCAGAGCACCGCATTCTTCCGTGGAAAGATTTCCAACACTTCCAGATCGGAGGTAATCGAGCTGAGGTCCGGGAACTTCTCGTTGAGGATAGCCTCCATCTGTGAAAAGAAATAATGGCATCATTCAAATCAATAGTCCGGAAACCACACGCTCCGTTCAATCGACGATTGAATTCGTGCGGCGGCCTGACCGACCCCCAGGGATAATAAATTTTCAACGACGAACATTTAAACTTCCAATTAGACGCAAATTAATTTAACGAGTGCTCTGTTTATTTTTACGATAATCATTTTATTTTCATGATGAGCAATGTTTTTATCTTTTTTTTCCCCCGTGACCGTAAATAACTCTTTCCCTGGCCTGGCCTGGCTTGGCCTAGCGCGGCCTGGGAAACTCGGTGCGCAATTTCATCCTAATTTGATTTGATTTGCAATGTTGGCATTGCTAATTAACCTAATTGCGAAACTTTTTGCAATTGCAAACTGCGAGCAATCTACGTAGCGTGCGCGCGCCCCGTCAGCAATAATGAGCCGATCATTTCGGTTTGCCCACGCAATCGTCCTCCGCAGCATAGCCAGCGACTGATGATGAGAGTTGGCGGTATTATTGTTATTATAGCGAAATCAGTAAATGTACAACTGTTGCGGAATATTCGATTGCTAGTTGTTCGGTTTGATGTTGGTTCGAATGTAATCAGGACTAATTGTGCCCGGCTGAGTACGGTTTGGAATAGATGGCGTGTCCCCGCGATGCACACTGCCTAGGTTCTATTGCTATTCTACATGGAGAACTGACGGAGTGGTTTCTGATTTTCCACTGAATCCAAAACCAAATGATTCCAAACATGGTGTCGCTGGTTGTCGAGTTAAAAATAATATGCTCTGGGCAGATAATACATATTTGAAAAGCGAACAAACAAAGGTTGTCCTGGATAATGCCTGATTACGTTACGGTGCAATTGATGAATCGTTATAAATATACTCGGGCGGGGTTGACAGGGCGGAGCTGACGCATAATTTGCTAATCCTATATTAGATTTATGGATTTGGTTCACAGTTAATGTTGGAAACGCTTACATTTAGAGGATTAAATGAGTGTGCATAGAGATCTACATAATGAAATGAAAACAACTGCAGGTTTAAGAAATAAAAACTCTCAGGGAATGTAATGATGTAGAATCAGCCAGTAATAAATTGTTTCAGGCGGCCAAATGCGCTATATTTGTTTGACGATCTATTATTACCACCGATTATTTATTACATTGTTTGTAAACCAAATTGTTCAAGCAGACATTCTAATTTTCATTTATGTGAAGCGCAGAAGTGAATACATTTTTTTTAGATTTCGAGAAACAATTCCTATCTCATGAACCAAACAGTACGTTGTATGAGCAGTTTCTTACAAAGAGGCAAGTCAATTTTCACAGCATATATATAGAGATGGATTTATGATGAATTTAGTTCGTCTCTTACCGCTCCTGGAGAAAAAAACGGACAAGAGTACAGAGAAAAACATTGCAAAAACTGGACAAACGAAATAGAAAAAGAGGAAAAACGAGCGAGAGAAAAAGAGAAAAAAGAAGAAAAAGGGAGGAAAAAGAAAAGATTGTAGAGAACAAATGTGGAAGAATGCAAGAGTAAAGAAGAAAAAAGCGGGAAAGGAAAACAATATTAAGAAAACGAGAAAAGTGATAAACAAAATGAGGACAGAAAAGAAGAAAAAACAAAATAGTGAAAAACAGTACAGAAAAGGTGAAAATGTGGGAAAAGGGGAAATAATTAGAGTGAAAACAAGAGAAACAAAAAAGCAAAAGAAGAATAGCAAGAAAGAAAGAAAAAACCAATAGAGGAAACGAGGAAAACAGGAAAAAGAGGTAATCACGGGATATAAAAATATAAGATTTAATGAGAATGGAATACGAAAATAGGACAGAAAAAGAAGAAAAGAAAATTAGGAAAAAAGGACCAAAGTAAAAGGTAAAAACTGTAGAGAGTAAGTCGAAAAACGGGAGATAAAAAGAGAAACGCCGCAAAGCAAAAGGAAAATTGGCAGCCAAAAGTAAATGTGATAGAGAAAAATAATCTAAAAGAAGCAAAACGGAACAGACGAAGAGAGAAACGAGAACGTTATTTTCTTATAATTTCTTTCCACTGCACTTGGTTCTGGTCTACTCGTTGCCAATTTGTTGGCGCAGGAGGAGGAGAGTTCGGAAAAGGCGAAAATTGGAAACTAAAACGAAAAACGGGACTGGAATAGAGAAACAAGAAACAGAAAAGAGGTAAAACGGGTAAAAGATTAAAACGAAATAGGTTAATCTTAATCCTAAAACACGCCTATAAACAGCCGGCACCCCGGCGTTTATTAGTTGGATGTGACAATTTTCAATTTTAATGCTAGTTGCGTCACAGCCAGAAGATACGTTCAGAGAGCCAGAACTGCAGAAAATCGAGAAGAACTTAGCGTGTTGTTGAGAGTGGCCAGGACTGCAATAACGTTGTATAACGCTGATAAACGCCGCCTGCAAGGTACTTTCCCAGAGCGTTTTACGCTCGCTGGCTCTCACCGATAGTATTAGGCTTCGTAGGGAATTACCAGGCAGGCTTCCTGGGGGCTCGCGCAACTATGGACCAGATTTTTACTAGGGATCATTCAATAATGACGTCCATTGCTTATGGGGGGGCGGGCGTCAATTTTGTGACAGGTTGTGGCAAAGGGGGGGGAGGGGGTCTAGGCAAATGTGACATCCGTCGAAAAAATTGCATTTTCTTCAAAAGGCAGCAAAAATATGTTTCTCAGTCATTCATCACTCATTGATTTATTTCGATTTTCGAACTTATTGTTCCAGCTGACGGCGCTTGAAAGTCAGGCACAATTTGTCAATGTTAACTAGATAGACCACGCGTTACATTGAAGGATCAATTTACACATCAATTTCAGTTCATTTCAAGCAATCAAAGTTTCTAGCTTTTTACTAAATATTGGATAGAAAAGTACAATGAACTCTAAAAGCTATCGTCACGATGTAGTGAAACCTGCTTCGCCGACGCAGATTGAAGCTTGTTTTGAAGCGGAGCCGTGCTACTTCAATTGAAATCAAAGCTTCATTTCTTCATTGATTTGTAACAATTTGCAATTGAATGTTGTCAGAGCCCTTGTTTGCAGTTATTATTTATTATTAATTGTTATTTTCTATATTTTTTTAAATCATACATTAACACTTTAAAGGTTAAGCTATTTTTATAAACCACTTTTTACTTTCAACACGCTTTTCATTTTTATTTTGAGTTTGTGTCCAAACGTCCAAAGGGGGGGAGGTTGAGTTTTGTGACACAATCGGACAGAGGGGGAAGGGGGGGGGGGGGTTCTAAGATCAGAAATTTGGTGGACGTCATATTTGAATCGTCCCCTATTTGACAGATCTTGCAGAAATGTCGGGAGTAAAACATAGACGCATCGCGTCTTTATTGATTTGTAGGCGGTCATGCCGAAAACTGTTTTAGAAAGTGAGAAAGTGTCTGATGCGAAGAAATGATTAACTGTATGAACTGGAACATTTCAATCGCCCTATATCGAAATTTTCCAGTTCATCCAATAATTAGTGATGTCCGTTAATCGTTCAATTAATTCAACCAATCGGATAACTATAAAAATATTCGAATAATTTTTAATCGATTACTGCCAGCACGAGTAGTTGAATTAATCGAATAATGGCCATTCGATTAATCGAATTAGTGAAAAAAATATTCCAATATTTCTAATCGAATACCACTAACACGAATAGGTGAATTAATCGATTAGTGCAGACAACGCTCGCCGATCAATCGGTAATTGAATAATTGAAAATTTCGGACATCACTACCGATAATTCAATCGTATCAGACGCTTCCTTACTTTCTAAAATATCTTTATTGATTTCAAAGCAGCATACGATACAATCGCGCGAGACCTGCTATGGCAGGCACGAACAAGGTTTTCCGGACAAATGATGCGACTGATCAGATCTGCATTGGATCGAGTGATGCGTTTTCTGTGTATCTCGGGGACATTTTCGAGTCCTTTCGGGACACGGGGTGGTTGGGGCAAGGTGACCGCTCATCCAGAATGCTGTTTAAAATCAATCCTGAAGGGGTGATCCGTCCAGTATGTGTTGAAACGAGAGGCTCGATTTTCACTAAAGTGGCCAACTTTTACGGTTCGCAGATGACTCCCATGTCAAAACCAGGAACTTTGCGACGATGGAGGCAATCTACGCCAGGCCAACAGCGGAGTCTTGGAGGAATGGGCTAAAAATAAGTGCGTTGAAGACCAAATACATGAAAAGAATAGGGTCCAAGGAGACAAATGCGCTCCTCTCACGGACGCTAACCGTTGACGGCGAAGAAGTGAAAGATGAGTTCGTTTATTTGGGATCGTTGGTGAGCATGGACAATAACACTAGTAAGGGCCTACTAAAAGCAAAACTTTGGGGTATGAACGTCTTTAAGACTCCGCTAGTACAACGATCCTACTGACTCTAACTACACCACCCAGCCGAGAATAGAACATACGACGACTGGTTTGTTAGGCCAGCATCGTACCTCGAAGCTAACTCGTGTGGTATATCGGGCCTGCTGTGCCCTTCGAAAACGCTAAGATCACGCTAAGAAGCATACGGAAATTGGCGGTGAGCGGTGGAAGATCGAGATGGAGACGAGGATGACTGCTTGAAACAGCACGAGCTACCCTGGCACTATGCTGCTGATGACAACGACTTTTCGGATGTCATTGATATACGATAATTTCGGGGACCAAATAGCAATTGTGGACACTATTTTGTCGTTTGTAAGATTCGCGTTGAGAGGTCGCTGCGTTTCAACATACAGTGGTTAACGGTAGATGGTGTGGCAACGGGATACGCCAGAAAACTTTATCAACAAATCGCCGAACAGAAAAAAGGCAAGAAGATATAAATGGACTATGAAGGTGTCATTGTAACAACTGCGAGATAAGTGGTAAATAGGCATGACGCGGAAGGAGGTTAAGAAGGCAATCAATGAGTTGAAAAATGGTAAGGTTGCTGGGAAAGACGGTATCCCGACTTAATTTCTAGAAGTGGGGGCCAAGCGGCTGTGCGAAGCAATTCACCGGATCATTGTCAGGATCTGTGAGGAAAAATAAATACCGGAGGAGTGGCTGGGTGGCTTTGTTTGAGTGCTAAACTATCGGAACATAACCGTTAGTTACGCCACGCAGATCACCGAGCCCCACTTTACCCTGTAAAGTACGGTGCACGGTGGTCCGGATTCGAAAAACTGTGGACGTTAGCAATTGGGTAAAATATGCGTAATTTTTCAAGGGTGGTGTCGGTTATATGCGTTGATTTTTTCTGAGATTCCTTTAGAGATCTCCTGATGGAAGTATTTTTTTATAGATAAAATATAGTACTTTCACGGGTATGAAATGGGGAAGTCAAACAAGAAAGCAATATAGCTCTTGCCATCTCAAGCCCCTACCTAGCGCCTCCACGCGACCATACCCGGTAATGCTTTATTGAGTAGCTAAGCTAGGAGGTGCGATGCTGCGTGGTTTTCGGCTGCCTAATTTCAAAACTGCGATGTTGGGCAGACGGATGAGCCACACGGCTAGGTGAGCCTAATATGTTATTCTAATGCTTTGTTTTGTTGTAGTAGATGCACTGATGGAAACTCAAATGACGCAATTATATTTCATTCGACGGATTGCTCGTGAGATTGTTCTATTTTTGTCCACATATGCTCCATTTCATTGTACTTTTACGCTTATATATTCATATTATATTCATATCTAATATACGATATGAATTTAACATGAATATATAAGTGTACAAGTACAATGAATGGAGCATATACTTGGATACATGAACACATGATTAAAGTAGGTGCTCAACTAACGTACCCATTTCAAATCACCACTATTTTTCCAAAAAAAACCGAAGTTACCATTACCTGTATATCTTAATTTTACATTTTTTCCTGACTTTAAAACAGAGTGGAATTTTCTTTCAGTGTTTATTTTTTCATATTTAAAACTCAATTTTGAACAACTCACGCTTAGGCATCATTTTGGAGCAAACCTATAGTTTCAGGAGGTACAATTTCTCAAACATAGTACCTAATAAATTAAATACACCTTTTTTAAAAGTGATTCTTGAGCCTAAATGGTGCCAAATTCTTAGGAAGGTGCACATTTCCTCTTATCAAAAACATAAGAGACGTTTAGAGTAAATAGTTCAAGTTTTTAAATTTACCTCTTTCACATAAAGCTGCTAAAATTTGAAAATTACAGAAACGTGAAGCGTGAATACCTCAGCGAGATTTGAACATGTGTTCATACTTTCTTCGGCAAAGTTGTTCGTCATAAAATTTCCTATCTATACAGTATACGTACGTTCACTGTGAGATACTGTTCGGTACCCTGTTTTTACGTTTATTTTAGCGAAAATGAAAAGCGAAAAAAACAAAGAGAATTTTTCAATCGGGTAAAATAAATATGCATTTTATCCATTCGCACTTAAAATGCATTTATCCGCACTTAAAGTCTAAACGTGAAAAATCAAATCGATTCTTGCTGCTCATACATACGTTATTATTTTCCATGCAAAAACCTACGAATCAAATGCCCCCCGATTTTTCAAGCCCTTTTTGGGGGGGGGGGGGGGGGGGTTGACAAAAACTTTAAAAATAATTTGTAATGGCCTTATAACATAAGCGACAAATACTTTGTCGCGATCTGTACAGATCATGACAAATCTTATATCAGATCATGTTCATTGCTGGATTGCAATGTGAATTGGTAATAGAACAAAATGCTGTGATTAAGGCTAAAGATGCACTGTTTGTCATAAACTGTACAGCTCATGATCTGTGCATGTGGAAATACCTCACAGATTTGATCAAAATCACTGATTATCCATCCCTGCTCATGATCTGTTTGCAAACTTTAAGACGGCGTACGATTCAGTCAAACGAAGTGCTCAATGTCACTTAGTGCTTAAACCTTGTTTTCCGAAGAAACTGATTAAGCTGATTCGTACGTACGTATCCGCAGCCGCTTTTTTGACGTTGGATGGACTTTAGCAAGGGAACGCAGTCTCTAGCCTGCTGTTAAATATTGCCCTGTAACGTGCAATATGAAGATATGAAGTCTCAAAAGAATCCGTAGGTTGCAAAAAATAACATTTTTTCTTCTAAATCCACTAGGTAGTTGTTTACTATTCTGATCGACACGTATTTTGTCTCCGGGTTCGTCAACTTTATTTGTTATGAAAAAGTAAACAAATTGTTTCAGTATGTTATAAAAAATGCTACCTGTAATTTTTCGATTTTTTCTGGACTGTTGAATTTGTGAAATACAAACTGTAAGATTAGTGAATTAGTAGTAGAATTATGTAAAAGGTAAAGTTTCGTCTATCTCAATTTACTAATTTTAATAGGATGCCCTCCAAAGAGACATCCGTGTTACAATCCACTATTGACTGCAAGACATTGGAGAACGATTTGAAATTAGTTGCCATGTAATGTAGTACTAGATTCGGTAACAAAATCTGCTTTTATGAGGTTTTAAGGTTTTTACAAACTTGTCCAGAGGTGCCACCGATTGTTGTTCTTTGGCATGCTTCGAAGAACTCCTTCCGAACTGAAACGGACACCAGTTCAATAACAGCGCGCGGGTACTTAACAATTATCCGGAGTAGTAGGTACTTTGTCACTTTTCGCTTTTCAAATTAATTTCCGGTTCGCTGTTGCTTGGTTTTACTTCCCCTTCTCTCTCTCTCCGGAGGCCACAATGACTTTTCCAAACTGCTCGATGCTCATAAAATGGTGAACAGTGTTATTCATAGTTTACTGAAAGTCCAATTAATTCACTGCGTGCTGGTGAAAAACGAAGCAAAAAAAATTGCTTCAGAAGCATTGAATCGAACCCACCGAAGCATAAATGACGTCAATAAATCCTTTTGCCGCCGGCACTAATTTATCGGGGAGCGATTTTTCCCGCAATTTCCTGGCGTATTTTTTCCGCTGATACTGTTTTGTTTCTATTTGATGTGTTCTTTTAGTTTGTGTGCCGAGCGCTTGCTATTTTTTCCGCTGCGCTCTACCAACCGATTCGCATCAAATGCGATCAAATGTTGTAATGGGTAGTCACGGTGTTCCTTTCGAGACCGTACCGAGCGCGATGATGCGATGATGCCGACCGGCAATGAATGTGACGACGGTAGGAGGTTGGTTTGGAGGAGGTTCGTAGAGAAAGCTGTGCTGGGTTCGATTTTTCAGGATCGATGTCATTGACTAAGCCCAGCTTGGCCGGAACGCCCAAACACTGTTCCCAGTGGCCAGATGAAACACTCTGGAACGATATCTTGGCAAGGGAGGCAACGAGTTGGAATGTTTCAATATCGAAATAGTTTAGCGTATCGGCTGAGTGGCTGGCCGCGGATTGCTTTTCGTAAAGCATCAGCTCGGATGACCACCGGAACAAGTTTTTATTACATTCAGTGGTAGCGGCCGCACGCAATACATCGAAAGAGCTTTAACTGTGCCGTGCAGCGGAGTGGCATCAGTGAGATAGTTAAAAAAAATCGACAGTGCCATTCAAGCCGTTAGGAGATAATCCTGCAAGCATTGATGGGATCACGTTCTATCTATGAACATTGAACAGGCAAATCGGAGGCTTTTTCGCGCTTCGTAGAGAACAACAGAAAAAAATGAGATCGAGAATCGGTCGAATGTAAGTGATTTTTCATCTGCTTTAGTGTGCTGCCGATAACTTACCTCCTGTACGATGATGGTATGGTTGCCCCAACCGTCGGTGAACATGCCGAAAAAGTTCGAAACCGACTGGCCGGACAGATAGACTCCGGCTGCCAGGAAGAGCACGATTTTCAGCGGCGATATGTACAGATACATGTAGTAGCGCGAGTCCGTCAGTTTCTCCCGGACGGCTGCCAACGATGCGAATGGTCCTGATAAAAGGGTTGAAAAAGCAATAGCTGGTATCAGACATTTCGAATCCAACTAACTTTTCGTGAAGAACTATGTAAATTCGCGAATGAGAATTTGTAAAAACAGTCACCATGAGCAAAATGTGTGACTAAATGAAAAAAATCAGATAAAAATAACCCGATTTCACCTTCAATGGATACTCACGAAAATAGCTCTTCAGCGACAGGTAATTCTCCCACCAGTGACAGGACACGAGAAAAACCGCAATCGGAATGAACCACAGCTCCAGGGTGTTGCTTAGCATGGGCCACACGACAAAGCCCGTTACCTGGGCGCAGATGGCCATCACGTCGATCGTGTACTTGAAGGGCAGTTTCGCCTCCGAGGGCGACCGCGAAAGCAGACCCAGCAGGGCTGGCACCAAACAGACGCAGTTGGTTAGCATGACCGCCTTCAGCGTATCGAGATTGGGAAAAATAAGAAAGGCCAACATGGCCAATCCGATCACGTGGAAGGACTCCATCAGTGCGACGGCCGCCAGCTGGCCCCAGGTTGGGCGGCCAATGTTTTTGAAGAAGCAAATTCGCGATGCCCGTACTAATGTGCCCAGCTCGGGAATGGCAAAGGAAAATATGATGGCCCATATCCAGGCAATCCGTTGCTCCGTCGGTATGAATGCTTCGAACTGTTTGTCCGGTTCTGTTTGGAATAGCGAGAACAAACATCAATTATTGCCAGCCAATTGCGTTGGGCCAATCATTGCTTACGCCTCACATCGCAGTATCGATTCTTGGTGTCCTCTTTAATATTGGATGTCATCAGCAGGAAGGACAACTTGGAGAAACAGGCGGCGGCCAGTGTGACCAGAAACACAAACACATAGGTAAACACCTTCAGGCATTTGATGCACATCAACAGATAGTCCTGGTTTGCGGCCGAGCCGGAGCTTTGCGGTACCGGCGGATCCTGGAAGGAGTCCCATAGTTTATTATCCTGTTGAACTCTGCAAGCAGGTACACAACAAACACCAATGGCATTAATCAAAATATCAAACACAATTTAATTAAAGTTTACGTGCATAAGGGCAATAAATTTAATGGGTTACAAGCTGGAACGGCCGGGCAGAATTATCGAGAGATAGCAGTCCTCTAATAGCTAGCTTGGTTTGTAATTTACGAGCTAACCGAAAAGGTCACGATTATAATCGGAGACAGTTGAATTGAGAAATACAAATCACAATAATCGCTGGTTGTCTGCTGGAATTGGAACTGCACCACGGGACAGTGTGGGACTAAATCTGCAAGCAGCAGTAATTAGTCAGTTAAATGGGAGAAGAGCTTTGCTTAGGGATAGAGTTGAAGGAATGGCCTAACTGAATTATGGTTGTTTAGTGAGCGAATGAGTGGCTTGTAGATCAATCTACACTGTTGGGTAAAGTGTAAATGTTCCTTGTGCGAAAGGAACTCAATTTATTGTGTTTTCTAGTCCCATCATCCGGGGTTACTTGCAACACTTTTGCGCATCGCGCTTTTGACAGCTCTAACGCATTTGTTTGTTAATATAACCATTTGTAGCCAATGGCGTTTGAAAGAAGGGACGTTTACCTATTCTTTAGTTAAGTTTAATCCATTATATCATTGATTTGCTTGTTTTATACGATTGGAAAGTTATTTCATTTTCAGAGTAGGAAAAACGGATGCGCAAAGTTGCGTCAGTTCATTGACATGAAATTATTTTTATCGTTTGGTTCCTGTACACAATTAGTGCATCATATTTGCTAACAAATAGCAGCTTTGAGGTTTTTTAATATTTTGAACTTAGAGAAGTAACAATGAATTCGTGTTGTTACTTCCAATCTGGCGCGACTTGCAGCACTTGCAACTTTGTATGAAGGAAAATTATTTTAAATTTAGAGGCAATTTTTATAAGCAGACTAGCTGACCCGACAAACTTTGTATTGCCACAAATTAACCTGTGTTGTATATAAATCATGAATCTCGGATAATCTTTGTCACTATCTCGAGTTTTGCAGGTTTCTGAGGAGTTCATCCTTAGATGATTCATTTTGGCAGTTACGTAACTATGAAAGCATCCCAGGTAACCAATAAGCATCACCAATGCTATTCAAATGAAGGCCAATAAGCATTTAAGTCACCTTAAATGCTACTTAAATGCTATTTTGGCAAAATATACAGCTACTTTACTGATTACCTTCTTATAGTGCTGACAATGCTAATTTACAGCTAATTACCGACACGAAGAATTTGAATACAATTTTGGATGCCAATTTACAACACCTATGCCGTCAAAAAGCTAATGTCAAAAAACTTGTCCTCATCGAGTATGACCAGTGGAATCGTCCACAGACTGCCAAAGGCCAATCGCGTGTAGTCGATAAGCACATATTAGTGCTTTAGGTGGAAGTGTAGAGGTTTAATATTCAAAATAGCTTCTAGTGCGGCAGTAGGAGTTGTAGTAAATGCACCAGACATTGCCATTAAACACATCCTTTGAAGATGGTTTAGATTTGTCTGGACAGTCACAACTTCTCCTCTCTGCCACCATACAAGACAACCATACGCCAGTATTGGTCTGACAACGACCGTGTATAACCAGTGTATGTATTTGGGTTTAAGCCCCCAAGAGTTGCCAATTGCTCGTCTACATTGACCAAAGGCCACGCACGCTTTTTTAATTCGGAAATCAATATTTGTGGACCAGTCAAGCTTGGAGTTGAGAATCAACCCCCCGTACTTCACTTCGTTCACAACATCAACATCCGAATCGTAAAAGCGCAGAGCGCGAGCTCCATTAGTATTTCTACGTCTTGAAAATAAGACGATAGACGTTTTGTTCGGATTTACTGAAAGTGCAGTTTCTCGGCACCGCGTTTCCACGACGCGTAGTGCTTGCTGCATTAAGTCAAATAATGTGCTTATGCACTTTCCAACTACTAGGATGAGATAGTCATCCGCAAAACCATATGACGGATAGCCTAGACCATCGAGTTTCCTCAGTAGGCCATCCGCCACAAGGTTCCATAAAAGAGGCGAGAGAACGCCACCTTGTGGACATCCACAAACACTTTGCTTCCAAATGCATGCTTGCCGTAAGGACAAAAAAAGCAATCGGTCACTGAGCATTTGTTCTATTCACTTTATGATTATTGAAGGCACATTATGATAACGAGCAGCCTCCAAAATGGAAGCGAAAGATACGTTATCAAACGCGCCTTCAATATCGAAAAAAGTTCCTAAGCAAGATTCCTTTTGTGAAAAAGCGACCTCAGTTTTATCCACCACATCTTGTAATAAAGTGGTTGTAGACTTGCCACACAGAACAGAAGTGGAAGTAGAAATCCAAACTCGTACATGCTACTTTCTATAGATACTAGCGAACCTGGCGGTAGCGAGTCACTTTTTTCCACGAAAATACACGAACGCATACGAATGCTCACGAAAGCAGGTGAAAGCTGCTATGCGATTGGCAGCGAGCGTTCTGCTTATATTGCTGTTATTTGCTCCTATGCGAAAACCTTCCCAAAGAAAAATAAAAACAAAAAAGACTCTGATACCAGTTTTGATCGTCGAATCTTTCGGACTTCCACTTCTGTTCTGTGCTTGCCACTTTGATAAGCATGTTGCGCTGAATGAAGAGGAACTTCTACTAAGCTTGTTTCGCGGATGTGGTGATCAATAATCCGCTCAAGTGATTTAAGCAAGAAAGGCGTTAGACTGATTGGTCTAAAACTTTTTGCTTGCTCGTATGTCGCGCGTTTACCTTTAGGAATAAACTTAATGGTTATTTCACGCCATTGAGTTGGGCTGTACCCAATAGCAATACTACACACAAACATCCTTCTCAGAATGTGTTTGAAGTACTTGAATCCTTTTTGCAGTAGAATAGGGTATTTTCCATCTGTTCCAGGAGATTTGTATGGAGAGAAGCTGTTCTCGGCCCACTCAATCGCTTCAGTTGTGACAAGTCTCCGAGCAAAAGCCCATGAGTCTAAGCCACCTAAAACGATTTCTGGATCGTTTCGAACTTCAGGTTCCACACAGCCCGGAAAGTGACTATAAAAGAGACATTCCAGGATTTCATTGTCATTCGAACAGTATTCACCGTTCGAACTTCGAATGTTATTAACCTGATAATCTTTCGATTTTGACAGTATTTTATTAAGTCGATCTGCCTCACCGAAACTGGAAACGTTTGCTACAGGCCCTGAATGATCTAGTGTGACTATGGATAGTTTTTGTGGTCTTGTTACTGACTAATGTTTTATGGATGAATCTGGAATTTCTCGAGTTCGATTAGTTTTTGAGTTTCGCAAAAAAATTCTGTTTTATTTGTATGAGAGTCCATATCTCCCTACCCTACAGGGGTGAGAGGTCTCTCTATCATAAAATAAATTCAAGACTCCAAATTCTTCCACATGCAAAATTTGGTTCCATTTGCTTGATTAGTTCTCAAGCTATAAAGAAATTTGAATTTCATTTGTATGGGAGCCCCTCCCTGCTAAACAGGGGAGGGGTCTTAATTCAACATAGAAAAAATTTATGCCCCATAAAAGCCCCACATGCCAAATTTGGTTCCATTTGCTTGATTAGTATTCAAATTATAAGGAAATTTGTATTTCATTTGTATGGGAGCCCTCTTAAAGGGGAGATGGGTCATAACTCGCTTTCTAAAGAGGAGAGGGGTCTCAATTCACCATAGAAAAAAATCTTGCCTCCAAAACCACTTACATGTCAAGTTTGGTTCCATTCGCTTGATTAGTTCTCGAGTTATGAAGAAATTTGTTTTTCATTTGTATAGGAGCCCCTCCTCCTAAAGTGGGAAGGAGTCCTAATTCACCATAGAAAATATTCTTGCCTACAAAAACACCCACATGCCAAATATGGCTCCACTTGCTTGATTAGTTCTCAAATTATAAAGAAATTTGTATTTCATTTGCATAGGAGCCCCCCCTTCTAAAGTGGGGAGGGGTCGTAATTCATCATAGAAAAAATTCTTGCCTCCAAAAACACCTATATGCCAAATTTGGTTCCATTTGTTTGATTAGTTCTCGAGTTATGAGGAAATTTGTATTTCGTTTGTATAGGAGCCCCCCCTCTTAAAGGGGAGAGGAGTCATAATTCCCTTTCTATAGAGGGGAGGGGTCTCAATTTACCATAGAATAAATTCTTGTCACCAAAAACACCCACATGCCAAATCTTGTTCTATTTGCTTGATTAGTTCTCGAGTTATGCAGTAATTTGTGTTTCATTTGTATGGGAGCCCCCCTCTTAGTGGGGGGAGGGGTCTCTAACCATCACTAAAACCTTTCCTGGCCCAAAAAACTTCTACATGCAAATTTTCACGCCGATTGGTTCAGTAGTTTTTGATTCTATAAGAAACATCCCGACAGACAGACAGAAAATCATTTTTATATAGAAGAAGATTATTTATTATATTCGTTATTATTTTCCGTGCGAAAACCTACCAAAAGGAGACAAAGTTGTAACAGAATTTTTCGGTCAACTTTTCGGTCAATAGATTGTATGAAATTCCATTACTGTTTCGTGTTACAAGCGTTAACACTCCGTACACTGATTTTTCGAGTTCTTCAGGGTATAGAGCCCACGTACAACTGAACTAATTTTTTAGCCTTCTGATTTTTGTAGCCGATTTCAAAGGCGAGGCTGACAAACTTTAAAAATAATTTGCTTTGGCCTTTTTAGGACATGGCGTGGAGTTTTCCGCAGGCTTGTTTTTTGATTTTTTAACAAATGTGAGGGACCAAATTATCAGAAAGGTGCGGATGCGCAAAAAATTGCAGTAAAGTCGCTAGATTATTGTATGTATATCATTTTTTGAAAATTTACAATATTTAGTGCATGTATGTATGAGGACTACCACCTATCGCAGCAGAACAACTGTTCATAGCAATTGGCTTATCTGACAAGGGGAATTGTACAAACATAACCATTGGTCACGTTCACCAGCTCCTGTATGAAGGGCCAAAATGGAATCGGTCAGCAAGCAACAAGACTTGCTCATACCAGGGGTATTTAAGAATCTCCTTCCAGAAACTAGATCACATGAGTCGATCATTAAGTAAGCCCTCCCAATGCAGAATGACCCCAATAGGTGGGGAGAAGGGTCCGCTCATTATTCACAATGTGTTGTTACCCGGGCCAAGGTTATCCTTAGGAAGTTGACCACTTCACTTTCCCTAAGCACACTGCTTCAAACAAGTACCCTGATGGACCCTTCCATTCATTGATATTATTGTTTTTGTGTAGTTTAAAAATTTGGTTTTGAAGTGATCTTCTTTAATTACTTCTATCGTTGCACTTGTTTATAGTCTTTGGGTTACAGATTATAGTTGTATTATGCTCTTTTTTAAGATGTAGTTGTGTTACAATTGTGTATTATTGGATCATAATTAGGCCATTGCAAATAATTTCAAAAGTTTTTGTCACCCCCCCTCTTGGAAATTGGCTTGAAAAATCGAGGGGCAAAAAAATAATTTGTAGGATATGAGTTAATTTTTTTTCATAAAACCAATTGTCTGTGGGTTCTACAGCCTGAAAACTCGAAAAATGAGTGTACGAGTTGAGTTAATGCCTCTAGCACGAAACAGAAATGAAAATTCGAACAACGGAATTTCCGAAAATAGGTCAAAAAATTTTTCTTTTATTTTTGTCTTTTTTCGTAGATTTTCGCATGGAAAATAATAACGTATATATTAAAAGCAAGAATAGATTTGGTTTTCACGTTTAAACTTTTACTAAAAATGCCTCAAATCAATATTTTTTTTTGCTCGATTAAAAAAATCTCTTTGTTTTTTTTTCGCCCCCCCCCCCCCCCTTCAGTGACCCAACACTGGAAGGACAAAAACTTTATAAAATATTTGTAATGGCCTTAATATGTATTAATTTTAAGATACTTCCTATTTTAGTTTTTTTTTGGTATTTGGAGTGGTTTCATTATGCTTTTTAATTTTAGGAAATCCGAAATATGGATATAAGAAAACAGCTACGAGAAATCAGTTAACCAGGTATCAGGTATCAGCATTTGTGGCTCGAGCAGCACGTTCTTCGCGATTGTATGGAAGATTTGTACCTTGCCCATCTTGCCCGTGTCATCATTTACCTGATGAGGACGGGAAAGGAAAACAGAGGGAATAGGAGGGGGTGGATAAGGGAATTTGACAACACAAACACACATACCAAGTAATTTCTGCACCCCCAAGGGGGTGCGTAATCCTTGGTAGTTAACTTATCAATAGTATACCCCCTAGGAGGTGTACACATGATAAATAGGAGCTTATAGCTTTATACCGCTGGCGGTAGGAAACATCAAAATGTCACGCAATTTCAGTTTCCTGAAATCCGATTCATTTAAGATGTAGCATTTAAGGAATCCGCTATGCTAGAATCCTACAAGATACGTGGCATATACAATGCCTTTATATCGCCGTTTGCAGTTATAAAAAGGATTGGAAAATGATCGAGCATTCTATTTGAAAACTTGACCATTTTCAAACCCGTTTTTTACCCTGTTGACGAAATTTTCCGAAAACTGCAGTTAAACCGGAATACTCAACAAACCATGTCATCCAAAATCTCAATCTATGCCCGTTGAAAGTTGGCACAAAGGAGTTTGAAGAAACGGTAAATAGAGACACATAGAGGTCACTCCAAAGAGCATCTATTTAAAATGCTGTAGAAGGTAAACGTTGAAGAGCGCGTTGCCTGTTTAGCTAGTGCTACGAGGTCACAATCGCAGCAAAAGCCTGTATTAGAATAAAATTATTATATATAATATTTTATACTAACTCTATGATTGACCACATTTGCACTGTACTCGTATTTTCATACTTGTGTAAGTGTAAAAAGAGTTCATCATGAAAAAGAAAAAAACCCGTAGACCGATTTTTCTACTAGATGAATAATCTCGGTATACCTGTGAATGACTATCCACAGAACTGTTAAGTGCTATCACAGAACACGTAACCATGCTTCACTATATTAGTAACATTAAAACTATAACATATCCGCATGAAATCGCAGTATCACAGTGTATCGATATTGATGTTAAAATGTGCATGCATAATGCTCGCGCCAGCAAAGAATATTTGCAAAAACGCAAAGAAAAAGCACTGTCACATCTTATCACCGCCCGACATGCACTGCTAAACTGCTAAGTGGATGTTGTGTATACTAAACCAATATCGCACAACGGAAATAGCATGATCGCACAGCTACCGTTTTGCTTCCCGAAAAATTGAAATACCCGAAAGAAACATCCACCAACAGCATCCAACCATGTGTCATCTACATCACCGAGGAAAGGGCATTCCCTTAGCCACGATAATGTATGCTTTACACAGTCAAACTGCCGATGAAGCTCCCTCTCAAAGTTTCAAACTTCTCGGTGTGAAGCAGAACCGTTAGTGCATTGCCAGTCGAAAGAAACAAAACGTTATTGTTTCAATTTTCGTGCATTGTCGCTCTACATGACGGATAATAAAAACCCAATCAATGAGCACGGCAAGCAGCAAACGTATGCCCAGTAGGAATTTGTTACCTGACATCGGACCGACGCAAGCAAAAGCGCTTGTGTCTAACGACGTCCGTTCGACAATTTTCACTGGGTTGTTACGCATTACTCGATTGGAAAAATATATGTATGTTTAATATAAATGGATATAATTTAAACTGATACTTATCGTTTCCTTAGAGGGTAGCCCTATCTAAAGGATTGTTGTGTATCCAATACACTCAACTCGGTGTGAGTAATTTACAGAGGGTATATACCACAGAGGCGACAAAAAACCCAAATATTCTAAAACCAGAACGGCGATTTTGCATTGTTTATAATGCGAATTCACCGTTTAGCTTCAAATACTGAGCTCCATGCCACCTCTGTAGCCTACATCCCCTGCAGCATCCACCGACAGGTTTTTGTTGAACAGCTACACGAAGGAATACTGAGGCAACTATCACAGACTTGCATGAGAACGCTGGAGGAACGTTATAACAGTCGGAATACTGCTATTTTTCGTACCAGCACTATCATCTCGTCATTTACAGCTTCTTTATATGAAACGTTAAGCGATTGGTGCGTGTGTTTCCTTGCACTTAACACTACAGAGTACACGCCGCTATCGCATATACAAAAGTTAACATTTGCAGATTTGCGCGTTTTACGGCGAGATACCGCACATCACGAAATTATAGCTGCTCCGGAAAATTTCCAAATAAATGCAGCAAGATGGAAAAATTATTTTCATAGCGACAGCTAAATAATCTGAAAACAGAACACTATCACGGTCATCACAGCACACCGTTTCATGTGTTGAAACAACACAACGACCAACTGGCAGCTATGAGCTAACACACTCACATGTAGGGTAACTGGTGGTAAAATGCCCAGTCGGGGCAAAATGCGCCACTGTAATATTTCACGAATTACTCACTTTTAAACTGTAATTAAGGTGCCAATCGCTTCTATTTTACATTACAAACTTGTGTTGAGCATATAAGCTTTCTAAATTACATAAATCCTATGAAAAAACAAACAAATTATTTGCAGGCTTATTTCTTACAATTTTCGCAACTTTTATCATAAGACATTACGCCACCAATAAACAATTTTACGTTTCTGTAAATGGCTCTTGTTTTGAACAATGGTCTCGGTATCCAGCAGCCAACATAAAATTGCTTAATTGATTTATTATTTATGAAATTTAAACGATTTTTTTTAAACAAGTTCTAGCGGGGCAAAATGCGCCGTGAGAAGCATGAATTTACTTGCAGTGCAACCAAACGAAAATCGATCTAGTAGCCCATACACTTTTATGCAAACGTCAAAACGTTGGTAAAAGCAAAAGGCAAAGTGTTGTTTTAATTCTGATTCGCTCCGAAAAACGCGGTTAAGAAGTCGCGAAGCTACATAAGAAAAACCCACCGTCGGTCTTGGCCGGAGACTGTCATTTGCGGCGGTAGTGAAAACCAGTGAAAACAGTGAAAGACGCGTTGCCGGCAAAGTACCAAGAAAAATCCTTGTGTGATATGTTAGCATCGACCGCTCCAGCGAAGATGGACCTGGCGATTGCAAAACCGCGATCCGGAATAACAGATTTAACATGTAGGTAGGTCCTCACGCTGTTCTGAGTCGTGCTGGGTTTGCATTAAAATAAAACAGACAGCGCATTTTGCCAATTTCTTGTGGTGCATTTTGACCCTTTGTTGTGGTTCGTTTTGTACACACCTATGCGCATTTTACCCCTAACGAATCTGAAAATAGATTTTCAAATGCCTTATATAATTTCACGATTTCGACGTGTTTTATTGATTTTTATGCTTCAGGACGAGCATGTCAGGTAAACAACTGTTCTACTTTAAAGTTTATCGTCTAGTTTCTGGAAATGCATTCCGCATTGATGAATAATATGATATTCTTTTTAACGTGGGCATTATACCCCCAGTCCCCCTAGGTAACAACGCTTTGAAAGCGATCATCTCCCGACGATTTCGGTAAACTAAAATTGAAGTTTTAGCAACACATATCGCGGTAAAACACTGCACTTTGCACTTTTAGGACATCAAATGTCCTTAGCAACTAGTGTACTAGGCGGAAATCATTTTATTTCCGCAATGTTCGCCGAAAAACCGAAAAATATTCTTTCGTTACTCGCGCGACGTCCACTACCCAGAAGCACTACTACTACTAAGGACGGAAATTATTTTTGTCTTTTTTCGTAGATTTTCGCATGGAAAATAATAACGTATATATTAAAAGCAAGAATAGATTTGGTTTTCACGTTTAAACTTTTACTAAAAATGCCTCAAATCAATATTTTTTTTTGCTCGATTAAAAAAATCTCTTTGTTTTTTTTTCGCCCCCCCCCTTCAGTGACCCAACACTGGAAGGACAAAAACTTTATAAAATATTTGTAATGGCCTTAATATGTATTAATTTTAAGATACTTCCTATTTTAGTTTTTTTTTGGTATTTGGAGTGGTTTCATTATGCTTTTTAATTTTAGGAAATCCGAAATATGGATATAAGAAAACAGCTACGAGAAATCAGTTAACCAACACCGAAGGTTATGTGCTATCAACCTATTTGACCTGGCCGAAATCGCGGGTGAGGAGTTATTAGATACCGATAGGCATTCGTTACTATACGCGAAAGCCATCCTGAGACGAACGGGTTTATTTTGGCAATTACATCAAAAACCATAGCTGGCATCCGTCGATCATAAAATATACTAAAAACCCTAAACACTTTATCAGGGAGCTGTTTAAAAGCTTTAAAGTTTAAAAAGGAAATTACGCCCGCGGTGTTCCTAGCTAACCAGTTTCACGATTTCAATGCGCGAGATACCTCGTTTATAACGCTTTAATATAATTCACGGTTTATAAATACGTCAATACCTAACATTGCTGCAATACTTAATCAATACTTAACATGGGCCCAAGCTAATTCAAAATGACTTTTAGAAACAACCGCTGCCGGAAAAATACAACGAGCGAAGCACAAAAGCAAACGATGCGAAATTGCTATACGAAACGACACTCAGTATGTAAGCACCAGTTATATGAGACTGACCTTGATATATAATATATATTTTTTTATAAATTTAATATAATGGTAATGGAACTCATAAGCAGCCATAATTTGTAAATTTACAGCAAAAAATACTATACACCTGCGAGATTTATAATGGTTCGAAAAGCATGTGACAACTTAATTTTATTCTACCTACCTGAAAATAAAAATCTGGCATAATGAAACATTGACTCGTTTAGCTATTAGCTATTCCCTAAGTTGATAAGCATTTCCTCTAACCAACGCTAATATGCAGAGATATAGCGGCCTACACGCTTGTTTTACAATATTTAGTGTTAACACAAAAAATATTCAAAATTGCGTGTTTGCCATTAGATATTAACAATAAAATAGCTCTTTACGTGATTTCTTAGAAAAAAATTGAAGCCTGTTCCTCGTACTGGTAAGAAAGAGTGATGTTATTCCGCAGAATACGGAGAAAAAGGTGGTAGACCCAATTAACAAACAGGCCGAAGAAACTGGTCTCGTAATATGTTTTCCTTTAGACGATATTTTTATCCAAGTTGTTTTAAGTTTCTACCGTTTTTGATTCATTTTTTTGTTAATTAGATCTCACTATTGTTTACTGTTATTGTTGTTATTGTTTTACTCCAGATCACTTTAGGATCAGTCTTATCTTATTTCGATTTTATCGTGTATCGTTCAATGTTGTACCACAATATAGTCTCAAATTTTGATTACTTTTATTCAATTTTGTATCTATTTCGACTTCGCATAATTATCACTATTTTTTGTCCTGCTTAGTTCCATTTTAATTTTTTTCTAGCACTTTTTCTGATAATGGTTCAAATATTTTTTTCATTTTGGTGAGCTTTTGCCCGATGTTTACTGACCAAACGTTCGAAAACATTTTTTGTCCACGGTAGCTCAAAATTTTTTCTTGTCAGTTCAAACTATTTATCAAACAATTTACCTCACATCACTGACTCTGTATGTTTCTCTTTCTCTAGCTTCCGCTTACACACTGTAAAAAACTGTGCACGCGTCTCCGTTTGGTTGTTTAACACCAAAGCCATTGAACGACTTCACTGCTATGGGTATTGAATTCAATTCGCCATTTATACGGGCGAAATTCCACTCACCCGCGCATAACTTTAGCCGAGGACAATAAAGGAGCTGAGCTATTATGTTTGATGCTCGAATGTCACCGAAACGACGTTTCCTGAGCTTCCTCCCCGGGTTGTTGGAAAGCTTCGTATTTGCTTCCGTAATGTATGCAAATGTTTTACGGCCTGTGTGGTTCCATTCGACGCCGGCACCGGAGTGCCATTCCAGTGCTCCAGACAGGTCCTTCGATACGGCATTACACATCACAATCACATCTCCTAGCCTGGACAAAGCCGTATAGTATGATTCAAGTGTAATTGATTGAATAATCAGACTCACGGGTCTGCTTTGCGAATCAGAGTAAAACGTCAGTCAGTGGTGGCCTGGGAAGGCACATTTGCAGCTACGGACGGTAAACTCCGGCCGCCACGCTTTGATCATCATAAATAATGTAGAGCAATATAAACAGTGAATGGTATGTAGCGTTTTGGAGCCCATATAGAGCGAATTAGTGAAGTTGATTGAGGTCCTTTGATTGGATTTATTGCTTAGAACATGCGCTGCTTCGCATTGAAATGTACAACTCATGCATTTAAGCTAATTATCGTTCACATTAACAGCAGCTGATCGAAGCTTTTCATCATTCTTGGGTAGAAGAAGAACAATGATAGCTAGCAATTTGACGTGAAAGGAAACCAATGTTTACACTACGATCGAATCGTGTCCACCTTGGTTTCGTGCTGATAACGGAATCATATATTTGCGAAAGCACTTGAAAATGGCATCGATTACTTCCTTTCAATCAACGTTCGGTGTTCTGTGCTTGGATTACCTACACTTTAGTTTGCAGGTAAATTCTGCTTTCCAAATGGCAATGATAACACTAGATGGAACAGATAATCGGGCCTTCGGAGCAGCCGAGCAAATAGAAAATGGCAGCTTGATGGAGATAATTGAAGGCGAGTTTTTTTTACCACGCGGGATCGAATTTTCATAAATCTGAATAAATATCCAGTGACGCTTCTCTAGAAGCAGCACCTTCATTGGCACTTCCCAGAGGGCGCGGGAATAAAATGGGCACTGTAAATAGTGAAAAGTTTGTTCAATTTACTCCATAATCCATACAGTGAATTGCAACTTTGATGGTAAACATTTATATTTATTTTGTGAAAAAGTTTATCCTAGTTTACCCCACTGACTTGGCATTGGCAACGGGTGTGAGTGCCAAGGACGGCGGAATCTATATTTTAAACGTTACAGAATATTGAGAAAAAAGTTTCATTTTCTTGATTGAATATTCAATTGAGTCAATTTCCATCAAGTCTTCTCGGATGCTTTCTTTCTGCTGTTTGATCCGAAACCGACGGGGACGGGACGGCCTTGGGCTTCCGTGGGCTGCTGGTGTGAATAAAAGCGTTCGGGTTTTCAATGACGATGGGAAATATCAATTGTGAATAAATAGACGGTTACGATATCGGAACGCCGGTAGTGTTCTATTACCATTTAAAAACGTACTTTTTGATCATCATCGTTTCCTCGTCGTCGTCGTCGGACGACTCGGTGAAGTAATGCATGCTATTTCCGTTGCTCTTCATCGCTGTCTACGGCTGACGGGCTTCCGACACAAATTTTTCCCCCTCGAAATGATTCAATTTAGTGCGACTTCTGGTTTAAAATTAAATCCCGTCTTAGTGACAGCAGGTAGCCAAAAGATGACGCGAATCACTTTACCGGAGTCAGGTGAATATCAAGGCATTATTGGCCCACCCCTGCTGCTTTTTCCGCCGACAGGGAAACGCAAATATTTTTACAAGAAATTTGCTACACTTTCCGTTCAATTTAACGACGCCGAACCGGCAAAGGAACTACGTTGCGAACGAACCGCCGATCGAAGGTACTCGACCAAGACTAACGCCTATCTCCGGTATCGGAATTCAATTAGCTTTGACATCGTACTTTCTCGATGCTCTGTCTATTTGAACAGCCTACCAGCGTTACGTAGCTCGTTGACATCGTTTATCGGCTCTTCAAAGGTTGGAGCGCGCAACGGCAACGATATTGAAAACACATGTCCGGGGCAACCATCGAACCGTTCGCCATTCGCGCTAAATGGGGCTCTTATCAACGCAATCGGGATCGGAACGGGGTTTTGCGCTAGCATCTTCTCGATTGTTGGTGCATTGCATGAAGTGAAGTATTTGACAACACGTTAGTCAACTGTAAGGTGAGTGGTATTCGTTAGTCACCGTGATTTTACCGTGTAGACTAATTAGTGATTCCTAAACTTAAAAATTAAAACAGCTGGTTTATTTTTCTTCTACAACTGTTTTGTTTTGCAATCAGTTTAGGTGGAATTAAATTGATGAACTATTTTATTTATATGAGACAAAGTGTAAAAGTTGATCCTTCCTTAATCCGTTGAAATAAACTGAATTTAGAGAAACTTAAAAAATGGTCCCAACAAACCAATTAACGTATTTTAAAATTTCTACCCAGAGGTTCCACAGACTAATATATGTAATACTTTTTTGAAATTTTCTAACGAAACATGACTCAAGAGCTTTAGAATCTAGTATATTTTCATGTTATTTATTTATTTATTTATTAATTTTCTATCCATCCGACCTAATAGGTCTACATGGAGCAATGGTTGGATGGGGAAAAGCCAAGCTGAGGCCATCCTCACGTAGGCATAAAAACCCCATCATCTTCACAAAAATACATAATTACAATTCACATCACATACTACATAATAAATAAACATTAATTGTCAAGTGAGTAACTAACTTAAACTAAATACAAAAAATCATGGTCACTTATAAAATACTAGAATTAGAAATCTTTTGGAAGAATTTGTGCGATGGTTCTCCGAATTCATACATGTGCTCCACAAAAGAAAACGTTCGAATACACGCTGACATAGGTTCATTGAATCCGAAAGTTGTACGGTGCGATAGAGGTTGTAGCAGTCCAGCAGAGCGGAGAGAACGCTGAGGAGCACGGAAGTTCAACGTTGAAAGAATGTTCGTTGAATCAATTTCTCCATTCAATATTTTGGCAATAAACATAGCTTGCTGAATTTTCCTACGGCGTTCTAAGGTGTCAAGCCCAATAAGGCGACAGCGATCAGGATACGGAGGCAGGTTCACGGGATCTCGCCAGGAAAGATTACGTAATGCAAGACGAATGAACCTCTTCTGCACTCGTTCAATTCGTAAATTCCAGGTTAGTTGATATGGAGTCCAGATAGGACACGCGTTTTCCAATAGAGGTCTCACCAGGGAACAGTACAAAGCCTTCAAGCAGTATGGTTCCTTGAAATCTCGTCCAATTTTCGAAATAAAGCCGAGCTGCCGAGTTGCTTTGGAGATAATAGCCGAGCGATTTAGGTTAAAATTAAGCTTGGCATCGAGAATAACGCCAAGATCATTGACATGTTCAACCCTTTCAAGTGCTTGACCATCAATGTTGTATTCGAAAATAACAGGGTTGGCAATGCGATGGAAGGTCATAACCTGACATTTTGAAATACTAACGATCAGCCAGTTCTTGCAACACCAATTCACGAAAATATCCAGCAGCTTTTGCAAATTACGACAATCTTCAATTGACCGTACAACAAGATACAATTTCAGATCGTCTGCGTACACTAACTTACAACCGTCACCCAGAAGCAAAGCGATGTCATTGAAGTACAGCGAGAAAAGCAATGGGCCCATATTGCTGCCTTGTGGTACACCCGATTTATTTGAAAATGGGGTGGATAAACAGGAATTGAGCTGTACACGTAGAGTTCGTCCGCATAAGTAGGAACTTAACCACTCAGTAAAGTTTTGTGATGCACCAAGTCGAGAAAGTTTTCGTAAAAGTATTCGATGGTCAATACGGTCAAAAGCTGCCTTTAAATCGGTGTACACTACATCGACTTGGGCCTTCTGTTCCATGTGCGAGATACAAGTCGACGTAAAATCCATAAGGTTAGTGCAAACGGATCGTCCTGGCATAAATCCATGTTGATCGACCGAGATATAACTTTTCGTATGAGAGAGAATAACAGAGCTTACAATTATTTCGAATAGCTTGCATGACGCTGATAGACTAGTTATCCCACGGTAATTCCTTATATTATGTCGATCGCCGCTTTTGAAAACCGGAAACATGTAGGACTGCTTCCAAATTGCCGGAAATTTTCTTTGCTCAAACGACCGGTTAAAAACACGGCATAAAGGTTCAGCCAGAACGTTCGCACAGCGGGTATAAACAATGGCAGGAATCCCATCCGGACCCGCAATGTTATGAACCAAGAATAGATTAGCGGTTTCCCGATCGATTTTCAATATTCCTACAGCAATTGATCGGAAAATCTTCTATGCGTTGACCCAAATGAAGAAAAGTATTGATTCTTGAAGCTGAACTATTGAAAAATTGAAAATAATTAACTTAGAATTCTTGCTTCGTGATTGGTTGAAATAATTTCCTATTATTTTCGAACAAGTCTTGGTACAATTCAGGAATCAACGAGAAAGTTGAAAGGAAATTCCATTTAATTCGACTATTACAAAGTCACAAAAGAATTAAACACTAATTCATCACAGGAAAACGAAATGAATCTAACCCTAAAGCTTTGCTGGTCCAATAAACTTTATTGTGATCAGCGGAGAACAACAATCTTCATATAAGCATGTTTTCGTCCTTAAAAGGACGGTGTCTGGTAAAGAGATCGAAGTAAGCCGGCCTCGCGAATGGATGCCATCTTTTTTCGCGAGCATTTTCCCGATTGATAAATTAACTTTAATAGCGGAAACTAAGAGTTTTTTGAATAAAGGTTGATTGTGATACGATACATGTTGCATAAATCAAGTGTTTTGTCTCAGATTTGCAGTGATTTGTGTTTTTTCTCAAGATCAAAATCCTCAACATTAGGGAGGCGGGTTCGCGATTGGACGTGAAAATGTTTCATGTCAATATTTTTCGTTTTAGTTTGGTTTGGTTTTGGTTTTGGTAAAACGATTTTTCTTTCAAATATTAACACGTGTTTTGTTCTCGGAAAAGGTGAATTTAGTGTTACTAAGTACAAGAGCATTCGGAATAACGTGCGTTTATGTGCGAGGGATTTCCGGTTTTAAGATAGTACTGGTGGCATAAAATAAACACGACATTGAGCGCAAGCTGCAGACGCCCGGCAATCAAGACCGGGACTGGATGAGAAGCAGAATGCAGAACGGTCCAGAGGGAAACTGGGGTGGATCGACAGATTCGAAAAGACAAAGAGGTTGTCACTAGTGAATCGGTTGAATTTGAAGGTTCTGCATAAGCAGTGGTCATCCAAAAATGGTTGTAGCAACTGGGCCTCATTGGTAGGCAGTGAAGCTGCTGTAACAGGGAATAATCGGAAGCCAACAACAGAGTGATTCATATTGTAGAGTTTGAACTATGATCATGAGTTTAAGCAGGCGTAGAGAAAAGAGGGATGAATAGAGAAAGGCTTCCGACAGGAGCAGACGTGAGCTGACAGAGAAGTAGTGAACGGTTTATAAATGGACTTTAGTGCAATTTTAATAAAATAGAACAATTATCGTTATCACAGTTCTCAATTATCGTTATCACAATTCTCTACACATATGTCCAACAGGATGTTGGATTTTGAGTTGTGCTGTTTTTTGTTTCAATCAAGTAAAGGCGATCGCTAATAGGTCCAGGAATTTGCTATCGTGGTTCGTAGCTTATCGAGACGGAGGAGGACAAGCAGGGAATGCCGGTGAGATCGTTCTGTAATTCTCGCGAAACTTTTCAAAAGGTCCTAAGTAACAAATGTTAAAAAATCGAGTTGATAGATGATTATAGTTAATCACATGCCTATAAATGTTATACGAAAACATCCATGCAAATTGATATTCTTTGAATTGAGAAAATTAAAGCAAGCAAAATATCCTATGCACAATTTTGATTCGTTCTCGTTCCACTGTTACATTGGACATTTGCTTTGGTAACCAAGACAACGTCCAAAGTAACAAAACAAATCAAACAACTCTAGTCTGTACTTTTTTAGGGGGGCTCCGTAGCCGCAAGGTTACCGAGTCTGCTTTGACAAGCGAGTGGTCGTGGGTTCGAATCTTAGTAGAATCAAGCCATTCTCGATGTCAAGTGACTTTAGCATGGGTTTATTCTCAGGCCCCTCCATTTACCCTTCCTTCGTGCTGAATTCTATATTTACCCTCTGAAGCCTCTTAACAGTGCAAATGTCCCTCCTATAGTTAAGTGTACTGGTCAGAGGTACGAATGAGTCCTCGCCAGGGACGGCTATAATATGGGATAGTGCTGGCAGCGAGGAATAAGTGGGTAAAGTAGATTAAGCTTTGAAGGAAGGGTAAACCCCAATACACGCAAGCACGCATAAAATTTAATAAGCATATCGCTCACTCAATAGCGATTATAGCAAAAAGAAATGCAGTGCAGGTCATACAGCAAACACCCGGGCGATATTACAATAGATCAACTATACTGGTCGCAGTAATGAGAGTCCACACATGGAAAAAAAAAAGTCTGTACTTTGGTCGTTATTTGTATTCAAGTGTATTGTGCACATCAAGTTCCAAAAATCTAATCTTGAACGCACCGAAGGCAGTTGCTTATACAAAAAGATGCCCATTAGTTCTTCAGCTAGTGTTTATTCGGCATAGAATAAGGAAAAAACAAGTGCTATCTAACCAATTGAACGGTAATTGCGTGAAATATTATAGTGATAATACATCATATAAACTTATACTGACTGACTGACTGACTGACCAATTTTAATATACTTTTAAGCTTACAGCATCCTTCTGAGTCCAGGACCTTGGACAAAATTGTGTCCCGTAATGCTGAAATGTGTCTAAAGCAATTCAGATATGGATGATTAAATAAAGAAACTAATAAATGACTGTATTTAAGGAGTTTTCGTTAATAAGTAAGGCCATTACAAATATTTTATAAAGTTTTTGTCCTTCCGGTGTTCGACTACTGGAGGGGGGGGGGGGGGGGAGGGGCGAAAAAAACACAGTGAATTTTTTAATCGAGCAAAAAAACATGGATTTCAAGAATTTTTATTTAAGGTTTAAACGTGAAAACCGAATCTATTCTTGCTTATAATATATACTTTATTATTTTCTATGCAAAAATATACGAAAAAAGACAAAAACGAAGGAAAATTTTTTTGGACGATTTTCGGAAATTCCATTGTTTGAATTTCCATTTCTGTTTCGTGCTAGAAAGAAGCGTTAATTCAACTCGGAGACTCATTTTTCGAGTTTTTCAGACTGTAGAGCCCACAGACAATTGATTTTATAAAAAGAAATTTGACTCATATCCTACAAATTATTTTTTTGCCCTCCGATTTTTCAAGCCAATTTCCAAGGGGGGTGACCAAAACTTTAAATATGATTTGCAATGGCCTAATTTTTATATATTATTTTCCATCTGTATTTCTTTGTTTTATTTTCTGTTTGATGGATTTTGCAAAGTGTCTTACAACCGGAGGCACTTTTGTTGGCAAAAAATACCCTGTTTTCTAATTTTAGTATAACTGTTTTGTTTTAAGCGAAAAAATACGCAGTCTTTAGCAAAAGGATATGTATGTCTTCAAACTTTTAAATGCTTTAAAAAGATTCGAGATTGATTGATCCGATTAAAAAACTATGACCAGAAAACAAAACCTTTTTCATAACCGGGGACATTCCCCTATATGTTTTGTTATATCGTATGGAGAGATGGAAAATGAACGATATTGATAGATATCGCCAATCTGCGTAGATCTGCGGTCACAAGAATTTGATATCACATCAGTCGATTACAGAGTAACATATTTACTTATTTATTTACTATTTGATGGGGCTTTCAACCGTTGGTACGTAACATCTTACCTAGCAGCAGGCAAACGGGTACCAATGTTGCTTACATTGAGAATAGCGCTCAGCACACAACTAATAGCTGGCCGGTATTTGTTAAATTTGTTTATGCAGTCATATGCATCAAATCATACTAATGAATCAAATCTGTTAAACATAAAAATCAGATCTGTTAAGAGTGTTAAATTAATCGTCAGAAGATGATAAATTATTTATTGATTACACATAGCGATTTGAACGAAAGTCTTATGTTCTTAGACGTTAGAAGAAATTTTGCCCCGTTCCTGCTCATATGTACCGCCACTATGTTAAATATCATGATATTGAAATCATATCATAAAGATATCGCATTACCGGGACGATGAAATGAGAAAATTCAAAACGACCAATCTAACAATAAGTTAATCAAAGCGACCTATGTAATATGTCCAATGTACATTTCGGTTGAAAAAATGTCCTATGTAACTTTTTGGGCTTATTCAATGTAAGTTCTGCGTAAAATTACAAGATCTCTTTATTATTACAAAGTACATTTATGCATACTGACTTTGCCGAGGACAGAATAGAAAAAAATTGATTCAGTTTTAAACACTTTCAAATAATATTTCATCAATCTTCGCGCGCGCTTTACTCGTAAAAAGTGTTTTGTACGATAGGTCCTTTTGAAAAGTTACGCGAGAATTTTATCGTTTATTTTATTTTTGATTTTCAAGCATTAACTTCAAAATCTGAACACCATTTTTGTTGTGTTAATTTTTATATTTATTTTAAGCCTTATATTTATCTACTTTTGGTAGCTCGTATGATTTATCTAATTTCAGAGAGCGAAATTAGGCACTATAACCTTGGCCTATTGCAGCTTGGCTTGTGGTTAATGCCATAAGTTCATCCTCGAGGGTCCGAAGTATCACTTAACCTTTATTAGAAATTGATACTCCCTACGAAAACAAAGTTGAAATTACTCAGAGACGGTTGGTACGAGACGTCCCCGTTTCTTCCCCTCTGTTGATTTAGAAATGTATCTGTGTATGAATAACTTATTCACAAAAGATTCATTTCGTATAATCGTCTTTGCGGCAATACTTCACAGTTGGCCTGGCCGATTAATTATTTGCGATATATATTTGATATTTTGCAAATGTTATTACAGACAAGAAAATAATTTAAAGTATTTCTATGATTAGAAATAATTAAAATTATTTCCAGGAATCCTTTATTGTGGCTGTGACGGTATTAATAAGAATAAGAATAAAAGGACGGTATCTGGTAATTGATACAACTGTTAGAAATATCGGCAACCTTCCCACTTTACTTGGGCAATACAACAGCTTGAATGTTTAGCAAAACGTCTCTAGTAACTCCGAAGAAAAGTTTATTCATTTCTCCGTCGATACGGACTGCCAGCTGCTGGCAGAAGATACTGGTCTTGTTGGTCCCTGTTTTTGCCAGATGGATGTCAGACGAAACGTTTGAAATGGCAAACAAACTGATGAAATAGAAGCCAATTTTCGACTAATGCTTTGTTATATACTAAAGTAGCGAGCGGCTGAAGAGGTGGTTGGTAACTACGAAAAGCAGAAAATATGAACCACAAAAAAGGGCGGGCCTTCGAAGATTTGCTTTGTCCGAATAAAACAGAGTGTACTGCTTGGCAGTGATGCCAGGTTTTGCTGAAGGAAAATCCGTAGTTTTACCATCTGTGTTTTTATCACAGAGGAAAGGGTTATAAATTATCAAACTTAATCAAATTTTAAATCAAACTTTTGATTTGAAGTTTGACCGACACTTGTTCTTCATTTAAAGGTTTGTTAGTATAAAGTGTTTCTCAGTTTTGCTGAATAGTGATAGAAGTGACATGTTTTATCGCATAGGTATTGTTTTTGATTGTATTTGAAAGAAATGTATACTTTTTTGAATCAATTCAGCTCATGATACATTTCAAATTTTCTCTATATTATTCAAGAATGCATACTCTTGACTTTAGTCATTCGCCATTTGGCTTTGTTTTTCCGTATTTCATCTTTTATTTTTCGTCGTTTGATTATTTCGTATTTTATCGCCTTTTTCTGTCATCTTCTTGTCGTTTTTTTTTGTTTTAATTTGATTATAGTCACTTTAACAGCTTGGGTCATTCGTGATTTCTGCGGGACGGGAATTTGAACCTGAGTCTTTGGCGTGAGAGGCGTGACTACACCTTGTTGACCCTTCGTTTTTGTTGTTTTTTAACGTTAGGTGGTTGTTCCACGTTATGTTCAATATATGGTGTTCTGTCATCGTCTTTTTGTCTCTTTTCAACATTTTTTGACATTTTTTATTGCTTTTTGTGGCGTTTTTGGTTTGATGGCGTCGTAATTAGTGTATTTTTTGGCATAGTCACTGTTTTACTGATTTGTTTCTTCAGCCAAAGGCATATATTTATAGTCTTTTTGTCGTTTTGTATTGCTGTTTTTTGACATTTTTGTCACGGTTTTTAACCTTTTCTGGTGTCTTTAAATCGTATTTTGTCGTCGTTTGTCTTTTTGTCTACTTGTCTTCACTTCTTCGTTATATCTTTTCGCTGGCATTTCTCTGTTTGCTCGTTGTTTATTTGCTGTCTTTCCATCATTCTTTCATCATCTTTTCGTCGCCTTATCGTTGCTTTTTCAAAACCTTTTCGTCGTCTTATTGTCATCGCTTTGCTGCCTTTTCTCCATGTTCGGCGTCTCACTATCATTTCTCTGTTGTATTTTTATTGTCCTTTTGCCAACTTTCCATCGTATTTTGTTTTTTTTTTGACATTTAGCCGCCTTTTCTTCGTTTTATTGCCATCTATTCATCATCTTTCGTCCTGTTTGTTGCCAAGACAACAAAAATGTTGTCTTTTTCTTGTCTTTTCGTAGGTCTTTCGTTCGCCATCAATTCGTAGTTATTTTAGCAAGTTTTATCGCCTGTTTGATAGTTTTTAAATGTCTCTTTCCCATTTTTGTCGTGTTTTTTTGTCGCAATTTTGGCACTCTTTTGGTTGTCTTTTTATCGTATTTTTGTCATCTTTTTATCACTGTTCCATTGACTTTGAATCACATTTTCGTCAACATTTCGTCGTCACTGCATTGTATCTATACCTATAAAGAAGGATTTCTGTCTGTCTGTCTGTCTGTCTGTCTGTCTGTCTGTCTGTCTGTCTGTCCTGTGTTCCTTATAGAATCAAAAACTACTGAACCAATCGGCGTGAAAATTTGCATGTAGAGGTTTTTGGGGCCAGGAAAGGTTTTAGTGATGGTTAGAGACCCCTCCCCCCACTAAGAGGGGGGGCTCCCATACAAATGAAACACAAATTTCTGCATAACTCGAGAACTAATCAAGCAAATAGAACCAAATTTGGCATGTGGGTGTTTTCGGTGACAAGAATTTATTCTAGGGTAATTTGAGACCCCTCCTCTCTTTATAAGGGGAATTATAACTCCTCTCCCCTTTAAGAGGGGAGGTTTCCATACAAATTTCCTCATAACTCGAGAACTAATCAAGCAAATGGAACCAAATTTGGCATGTGAAAGTTTTCGAGGGCAAGAAAATTTTCTATGTTGAATTAGGACCCCTCCTCACTTTAAGAGGGGGGGCTCCTGTACAAATGAAATACCAATTTCCTCATAACTCGAGAACTAATCAAGCAAATGGAACCAAATTTGGCATGTGTGTGTTTTTGGAGACAAAATTTTTTTGTATGATGAATTGGGACCCCTCCCCACTTTAAGTGGGGGGGGGCTCCTATACAAACGAAATACAAATTTCCTTATAACTCGAGAGCTAATCCAGCAAATGGAACCAAATTTGGCATGTAGGTGTTTTTGGAGGCAAGAATTTTTTCTATGATGAATAAGAACCTCTCCCCACTTTAGGAGGGGGGGCTCCCATACAAATGAAATACAAATTTCCTCATAACTCGAGAACTAATCAAGCAAATAGAACCAAATTTGGCATGTGGGTGTTTTCGGTGACAAGAATTTATTCTATGGTAAATTGAGACCCCTCCCTCTTTATAAGGGGAATTGTAACTCCTCTCCCCTTTAAGAGGGGAGGCTTCCATACAAATTTCCTCATAACTCGAGAACTAATCAAGCAAATGGAACCAAATTTGGCATGTGAAGGTTTTCGAGGGCAGGAAAATTTTCTACGGTGAATTAGGACCCCTCCCCACTCTAAGAGGGGGGGCTCCTGTACAAATGAAATACAAATTTCCTCCTAACTCGAGAACTAATCAAGCAAATAGAACAACATTTGGCATGTGGGTGTTTTTTTTGGTGACAAGAATTTATTCTATGGTGAATTGAGACCCCTCCCCTCTTTATAAGAGGAATTATAACTCCTCTCCCCTTTAAGAGGGGGGCTTCCATACAAATTTCCTCATAACTCGAGAACTAATCAAGCAAATGCAACCAAATTTGGCATGTGAAGGTTTTCGAGAGCAAGAAAATTTTCTACGGTGAATTAGGACCCCTCCCCACTTTAAAAGGAGGGGCTCCTGTACAAATGAAATACAAATTTCCTCATAACTCGAGAACTAATCAAGCGAATTGCACCAAATTTGGCATATGTGTGTTTTTGGAGACAATTTTTTTTTCAATGATGAATTGGGACCCCTCCCCACTTTAGGAGGGGGGGTCCTATACAAACGAAATACAAATTTCCTCATAACTCGAGAACTAATCCAGCAAATGGAACCAAATTTGGCGTGTAGGTGTTTTTGGAGGCAAGAATTTTTTCTGTGATGAATTAGGACCTCTTCCCACATTAGGAGGGGGGCTCCAATACAAATGAAATACAAATTTCCCCATAACTCGAGAACTAATCAAGCAAATAGAACCAAATTCGGCATGTGGAGGTTTTTGGAGGCAAAAATATTTTCGACGGTGAATTAGGATCCTTCCACACTTCAAGAGGGGGGGCTTCTACACAAATGAAATACAAATTTCCTCATAATTCGAGAACTAATCAAGTAAATGGAACCATATTTGGCATGTGGGTGTTTTTGGAGGCAACCATTTTTCCCATTATGAATTAGGACTTCTTACCTTTTTAGGAGGGGGGGGGGGGGCTCCCATTCAAACGAAATACAAATTTGCTCATAACTTTAGAACTAATCAAGCAAATGGAACCAAATTTGGCATGTGAGAGTTTTAGATGGCAGAACTTTTTTTCTGTGGTGTATTACGACCCCTTTCCCTTTTAAGAGAGTGGGCTCCCATACAAATGAAATACAAATTTCCTTATAATTTGAGTACTAATCAAGCAAATGGAGCCAAATTTAGCATGTAGGAGATTTTTGAGTCTTGAATTTATTTTATGATAGTTAGAGACCTCTCACCCCTGTGGTAGGGGGATATGGACTCTCATACAAATAAAACAGAAATTTTTGCGAAACTCAAAAACTAATCCAACTCGAGAAATTCGAGACTCTTCCATAAAACATTAATCAATAACAAGACCACAAAAACTATCTATAGTAACACTAGATCATTCAGGACGAGCCGGTCGCGAGTGTTGCCGGTGACCCGCCGTCGGAAGCGCCGCCCACTGGGGGGCTTGCAAAACTCGAGATAGTGACAAAGATCATCCGAGATTCATGATTTATGTACAACACAGGTTAATTTGTGGCAATACGAAGTTTGTCGGGTCAGCTAGTTTTCTATATATTTTAGTCATCTTTTCATCGCTTTTTGAAGGTTTATATGTCCAAGCGTTTTTATTTATCGCGTGCGTAAAAAGAGCATATTAAACATTGATACATATAGAATAAGGATGTCTTCTACTTGATTATAAAGAACTACCTTATTCGCTTGATTTTGAAATTCTAATGCACTACAAAAATCATATTAATGAACTGCCAAAATCTAGTAATAAAAGAAATGAAAATACTTTTCCATTTTGTCGTACTCTGATCAAGAAAATATCAGTATTACTTTAAACGTAAATATCACTACGATCAGAAAGCAAAAGCAGAGAAGTGGAAAATTTTATGCCATTAACGCATATAATGATGAAACTTTCTATCTGCCGTCAAAGTGAAAAATGCTAGTTCTTATTGACAGCATACTTCTCAGAAAGAATAAAGTTATGCTTTTCGAGAAATTATTTACTGCATGTAGCGTACTTTTGCTTTTTGTCGCTAAATGAAACTTTCATTTTTTTCCGCAAAGTTTATAAAAATCCGTAGATTTGAGCACTTGATCCGTAGGTCCGTAGAAAACTCCTAAATCCCTAGAACTACGGATAAAACCGTAGATCTGGCATCACTGCTGCTTGGCATAGTTATCAGTTTCTGTAAAGCCAGCGGACCGGTCGGTACTCGGTAGGTGCTTTCGGCGTTGGCGTCAGTGCAGTGCAGCCACCAAGAGGTTTGGAAAAGTACACCACCATAGGAAGGAGAACAAGAAGACGCGCAAAGCAGCTTAGGCTTCCCGATGTGTTCAGTACATTCGACGATCGCCTTTCTCGAGGTTGCAAGTTTAAGTTATGATAATCGAACAATTAGTCCTTTTAAGGCACAGCACATGATAATTGAGGAATTAATTGAATTTTCTCAGTCCTTCCGACTAAACAAGTAATATTTTGTAAAGCGTTGGGAGCTATCTGCCAGAGGTTTGGCAAAGCATATCACCAAGGCAGAAAAGAAGTGAAAGTGCGTCAAGTGTAGCTGCTGAGACGTCGCGGTTGGCTCGTTACAACAAATTTTTACCGATCACCTTTCGTGAAGTTCAAACTTCTGTACGCTGCCGGGTGAGTAAGCCAAACACGCCGTCTCAGGAGGGGTACCAAAGCAGTCAACAAATATACCAGCTTCAAGCAAATGTCTTAGTGGCATCTTTTGCATCTTCATATAAGAATGTGTTCGTTCTTAAAAGAACGGATTTCGGTAATTGATGAATTAGGAATTTTGGAAGTTAGGGCTTTCCTCTCGGTTTTCATTAGCAACACAAATCCATCCATCACCAATGCTCAATAAACGAGTACAGCTACCGTAATGCGTGGCGTTATTTCTCTTTGGCAGCAAAAGGTGAGCGACACACTGGGAACAAACAAATGCGAACGGACAACTTCGCCTCCTTTGCCCGGACTGAAATTGAAATTCTCCAGTTTGTTCAACGTAGGTGATGGAATGACGGACCGTGAAAAATAAAACGGATTTTCATTTTTCAAATTAGGCAATTTCATTATCTACGTAGGACAGCCGATTCTTGTCGCTTGCTCTGAGATATAACAAGAAATAAGACGGCGAAGTTACTGTTACTGTAAATATCTCGTCGCCATGTCTGAACGCGGCAAAGGAGGAAAACCCAAGGGCAAGGCAAAGTCACGCTCGAGTCGTACTGGTCTGCAGTTCCCGGTCGGTCGCATTCACCGGCAGCTGAGGAAAGGAAACTATGTTGAGCGTGTTGGAGCTGGAGCTCCAGTTTATCTGGAACTGGTTTTGATTTGGACGTAAAATTGATTAAAAAAAATGGAATTTGGTCTTGGATTGGGTAGCACTTTGTGAAAACGAAAATAGAAGTGTAACGTTGGAATGAAAGATTTCAAATGCTAATAACTACTAAACTGCTGAACGAAACTGAACAACTTATATGTCGTAGGAAAGATAAAATGGCCAGCAATTTTATGGAGGGGGCGAGAAAGCAATTTTATGGACGGCGTAAGAGCGGGGGGCTCCTATACAAATAAAACACAAATTTTCTAAAAACTCGAGAACTAATCAAGCAAATGGAACCAAATTAGGTATGCAGGGTTTTAGAAGGTAGGACTTTTTTCTATGGTGTACTGAGACCCCTTCCCCTTCTAAAAGGGGGAGGGGGCATACAAATGAAATGCAAATTTCTTCATAAATCTACAACTAAGCAAGCAAATGGAACCAAATTTGGCAAGTGGGGGTTTCAGAAGGCAAGATTTTTTTCTATGATGAATTGAGACCCCTCCTTTTATTATGAGGGGGGGCTCCCATACAAATTACCTCATAATTTGAGAACTAATCAATCAAAATAAACCAAATTTGGAATGTGTGGGTTTTTTCAGGAAAGAATTTTTTCTATGGTGTACTGAGACCTCTCTTGGCTGGTAAATGGCTAGGTAATGCGTACCATCGGTGCCTTGTGCACTGGGCATAAAATAGACCCCACAGTGGTTCACAGCCTCTTACCTAGCAACTCCCACCCCAACCTCCTCGTGGTACCAGCCGGGATACGAGCAACCTCGGGTGGAGATCGGGTAACCAACCCCGGTGGAAACCAAGGTCGTATGCTGACAGGGGGAGGGCTCCTTCGAGCTACGTTGGCCCTCCGGCGATACTGTGGGGTTGGTTGCGGGCTTTGCAAGCCTGAACCACTAAAAAAACCAAAGCAATGGACTCCGTAAGTAATAATAATAACTCTAATCGGAACCATCGGCAAAGACCCAGGCGACTGAGACCTCTTCCCCTTCAAAGAGGGGGGGGCTTCCATACAAATGAAATACAAATTTCTTCATAACTCTAAAACTAATCAAGCAAATGGAAACAAATTTGGCATGTAAGGGTTTATGGAGGTATGAATTTATTTTATGATGGTTTGAGACCCCTCACCTCTGTGGTAGGAGGATAAGGACTCGCATACAAATAAAACAGCAATTTTTGCGTATGTGCCATATTTTCTGCTATGTAACAAGCGGTAAGCTGTGAAAGTAAACTAGTAAAACCGTTAACTTTCATGCCTCTTGCCATTCATGTCAAAAAAGAAGGACATTCGAATGGCACGTCATATTTGCGATGAACGTGCTTTGGCTTTAATGTTATTTGTAGTCAATGACCCTTTTAAAGGCTATAAGCGAGTTAAAGTAAAATTATTGAAACATGTCAAGCTACGCATAATCATATTTAATACAATAGTCTGTGGACTGTTATGATACACACAAGTGATTTTTAAAAGAAATCTTCTATGTCTCAATGGCTGCAGGCGTCCCCGTCCACGTATTGTCTAAGCCACCATTGCATTCAATGAAGAATTGAATCTGAATATTTCGCTCTTCTCTTTTAAACAATGGCACTCATAGATTCTTATAAACATACCAAACATTACCAATATGTTAAAACGCATAGAGAAACGTCAACAGATAGATGCAATATATGTAGACTTCTCCAAGGTATTCGACGAGGTACCGCATTTATAAGCAATTGAAAAGTTGAAGAATGGATAACCAACTGGCTGTTATCTTATTTAATCGGTCGCACTGCTTTCATGAACATGAACTAAATCGTACTGTTTTGATATACCCTCTGGAGGACCACAAGGCAGTATTCTGGGCCTATTGATTTTTGTACTTTTCATGAACGATATCTGTGATAGCCTAGAGTCCGAAACGTTATTATATGCCGATGATCTCAAAATTTTCCGTACTGTCACAACTGCTCTCGATCGCGACGCTTTACAACATGATATGAATAGCCTTTTGCACTGGTGCCTCATAAACGGGATGGAGGTAAATGCATCAAAATGTTCCGTCATAACTTTCTCCCGCCTGCGTAACCCTCAGCATTTCGAATATCTAATGAACGCACGCGAAATGAAACGTTGTAGCTCTGTCAAAGATCTAGGAGTCATGCTTGACTGCAAGCTAAAGTTCGACGAGCACATTAGCATAATATCGTCAAAAGCGTATGCTGTACTCGGCTTCATTCGAAGAACCGCCTCGGATTTTAATGATATCTACGCTTTAAAAATGGTTTACGGCACCTTAGTTCGAAGTGGGCACCGTATCACACAGGGAAAATTAATAATATTGAAAGAGTGCAACGTTGTTTCATACGTTTTACCCTGCGTTGTTTGCCTTGGCAGGACCCTATACGCTTTCCGGCTTACGGAAATCGTTGTCAGTTGATAAAACTTAGTACGCTTGCCCAAAGAAGACAAACGTCACAGAGATTGCTTGTTTACGATCTGCTAATGGGAATTATCGATAATAGTTATCTCTTAGAAGAAATAAATCTGCACGTGCCTCGTCGAATTCTTCGGAATCGAACGTTTCTCTGGACTCCAGCTCATCGAACCCAATATGGCCAGAAAAATCCTTTACATTATTGCTGTAAATTATTTAACGAGGTAAATCATGTGTTCGATTTTAATGTTAGCAAAACTAGATTTAAAAGTTTGATTGAAAATGTAAATTAGTTTTAAGATACAATTAGTCTGTACTGCCTTGTGCCGAAGACTGTAGAACAATAAATCAAATCATATAGTCCTACGTCACCTATTCGTACAACTCTTAAGGCTGTATACCTTGTAGTTTTTTAAGCTATCATTTTCGTACTAATAGAGGGCAACCTGTTAACCCTCTAACAGGCAATATCAAAATGATGCGATCAAGCCAATGACTTATTTTTTCACGAAAGGTACACTCAAAAGAAGCTCAAGTTTTGATTTTCATACAAAAATAGATGGAGGGTTAGAGGGTTAAATATGTGTTCTGAAAAAAGATATTTATTATTCATGTGAAGCAGTGTTTTATCAATGATTGTCATTACCTGATGATAAAACTAAAGCCTTAAACCAGATGGTAAAAATTATGAAAAACAACATCAGACAAGCATACTTGACTGCCTTTCTACTAGGTTTGCAAAAACGACTCCAAGCGCATCAAGGCATAAGCCATTAAATCTTACTCTGCCCGTCACCGGTGCATGCAAAAACATCAAGAAAGAAAAGTAAAAAAAAAAAATACCAGAAGCCAGCGAAATGTTCCGTACCACTAATCATGAATTATTCGCCGAGAAAATCCACAATATTCTTTGGTCTGCTGGTGCACAAGTGTCCGTTTATCTCTCCACGCAGGAGAGAAGGGCCCAGCATCCGCAGCCCAAAAATAACACTCGACTTGTTATGGATGGTACACATCGTCGTCGTCGTCGTCGTCGTCTGGCGCTGCCTCTGCTGAAGTACGTACATCTCCTTCGGTTCGGTTGAGACGGAAAGATGGCAAAGGCAGAAAAGAAATCCTTTCTATGTTGCTACCACCAGTAGGAGCAGTGTGTCATGTCAGCCACCCGGTGACTCTGTTCTCGTTCCCATTTCCCATTGATACTGGCCGGTTTATATGCATATGAGTCTAAATGGCGGGTTGAAATCCCCGAGATCATACCTTGCCTTGCCCCTCTGGTGGTGGACCAGGCCACCCACCCTTTGCCGCTAGCAAAGTCGGAAGAAGAGCGCATAAATTTTCCGTCCATTCATGTTCCTTTCTTCGCTGTCAGCTTGGAGACGAGATTGTGTGTGTGTCTATTTTTTCCGTTCGCTTCCTGGTTTTTCGTTTGAATGCCCGTAGAGGATTGAGGGACGTCTCTTTCCCCATCTTGCTTCGCAAGGGAGAAAAGTGTATACTCTATGTTTGTATGTCCAACAACTTTCCAACCGTGCTGATGTCCCACCGGCTTTTTTTTCTGTTCGTTTTCCAACTACCAGTTTTATTTATATGGTTTCCTCCCGGACCGACAACGATTCCTTGTCAGCAGCAATATTTATTTCCATCAAGTTGGCCCCCACCGGCTCCGATCGACAAGCGGCGAAGGAGTACCCCGAAGATTATGGAAAAGTTGGTTGCACTACTTGGAAACCAAGGATGGAACTGAACTGAAACATGAAACCTTGCGAACAACTTAAAATAAAATCGTTGGAGGTTACAACGTTTTGCACCGGTGAGGTCTGCTTCACATTATTACTGTGGTTGTCCAAACAAATTGTGCGGCTGGTTTTTTTTTTTTTGTTTAATATAATATGTTTTTCTCGTTAGACCAGTAAGCATCTTTTGGGGCCCTATCCGATGTCTGCTTTATTCGGAGTTCGGACTAATGCCGCAATTTTATTGTTTTAAAATAGTGCACAAATAGTGACTTATTTCTATCGCTAGCATCCGTTATTGGTCTGCCATAGATTATCTCCGCCGTCCCATTTCTCGTGGAGACCGTCCCACCTCTCGCTTCGGTGCCCGCTCGCCGGATCACCGATTCGAAGAGACTCGCGGGTGTCTACGAAACACGCACATCGCTCGCTCCAGGTTAGCTTTGATCAACCGCGTCAGTTTGTCTGGAAAACCGTTTTCGTACTTTATCTGTCATAGCTGTTCGCGCTCGACTGTATCGTATGCTGCCCTGAATTCCACGTAAATATGATGCGTGGGCACGTTGTACTCCCAACGTTTCTGGAGAATTTTTCGGAGAGTAAAAATTTGATCCGTAGTAGCACGGGCCCCCATAAAGCCCGCTTGATATTTATTGGAATAAATGACGTAAGTTTCTCTTCCTCCCAAATCCATGAAATTATCCAGTGCAGAGCCATTGCTGGCGGTTCTTGGCCATATTTGTAGAGTTCTGCCGGGAGTCAGTCCTTTCCGGCGGCTATACTATTCTTTAGCTGACCGATTCGTCGGATCTCTTCAAGATCGGGAGCCGGCACGCCTGCTCCACAGGCACAGACGAGAATTAGGTACAGCAGCCGATTCGCATTCAAATGATATGGTATGATACCACTTTGTAAGTCACAGCCCTTTTCAGAACATGCCAAGGTTTAACGTAGGACTACGTCTTTGATTTCTATTCTATCTATATGGGGGTGCACTTTAGAAAAACGAAAAGGGAACATGTAACGAAAAGTGGTTATAGTTTGCACGCTTATAACTCAGTCATCCGCCAATAGATTCTAGAGATATTGGTATCAATCGTTTGGAAATTTTTCAAAAAATCCATTATAATACAGTAGATTACATGTTTCCTTAACAGACGTTTAATAATTAAGAAAATATTAGACGACTGTTCATTATTTCATTATTTTCATGTTTTTGCCTTCCCACGTCAATGCTTCCCTAGCACAGATGACAGAAATATATACGAGATGAGCCATGGGTTAAGCTCCCTTATGATTGTATTTAATTTACGCCCTAGCTGTTGCTGCTTCGCCAGGTAAGGCAACGAAGACATCCAAATTCACCAAGCGAGACGCCAACAAACCGAAGAATTCATCGACTCATCCGCCAGCGCTCGATACGGTTTTGGCTGCTATGCCTTTTGCTGCGCATCGTCATTCGGTCGCGATACATCGGCAGGAAAGGTTGTATATGAAACATTGCTTCTGTGTACCTGCTTTTTGCTGCGCTCTGCGTATCATCATTCGGTCGCGACACATTGGCAGGAAAGGTTGTATTAGAAACATTGTTTCTGCTTGCCTCTGCCTGCCTTTGCTGCTTATCGTCATTCAGTCACAATACATCGGCAGGAAAGGTTGCATTTGAAGCATTGCTGCTGCTTGCCTGCCTTTTGCTGCTCATCGTCTTTCGGTCAGAGGTTTTAGTTTGTGACATATCGGGCAGGCAGCTTTCAAGTCACATCCGTGGCATAATTTTAAAGGTTGTATTTGAAGCATTGCTTGCCTTACGGTGCGCATCGTCATTCGGGCAGCGACTTTCGTTGGCGACACATCGGCAAGCAGCTAGCATAACATCATCATAACATAACGACATAAACATAAAAGTCTAGCTTGATTACAGCTCCTACCAGTAGCGTTTGTTCGGTAAACAGGATTCCCACCATTGTTCCACACACCAATAACCTATCTGACGGACGAAAGTAGACAATGGACACAACGAATCAGAAATTTGAGAATTAGAGATTAACAATCGGACCTTTTCAGGTCCACCATTTAAATTAGCTGAAGAGTTGAAATTATGAATTTCTTACATGTAAGAATAATATCCTTTAATGCGCAACTTGGGGCATTGGGAGACGAATTGCTCTACATTCGCAGTCCTACGTCAAGCCTGCGCCCATGCCACTAGGCATGGACCCTTGTACTTTTTTTCTTATATAACAAGCGGTAATTTGTGAAAATAAAACTAGATAAAAGCTTCTCGATGCAAGAGACAGTGAATCGATGTCGCTAACCTACTTGTCTGTTACCATTCATACCAAAAAGGGAAGGACTGTCGACTGGCTTGTCGTATTTGCGATAAACGTGCTTTGGCTTTGAAGTTATTTCTAACCAATGGCTCTTTTAACCCTCTAACGGGCAACAACGTAAAAACGATGCGATCAAGCTAATGACTATGTTATCATGAAAGTACACACAAAAAAACCATAAGTTCTGATTTTAATGCAAAAATAATTATCTGGAGAAGCGCCAGATAAGAAAAAGTTCAATTTCTCTTTTTCTTTTTTCATGTCTAACGCTCTGACCAGATATTTTTTCAATTCAGATATATTACAAAATTAAAATAATGCATGAAATTTACCCATTGAATTTTTTTTAGGTCTATCATTTTGTTCTAGATGTCCTTTTCCTTCAAAAGTAATAAACGGAATTAATTATTTTCGGAATTTTTGGGAATTTTTGTTTTTGAAAGATGATAACATTTGAATGCATGATTCGAATGTTTTGATATTAGTATCAAAATGTCAAGAAATCTGTTCTGAACATATATTGCCATATTGGCATATTGCCAATTAAAAACAAATTTCGTATGCGGCTCTATAGCTCCAAAAGCGAAGGCCGTCAACAGATGGTCTTACCCGTTAGAGGGTTACCCTAGTAGCACACTTTTGTCATTTCTGGTTGCTGCAACCTATTTATGACTGAAATTAGTCATTAATCGGTTACCACAACTAGATTATAACAACTGTGCTAGTAGGGTAAGGGCCACAAACGAATTAAATGAAGTTAAATTGAAATTTTCTCAAATGCTCTAAATGAAAATATTTGCATACTCGCAATTAATGCGCTTTGGTTTCGATTGTTATTTGTATCCAACGGACCTTTTAAAGGCCACAAATGAGTTGAAGTAAGACTATTGAAACATGTCAAGCTACGCATAACCATATTTAACACAATAATCTGCGGGCTGGTCATTCATTACTATTTCAACTAGAGGTGTGCGCCGCCGCCGCCGATGATTTAGAACCGGTGCGCCGCCTAGATCCTTTTTCTCACGCCGCCGAAGCCATTTACCCACGCCGACGATGTAGCCCTACATTGACAAAAATGCGGGTCAAAATGTTGACAGCACATAGTGAACCCGTTTTGTGAATTCGTTCTTATAATGTACCTTTAATTTAGATTAAATTAAACTGCCGTGTTGCTGTACCCTGAGTGTTACCATGCGTCCAACTGAGAGCTAATCGAAAAGACCTAACGTAAACGAACTTTAGCATGACGTTTTCTGTCAAATTTCTGTCTTGCTTCCCGATGTTCATTTCTTTTTGAGAAGACATAAGCGACAAAAATTTTTGAAAAAGTTAAATTTTTTATTTCAGATTTTGATTCTGCAGTCTTTTTCGTTTATTTTGATACTAATTTTGTAATGATCCGACCACGGGAAGTGACCGAAAAACGATCGTACAACTAAGCATTCCACTGCAGCGTGGAACAACCTCGCTGGAATAAAACGCCGCTCCAGTAAAAACACGATTTTCAAGCTTTATGTAGGGCACGAGAGGGTATTTTCAGCCCATTAAGCGATTACATCTATTTTTTCGGCCTATGGCCTAGATCTAGTGGAAGAACAGATGGTTTTGACGTTCTTTAAAAAAATAGTAGATTACTTACAGTCTTGATAAAATAGTTATAACATATTAAAATTGTATGTTGGCAAAGTATTTTTATTAGCGAAAGAAAATGCAAACAGGCTGAATTTAGAAGCATGCTGGAAATACCCTCCCGGAACTGAATAGTCGTATCCAACCATAATCAATAGCGGCATATTGGACATTATTGCTTTTCATTTCGTGGTTGTAAACTGACTGGTGCCAAAATTAGGTGCCGGTCTTACCCTATACTGATTTCCAGTGTTGCAAGTCCGCACTCGTGTGGTCTAATTTTCTCACTCGCGCGTTTTGGTTCTAACGAACACGCCGGCATGAATATCTCCTACGGGCTCTTGCTCTTATTTATTCATGCACTGCGACAAGTTTTTGCGAGTGTGTATTTAGCTATCGGCCACAGTCGCCGCTCTCGCTCGTCGTTGCAATCCAAGCAGCTGACACCGATCACCTGCGAGGGCTCGCAATCTTATCCGCGGATGTAAGTGAGGGCGTAAGGTGAACAGAAAAGAAAAAAATGCAAAATAAGTATCCATATATCCTAGTGTGCCGCTAGCCCGCACGGGCTGTTGGCTTCTCACAAGTTGTTGGCTCTGTGAGCGGGCTGTGCAGAAAGATACTTCGAGGCTGTACGCTCGCTAGTAAGTAGGTAGCAGGATGTATGCACGCAGCATCGGCGGTTGTTTATCGTACGCTTGCGTCAGTTGCGTAAGCGCTGGATGCTGCTTATACTCGCTCGCATGAGACCTGGCATACTTTACTTCTTGCTCGATTTGCAACATTGCTGATTTCACCCGCCAAGTTTTAGGCGCCGTCTATTATACGCAATGCATGTAACATTGAAATCTCTTAAAAAAAAACACATTGGCAGAAAACTGAAATTTAAATTTGATTTATAGCAATCGGACGTTCATATGTATGGCATAAAATCGAAAGATGGGGAGCGTATCCCAATCTTCCCTGCCTTTTACATACTAGTGTCTAGCATATCGCGTATTCGCAAACATACAAATCTATACCTATAAAGAAGGATTTCTGTCTGTCTGTCTGTCTGTCTGTCCGTATGTTCCTTATAGAATCGAAAACTACCGAACCAATCGGCATGAAAATATGCATGTAGAGGTTTTTTGGGGCCAGGAAAGGTTTTAGTGATGGTTAGAAACCTCTCCCCCCACTAAGAGGGGGGGCTCCCATACAAATGAAACACAAATTTCTGCATAACTCGACAACTAATCAAGCAAATAGAACAAAATTTGGCATGTGGGTATTTTCGGTGACAAGAATTTATTCTATGGTAAATTGAGACCCCTCCCCTCTTTATAAAGGGGAATTATAACTCCTCTCCTCTTTAAAAGGGGGGGCTTCCATACAAATTTTCTCATAACTCGAGAACTAATCAAGCAAATGGAACCAAATTTGGCATGTGAAGGTTTTCGAGGGCAAGAATATTTTCTATAGTAAATTAGGACCCCTCCCAACTTTAAGAGGGGGGGCTCCTGTACCAAAGAAACACAATTTTCCTCATAACTCGAGAAGTAATTAAGCAAATGGAACCAAATTTGGCATGTGGGTGTTTTTGGAGACAAGAATTTTTTCTATGATGAATTGGGACCCCTCCCCGTTTTAGGAGGGGGGGATCCTATACACATGAAATACAAATTTCCTCATAACTGAAGAACCAATCAAGCAAATGGAACAAAATTTGGCATGTGAAAGTTTTCGAGGGCAAGAATATTTTCTATGGTAAATAAGGACCCCTCCCCACTTTAAGAGGGGGGGGGGGGGCTCCTATACAAACGAAATACAAATTTCCTCATAACTCGAGAGCTAATCATGCAAATGGAACAAAATTTGGCACGTGGGTGTTTTTGGAGACAAATTTTTTTTCTATGATGAATTGGGACCCCTCCCCACTTTAGGAAGGGGGGCTCCTATACAAATGAAATGCAAATTTCCTCATATCTCGAGAATTAATCAAGCAAACGGAACCAAATTTGGCATGTCAAAGTTTTCTAGGGCATGAATATTTTCTATGGTGAATTAGAACACCTCCCCACTTTAAGAGGGGGGGCTCCTATACAAACGAAATACAAATTTCCTCATAACTCGAGAACTAATCAAGCAAATGGAACCAAATTTGACACGTGGGTGTTTTTGGAGACAAAAATTTGTTCTATGATGAACTCGGACCCCTCCTCACTTTAGGAGGGGGGGCTCCTATACAAATGAAATACAAATTTCCTCATAACTAGAGAGCTAATCAAGCAAATGGAACCAAATTTGGCATGTGAAAGTTTCCGAGGGCAAGAATATTTTCTATGGTGAATTAGGACCCCTCCCAACTTTAAGAGGGGGGCTCCTATACAAACGAAATACAAATTTCCTCATAACTCGAGAACTAATCAAGCAAATGGAACCAAATTTGGCATGTGGGTGTTTTTGGAGGCAACCATTTTTTCTATGATGAATTAGGACCCCTTACCTTTTTAAGAGGGGGGGCTCTCATACAAACGAAATACAAATTTCCTCATAACTCTAGAACTAATCAAGCAAATGGAACCAAATTTATCATGTGGGTGTTTATGCAGGCAAGAATATTTTCTATGGTATATTTTCTATGGATTTCCCCACTTTAAGAGGGGGGGGGGCTCCTATACAAATGAAAAACAAATTTCCTCATAACTCGACAACTAATCAAGCAAATGAAACCAAATTTGTCATGTAAGTGGTTCTGGACGCATGATTTTTTTCTATGGTGAATTGAGACCCCTCTCTTCTTTAGAAAGCGAGTTATGGCCCAACTCCTCTTTAAGAGGGTGGGCTTCCATACAAATGAAATGCAAATTTCCTCTTATATCGAGAACTAATCAATCAAATGGAACCAAATTTGGCATGTGGAAGTTTTAGATGGCAGAAAATTTTTCTATGGTGAATTACGACCCCTTCCCCTTTTAAGAGGGGAGCTCCCATACAAATGAAATTCAAATTTCCTTATAACTTGAGAACTAATCAAGCAAATGGAACGAAATTTGGCATGTGGGAGATTTTGGTGTCTTGAATTTATTTTACGATAGTTAGAGACCTCTCACCCCTGTGGTAGAGGGATATGGACTCTCATACAAATAAAACAGAAATTTTTGCGAAACTCAAAAACTAATCGAACTCGAGAAATTCGAGACTCTTCCATAAAAGACTAATGTTTTATGGAAGAGTCTCGAATTTCTCGATACAAGACCACAAAAACTATCTATAGTAACACTAGATCATTCAGGACGAGACGGCCGCGAGTGTTGCCGGTGACCCGCCGTCGGAAGCGCCGCCCACTGGGGGGCTTGCAAAACTCGAGATTGTGACAAAGATCATCCGAGATTCATGATTTATGTACAACACAGGTTAATTTGTGGCAATACGAAGTTTGCCGGGTCAGCTAGTAAAAAATAATTCAAATATTTAAGGGTCATTAAAAATCATTCACAAAACAAGCATTATTAAGATTTGTTTTACTTGTCAACTTTAGTTCGATTTTCAAAAAGATTTTGCTTCAACTTATACGAAATGCGGTAATTTAACGGTGTAAAATAATCGCACGCCGATGCACGCCGCCGCCGCCTAATAAAAATGATTCCTGCGCCGCCGCCGCCGCCGATAATATGGCCGGCGCACACCTCTAATTTCAACCTTTATGAAGTACACAACTGATTTTTAAAAGAATTCGTTATGTCTCAATGCTTTCAAGCGTTGTAATTATGTAACCCCAGTCTACGTCTTTTCAAAACCACCATTGCATTCCATGAAGAATTGAAACTGAATATTTTGCTCTTCTCTTTCATACATTCACTTCAAGAGCTCACAGACAGGGCTTCGATCGATCCTTTTTTTCTACTGTAGTCACACCAACGCGCATTCAAGTTCACACCGCCCGTTTAGAGGTGGAATTCGAACGCTATGCATAACACAACTGGCAGTTTGCTCAGTCAAACGCCGATTGCACGCAGCAGAACGAACGCGTTCTAAAACTTTTTGACATTTTCGTTTCGATCAAGTTGCCTTTACCATTTGGAGCAGCGAATGACTGCAAAACAGTCAAATGACTGGCAATCACCACGCTAACGAAAAGCAACCGCACAATCGTATGATTCAATACTACAAAGAAACAACCACTACATGTGCATGGAAGAAGTCGGTCGGACTCCGTCCAATACAAACGAATATTTTGCTTGCGTCCGACCGACGTCCGGGTGACAAACTATTACTGTGAGCAGCCGATTTGGAGACAAAAAGAGAAACGAAAAAATACGTCACCGTATACTTCCAGTCAGTTTGCAGTTTATATTCTCAAAGCGCAAAGCAAAACGGGAGATCGACTGTTTGCTTTTGCAGAGATGCCGCATGAATTGTAAGACGGCAGCAGCGCAAGCGGTAGATTGACTGGATTCATAAAACAGTCAAATGATCGTTCAAAAAGCGGAGTTTGAATGCGGAAAGTTCGCATTCACGGCAGTCACATTCAACTTGCAATCCCTTTTCAAGCCCTGCTCACAGATACTTATAAACATACATATGGCAGAAATGCAGTTTACATTAGTCTTTGATCTAATGATCTAATATAGTCCTACGTCACCCTTTCGTACAACCCTTAGGGCTGTATACCTTGTAGTTTTTGTGAGATTGGTTCACCTTCTCATAGAACTTCCACGTTTCATTAGCCCGGAATAGTTATTCTAGCTCTTCACGACCTCTATCTTCCTTCTGGCGCGTTTTCCTCCTCAAGGGATCTTGGCCAGCTCATCCTGCTCATTCTTCGTGGTTAATTCGTCTATACTTGACCAAATTCTCTCTCGTGGCAATGCCTCATTGACAGCCGAGCGTATCCTGCTCCATTCGACTTCGGGGGTCGCAGCACCTAGCTCCACAGAGAAAGACAGAGCTTCATCCAACAGGTATATATAGCTCTCCACAACTCGTGGGTTGTCTAATTGCCAAATATTTAACCGAGGAGGGCGGCTATGTCGCAAGGTATATACCATCGATAGCTTTGAGATGTATTGCTAGTAGGTAATGATCTGATATCTGCACCCCGTAGGAAGTGTACGTTGGTGACGTTCGAGGAAACCCGGTCATCGATGAGAAAATGGTCGATTTGATTCAATGTTCGAATCTTCAGGTGGGTTTGTGAATATCGCAGGAATATTGCAGGTACTAAGCATTCATCATTTGTTCTTATTTCGTCCCCTTTGTCCATGTCGAATTTCCTTGATTTTTCGTTGTAAGGTAAGTTTAGGTAGGTTGCCTTACTCGGGCCACTCTATTGGGGTTCGTGATGGGGTTACTATCTAAGGTGTATTTTGCAAGATAACACATTTCTTAACTCAGCCGCCCGTTCCGGATTAGACCGCTGCCGGGAGCCGCCCCTAAGCTGGAGCTCAAGTGCGTAGTAATAGTAGTAGTAGTAGAAGTCGTAGTCGTAGTCGTAGTCGTAGTCGTAGTCATTGTTAGACCATTTATGGCAATTCTTTAACATGAAATCCTCACATTTGTGGTATGGAAAGTGCAAATTACATTTCTGTACTGTATTTTTTTTGCATTATTGAATATTTTTCAGTAAATTTTGCGAAATATATTACCAATTTTCAGCAAATACACCAAGCGCATCTATGAAACCATTGCTATTATGCAACTTCCATTGAAACATCCCATTCGGTACGACTACCATTAATGAAATCGAAGGTTGCTGGCCCCGTTCTGCCCGCCTGCAAATCCCATTCTACGTACACACCAGGCAGCGTTGAACGGGTGCATATTTTCCCATGTTCATCCTAATTGCTGGTCGCCTGACCGAACCCATTGTGTGCACTGCTATTTTCATAAGCGAGAAGAGTTTTGCAATATTGTAAATTGAACCCCCCCGAATCGAGTGTTTGGAAAGCTGGAAACTGCTTACTGCACACTACAACGCAGCCAACAACAGCACCAACAACAACACAACAGTCAGTGACAGGACATAATGCCGAGGAAAAATATGTTCCATACTACACAGCAATGACATCCTCCTCTATTCAGCCATTCTTCAAACAGAGCTTCCGAGTTGCATACGGTCGTCGGTCTATCGAACGCAGTCGATAGCAGAACTGTGCTGTCGAAAGGTCAAGCTTGCAGTTTCCGGATCGCCCCGAAAAAAAACGACATTGTTTGCTTCAACATTTATTTCCATTTTCATTTTCTGGATTCTGTTGCAGCTGCGCATCTTCAGTGTAGTATTTTTTTTAGCTTTCGTTAGCTGGGCGAAGAGCGTTTTTCGATACAGCCACAAAGCAATGGTTGCAGCTTCCACCATCGCACACAAGAAGAATAAATTCTACAATAATATCTACTGGCTGCTGCAAGGATGATGCTATTGGCAGGAGTCAGCTTGCAGCCGGGTGGAAACCGGAAGCCGGAACTCATACGCTATATCTTGTGAGTGCGCTTCCAGCAGTAACCGGTTGAAAAATTACATTTTTGATAGAAGGGGTCTTTTGTTGTTGAATGCGCCTTCTTTATCCTCCTGGATAGGAGCTGGATGCGCATTTTATGCAAAAAGAGGTGTTAGTTTGGTGTAAGGTTGCTGGCACCGAATAGAGTGCTGCTACTCGAAATGCCGACGCTGGAACATAATCGATCATTTGTTCAAAAAAGTTTACATACACCATTAGTCACGACGAAGGATGCAACCATTGGTAATATCCGCAGCGAAAAGGATTGGAAAACATTGGAGTGGGTTTGGATCTGGCAAAAGATTCAGTTTTATCATGAACTATGTATGATTGATGCAAAGCTTTTCTGGAATAAAATGAAGCCAAACAATGCCATGGTGTTGAACTTCGCTTCTATAGAAAGTGACTGGCATAACTAAGAATGTGAATATCAATGGATTGGTAAGCCCAGCCATGCTCGTTAAAATTGGTTTAGCTAACGAAGAGGTTCGCAGTTGTGAAATTCGGAACAATTCGAACGAAACCACTTTTCTTCAACGCTGATACCGAACGAAAGCACGAAGTGTGATTTCCGGTTCCAGTGCGGTTCGATCGATGAACTTTCAACAAAAACCAATCGAGTTTCACGAACCGCCAATTAAAGCCAAATTTTTAGGTCCTTCTCAGACGAGTGCGTGAAAATTTTAGTTGCCTAACGAAACTGATTTGTCAAGCTGTGGATTACCGCTAACTGACACGCTTGCAAGTCTGAAACAGTTTATCTTTAATCCTGTTATTCTTCTTTTTTTGTCGGTTCTCCACCACGAACACAAGTCAAACCAACTTGAAGGTTTTCCATCCGCCTTTTTTCGTCTCGTCAGCATACCATAGCACGGCTCCACAAAAAAAGAAGGTTCCACTCGTAACAACGGGAGAGAAACCTTTGACGAAAAGCTGGCAAACCAGAAGCCAACGAATAGCAAGCAAGCGAACGAGAAACGAACAGAACTTTTATCAGAACTGCTTGTTTCATTAATTTCAATTTGTCTTGCATGAATATTTAACACATACTAAATTGATCCCATTTACTCACAGCGCGTACAGTTCTGCTTCTGCTTTCTGCAGAACCTGGCCAGCAACTCGCTGCGCTGGCTGGTGATGACAACGAATGCACACGGTGAAACTGTCCGCAGCAAATTTGAGACAAAAAACGCAAGAAAAATTAGAGCTTAAAGTAAAAAGTAAAAAGTAAAAAGTAAAAAGTAAAAAGTAAAAAGTAAAAAGTAAAAAGTAAAAAGTAAAAAGTAAAAAGTAAAAAGTAAAAAGTAAAAAGTAAAAAGTAAAAAGTAAAAAGTAAAAAGTAAAAAGTAAAAAGTAAAAAGTAAAAAGTAAAAAGTAAAAAGTAAAAAGTAAAAAGTAAAAAGTAAAAAGTAAAAAGTAAAAAGTAAAAAGTAAAAAGTAAAAAGTAAAAAGTAAAAAGTAAAAAGTAAAAAGTAAAAAGTAAAAAGTAAAAAGTAAAAAGTAAAAAGTAAAAAGTAAAAAGTAAAAAGTAAAAAGTAAAAAGTAAAAAGTAAAAAGTAAAAAGTAAAAAGTAAAAAGTAAAAAGTAAAAAGTAAAAAGTAAAAAGTAAAAAGTAAAAAGTAAAAAGTAAAAAGTAAAAAGTAAAAAGTAAAAAGTAAAAAGTAAAAAGTAAAAAGTAAAAAGTAAAAAGTAAAAAGTAAAAAGTAAAAAGTAAAAAGTAAAAAGTAAAAAGTAAAAAGTAACAAGTAAAAAGTAAAAAGTAAAATGTAAAAAGTAAAAAGTAAAAAGTAACAAGTAAAAAGTAAAAAGTAAAAAGTAAAAAGTAAAAAGTAAAAAGTAAAAAGTAAAAAGTAAAAAGTAAAAAGTAAAAAGTAAAAAGTAAAAAGTAAAAAGTAAAAAGTAAAAAGTAAAAAGTAAAAAGTAAAAAGTAAAAAGTAAGTAAAAAGTAAAAAGTAAAAAGTAAAAAGTAAAAAGTAAAAAGTAAAAAGTAAAAAGTGAAAAGTAAAAAGTAAAAAGTAAAAAGTAAAAAGTAAAAAGTAAAAAGTAAAAAGTAAAAAGTAAAAAGTAAAAAGAAAAAATAAAAAGTAAAAAGTAAAAAGTAAAAAGAAAAAAGTAAAAAGTAAAAAGTAAAAAGTAAAAAGTAAAAAGTAAAAAGTAAAAAGTAAAAATTAAAAAGTAAAAAGTAAAACGTAAAAAGTAAAAAGTAAAAAGTAAAAAGTAAAAAGTAAAAAGTAAAAAGTAAAAAGTAAAAAGTAAAAAGTAAAAAGTAAAAAGTAAAAAGTAAAAAGTAAAAAGTAAAAAGTAAAAAGTAAAAAGTAAAAAGTAAAAAGTAAAAAGTAAAAAGTAAAAAGTAAAAAGTAAAAAGTAAAAAGTAAAAAGTAAAAAGTAAAAAGTAAAAGGTAAAAAGTAAAAAGTAAAAAGTAAAAAGTAAAAAGTAAAAAGTAAAAAGTAAAAAGTAAAAAGTAAAAAGTAAAAAGTAAAAAGTAAAAAGTAAAAAGTAAAAAGTAAAAAGTAAAAAGTAAAAAGTAAAAAGTAAAAAGTAAAAAGTAAAAAGTAAAAAGTAAAAAGTAAAAAGTAAAAGGTAAAAAGTAAAAAGTAAAAAGTAAAAAGTAAAAAGTAAAAAGTAAAAAGTAAAAAGTAAAAAGTAAAAAGTAAAAAGTAAAAAGCAAATAGAAAAAAAAGTAAAAAGTAAAAAGTAGTTGGCCATTAGTTGGCCAACACCGGAAGGACAACAACTTTATAAAATATTTGTAACGGCCAAGTTAGAAAGAAAAACAGAAAACTCTAAATTCAAAGTTGTAGCAAAAGTCGGTGAAAAATCCAATATCGATAATCAAAACGAAAGCTGAAAATATGATGTCAAAAACCAACAGTCGAAAGTCAGAAGTAGGTAGTCCAAAGTTTAAAATTAACTACCATGCGGTATCGAAATCCGTACAGCTTCGAAATCCGTACACCTAATACAATTTGCATGATTATATGTATTAAAAAGTCTAAATGCAAAATATTAATAATAGGCCTAGACCCGTGGTTTATTAGCATTACGTCAATGTCAAACTATAGGTAGTAGGCTATCAAATACAAGTAATAAAAATTAAAACGTTAACGCCTATCAGATTTCCCTCTAAATTGGCTGTGTTGTTAGCAATTTGCTAAGAAAATAACTTCCAATAAAATGAAGTGTAAAGCGTACTTGAAGTGATTTTCCTATTTAAAATCCCGAAAATCAATTTGAACTAAAGGTGTTTATCGTTCTACAGCTTAATTTCATTCATTATGGCATTGAAATAATATTTATTCATCATAATTAGTACTGTACGGATTTTGATTCAGTTTTACTAGTTGAATCTAAATCCGTACACCTGTGCAGTATCCTTAGTGATCCAACTCTATTCTATGTTTTGCCAAACAAAATGGAAATAACTAAAGCTAAATATATGTCGATAAACTGGAAGATGGCAATTACGATAATACATGGTGGATAATCCCTTAATAAAAGCATCGAGATAGTTTAAGTTCCGGTCACTACGATAAGAGCTATTATATTGAATTGGTACTCTCGAAATACCGGAGTCTTTTCTGCAATTTTTCAGCTTTCCGTATAATTTGCAACAAAAATAAAGAAAAAATGTTATATATTGTTTATAAGTGAAGTTCATTTACTCTAAAATGTTAAAAAAGTTTGTTTCTAAGCCTAATATTTCCAGAGGCATAATGAAAAGAATGTAAGAACATTTAACACAAACCAGGTTTTGTTACAAGTGGGATGGTTAGAACCAATATTTAATCAGTACCAAACCTGATATTTTAACTTTCCGACCGAAAATGAACCCATAATTTGGCTTAAAAACAAAAAGATTGATTCCTTGTAGTGTTCCTACTGTGCGTGTGAACGACTCTTAGATGAGCAGGACTAAAATACAATGCGTCAATTATCGAGAAAAATATATTTTATAAAGTAATTAGTCAAATAAAGAAAAACAATTTAGCCACAAACTTTAAACTCATTTCGATCAAGCTTACACGAATTTAGATTCAAAATTATGCGGACTTTGATTGATTTTTAACATGGTGTACGGATTTTGAGTCACAGGTGTACGGATTTTGAATCAGGCATAAAAAAGTGTACGGATTTTGAATCAAGAGATGTACATTTTGATCTCGTTTTTTTATAACTAGGATTAATTTTAGCTTCCTGTTATTCGAAATAACGTTAAAATGAGCATTATACTGTCAAAAGAAAACATGACGAATTGCTTATTACAATATCATAATTTTATATTGACCATTTAAAATTGTCTAGCTCTTAGGTGTACGGATTTCGATACGGCACGGTATTAAATGTTAAAAGTCAGAAAGCAAGAGCTAAGGTGGCAAGAGTCAAAATTAATAAGTCAAACCAAACTCGAAAATCGAGATTCAAAAAACGTATCATCGAAGTTCAATTATACAGGAAGGTTAAAAACCGATAAGCAGAAAGCTATTAAGACGCATTAGAATTGAAATATAAGCATTAAAAAATCGAAACTTCTAAAATTGGAAAATTTTAGCTGTACGAAAACGAAAGGTAAATTAAAAAATTAGCAATTGAAGTTTGAGCATCACAATTTCGATACCAACAATCAAAATTCTAAAATCTTAAAATCGAAGTTGAAAAATCGAAAATTACAATGACGAATACACGGAATTTTTCAAAATTGCGAAAACCAAAATAGGGAAATCCTAAAATCAAATAATTAATAAGCCGCAAAGGCAAAAAATTTAAAACTTGAAAAATTTGAAATATGAAAAAGAGAATAATTAAAGATTGATAAATTGGGAAACGAAAGCCGAAATCCAAAGGTAAAAGTCAAAAAGCAAAAAATTCAACAAGTCAGCAAGTCAACAAGTCAAAATATAAAAATTCGGAAATTCGAAAAAGTTGCACTTTTTAGGTGCAAAGTTGAAAGTCGAAAAGTTGGAAAATCAACAAGACGAAAAGCCGAAAATTCGAAAATCAAAAAGCCGCAAAATTAAAAAGTCAAAAAATCAACAAGTAGAAAAGTTAAAAATAACCGAAAGTCAAAAACCCGAAAAGGTGAAAAGTCGAAAAACCGAGAAGTCGGAAATTCGAAGAGTCGAGAAGTCTCGAAAAATCAAAAAGTGGAAAAATCGAAAAGTCAAACAATCAAAAGTCAAGAAGTCGAAAAGTTTGAAAGTGCATAAACTGAACATTCGAAAAGTCGAGAAGCCTACAGGTCACAAAGTAAAAAATCCAAAAAATTGAAAAGATGGTAAGTCGAAAAGTTGAAAATTTTTAAGTCAAAACATCTGAAAGTCGAAAAGTGCAAACACGGCGGAAAAGTGGAAAAGTTGAAGTATCGAAAAGTCGGAAAGTTAAACAGTCGTAAAATTGAAAACTCGAAAAACTGAAACGTCAAAAGTTGAAAAGGCGAAAAGTCAAAAAATCAACAAGGCGAAAAGTCAAAAGGTCAAAAATGTCAAAAGTAGAAGGCAGAAAATCGAAGAGCCGACAATTTGAAGAATCGAAAAGTAAAAAAATGTAAAAGACGAAAGGTCGAATATGAATATGAATATATGGTACTACCACCTGTCTTAGCAGAACATCCGTTCATAGCAATGAGCCTATCATGTCAAAAAGAGTTGAACATATTCAACGATTGGTCATGCTCCCCAACTCTTGTATGAAGGGCCAAAAGGGAATTGGTCGATAAGCAACATCACTTACACGTACCAGGGATTTAGAGAATCTCCTTCCAAGGGCTAAGTCACCTGAGTCAATCGTTGAATAAACCGTCTTAATGCAAAATGACTCCAGCAGGTGGGGAGAAGAGCCCGCTCATTATCCACGATGTGTTGTTAATCGGGCCAAGATTAACCCTAGAAAGTTAACTGTTTCACTCTCCCTAGACCCACCGCTTCAAACAAGTGCTCTGATGGTCCCTCCCTCTTCCCGATTCTAGTTTATTTATGAAATGTGGTATATATGGGTAAAAATAGAACAATCTCACCAGCAGTCCTTCGAATGGAATAGAGTTGCGTCCTTTTAGTTTCCATAAATGCTTCTAATAATTAATTTAATTTTTCTTCTGGTATCCAATATCCATGTGCAGTATTAACACTCGTATTGGCCAAAGTTTTCACTATAAAGCAGTAAATGCTTCATAAGCTAAAACGACAAAAATAATTAAAATAACTTATATCATGCTTACCAGATCGTGTGGCTCCACCGTCTGCCCAAAACCTCGATTATGAGATCAGGCAGCCGGGAACCACACAGTATCGCACCTCCTAGCTTGGCTACTCAATAGAGCATTACCGGGTATGATCACGTGGAGGCGCTAGGTAGGGGCTTGGGATAGCTAGAGCTATATTGGACGCTCCTCATTTGCCTTCCCCATTTCATACCCGTAAAAGACGAAAGGTCGAATAGTGCAAAAATAAAAAAATCGAAAAGTCACAAAGTGAAGAATCCGAAAAATTGAAAAGTTGGTAAACCAAAAAGCTGAAAATTTTAAAGTCGAAAAGTGGAAAATTCGGAAAGTAGAAAATTCGGAAAGTCTAAAAGTTGAAACGTAAACAACGACACGAAAAGTTGAATAGCCAAAAAGCTGGAAAATCAACAAATCGAAGTTGGAATGTCGGAAATCAAACAGTCAAAAAATCAAGAAAAGTGCAAACTCATTACTCATTACTCATTAATACTGTCACAGCCACAATAAAGGATTCCTGGAAATAATTTAAATTATTTCTTAACATGCAAACAAGTGCAACATGCATAGTGCAAACAGCAAAAAACTGGAAGAGGCGAAAACGAGAAAAATCTAAAAGACGAATAGACAAAAACTTGAAAAGTTGGTAAGTCTTAAAGTCGAAAAATTTAAAGTCAAAACGTCAGAAAGTCGAAAAGATGAAAATTCGGAAAGTAGAAAAATCGAAAAGTCTAGTAGTCGAAACGGCGAAAAGTTGAAAAGCCGAAAAGCTGGAAAATCAACAAATCGAAGTTGGAATGTCGAAAATCATACAGTCAAAAAACCTACGAGTCGAAAAGTTAAAAGGTTAAAAATTCCGAAAGTCAGACACCCAAAAAGGTGGAAAATCGGAACGCCGAGATGTCGAAAATCGCAGCCTCAAAGAGTCAAAAAGTCGAAAAATGGAAAATTCAAAAAATGGAGAGGTCGAAAGGCCGAAAAGCAGAAAAGTTGGAAACTCTGAAAGTCGAAAAATCAAAAGTCAAGAAGTCGAAAAGTTGCAAGGTGCAAATGTTGGTAAGTCAAAAAGGTGAAAATTGGTGCTAGGTGAAAGGTGAAAATCGAAGCACCTGAAAGCCGAAAAGTGGAAAAGTTATAAAATCGAAAAGTAGAATAATCGAAAACGTGAAAAGTCAAAAGCTGAAAAGGCGAAAAGTTGAAAAAGTAACAAATCGAAAAGCCGAAAGGTGGAAGTTGTCGTTTGTCGTTTTGTGGAAGTTTGTCGAAATTCATACAGTCAAAGATGTGAGAAATCAAAAAGTCGAAAATCAAAACGCCAAAAAACTGGAAAACCTGATAGTTGGAAAGCTGAAAAGTCAACAAGTCAAAATTTTCGAAAGTCGAAAAGCCAAAAAGCTGGAACATCGCAAAATTGGAAAGTTCGAAGATTCGATTAGTAAAAAAATCAATAAGTCAAAGTGTAAAAGACGAAAGGTCAAATAGTGAAAAAGTCAAAAAGTTGAAAAAAGTGGAGAAATCGAAAAGATGCAAAGTGTAAAAGTTGAACATTCAAACTGTCGAAAAGCTGCCAAGTGTAGAAGCCGAAAAATTGAACAGTTTGTCAAAAAGTTGAGAAGTTTAAAGTCGAAATGTTTGAAAAGTCGAAAAATAGAAAAACCAAAAAGTAGAAAAATCGAAAAGTCAGACAGTCAAAAAGTCGAAGAATTGAAAAAACGGAAAGTCGAAAGATCGTAAAATTAAAAAGTTGGAAACTTGATTTAACGGTAGAAAAGTTTAATAAGAGTCTAAAAGTAGAAAAGTCAACAAATCGAAAGTCCGAAAAGTCGAAAACTCGAAATTGGACAGTCGAAAATCAAAAAGTGGAGAAATCGAAAAATTTGAAAGTCGAAAATCAAAATGTCATAAAGCAGAAAATCAAAAAGTTGGAAAATCGAAAAATTAACAAATCAAAAAGTCCGAAAGTCGAAAAGTCGAAAATGTAGAAAACCGAAAACCCGAGAAGTCGAGAAGATGGAAAGAAGAAGAAGAGTCGAGAAGTTAAAAAAACGAAAAACGAAAAAGTCAAAAGTTCGAATATTGGAGAAGTCGAAAAATCGAATAGTCGAATAGTCGGAAAGTCGAAAAATCTAAAAGTCGAAAAGTTGCAAAGTATAAAAGATGAGCAGTCAAAAAGTCTGGAGATCGAAAAGTCGAGAAGTCTAAAGTTAAATTATCGCAGAATGAGCAGAAAAATTGGAAAGTCAAAAAGTCGAAAAGTAAAAAAAGTCGAATAGAGGAAAACTCGAAAGTCGGAAAAATCGACTAAATTGAAATCGCAAAATTGAATAGTTGAGTAATTCTCGTTGAAACGGGGCCACTACTGACACGAGGTCTTCGAATTTTGGAACTTTTGCACTTAATTGGTTGAAAATGATTAAAAAATGAGAATTACATATTTAAAACCTCGAAATAGTGGACCCCTCGTTTGCAAAGGGGCCTAACAGTTTAAAAAAATCTTGTGTTATCATGTGATATTTCATGAATTTGCAATGAAACAACTAAAAAACTGCCTGTTTCTGTAAAGAAGATGAACAGAGCTTTCAAATGAAGTAAATATTTTTTAGCGACCATCGTTGTGTTTAGTTGCCATATTGGATTTTATCAATAAATCGCCGTTTTTGCCATGAGCCCCCCGACCAACTTCTATTGTAAGACCATCATTGGAGAGCTGAGTAAAATTGCTACAAGAAACATTCATAAAATCAGGTCTGCAAAGGCATTAACTGGACAAAACAACCAGTTATCTGTAGCAAGGTTCACAATTTTCATATAATTATTGTGATAATTCCTAATTTTGCTATGAAACAAACTACAAACGACACCGTTTTTTTAAAGAGGATAGATAGGGCTTTCAAACAAAGTGAAAAAACAATTGGCGGCCATCCTGGATTTGGCCATCATGTTGGATTTCATCAATAAATCGCCATTTTCGCCATGATCCCCCTCACCGATTTTGATTTTAAGACTGCCATTGAAAAGCTGATAAAAATGCTATAAGAAACAATCATCAAATTAGATGTGCAATGGTATTAACTAAATGAAACAATTAGTTTTCTGTAGCAAGATATACCATTATATGAGAATTGTAAACCTTGATATAGATAATTATTTATTTCGTTTAGTTAATGCCACTAAACATCTAATTTGATGAATGTTTCTTATAGAATTTTTTCTCAGTTTTTCGATGGTGGTCTTAAAATTAAAATCAGTTGAGGGAATCATAGCGAAAATGGCGATTTTTTGATAAAATCCAAATTGTCGGCCAAATCCAAGACGGCCGCCAAAAATTTTTTACTCCATTTGAAAACTCTATACTTTTTCTTTACAGAACCGAGCAGTTTGTTAGTTGTTTTATTGCAAATTTATGAAGTATGAATGATATAGATCTCAAGGTTTGTTGAAAATTCTACTTTTTTTAAAACTGTTAGACCCCTTTAGCGAACGAGGGGTCCACTATTTCGAGGTATGAAAAATGTAATTTTCATTTTTTAACCATTTTCAACCAATTAAGTGCAAAAGCTCCAATTTTAGAGGCTTCGTGTCAGTAGTGGCCCCGTTTCAACGAGAATTACCAACTGAGTAATGTTAGTAAGTTGAAAAGTCTAATGTTGAAAAATCTGAAAATCGAACAGTCAAACAATGTAAAGGTCGAAAAATCGAAAACTCGGAAAGTCTCAAACTCAACTACCTGTGGAAGCTAATTCAAACCATAAAACGAGATTCATTATTTTCACCTAACCGGGGTCAATCAGACCCACCGTACTTGTCATGGTTCGAAATTTTTGCACAACAGTGCAGTGCAAACGGGCAGACACTCACCAGCACTATTCCGGACCGGCTGCTTAGACTACCCAACCCAACAGTGAAAAGAAACGGAGGTTCACTCCCGAGGGTGAAGATAAATAATGGTTCGATTTCCGTGCCGGGCCAGTCGACTACCACCGAACGAATAAATGATTCACGATTTTGTAAAAAAAAATCGAGATTTAACTAATTTGCAGTGCTTTTGTTGCTATTGATAGCAGTCGAATTTTACATTTGTTTTGTCTTATCAATAATGACGAGTGAAATCAGGTTTAACACGAAACGAAAGGTGAAATGCGTATGGAAAGAAAAGTGTATGGAAAGTTGTGGAATTAACACTAACTATTAGGGTTCGATAATATAAATAGACCGACAAATTGCATTGCATTGCATTGCAAATTTTTCATCGGAAGCAATGCATAGATAGGTAAAAATGACACATTTTATGCGTATTTCCGGAAAAAATCATTAAATTAGATTAAATGAAATTTTTCCGAGGCTTTCTGTGGAAAAACTCGAAAATAGTTCATTTTTGCCTTGCTTAGCTACAGAACAGCAAAAATGACCCGATCCGAAACCAAACTGCACCATTCTATTTACGTCACACATTTACTTATAAGTCGGTTCGGTTCGATGGAATGCGGTTCCCTCGAAACCTGCAGGCAGGCAGCCCCAGAGTCAGTTTGAGTAACGTCTTGAGATGACGCCAATTCAATCAACCGCCGCCGCCAGACGCAGTGAACCGGCCGCGATGCTTGCACATGACAGAACTTGAAAACTCCTCTAATTGTTGTTAGCAGATCATCTTGGGTGGAAAACTTTTCGCCAAGTTAATAGTTCAAACTTTGCTGAAAACTATCAACTACCATCAGCGTCGGTGTCAGGCGCGTCTTCAGTCGCTTACAAAACCCGAACTTGACAGCCATGTGTGTGTGTGTGTGTGAGTATGTACCTATGTACTTGTGTGCTTGGGAATGGGGATAATCTGAGCAAAGACGAATTCGAAAGACGTTCTATACTAGACACAGGATTGCACTTTGCGGTGAAACTTTTCACTAGCACCGTGTCATATGTGCAAGATACGCTCACTCGGCGGAAACGGGAACGAAACGACGACACACCAAGTGGAAACAACTTTTCCATTGTATCTTAAATTGTGCCACAGTTTCTATGAACACTTCAATCCGATGAAAAGCTTTGCGAGCGAGTAATTTGCTAATTCAACGAGAATATTACTAACTCTGTGAAAAATGAACTGCAAATGCGCGTGAAATACATCCGATCAGAGCCAAATGGTGAAAAGAAGCATTCCAATTGCAACAAAAAAGGTATATATATCGATTACCCATTGCAACCCACTAATCACGCCATCAGCTCGAAAGTTTTCCGGACGCCCTCCTCCGGTTGCCAACGCGCGCCGGTGTTACCCTCCCCAAACCCCAAAAACGGTTTGATTCAATTTGAAACTCGTTAAATTGAAATCGGAATTATAGTGATCCTTCTCGCCGTGATGTACATGCCACGTGCTGCCGGACAGCCGGAATGCACATCACTGAACCAACGGCAAATCCTAAAGTAGCACACCCTTCGCTTCGCATACAACCAGCCAGCTAACAGTTCCCGATCTACCCGTCCAAGCGAGATAGATTAATTTTAAAATCAATTTATCAGTAAATGGCATTTTTATTGACGTGAGATAAATTCTGCAGCGCACGACGGTTTTTCGTCCTTCAGCATGAAGGCACACCAAGCAATCTCCAACTTTCCGCGACCCTCGCGGCTCCTCTGGGCATCGGCAAAACGATATTTCTGACACGTGAAAACGCCATATCACGTTGACATTTTTTGGCCACTAGCGCGTTTTGCGACCAGCGCAACGTGGCGACGACGGGTTTGGATGGGGGAAGAAGGGGATCAAAACTTGCCGCCAGTGCCGGGTGCGGGGGGCGGTGCAGTACGGTGTTGTTTCGCAGCAAAATTTGGTGAATTCATCTCCCGAGGCAAAAAGTGCTGATCGCGCGGGCCCAGGAAACTGCTACGTTCGCCTGCACGCTCGCTGTGGAACCATGTGGAACATACCCGCAATCCCTCCCCATTCTCCTTCCCAGGTTACGGACAGATACACGGACGAAATGAAATACCATGATTGAGCAACACGGAACAGCTTGGGAGCCGTCCAGCTGCTGGCTGGGCGTTGGGTTTTTTCATTTGCCGGTCAGTTTTTCACCGACAGTTCGTGATTTGTGGCCGAACCGAAAGTTTGTATGGTTATATATTTGTAAAAAGCACTTTCGCCTGGAGCTGAAGCCAGGGGCTTTAATGAAGTGTTCCAGTGACGGTACTTCAGAGTGTAAATGCATTGTAATTACTTTATCTGCTGTTACATAATTCTCATATTGTGAAAATTGTTCGTTTTAAAGAATATAAATAAAGCATGTTTCTGGATGTTATATTAACGGCTCTTTCATGTTCGTTGAATTAGTTCAAATTACGTTCTGTTTATAAAGAATACTTTACAATTGATAAATAGTCACTGTACTCCATCAAGTGGTTACTTATCTTATCTCACTGCACTTCAGCGACGTATGACGTTGATGTTGATTGAAACTTCTTCAGTTTATACACTATATGAATCATTGTTGACTTTCATTTACGATTTACACCAAAGCTTACACTTTGAATTGCAGATAAATATGACCTTCAAAACATTTCATACCCTAGAATGATTTGAAAATACCTAACATAAGTGTTCAAAATATGTGATAGAAATTTGAGTTCGTTAGCTGTGAGTTCATTGCGAACTGGGTACTGCCCAGGTCGGGTTCTGCGTGAGACCACCTCTCTGTTAAGACTTAATCGTAGCAAAATTGAACTTTGAAATTGACTAGGAAAGACCGGTTTGAGTTGGGATCAGTTATTACACAAAATGAGATTTACCACAATTTTTATTTCAGTTAAACTCTTTCTACGACTCACGAATGTTCAATTGCTGGGGCAATTGTTAATTTATGAAATCAACCGATTTGATGATTGAAAATTCAGCTTCAAATGGGACTGTTGGGGCTCCGAACTTTAAACCAAAATTTCTCTTTCAATTAAACTTTTTCTATGACTCACGAATGTTCATTTGCTGGGGCCCCATGATTCATGAAATCATTTAAGTTGAGCTGTTGGGGTCCAAGCTCCGAAAATATTACCAGCTTCAATTCTGAGTATTTAAAAGTAGAATTAGTATTTCATCCGCAGTTATTTGACTACTTATAAATACTGAACTGTCGGCTTAAGCTCCATACTTAGTTTACTTCAGTGGCGACGGTCCGTTATCGATCCTGCGCCGAATGAATTATGGTCCTCCTGTACTCAATCCTGGACTACCTTTCTTCAAACCCCTCGAACACCAGCTGAACGTGCATCATCCACGATAGCGCACATCTATCAGTGCGATGTCTAGCCCGAAGTCTACGGCCTCTTCTTGATTCTTTGCTTAAAATAATTTTGGCTACTCTTTCGTCGGGCATTCTAGACACGTGATCAGCCCAGCGCAGACTGTCACACTGTACTATCTTCATTATAACAGCATATTTGCATCCTTAATATAGCTCGTGGTTCATGCGTCTGCGCTACACTCCATTTTGTTTTTTTTTAAATCGATCAGCTTCTTTAAGCGTCCATGAATCATGTCTGTAAAGGGGCACCGAGAGGATAAGTGCTCTCTAGAGCGTCAGTTTTATGCGAATTTGCAAACTACGGGACTCAGCTACAAAATGTAATGCCTGCGTAAAGGCCAATTCGCAGCTGCAATTAGTCAATTTATTTTGCGACTTACATCGTTGTCACATGTCACGAGCATACCAACATATATTTAGTTCCTCTTCGACACCAACACCATTTGGATTTCCACGCCATGTACTTCGTTTTGGCGGTGTTAATGGTCCCAATTTCTCAATAAATGACCTAAAGGCTTCTTTCGCTGCTCTACTTTTGATTTCGGTGATTTCGACGCCATCCGCAAAATCAAATAGCACGTGAGGTCTCATCTGCTATTCTGACTCATAATTTTTACTCGTCCAGCTCAGCTCATTTCGTTTGACTGAATCGTATGCCGCCTTGAAATCCATAAAAATATGATGAGTCTGCAAGTTGTACTCCCGGAACTCGTCAGTTACTAGACGCATGGTAAATATCTGATCCATCGTGAAGCGACCCTCATGAAAACCAGCTTGATACTCGCCAACGAAGTTCTTATCCTGTACCTGCTGATCTTCGTGTTTACTTCTCTATTCAACAGCATCTGGAAATACTCTTCCACCTGCCTGCTATCGTCGTTTTATCAGTAAGCAGGTTGCCAGCACTATCATTGCACATCACAGGCATGGGAAAACTCTTGCACCTGACCGTTTTGTAGAAACTCCGGGTGTCGTTGCTGATGAACCTCTCCTCTGGACTGGCGAGCACGTGCTCTTCGTACTGGCGTTTTTAGACGGTGGGTTCTTTTTTCCGCAGCTCTACCAGGACGAACCAAAAAGATTCGCGCAGAGTCTCGGGCATTCCTCTCATTGGAATCGTGTGAAGAAATTCTACAGAGGATTCGCACAGAATACCTTGCTTATAGAAGCAGCATTCTTATAGGAGAATACGAGAGTTTAATTCAAGGGATAGCTATATTCTGTTCTAACGTGTAGACGCAGTAAGATACTCATATATATTGAACTATTGACATCCTATTATTTATCACGCAAATCAAATCAAATATTCACGCTGCGGCAGATCCTCCAAAAAGTCCATGAATACATAATTCAACGCACAATTATTTCATTGATTTCAAAGTTGCGTATGATACTATCGATCGTAAAATCATGGCCATTCTAGCCTCGCAGGGCACTTTATCAACGTGATGGTTCCTCATGTGGGCTGTTCAACATGCCGTTACAGGATGTTATGAAAAGAGCAACACACAGGCACAATCTTCAGCAAATCTAGTTAGTTCGTCTGCTTTCCCAATGAAATGGATATTGTCGATAGAACAGCAGAATCTGTGGTGGTGGCTGAACAAACTAAAACTCATAGTAGCGAAGATTGGGTTGAAGAAAAATGCGTCCAAACTAAAGTACCGTGAACCGCTAATATGACGCACACGCTAAAAGCTGGTAACTCGGTCCTAATAACGACTGAGTTTGTTTTGTTTCAAGCATCGAGCCGCTATGCTGCCCGTTCTTCCGACAGTGCCTGAGTCGAGTCGAGTTGCACGACATGACTTACAAAATAGAGCCCATATTCATTCGATTTACTATCCTTGTAACGCTGATGGTTTTTGAGTAGATGTCGTTTTTTGTGTTAATTTACTATCATGAGAATATCGTAAACTGGGGCCCCTAATCTCAAAGGCCCGGTGCACAGTGGTCCGAAAGTCCAAAAAGCTGACAGAAATGTCAAAACGATCTTCTAGAGGATAGGTGACTTCTGCGAAGTTGGTTGATATACTCAGGAGATCTATGTGATATCATTCAACTAGTGCTTAACCCTTAAATTATAAGTTAACTCTACACGTTATTACCATAATATAATATTAATCATTGGTTAAGTTTTTCAGTAATGGTTGAGTTGATTTGATAACTCTTAATTGTCTTATAACGCACTGAAAGGTTGGATAACATTACATGGGGTTTCTGCCAACTATTTTGATTTTCGGACCACTGTGCGGTGGGCCCTTTGACTCCCAGTGCGCCTCTGGTTGGGATTAATAAACTCTTTCTTAAAAAGGCACAAAATCCATTCTCTTATCTCAAGCAATTTAACATCATTATCAATTAATTTTACATCAAAAAATAGCTTATCCTAATCCTATTTTTAAACAATTTCTACGAAAATTGTAAAATCAAATTGGTCACACCCCAAAGCGCACACTTACGACGCTTATATATCCACTTATTATTGACTCAAATTACTCAAATGTGTTACTAGGGGCACGTCATTGAAAACATCGTCGACGCATCGTCTGGATTGGCTCCTGTTGTCCGTTTTGCATACGATGAAAAGCAGGCCGAAGGAATTCTCGGGATCTGAACGGTCCATCGGGACCGACCATGGATGACTTAATATTTTCAGCGGAGGCCGCACCACCGGAAGCAACCAAAAATCGATCCCACAAGCGAAAAGTACCTATAGAGCTCGCAAACAAAACCTAAATTTAGAATTGTTTTGGAAATGATATTGAAGTGGTAGTTGTGAAAGGTCCAGTACAATAGTTCTTTAACAACCCAGACACGATCAAGGTGAGACCTTTCAATCTGGTATTTTCACACGATTGAAGTCTTGTTTTGGCTAAAGATGTTGACTGATCATTTGGACAAATGGTAAGAATATTCAAGCGGCACTACTCCGTAAATAGATTAATATGGCTTGTAATCTTCAGCTTATCGCACAGTGAGAAACATTTTTAACTCATCAGCATCCATCGGCTTGCAGCCAGGAGGTATCACAAAATCAGTCTCGCTAATAGATATAAGCAACAGTAACGGTCCCAAGTTACTTCCTGTGGAACTCCTGATCGATTGCAAAAACTGTACGACTCAGTAGAGCCTAACTTTGCTGAGAGTTGTCGATTTTTTAGGTAACGCATAAGCCAGCAGAGCAAGTTAACAGAAACTACTGAGTGATAAAGTTTTCGAAGTCAAAAGCAGCTTTAAGATCCTCGTAAATGGCATCTAGGTACTTGAGCGGCGTCTTCAATTTGACAAAATAAACGGAACTACTGAAGGTGTTCGAAGGTGTTAATTGAGCGTTTGGAAGAAAAGCCATGCTGTTCTATAGAGATGTGAAATAAATTTAGGATCAATTTAGATAACGAATCGCACAGAGGGTTACGGCAAGGGAGTGGACTGTCCTGTATGTTATTCAATATCGCTATTGAAGGTGTGATCCGGCGAGCAGGCATCGAAACGAGAGGAACGATCTTCAGCAAGAGTAGCCAACTTCTAGCCTTTGCAGACAACCTCGACATCATTACTAGAAACCGTGGGACGGCGGAGGCAATCTACGGAGGCGAGGAGGATAGGGTTACAAATTAATGCGTTGAAAACCAAATATATGGTAGGAAGAGGCTCCCGAGAAAGTAACGTTTGCCTCCCACGGACAGTGACTATTGACGGCGATAAACTGGAAGTGGTTGATGAGTTCGTATATTTGGGATCTCTGGTCGCCACCGACAATAATACGAGTAAGGAGATCCAAGGACGCATTCGAGCTGGAAATCGAGCCTACTTTTCCCTCTGCAGGACGTTTCGATCTAGGAGCATACGCCGCCGCACAAAGCTGATGATGTACAAAACGCTAATCAGACCGGAAGGCCTCTACGGACTTGAGACAGTAACTTTACTTACGGAAGACATACGTGTACTTGCCGTTTTTGAACGAAAGGTGTTGCGGACTATTTTTGGCGGACAAACGGAAAGCGGAGAGTGACATAGACGTATGAACCACAAGTTGCAGGCACTGCTTGGAGAGACTCCCATCGTACACCTGGCGAAAGTTGGGAGACTATGGTGGGCCGGCTACGTCGCAAGGACGCCGGACGACTGTGTAGTGAAATCCGTTCTCTTCAAGAACCCCACCGGCAACAGGAATAGAGGGGCTCAACGTGCTAGATGGCTCGACCAGGTTGAAGCCAACTTGCGTGCGTCGAGACGCGCAACGAATTGGCGACGAGTAGCCCAGGACCGAGTACAATGGAGAGGAATTCTTGATACGGTAAGAGCCACCCCGGTTCTCGACGGAATAAGTAAGTAAGTAGATAACGTATGCATTTAAAAAATGGACTTTTTTCGGATAGTGACAAAAAGAACTAAGTCAGTTGATTTAGTTTGATATATTTCCCGTTGAAGGTAATTATATTAGCTTACCAGCAAAAAAAATCTACACCCTTGCGAGCGGCCTTCCGGTATTCGGAACAACACCGAAGTATTCGCCATGGCGGACTAAAACATGCCTGTAGGCATGTTTTTGAGTTCTTTCTTCGTTTTATTTATCAATTTCTCCTCAGTTTTCCGGACAAAATTGTAGGAGTAAACCTTACGCTTCAGTTTGCCCAGAAATTCTCGATGGGATGTGTCGTAACCGGGCAGCATCTCTGCGCGTGTTACTAGTATCGTTGCCAATATAGGACAGATGGCTCATCAAGAATGGCTCGCTTACCCGTCCATCGGGTGACGTCCTTCGTCTCGATTGGGCTACTTAAAGGCCCAAGAGCTGCTGCTGCTGTTACTGATGTTCTTCCTGGCTGAACTGGTTACCACTCCCGATGTGTGCTTCTCAACGTCCGACATTCGAAGGAGCTCTCTTATGGCGCGCATGCGTATTTATAGCAAATGACTCTCGCATAATAGTAGAAGAGGCGGGGTGAATGAGTACACTCTGTTACTTACGCGTCGGAAGGACCACGACAATCGACCCCAGTCCCTGGTCGAACTACTGGGGACTATCCGGGGCTGGGCTCCGAAGGCCTCTTTTTATGGCTAGCTCGAGCGTGAAGTCCGGAGGCTTAAGGTTGGCTCTGGGACAATGTGACACCAATCGGAAGTCCAAACACGGTCTTTTAAATTTTATTCTTTTTATTCTAACTTACTGGATGTGTGATAGAGTAAGTGTACCGTGGGCTGGCCGGCTGATGCTAGATCTGGCGGTGTCGAATCGGGCGGTGGTGGCGTCTGGTGGGTCTGCAATCTGCTTCTCGCAACGTGGCTGTTTCTGTCGTCTGTAGTAGTCAGGTCTAGCAGCCAATCTCAGGCTAATGGTAATGCTGGCACTCGGCTCGTTTGGAAAGCACCGCGGCTTGCCAGCCAACGCGGTTGAATTCCAGCTAATGGACAATAATGGGTCCTGTAGGTTGGGGAGGGAGAAACAAAATGGAACTTTCTATACTTCTGCCTTCAATTTTCATTCTTCTTGCCATTCATACCTGATTCTATCAAATTTTGCTTGTTTTTAACTTTTATCTAACCTTTATCACTTCATCTTTCTTCTCTTGTATCTCACTTTTATCTTTGATACGCTATTTTTCCTCTCTTCCAATAGGCATATCTTTTTTCTAAATTTCTAATTATTTTACTCCGTTATCTTTGGCGGTTTAATGACAAATGGCAGGACATAATTGGCATCTACATTCTCTAACTGTCCTCTCCTCCCTTTGCCAACCCCCTTCCTTCCTCTAACATATCTCCTTCCAGTGTTCATTCCAGTCAGGTGTTTCCGCTTTCCCATATCCAGCAAATTTCGTGTTTAGGGTGTTTACAATTTTTATATTTATTCTAACTCTAGCCTTAGACCGTAGATTAATTATTTTAGTACCCAATTTTGCCCTATCTCCTATAATACAAATAACATTCATTGACGCAAATCATGCTGAATAGCAGTTCTCTCGCGTTGCTATTCCTGTGTGGTATATGGGGTAAAATGTGCAAACGGTAACGACTCTTCAATGCAAATTGGCGGACTTCGGACATCGACTTGGTAAAACACGCGTTATTTTCTTTATCACGTATAATTTTACTAACGTAAGCATTCTATTTAGCATTTTATTTATCTAATAACATTCTTATCCTACAGGATGCAGCTAGGGGACGTTGCACAGTGGAGAATCGCTGGCCAGCAGCCAAAAAATGAAAGTTCATTTCGGCTCTCCGTTGTATTTTTCCTGTGATTCTATACTATTGAAGTGTTAAAATCCAAAATTTTAGATCAATATAACAAAATTTGAATTTTCTATGAATCTTGAAAGTATGCTATCTCAGCATGTTGCAGCGTTTTTTTGAAAAATAATGCAGTATTTCAAAATATGCTAGAGGTCTCATGGTAGCTCGAAATTCAACGATGTCTGAGGAAAAGTTCTTCAAAAAATAGTGCTGAATAAATCCCATTTATTGAGTATGTAGTAATATCATAGTATGCCACAATTTTAATTTTCATTAAAATAGTGCCACATTTTCGCATAAAACACGCTTAAAAGTTTTGAAGCCAAGGTTCGCTACTATTGACAATACCGGTAAAAGTTAGCGTAAAATATGAAATTAACTAATGTTTATTTGAGCGTCTTAGTATAACTTTTTGTTTTCTTCTTTTTTATTGTTTTTTTTTATTGTAAAATATGAGCTTTCAAATTAGTGCAGAGTAGCGCAGAGTACAGATGTTACGCTTGTAAGGCTTCTGTATCGGAATTCAATAATATAGACAAAATGCAAACACTCAGAGTAAACGTAGGATATCCCAATTATGGGTTACCTCCTTTACATGGTTGGATAAGCTACTTTGAATGCATGGTCCAAATTGCATATTAACTAGATTTTAGAGGTTGGAGAAAATCTGGAGGATACGGCAATAGTAAGACGGAAATACAGCTCGAAGATCTTTTGCTAATCCTGGTATTAGTTCTGAAATCACTGGTATAGATATGAAAATTATTAAAAGGTTGAGAAATTTTCTCATAGCAAGTTCTTGAACACATTATTTCAGAAAAATTCGAAACTTTTTGTTTCTATGCCACAAAACTTTATATCAGGGTATACTCCTCATATAATAGGCCCACCGCCAAGAATTTGGATTCGCGGTCATAAATGAACCTAGACAACTATATTGCTGATAGGACGAATGACAGAAGAAGTACAAAAATAATTTTTTTTTTGTTTAATTAGGCTGATATAAATTTGAAAAAAAGTTTATGTCACCCCCCCCCCCCCCTTTGAAAATTTTCGAAATGTAAAGGGGCAAAAAAATAAAGTGTCATATTAGTCTGTTGCATTTTTTAGTGACAAGCGGATTTTTTCACAGTTCAATGAGTTTACATCTCTAAATTATCCAATATGTGCAAAATTATAGTTATCTCGTTAGTCTCGATCAACTTTCTTTCACCAACTAAGCTTTCTGATACTGCTGCAAGTCATAGGCAACTATTGTGCTTAATCTTTAAGTTCCCGACGTCGAAAATTGGTGTGCTTGCAATCAGATTTTCGGCTTGATTCCATTTTAATTTACCATGTTTTAAAAGAATTAGATGGAGGCAACAATCAATTAAACAATATATTGGTGAAATTTGGTACCGCTTTTGACGGAGATATTCCGATTTTTGAATTGCAGTGGAATTATTTTTTCCCTCAAAGGTACTAGATAAGATAAAAATAGAAACACAATTTTTCGGGTTTTCGGGGCTCAAAATTGGTCGTTTTACTCCGTAATGTCTAAGTAACTACCGTAATTTTGGAGGTAGGGGACATAAAACTCAACGATACAGTTTTTACCATTCATTGGATGCATGCAGCATGCAGGATGTCACTGAACTGTTCGAAACTTGAAATTTTCGAAACGGTGTGCATCCTTAATAGACAAAGGAGAGGCCTCTGATATTCATGACTAAAAGGTTGACCAAGAAACGTGAATAGCTTCAGAGGTTTGTTTTCTTAAAACATGTCGATAGCACAGCATAAGTGTTCCAAGTAATAAAGTGGCAGGGACCTAAACTGCCATTTTCACACTATGGTTAGATTACGATACTATGTCGTGGTTACCGAGTTCTGAACTAGTAAGTGACACGGATTTCGATTATTAAAAAAGCAAGGTAACTAACCGAGTGATACGGAGGTTCAAAACAAAATTAAGATCAAGTTATACGTTTGTGGCTCTCTAAGGTGATCCTGTGGCACTCCACTATTATCAAACTGCTTCATCTCTACCAGGATGCTTACTTACAGGATGTGCTTGGGTCGAAAATTTTTGAAGTTTGAAAGGGTTGAACTAAAATTTAACTACTGTACAAAATATTTGTATTAAAATTTTAATAAATATGGAAAAATAAACGCTGGTTTCTTCTCTTTTGTTTGGTTATTGAAGGTTTAATATTATTATTTTTTTCTTGCCCCCTCCCTTCAACAATATTTTGAGACCAGGACATAAACTTTTTTTCAAATTTGTATAAGCCTTAAAGTCACTTTAACAGCTTGGGTCTTTCGTGACTTCTGTGGGGTTAGGAATTGAACCCAGGTGTTCGGCATGAGAGGCGTGAATTCTAACCACTACACCGGGATTGACTCCCACAAAAATAAGGTTATTGCCTTATGATAGTGATAAAAATACAAGGGAATATTTTACACGCAAAAATGAGTGTGAAAATACAAATCGTGATAAAATTATTCGTCTTCTTATTTCTCCGGAGAAAGTTTATAGCTTCTGCGAAACGGAAAAATGCAATTAGATAAATCTTTCTGAGAACGCTTTATTACTATTGAAGACGAAATGTGAAACGAGTGATTCTGCAGAAGGAGAACAAGACTAAGAAGAAGAAGAAGAAGCAGAAGAAGAAGAAGAAGAAGAAGAAGAAGAAGAAGAAGATGGAAATAAAGAAGATTAAGAAAACTATTAAGGAAATAAGTTTTGATTTTTGATCAATATTACTCTTATATGTGATTTTGTGTTGTTTATTAAAGCACATACTCGCTTTGTATTGTTTTATAAAATGTTTTATCCTGTAAAAATCCATCTGCAAAAGTTTTCCAAATTAGCCTCATTTCTTATACGTCATTATACTTAAAAAATACTAGAAAAATGGTTGAAAATTCAGCCTAAACACAAAAAATATACGTTCTAACGCAAAATAAACCTGAAATTCGGGCTCAGCACCCCAAAATTACTTAAGAACCACATATTATCCTTGATTTAAAGAGATTGTTTTGCTTGGCCAGTGTTGGCGACATTGGTACGTAAAATGTAAACGTCCCCATGCCGGCGTCGGAATAACAGGTTTCCTTGGCAGCGGAAGTTGTTTGGTGATCGCAGTAGGCGAAATGAAAATTTTCCACATTCTCGAATGATCTGAAGCCTGGACAAGAAGCAATTTTCTCAAGCTCGTGAATTCTTTTAAGTTTTTTCTTTCAACATCTGCAAATAGTTAAATATAAATTATAGCATAGTTAAATTTTTTTAAATTATTTCGGTAAGAAGTAGTGTGCTGTTGACTTCTAGTTGTGGCCTTGAAGTTCCCCAGCAAATAACGGAAGAATCGAACATCTTCCGCAGGTGAGCATTGCTTAGGACATTTGCGACCAGGCAAAGGCTACATTTCGGTCTTTCTTCCGCAGGTGAGCATTGCCTTGGACATTTGCGACCAGGCAAAGGCTACAGCCAGCATTTGTATGGAGTCGCCCCACTGTGCGTTGGGCGGGTTCGCCGATTTCGATATTCAGCCGCTCCATTTCTTCCAACGATCGCTTCGAGTAGTGGGCCGACGGCAGATCCGGTCAGAACACCGCGTCTTCGCCCTTATGGTATTTCTTGATGAACGATGCAACTTCCGGCAGGCACTTCGTACTATAAAATTCCCCGTTCACGGCCAGTCCGGAGCGAAAGAAGGGCGACTTTGACATCCCCTTCTCGCTGATTGTCAGCCACAGCAGCACTTTCTAGGGGAACTTGGTGGGTGAAATGAACTTCATCTCACCTCGGAGCTCACTTCCTTCGTGAGGAAAGTAAAATACGAAGTGCCCTGCCAGTCGTTGCCATCCAGGGATAGATAGGTCTCGTTGTTCATCTCCACCACCACGTCGCGATTGACCGGGAAAATCGTCAGTCGACAGGACTGCCGCTTCCTGACATGTATGTCCATGTTCGCCAGGTACTTTTTCACGCGGTTTGGCCAAGCGCACGCAGCGATGTAGCCACTTTTCAGTCGGTCTTTCTCTTCAGCATCCTTTGGAATGGAATGTACAACGACGTGTTGACATTGACTGACTAATACCGAATCTCTCGACGTGAGTGAACAGAAAGCACGGTGAAATCAACTTCTACCTGACGCAGTTTCTGTCTGGGCACGGCTGTTTTAGGCAGTATCTTCATCGTTTCAAACATGCAAGGTCATCCCTCTGTCCGGAGTGTTGAAACGTGGATGAAAAACCAGAACATGTAGTGTTCGACTGTCCTAGTTTCGAAGCAGCGCGAAGAGAGATACCCACGCTGAAATGTGTCCAGAAGGGGCCATTTGGAATGCCGTTAGCGGAACAAATTTTGGCGGAACTGCAACGTGAGTGGAGAAATAAGCAGCGACTAGCGAGTTGAGCACAGTACAAGCAACGGAAGAGGCCGGATCGAGTATCGGTATTCGAGAGATGTTCTATCGCCGGGGAACTCTCTGCCGGAGTAGAATAAATCCATCGCCGAGGATTATTCGAGTAGTAACTAGGGTAGAAGTACCAAATATGGTGGAGATATGTCATCTATTTATACAAACTTACGTATAACTATCTAATTATTTCTCAAAATGTAGAATATTTATAAGTTTTCTAACAGTTTGGGATCAGTAGAAAAGAAATCAGGCTTCAGTTTAATTAATTTTTAATTTGAAAATGCCGCCACTGCTACTCGCGATAATCGCTGATAAATGAAAAACATAGTTAGGGTTTATTTCTAATTCCCGTCGTAGTAAGGACAGGCACTCTAATTTTCATCATTTCTTGGGTAGGTTTAATGAATACTCCAAATGTTTTTGTACTGATTTGACTCAAACACACTTACCTTCCGATCCGTGATCTTTGAAATCACTGAAAAGCGACTATTAAAGCATATTATTGAAATTACGCAACTGACATTATTTCTAAAATTCGTCGTACCGTTTTAAAAACTGTCCATCAAAATTTTTCATCGTCCAACCTAAAAATCACAGTAATGTTTACGAAGCTAGCACGCATGTATTTGTGTAGGACGGCATGACAAATGCTATTCTGTAAGATTTCTGCTGGTCATGCAAGTTTTCTCGGCTGAAGATTAACAACAATGCATTGCGTAAGTTGTTTTCATTTTCTGAACGACGGAAATTTGTATGGTCGGACAGGCCTCTAGGCCCGGACACTAGCGATTTCTCGAAAACAAGGAATGATAAAATAATTTGGAAAGAATAGGATAATAGTACCATTCAGCTACTATTGTTCCATTTTTTCCAAATATTTGTATCGTTTTTTGTTTTTGAGAAATCGCCTTTGTCCGGGCATAGAGGTCTGTCCGGCCATACAGGACTTTCCCCCTACTGCAAATGAAAACTGCTGTTTATATTCAAACTTTCATCACGAAACCCGCATAACGTAATTCTCCGCCAACCGGTCGTTGGCACAACCCTTGTGATATTTTTGATGATAATACTGTTTATCTCCACATTAAAGGAAAGACCAATGCAATAAAGCCGGTGTTTATGGAGTTTTATCTGAATACCTAAAGTGTCCGACCATATAGGACTCCCCCTAGTTAATTGGGCTTAATGCGTCGTAGATCTGTGAGGATTTCTGCGATTTCGCTGAGCATCGAAGGTTTTGCTAATATTAGTAAAGGTACATACATATTTTTTGAGTCGTTTGGCAAACTATTTCTGGAGGGCGCCATGATCTGAAATTTCAAACACATATAAAGAAAAGAATCGTATATAAAATTCTTTCTTTTAAAGTGCTTTAAAATTTTTTTTGGGAAGTCTTTAAACCCAACCCAGGTAACGCCACAGACAAACAGGCATAACTCTCGTTTTTCATTCTTCCCACCGCTTACTTCGTCATTTCAAATTTGGGCTTAGTTGGGAATGTTTCTGTTGTCATTAAACTGGCGCTTTTTACGAACGGAGAGGAATTACCCATAAAAATACTTGCTAGTTACTATTCTATATGTCGATCATATAGATCATATAAATCTTCCAAGTGTTATGTTTGTTTGTCTGTGGTAACGCTTTTAAAAATTAGGTAACCCACTAGCTACAGCCGTACCTAACGTACGTACGGTAACGTACCGACTTACAGCGTTTACCTATAATTTGATCGGCTTTAATAACGAAATTTAGCAACAAGAAGTCAGTTCAAACACGACAGTAGTCAGAAGTGGTTAGTGAAATTATTGAATCTGAAGTTTGCTAAAGTTTATTTATACTGCTAGTTTAGTTTATACTGCTCGAATCCAGTAAACATAATGGCTGCTTTCAAATCCGGAAAATATGGGCTAGCTCAGCCACAATCCGATGGCAAGTCCAAGTCCCTGATCTATGTTTCATTGGAAGATTCAGTGCTGCGAGCTCTTGAGGATCAAAAGAGGGCTAATATCCAAATACTCGCAAACGGCCAGGGCAGCATATCTATTGCGAACAGCGCTGGTGGCGATCAAAAGTTCACCTTTACTATATCGGACGTCGAAGGTGATCGGTCGAAGGAATGCATCCACCAACATCAACAACATCTGCACCATGTGGCCCGTATACGGCACGAAATGCGTTTTCAAGGCACCGAAGACGCGTACGAGAAAGCCAAGCAATGGCTGATGGCGCAAAAACAAAAATCTGCCAAAATCCCGGTGATCAAGCCCGACGAAAGGATCAACCGTGAAATAATGCAGCGGAGTATTAGGGAAAGATTAATCCATCTACTAGCAGTAAAGGCGTGTAAAAAGGCAGAACTGGTTGCGAAATTGACCGCCGAAGGCATTCGCGAGGAAGAACAAAAGTGCATAACACAAGTACTGAATGACATCACCACTTTCTGTGGTCAAGTTTACGTACTGCGGCGGCACATTTGGAAGGAGGTGAAGGAAGACTGGCCGTTCTATTCCGAACAGGAGCGGCAAGCGATGAAAAAGCGTAAACCGCGTTCCGACACAGGTTCATCCACCTCCAAACAGAGTTCGGCCAATGGCAACAACTTGCAAATCGGTGGCAAAAGACGGCTTGATGACGTTGATATGCGTAAGGCTAAGGAACCGCGGTTGGCTGATCACAGTCGGAAGATCGACGATGGCGAACATCAAGAATACTTTCGACTGCACGAGGCCATCCAACAAAGAGCCGAAAAATTCGCCCAACTCGAGGAAGAGCTTATTCGACAGCGGGAGCGCTATAAGGAAATTGAGAAAACAATTCTGGAGGAATATAACAGTGCCGAATTTCTCGAGAAAAAAGCCAGATATGCGTATCTACGTAAGAAGCTGTCTTCCATCGACAATGCACGATTATGACGTTACGGTTACTAATACGGACCGTAGAAAAGTTCATTAATTAAGTTATTTTTAATATTAATTCTTGTATAGATAGTAAAATTTGTAGTTTGGTTGCATATTTAGGTTTAAGTGACTTTTTTGTGAATACAATTGCATGAGATATTTTAAATACCTTGTTTTCATTTCGTTAGTGTTTCTTCGAGTATATTTGAACGATAATCTGATGTTTTCCCTACGTTTCGACACTTTTCTGGCAAATCTTTTGTGATAGACCTATTATTTTTTTACAGGATATAGGATTTTATAGGCCAGCTGTAAGAGTACAGGACCTTTGCGGGTCTAGTGCTACCAGCCTATTGTCTCTAACAGTCCCTCCTAGACGAGATTCTAACATGTTGGCATGTTAAACCAGTGTTTGTTGCACCCTGAGGCACACTAGGAGATTGTTATGTTGGCATTCAGCTGTCCGTTTCCATATCTCGCCTATCACTATGAAACTATCACTATCAATCCAGCTCATGTGTGTTGCTGCAACTTCGATAGATGCCCATCCCTAAATAGCCCTTTCAGCAATACATCGGATCGTACCTTCACTGTCCAATTAGATCGATTTGCTTCAACTTTTCGTGAATTCGGCTTTTAAAGTAGCTGATAACCTATCTCTGGGAGCGCCAAAAGTCATGAACCCCATGACATCCTCGCTGCAGACGTCTATGTACGTACGAAGCGAAAAATCTCACGTTCAAGTAACTCATGATCAGATGCACTTCAAACAATAAATTTCATTGGTCTCTTGTTTGTTAACTATAAAGTACTTTTTGAGGACTGTTCGAAAATATGAAACTAGTCGTGAAGTTCTACCCAGATAGGGGTTTCTTTTCAGAACCGCCTAGTAAAGAGAAGCTCCTGTCCGCGGAAGTGGCTTCGAAAAACACTATGATAGCTCCTGCCTTGTCCCTGCTCGACTCAGGCGTAGCCGAGATTCAATGCTTCCGGTCTGCCAGGTATCATTATTAACAGCAGAGCTCTATCTGCATATTCTTCTGCGCTGAAAGATGTAGCCATCAGAAACAAAACGTGCATCGCAACGTCCAGCATACGTGATCACTTGACTTAAACGATTAGTCGACATTTTCTTCTTCGTCGCACGAAAAAACGTAGGAAATTTGGTTGCTAGGAATTCTTTAATGAAGAAAAAAAAAATCGCGTGAAAAAACCGCGTAAAAAGCGACTTCAGTGTAGCTAATTTTGCATTGTGTGTCATAAACATCACTGATATTTTTAATAATTTGTGTTGGATAGGATAGGAATTTGTGTTGGATGTGAGGTGCAAATGAAGCACATTCCAGGAAGTGCACCCTAAGTTAAGTAGTTTTTTTGTGATATTGGTTTTTTTACTTGTGCTGGTTAGCCTAGCGTGATCACCTATTTTGAACATCCAACAAGGTCATTCAAATGTGTCTATTTGATCCGCTGTACAAGCATCACTTTACTATGTATACACTTACCCCCCTTTTAATTAAATCCACACACACACACACACACACACACACACACACACACACACACACACACACACACACACACACACACACACACACACACACACACACACACACACACACACACACACACACACACACACACACACACACACACACACACACACACACACACACACACACACACACACACACACACACACACACACACACACACACACACACACACACACACACACACACACACACACACACACGCACATACACATACACATGCACATACACACACATACACACACACACATACACATACACATACACATACACACACATACACACACACACATACACACACACATACACACACACACACACACACACACACACAGAGAAAATGTTCAGTTTTCGAAACTTTGTCGAACGGTACTAGACACTCGGCTCACTGGGCCTCCTTTCGAAATTCGGTTGTCCGAGTGATTGCTATACCTTTATACTATATATTTATAACGTACACCGGGGCAAGTGGGACCTAAAAAATGCATAGTTTGGGTTCATTCCACTGTGTTTTCTATACCTTTGATTATTTCAAAATTCTTTCAGCACAGAAACCCTTCAGTGGTATCACTTCGAAGGATTAATTACAGAAAAGACCTATCAATTTACATGAAATGAATCTGGAGGAGAATTTTCAAAATTATAGGACCTATATTCAAATTTGATTAAAAAGCATAAAATAATAGTAAATTGTGTAAGTTAATATACAGCAATGTTGAAGCACTGCAAGAAGCAATCAAAAACAATATTTGTACGAAGGGTTCATTCAAAAATAGCGTAACAAAATCAGGTCACAACGGCAACTTTATAATTTATATAAAACACAGATCGTGAGCAATTACGCTGTAAAGCATTATTGTAATGAAATGTAGTTGAATAAGTCGTTGTATCCAATTCTTGCGAGACGTAATTTAGGATTAACCATTGTTTAATAGCTCGAAAATACGATTATGATCTGTTTGTTCTATCATGCCCAATTCAGTAGAGCTACTCATAAGAGATAGTTACGTTATAATAACTACAACACTTTATTGTTTCAATTTCAGTTGAAAATTTGCTTAATTATATCAAATTTGCCTTTCCAAATTCAATTAGTATCGTTTAGGTGTAACCAAAATGTGACTAAACTGTTTGTTCCCTCATAAGCTCTGCATATGGGCTTCTTTTTTGGGGCCCCTTGGTTTAATCCTTTTCGGTTTATTTTAAAGCTTTACTGATATAAATATTATGTAATTGAACTGAAAATGTTCGGTAGTACATCTAAAAAATGTGTTAAGACAGGAAGTTTTGTGCTGAAACACTTTATTTTTAAGAGGTCCCACTTGCCCCGGGTGCTTTGAAGTGCCGACCTTATTTCGACCCATTTTTTTAACCCATTAAGCCCCACACTTTTCCCAGCAGGGATAGAAAGTTCAAACTTCCAGGAGAATTCTCTTTTAGGTCAACTAAGAAAAAGCCGCTGACATGTATTTTTAATTTTGACCCGGTGTCCCGCAACGCTATGTTGCGAAAACACAACGCTGGGCGTTAGGGGTATACCGTTTTTGCATATCTTCATTTATTATGCATATAAATACTTCATACTTTTTTACTGTTAAATCAAACTTGGGATTTTTATATTGTTTCTGGGATATTTTGAACAAGCGAAAGATAAGATTTACATTCATTTGTTTACTATAAAGCAACGACTTCAAATGAAACATCTGCAGCGAACGAACGAAAACAAACGTTCCCGTTGCAAATTTTGAATATCGCTTCTTCCTAGCGTTGCGTTTTCGCAACGCAATGCTTAGAACCTTTCTTAAAATTACAAAAGTAATCAAAATTATGAAACGAAGTGTTTTTTGGCAAGCAACCGATACTTACTAACGCTGATTAAGAGGTCAGACGTAAATAGAGGTAAAATCGAGTTATGTGAGCATTTTTCCTTAACTGTCTGAAAAATAGCAAAACCTGTTGGTTTGTCACAGCTGTAATTATGACCTTTGAGCAAAAACAGGTGGATTAGATTTTTTTCCAATCTTTCTTTGTTTCTCAGGGTCCAAGTTGATATCTTAAACAGAGCCTTCTCTAGAATCGAATGAAAGTGCGTTGCGTTTTCGCAACGCTGGGAGGAAATGGGTTAATGCCGTTTGTCAAATTAAACAACTAGTTTTCGGGTGTAATTTGTTAATACACTCATTATGTTTACCTACTGTCAGAAAAACATGTACTTTTACGTAAACCCCCTTGGCCAAAATATCATTTATAGAAAGGTGCGTCAAACTTACAACGCAAATTGAAAATAACGCTCAAATTTAAAGTCCAATTTTGATGTTTGGAATGCCTGTTATAAATAATCTATAATTTTAATACATGCGTTTGAGTTGTATCTTTCATTTCTAGAAAGGTTCGGTTGAAGAAAATGAGGTTGAAGAGAGTTATGAGCTCCGTTCCCACTTACCCCGTATTCCCACTTGCCGCGGGGTATCTTGTAGTAGAAAGGCAAAACAACAACAAACCCAATTAAAGATACAGTTCCCAGCTAACATTTTCGTACGTATATCAAAGTAACAAATAAGAAATATATACTGATATATATCTAGAAAAATCGCATTAGTTGCACGAAATCAGCTTATGCGTACTATTTTGGAGGCGATATACGTACTGCAAATTATGTGTAAACAATTCACATTCATGACTATTTGTATACGATGAGATCCGACTCAAAATGATTAGTTCCATAATGCTATACAACTCTGTGATGAAAATCGTATGTGAATCAGCTGTCATCATTTTGTACGATTGATTATAAACTAGGGTGTAATTTAATAAGCTTTGTGTGCGACTTAGATTTTGTTTACAGATATTTAAGATGATTTTCATCTATTCGTAAACTGATTGTGGCGGTTGAAGGTTTTTAATCTAATGCATTTTCGGCCTCGTCTGGAATCCCACAAGGCAGTCATTTGGGACCGTTGCTCTTCCTGCTGTACTTCAATGCTGTCAACCACGTTCTTTAAGGCCCTCGTTTATCTTACGTCGATGATCTGAAGATTTACTTGAGGATTCGCTCCAAGATCGATGCAATCCGTTTTTAACTAGAGTTTGACACCTTTATGGATTAGTGAAACTTGAACTGCATGCTCGTGAATCCTGAAAAATCCTTCATTATTGCTTTCGCCCGAATCCGTTAACCTGTGATTTTCAACTACAAGCTTGATGGTACTGAAATCTAGCGGGTCGACCAAGTGAAGCAACTCGCCGTTATCTTGGACAGCCAGTTGTCGTTTAGACGACACATTTCCTACAACCTGGACAAAGGACAAAGGATCCAGAACTCTGAGATTTGTCTTCCGCATCGCTAAAAGGTGCACCAACGTGTATTGTCTCAAGGAATTATACTGGTCACTCATCCGTTCGACTCTCGAATACGGTTTCATTGTCTGACACCCGTATTATCAAAACGGAATGACCAGGATTGAGTCGATTCAACGCCGCTTCTTACGTTTTTCGCTCAGTCATCTACTTTGACGAAATCCGTTCAGATTTCCGAGTAACGAGAGACGATGCCGATTGATCCATTTGGAGACACTTCAGGTGCGAATGAACGTCGCAAGGTTCAACCGAACCTTTGTTTGCTGCTGATATGTTGCAGGGAAGAATCGATTGTACTGCTATTTTGGGAACGATTAATCTGAATGTATGTTCCAGGGCACTGCGGAATGACGCAATGCTGCGAATACCATTTTAACGCATCAACTATGGACAAAACAGTGCTATGGCCAGAGTACAGCGAGTCTTCAATAGAGCTGCCGCTGTCTTTGATGTTAATCTGTCACGTGAAACTATCCGCCGAAACTTTTTTGTGTTTTCCTTTATCAATGACGTTCAAGAAAATCTGTGTATATTCGTAATTTTTTGACTGTGTGATTGTTAATAGTACCTATAAAAAACCATCATTAGGGCAACTCAAAAGTTATTAAAGTCTTCTCCAAACTTCTACCAACAAAACAAAAAAAAAACTACAAGGTATACAGCCCTAAGGGTTGTACGAAAGGGTGACGTAGGACTGTGTCATATAATACTCATTATATTGATAACATGTTTTAATCGGTGAAGTATAACTATGTCTGATCATTAAATCAAAGACTAATGTAAACTGCATTTCTGGCATATGCATATTTGAGTATTTGTGGTAACATCAACCTCTTCAGTGCAGTCAACAATCGGTGTTGCCACCAATAACCGGTCTTGCCGCTAAATGCCGTTGGTTTCGCCACCAATAGCTGTCGATGGTAAATACTGACCGTCTGTCAGTGCGATTGTGCGATGAATGAGCAGACGGCGAACCAAGAGTACCATTTTATAGTCACTGGCACTGCCGCTGCTGCTTGTAAGCTAGTGAGGTGGTGGGGGACACCAGATCAATTGCTGCTGCTGCTCGAATGATTATCCGACGCTGAATGAGCAAGCATTTTCCATGGAACGTTGAAACGTTAACCATTTAGAAAAGTGAAGAAAATTCTTTTCATTCTTCAATTACTCTAGTTCTTATAAGAACTGTTTAAGACCACAACGGCCTACTGCTGAATTTGCTGCTGCCCGTCAGTCGATTTGCTTCCATTTGCTGTTGGTTTGCGAAAATAACCGCCAAAATGTCATTGGGTGCCTCGAATTGTCATCGAAAATGACATTAGATGCCGCAAAGGTCCTTGGATTTGCCTGCAATAGCCGCCAAAAATGCTATCGTTACCTCCCGATTGCTAGCGTTGTTGGCTCCGATCGCTGGTGTTTGCCGCCAAATGCCGTTGCTTTCGCCACCAATAGCCGTCGATGGTAAATACTGACCGTCCGTCAGTGCGATTGTGCGATGAATGAACAGACGGCGAACCAAGAGTACCATTTTATAGTCACTGGCACTGCCGCTGCTGCTTGTAAGCTAGTGTAGGTGGTGGGGGAAACCATATCGGCTGCTGCTGCTTAAATGATTGTCCGACACTGATTGAGCAAGCTATCGAACAATTTCGCATGTCTGCGATGGGGATAATGCAAAATGTAATGTTAAGTGCATCGTGTGGGATTCACGTTGGCCATTGCCCTCTGATTCCGCTTGTCTTTGGGACCGGTGTTGCCGTCAATAGCCATCGATGTTGCCGATTGGATTGGAAAAGGGGTGTGGCTTACAAAGTGGTCTCAAGGTTATCATTTGGATCCAAATCCTTTGGTGTATCTAATTGTCGTCCGTGCCTGTGAAGCTAGGCGATAACAAGGGAAATGTATGGAAAAATTCGACCTTGAATCTTTACAAACATTTTCACTATTTAGCGTATAAAAAATTATTATTAGTATGTTACTATAAAATTGCTGGACATTTTATCTATCCAACGACATATTAACTGTTATGTTTCGTTCAGTAGTATAGTAGCTATTAGCGTTTGAAATATTTCATTCAAACGTTACACTTCTATTTCTCGTTTTTACAAAGTGCTACCCAGTCCCAGTATAGTAAACAAAGACGTAGTCCTACGTCAAAAGTTTGCTCCAATACCTTGACAATCAAAAACAATTACAAATAAATTGATTCAGGACTGTATCTGAGAGTTCATCTGCAACAGACGTATTATATTTTTGCTACGTGGTGTAGAAGAATGATACCATTGTATTCCGTTTCCAAGATAAGCGCTATTGTGTGGCTGTTTCGGCTGCTGTGTGCACACAAAGCATTACCAGAGATTATCATTGCTACCTAACCTGCTTCCCCGTGACGTTCTCCTTGGATGACCACCCTACTAGCACAGTTGTTATAAACTAGTTGTGGCAACCGATTAATGACTAATTTCAGTCATAAATAGGTTGAAGTAATCAGAAATGACAAAAGTGTGCAGCTTGGGCACCATTTCAGTCCAGCAGCAGTTCATTTTTAACATCATCTGTTTCTTGTGTGCCGCCATCATCGTTGATAGATGAAGAACACAGCTACTTACTATATCGCCTGATACCTTTCGTGCACGAGGTGCAAATGAAGCACATTCCAGAAAGTGCACTCTAAGTTAAGTAGTTTTTTTTGTGATATTGGTTTTTTCACTTGTACTGGTTAGCCTAGCGTGTTCACCTGTGTTGAACATCCAATAAGGTCATTCAAATGTGTCTATTCGAACCACTGAAAATTCTTGATGATCCCTTGCTTATCCCCCTTCCATCACCAAAAACTTTCAATTAAAGTCTTAAGAAAATAGAAAACCACATTGCAGGTGCCAACCGTGCGAAGCTAGCTTGAAAGCAATGACTGGTTCGTTCTTTCTATCCAACCAAAAAGCATTTAACGTGATGCAAATTTTACGGCATATGTCTTAGCAGCAGTCAGTCGTGGACGACATTTAACGTGTTCGCTCACTCAAGCTGCGTGCTGCTGCATCAATCCTCAACCAAGCAAACGAGATGGGTGCTGGTGAATACTTGTCATGTGGAAATACCGTGATAAAATTCGTGCCCACGTATTAGAGAATGGCGGTGACGCTGTCGGACCGTGAAGGACCTGCAGGATTTTGGGATAGGTAGTTTAATTTGATTAGTTCTATTCTATTCACCGATTTATACATTTACTCCATCAATTTTTAATTTGATTCCTAATCGTATTTATAAAATATGAATTAAACGAAAATACATTACTGAATTTTTGTAGTTATAGGCTTCAATAAGAATTAATCTGGAATAAGAATATTTCTATTCTCGTTTGACTACGAAACTGATATGAAAAAAAAAGTTTCAAATCGTACCATAAGCTTATTCTTTCTTCACTAGGTTAATAGCGCAAAAGTCGCCTATTCCGGGCCGTGCCGTGGCGACGAGAAAAAGTAACTAGCGCTGCAAGGCACTACCGACTGCGACGCGTTCTGATCTATCGCTGGTCCACACGGGATTACACGGTAAGCATGGAATGGGACCGAGCCCTTCATAACATCCTCGTGAAAATATTTATTGTTTGCATTCTAAATGAGAAAAGTTGTTATATATGCACGATGCATGCCATCGTCGTCGTCGTCGTCGTCGTCGTGCTTTCTGCGATGTTGTACTTCATATTCTGACGCCATGACACTAGCTAACGCTACCGGCGCGCCCGGCCGTGGCGTGGTGGTGAGAGAGAAGTTGATGGCGTGTTGCTTTGCGAAAAATGCTTTCCGTCGGTTAGGGCACGGGAAGCTGCCATGGGTAGGATCCGGAAGACTTACGGTGCTTTAGCGGAGCTCTCGGTTCCGCCTTGCAGGCGGACGTTTGTTCGGCATCGCAACGGAAACGCTAGAAGCTAGAAGCTCCGCAAAGGACAGGCGGTCAAAAGTTGCAGGTCGACTTGAAAAGAAGGAAGCGATTTTTGGTAGTAATCGTATAGCACGTACCGAAAGGATCTGATGGGCAAAAGAAAATGTTCAACCAACTAATTTGAAAAACTACTGCCAGTGTTAGCTATGTTGCAAATACTACCAACCTGCCATAGTTAACAATTTCGAAATAATTATGCCATTGTTTGTTGCTAAATGACTAAAATTTAGTCATTCAATCATGGCAAGTTGCTGAACAACTTGTTTCCGAAACCAGAAACAAAATGGATGCGAACAAAACTTTCAGTTCCGGAGCAAAGTGTATTAAAAACTTGCCCTTTAATCAGGCCCTTGCCTTGTTTCTTGCAGCCAGCGTAAAGCCAAACAAAAGGACGAACGAAACCGAATCAGAGCGACTGTAGTTTTAGCAAACAAACTTTTGCCGTGCCTTGTTTGCAGCCTATTTAGGCAGGGACTTTCTTCGGTTCCTGCCAAAGGGCGGCTGCAGCGCCGCACTTTCTGGCAGGCCAAGTTTCACCGAAAATACTTTTAGTGCGGCGCATCGCTTGTTATTGTTGCTGTCTTCTGCGGGCGAAGGGAGGGGTAGCTTTTTTCCTTAAGTCCGGTTAGATTTTTGGGGGTAGCGAGCAGCAGAGATAGAGGCAATGACTTTTCTATAGTTCCCGAAAGTTCAGTCCCGAACAAGGGCAGCTGAGGTTGGGAAAAGCACGTAGCTGCAATTTGGGTCGGATTAACTGGAATTTCGTCGTCTAAAAGACTCTCGTGAAGCGGATAAAGAATCTTTCCGGAGAATCGGAAAGAACGTGAGGTGGGTGCATAATCTCCCGGCGAGGTCGGCTGCGGTTGCCGTTTAGTCGCTGTTTGTCCCCAAAATCAGAAGCTGGGTTGAAGAGCCGGGTTTTCGATACTGAACTGCTGCGACGCGTTCGTTGGTTTGCTATTCGAAACGATGTGTTGACGTTCGTTTTCGTTTAATTCTATCTTAAATATTTGGTCGACAAACTGGTGGGTCCATTCTAAAGAGTTTAACATAAACGATTGAGTGAGTAACGTCATTTGTCCACTCTCAATTTAGTTCTGATTTGGTTCTAATTTTTACTCAACTTTTTATTATCTTTGTCCATTTTTGGTGGTGAATGCCCGTCGGTTATAATGAACTCAAACTTAATTCGTTCATTGTTGAATATTTCATTCGAAAATCGCTCTAATCCAAATTTAGTTTCTACCGAATCGAATTATTTCAGAATTTTTAATAAGCATTTCAGAAGACTGCCTTGGATATTTCAAATAATGTCCATCATCCGTTGTAACCGGTAAGTTGCAGACTGTCTTCTGTTCGACATCCGATGGCCGATATGGCTCTGGGTTGCAATCTACTAATTGTAGGGATTGGTGAGCAGAACCAACCAGGAAGTAACCCTGTGTGGTTATTTGCATATTGACTTCAAGAGTGCATAAGAGTCATCATATCCCCTTCGACTTCTTGGAAAAATACAATATCATTTCTTTTGGCCGACCGCTCTCCTGCCTTCCACAGGCCGCCGAAATGTGCTGCTTCGGGTGGTATAAATTTTCATTCAATTCTGTCGTCCGCAAAATCTTTGGCAAATATTTGATAATGTTCGTTGATTTTCAGGTAGCAGTAGCATTTTCATTTGGTTTCTACCTCCCAGCGCCAATATCGGACCACAACGTAACAAATTTTCCCCGACGCGACATGAAACTCCGCAAAGGCGGAATAAAGCATGCTGCCGAAAACATGCAAATGTGTCAATTTCCTTGGCACTAACACTAATTCGTAAAGTCGTAGCGAGTACTGTAGTTAATCATTATTAACCATTCGCCGGATAAGATGATTTAATTCTTTTCTCTCAAGCTAACAGTGATACCAATAAGGATGAGCAGTTCAGTTCAGCAATTCATGGCAGATCTACCAGTCACAAGAATTATTTACAAACTAAATTTATAGCGAGCAACTTTGTCTACCAAAACTGGAGTCGACTGTTTCGACTATCTATTTATTTATTTATTTATTTATTTATTGTTTCTTTGTCTTCGAAAATACTCGTACAGACTGTTGCTTAAGTTAAATTCTTAATTCTATTCAATGTTGCAAATTTTCATCACGATGAAGGCTCATCACCTGCTCATCAGCGATTTAAATCTTATCAACTGGCAAATCTATCGTATCCTGCTTGCTCGCGATGAATCGCCGACGCAAAAACTGGTGAGCAAAATATGAATTGATTACACTCGAAAATACTCGCTCGGTATCTCTGTCTCACACTCATCGCTATAATCATCGTTAATCGCTGTTATCTAACCGAGAATGTATTTCGCGATGAAACGTAAACAAACATATTTTTTGGCAAATTACAAAAGAAATATTGCTCGTTCAAATATAAAACGTTTTTCGTATCACATATAATAATTATGAAATTGTCAAACGTCAACAGATACTTGCAACGCCATACACAACCAGTAACTTCAAGCGGCACACGGACAAACAAAATGGTTTCAAGATTTAGTTTCAATGAAATGCAAACCTGGTGCAATATTATTATTATTAATTGGTGCCTCGAAGGTTCGAAGCTTTGAAAAATAATAGATCTACTTCTTGTGTGACTACCGATGAAGGCTGATAATAAAAATATCGTCGGCTACTATTCAAAATTTGATCATCATCATCAACGTGAATGTTGAAAAATTATGAATAGCATGTTAAAATAAGTTTATGAGATTAAAAGTCTTCTGGGTGTAGAAGAACGTTGATGTTTTGAAGTGCATTTATGTATTATGTCGCAAAAATGTATATTCCAAGTATCTCAGGTGCTAATAGTCGAACTGAAAAACCAACATAAATGTTAGGTACATGTTTTTTGACGGTATAATTCAATATCCGATAGCGCTTTTGCATGTTTTCCAAAATTGATAAATCAAAGCTACTCATCGCGATGAGTCAAAACGCGAGGTATTCGTTTTTGATTGGCATCACTAGCGATCAAATCATTGCATGAAAAAGAGTGAGTGGTAATTCGCTTTTCTCTCACTCGCATTAAATAATTCTCAGCTAGAAAATCATTGCCCGAGAATTTCACGTTATGGAATCACCTTTGAGTGTGTTTCGAACCGAATCAGTACTTTTATCGCTGAATAGCAACATTGATTCTATTTACAAAATCGTTCTTACTAATATGAAAGTCAAACTGATCGTAGACAACGTTAAAAGCACGAATGCAGGCACTGAATGGGTTACTGTACCCATAGTTTGTTCTATTGAGTGGCAACAGAAGTGCATCATGAGTTCGGAGAATGCGTGCTGGAGCATTTATATTTATGCTTGCAAGTAATGATGGACAGTCGCTACGGTTCGTGAGAACGTCAAAGATAAACACTCGTTGCAATCTGAGGCGCCTAGCGGAGAGTGTTTCCAAGCCAACCAGTAAACAGTGCGAGGTATATGGAGGCAACTCTGTAGGGTTAGTCCAGGGGAGTTGACGAAGGGCAAACCGTATAAAATGTTTTTGGACTCGTTCTAATATCAGGGCGTGCGAGACGTGATAAGGTGCCCATACTGGCGCTGCATACTCTAGTATACTCCGTACCAATGAGCAATACAGTGATTTAAGAGCATATACGTCTGTAATAAATGCTGTATGGCGGCGAACAGCACCCAGAACCGAAAAGGCTTTAGCAGCAGTTAATGCTACATGCTCATTGAATCGCAGTTTGTTATCTAAAATCACACCTAAGTCACGTATAGAATTCACCCGCTCGAGGACGGCCGAGCCAATTTTGTATGGGAACTCAGGAGTAGTTAGGCAGCGAGTAAAAGATATTACCTTACATTTCTTGATGTTTACAGCCATTCCGTTTTCGTCACACCACAACAAGAGTTGATCGATGTCGCTTTGCAAGGCGGTGCAATCTTGGGCGGATGATATCACCCGAAAGATTTTGAGATCGTCAGCGAAGAGTGATTTCCCGGATGATATCCGATATGTGAGGTCGTTTACGTACAGAATAAAAATAAGCGGACCCAGTACACTCCCTTGAGGAACTCCTGAGGTGACGTTGAATGTTGTTGAGGTTTCATGGTCAACCTGTACAAAAGCTTTTCGTCCGGTGAGGTATGATTCCAGCCACTCAACTATCCAACTCGGGAAGCCAAGATGGGCAAGTTTGTCGATTACGAACGTGTGCGGAACAAGGTCGAAAGCCTTCGAAAAATCTACGTAAATTGAATCTACTTGGCGACGGGATTCAACTGCAGGGAACAACGTGTTGGTATAAGCCATAAGGTTTGTAGTTGTAGAACGACGTTCGACGAAACCATGCTGAAACTCGCTGATCAAAGGTTTTGCAGCATTGCTCAGGAAACGATGGACGACTGTTTCGAAGACTTTAGCAAGGCAACAAAGTATCGATATTCCACGATAGTTATCAACGAGTTGAATGCTTCCTGATTTGTGGATTGGGACCATTTTAGCAATCTTCCAAATGGACGGGAACGTGCAGTCAGCAAGAGAACGATTGAAAATCAGAGATATCGGGGCAGCCAGTTCTTGCGCACAGTTCTTGATGATAAATGGCGTCAATCCATCCACTCCAGGACCTTTTGAAACATCTAAATCGTTCAGCACTTCAAGTACATCCCTATCCGAGAAACGAAAGCTCGGGATATCCACATCGTATGATGGTATCAGACGAAATCTTTCCGGTTTGGATGCGGGCAAACTGGCGCGGAACACACTTTTAAAAAAGTTAGCAAACAGGTTGGCAGCTTCTTTGGCTGAACTGGAAACACGTCCTTTGTATTCCACGTTACTCGGTGTGCGTTTTGACGATCTGTGGGTCCTTATGAAAGCCCAAAATGACGACGGATTCGATTTCAGGTTCGATTGCACCCTGTCCACGTACGCTGCATAGGACACTGTAAGCAGATCATTGTAGTCACTTTCGATGATTCGTAGACGATTACTGTTTTCTACAGATCTGGTGCTAAAGAATCGGTTTCGGGCTTTTCGAACCTTATTGCGTAAATTTCGGAGCTGAGGAGTCCACCAAGGCTTGCGGCTAACGGAGGACGTGCTAATTCTGCGGCGTGGTACAACCCCATCGAATATGTCATACAACGCGTCGTAGAAGGCATTTACGGTCTCATCTACAGAAGAACAACTCAATCGTTGCGTCCAGTCGATTGTCGAAATGTTATTGCTTAACAAGCTGAGATCGCATCTTCTGAAGTCGAGGACAACGTCATCTATCTCGGCGTTATTGCTATAATTTGGCACCGTGAACTGTGCGTCGAGTCGTAAAACAAACGGTTTGTGATGCTCGTCGATCTTTAACAGTGACAGTGGTGGGTCGAAAAGTTCGACGTAGTCCGGAACGTTAATATATGCTAAATCAAGAATTCTGCCGTTGACGTTACTCAGCGCATTGATCTGCACAAGACCTGCTGCGGAAACCGATTCTATCAGCGCTACTTCTTGCTCTGTTGACACATTCGTGGGTAAGTATCCGTTGATATCGTTGTCAAAGTGCCAGCGAAGGTTGGGGAAGTTGTAGTCACCTAAAGCTACAAGAATATCACAAGCCGACAGTTTGTCACATACGTCTTGGATGGCTCTAGCATGAGCGTTGTAAATTGCAGGACTAGATAGCGGTCTGAGGTAAATGCCAACGACATAGATTGAACGGTGCGCTAGTTCAATACGAATGATAGCTTGTTCTAGCTGATTGCAATCGTCCACTGAAATTGAACTACAATGATGACCTTTGACAACTATTAGTACTCCGCCACCTCTCGACAGTTCACTTGTACAGTCGTTTCTATCGCACCTGAATATACTGTAATCTGAAGATATTTCACTATTCACGATGTCCGGGCGAAGCCATGTTTCCGTCAGTACCAGAATGTCATAGTCGCAGCTGGAAAGCATCAACCGAAGCTCGTTCGTTTTAGTTCGTAACCCCCTAACATTTTGGTAGTAGATCCTCAAAAAAACGTTCGGTTGTTATGGTAGACGCATTAGAGGTAAGAGCAGCAGTATTTTCGTTGATTATTTCAGCGGAGCAGATAGTTTCCGCGTGTTGTGTGCGTATGAGTGACCAGGTGGATACGCATGATGCAGTTTCCATTTGACTTGAGTTGGCAATATCGCCGACGGTAGCGGTCTCAGGATGCGCACTGCTGGAATCCAGAGAATTTTCAGGCGGGAGAAGGGATGAACAAATCGAATACTTGCCTGCGGGTGAAATTCGGAAAACCCCGTCCCTTTCTACGAAAACATGCCCGGGATGACATTGTTGGCAGGAACCGATTAAATAATGAGAATGCCTGCAATCGAAGAATGGCACGACTGTTTCGGGTAGGTAGGGGTTTTCCTTACGGCTTTCGCAGGTGCATCCCGGGGAAGGCTGATTGATGAGCATGCGAATATTTTGAGGTGAACCGGATTGATCGTCAGCGGTGGTAACCACAGTGCACGTTATACTGCAATTCGAAAGTACTTCAGGCAGGATGAGGGATGAATAATTCAAATACTCGCCTGCGGGTGGAATCCGGAGAACCCCTACCCTTTCCTCGAAAACAGGGCCGGATGTCTTTGATGGCAGGATACGAACGAATAACGTGATGACGACCTCTTAAAGATGAGTTGCACGACTGTTTCGGGTAGGTAGGGATTCTCCTTACGGCTTTCGCAGGTGCATCCCGGTGGAGGTAGATTCACTATTAGATCGTTGCTAGGTTCGATGTTACTGGTGACAGAACAGGATTTACAGCAGAGACTCTCTGAAATTTTTGGACGGTGTAGTCCTCAAACTGGCGAAACATTATTACTTCTGGCCATGATGAAGGATCAAGCGCTTTGTCCTTCAAAATGGGATCAAGGCCAACTTTGAACGAAATAAACGACATGTCGCTGGTGTCAGCCCCTATGGCCACTAATTTGTAAACATCAGGGTCGTTGTCAAGTTCCAAATTTCCTTTCACCATTGAAGATATCGCACCGTTGGTTACGTCTGGTCTAATACGTGACAGATAGAGCCAGAACTTATTAACTGGTTTATCACTGACAGGCACCGATATCACGTTCTGACTAAGCTGCTTTGACCCGGCTTGACATTCAGTTGATTTCTATTCTGAACTATCAAATCCTCGTGGTCGTTTAGCGGCTCGAGTTGATTCCCCAACTATCGGCCATCGATTGAGTTTTGGGGTCAGAATTGACGGAACGGTCTTCGACGACATTGTTGTTATTTCCGTTCGGAGACTGTTGATTGCAAGGCTGTCATAGGAGATTTCTCATCCACTTGCCTTGATAAGGATCGGAAATGGTAGTTTTCAAACAGCTCCGCGCATTTGTCACACATCCAATAAAGATTATTTCGGTGTGAGGTGAAATAACCCATCAGGGCACGTGTAACACCAGAACAAGACCTATGAAACATGCTGCCGCAATACCCACGGCAAACTACAAGCTCGATGCCAGTGATAGCTTGACAGCATTTTCCGCAATTTTTTTCCATGGTTGAGGATGCTAAACCAAATATTATTTCTATATGTTACTCTTGTTGACTTTTTACTGTAGGATACACTGAACGAATTATCACTATTATTATCGTCAGGCATCAAAAAAGGCGGTGGTAAAGACAAATGTTTCAGTATTTATCTGTTTATTAACAAACGTGGAACACCTTAAACTCGTAACGGATTTATCGACCATGGTACGGAATTTATCGATTCAAGTACTACGACGGTTCATGGGACGGAGAAAAAAACTTTTGACATGACATGACATGTGGAGAAATGTTCGGAAGATGGCTTGTGAAGGCTGTGAATTATCCCAAGTCGAAATTACATCATGTGACCTACGAATTATTCGAGATGAGATTCGAATATATGACCGAGGGCTACCGAGCCCCCTCGAATGTCTTAAAGTCCGATAATATTGACATCTCAAATTCCGAAACACAGAAAAGCTGATGGTTCAAAAGTTTGATGTAGCAAATAATTGAAGGTAGGGAACAGGTTCAAAAACAGTGTTCCGAAAATTCCGAAATAGCGAAACTCGGTGTGTCTGAAGGGAAGGGCTGAAAATCTTAAGGCTGGAAAGTTCGAGAATTCCAAAATCAATGCGCCATAATGTATAAATGTCCGGGAGACTGAAGGTCGTAAACCCCGGAATACCAGATATGTTCAAACATCAAATTTAACTAAATATAAAAATCCGAAAATCGGAAACCCCGAAAGTTTACATTCACTCTCATTATTTTGCACTAGTTGATTGCCCGATCTTACTCGATGCCTCTTAGTTTCTCAGCTACTTCATCATATCAAATTGCACTAGGTTAAACATCCAAACCATAACATCGGTTAAAGAAAATGGGTGGTCTTATACTTTGGCGTACTTCCCAAGCACAGATGTCAAATTAGTATAGGTTTTTGAACGTCGTAAAGAATCTTCAATGCTTCATTCTTTTTAGTTTTTCAAGAGTGTTCTTGGGAACCACAGCGACTGGGTGATCTAAACTAAACCAGTATACCAGAAACCTATTCTGAAAGTATCCTTCTGAATAAATATTACGGTTACGAAAGCGGCTGTTTGTCCGCAGCGAACAGAGAGCTTTCCAAACCTGTACTTCTCTGTCTAATTTGTAGGGTAGGACGGACCACATCGATTTCGAATAGAAATTCTTGAAATTTTTGCAATTATGCTTCCGTTAACCTTCTTTATTAACTTATTTGAATACTTTCGAAACACCCTTTGCCGTTCGGCCACACGAAACGTCAAAATTTGAATCAAAACAAACTTTTCGCTCGTCGTGACTTTGCGTGATCTAATTTTAGCAGCAACAAAGGGATTTTTGCAAAATAACGCAGTATTTCGCCGTTTGTCCGCATCGCTGACGTTTATGAAACGATTCCTGTTTTGTGTGTGTCAAAAATGGTGTGTAAAATAGTACGGTTTGCGTGAAAAATGCAAAATGGTGAAGATTGTAAGTTAGGGGTAAGACGGGCCATTTTTCACGAGGCAACTTTTTTAAACTTTTTTTTACCTTTTTGGTTTCAAAATATTAAAGATAAATCAATTTCAAGTAATTTTTGTGAAGATATCAAACTTCTACCTTTTACCCATTTTCAGCAACAGGCCTTTGTTTATAATCGACCCCTCAAATCACATTTCTTCTTGTAACATGTTTATTTCAACAGACAGCTCAATGTGATGTTCTAGAAAATATTTTGCACATAAAAGAGGAATATTTTTGCTGGAGATTGTTTTCCTTTAAATGCATTAATTAATAAAATATAACTGATTTTAGGTTAAAAACCGTCTGATGAAAAATCCGAATATATTAGCCATCTGCAAGTATCTGCAATTAGTTTGCATACCAATTTGTAGGGAATTATTAAAGCTATCTGCCCAAATGTGTATTTCAGAGAATACCTGGGAATACCATGGTTGGGAATACCTGGGAATAGTGCGGATTTTTTTTCCATACATTTTATAACTTAATAAATATGCGTCCTAGCGTCAAACAGTCTTCACTGAAAATATGTATTTCAACATACTAAATAACTTTGCAGAACATTTGTAAGCAATAAAATAATCGTGTGCAAAGTTATTGAGTGTAATTGATTTTTAAATGCTCTTTTTAACACATCATTATATTTCGTAACCGGTAAGAGATAGATAATTACTTTATTCAGCAAAGTTGCTTATTTTAGTATTTTCTGCAACTTTTGGAGAAAAAAAACTTTTTTAAATTATATTTAAGAAAACAAAAGTTTGTATCGCCCTAATAGGTGAATTCATGGTCACCCTAATAGTGCAGGAATATGCGCTATATTTTATTATTTTACTTCTCCGAAGACTCCACCGTTGAAAAAATACACATTTTTCATCAAACGGTTTTTTGCCTAAAACAGTTATATCTTATTAATTAATGCAGAAAAAGTAAAACAGTCTTTAGCAAAAATATTCCTCTTTTATGTGCAAAATGTTGTTTAGAACATCACATTGAGCTGTCTGTTAAAATAAACATGTTACAAGAAGAAATGTGATTTGAGGGGTAGTTTACAAACAACGGTTTATTGCTGAAAATGGGTAAAAGGTAGAAGTTTGATATCTTCAGAAAAAATACTTGAAATTGGTTTATCTGTAATATTTTGAAACCAAAAAGGTGAAAAAAAATTTACTCAAAAAGTTATTACTTAAATTGTTGTTAAAGTAACACGTAAATATTGGACGACCCCTTCAAAAGATGCATCATTTTTTCATTCAAAAAGTTGCCGAAGACCACATTGAGCTGAGACATGCCGTTTAACCGCAAATATATTTGTCCCGAAATTTTAATTTCTGGCCCATAGTGCCTGGTCAAGGAAATCTAAAGGTTTGGAGACATCGCCGATCGAGGAAGACACACTATGTGACAAATGTGGCGATTTTTTCAGATTCCAATGATGGGACTGGATGTCCTGCTTCGAGTGCGGAAAATGGTTCCATGATTTTTGCTTCGAGTCAAATGAAGCGAAATGTTACGAATGTTCGTAAAATAATTTTTTATCATTTTTTTATCAACATTCTTTGTTATTATGAAGTGCATTACCCAAGTATATTCTTTCTTAAATAATTTCATTAGTAAAAAAAAAGAGAAAATAAGAGTTAAATAACCTTTGTTATCGAAATAAACCAAACAAAACTATTAGCTAAATTATATTTTCTTTTGTATAAGCTAATTTTAAGCTATTTCATGAACAATCTTTTAAAAACTTGTTCCAGTTAAGTAAATACTATTGAAGTTATTTTTGCAACTCTAAAACGCAGAAAAATTGCCACGATTCGTCTAACTCCATCGTGGTCCGTCTTACCCTTTTGATGGTTCTTCTTAATCCGCCTGAAAATTGATGAGTGATATTTCGATGGTTCAAAAATTGACGAAAATCCTGTGGAAAAATACACAAAATAAATAATTGTATAATTTTGTATGGTAGGTAAATAAATGCTTATTAATGTGTATGACAAGAAAAAGCGAACTTTCGTACGCATTCGTAAGCTAGCAATTTAATTGCTTAGGGGGCCGTCTTACCCCATCTTCATAATTGCTAATTCTGCTGATCGAATGAAGTATAAAATTTTTGTCCAGAAATTTGTGCGAAACGAGTCTTGCAGCCCACGTTTCAACATCCATAACGACGCAATAGTATTTCGTCAAAAAAGAGTTTCCTTACGCGTTCCAACTTTTGCGTCACGCAATGGTCCGGAAAAGCTTGTGGTTTGAAGCTTCTCAAACCGGTCCTCTTCAGCCGTAACTCTTGTTATTTTTGACACGTCTCCTGATAGAAATTTTGGGCACTGTTTAAAAATAGTCTCCACTTAGGATTGGATTTAGGATTCCATTACTCGATCCGGCGATGGTCAGATATTTGGGATAATTTACCAGGGATTTGAGCTTTACCTTCACAGGGATCGATTACTTTGGACCGTATCTGGTGAAAGTCGGTCGTAATGCTGTTAAACGCTGGGTAGCGATCTTCACGTGCCTGACCATCCGAGTTATACACCTGGAGGTAGTGCACAGGTTAACAACCTACGTCGCTCGGAGAGGCGCGCCAAAAGAGTTGTATACAGATAACGGGACAAATTTTGTAGGCGCCAGTAGAGAGCTTGCGCAGGAGTTGCGGAACATCAACCGAGCTCTGGGTAGCACTTTCACGGACATTGATACTCTATGGCGGTTCAACCCACCGTGCGCACCGCATATGGGTGGATGCTGGGAGCGGATGGTGCGTTCGGTAAAGACGGCGCTGGGAACACTGCCCACGTCGCGGAAATTAGACGACGAATCGCTCGTGACATATCTAGCCGAAGCTGAGCACATGATAAATTCCAGACCGTTGACATATCTACCGTTGGACAGCGCTCAGCAGCATTCGTTAACTCCCAACGACTTCCTGATGCTCAGCTCTAGTGGTGTTCGTCAGCCAGTAAAAGCACCGGCTAATGTCGGAAAAGCGATGAAGTTGGGGACTGATGCAGGAGAGCCTGGATTCGTTCTGGAATCGTTGGATTACCGAGTACTTACCGATCCTAACTCAACGGTCCGAGTGGTTCTGCGATGTGCCACCGATTAAGGAAGGAGCGTTGGTAATGGTGGCCAATGGGAAAGTTCGGAACCTGTGGATTTGAGGTCGGGTAAACCGAACCTATCCTGGGAAAAAGGACAAGATAGCGGCAAATTTGGTGCCGTTCGGCACGAGGGGAGGGCAGGGGATGACGAAAAGCAAATCGGCGCACCCCCCGGTGCAGTTGACGTTTAAGCTGATGTGACTATATTGCGAAGTGCTGTCACCATTTTTTAAGGAAAACAGCTATGCAAAGTTTCAGCTAAATCAAAAATGATAAATTAAAAAAATATGTTATATTTTCGTCACTTGGCGTGGAATCCCTCCACGTTAAACTTTTACTCTAGAGAATTTGGTTTTAACCTTTATCGCACAAATTTTTAATTCTATCTAAATCTAAAATCTAAATTGAATATTCACATCAATTTAAATTACAGCCGTTGGAAAATTATACGGTTTGCATTTAGGAGTACTCTTATTGTGCTACCGTAGAAACACATAATAATGCTCGAGGTGATTTGCTATTTCCACCACCAAAGGTCGTAATTAGTTCTACTAAACGATAACAACTTGCATCTGCATTTGCCTGCATCTGCTTTGGTCGTTAGCTGTACCGAAAGGCGATCGTAAATCAGTCAACTGTTCGAAAGCTTCTCCCGGCCGAGCCCAGTCGGTCGGCAGTCTCGTTTGCTGGTTGCAGCCCTCAATGCAAGAAGGACCCGGTCTTGGGCAGAGAGTTGTTTTTGTTGCAGTCTTGCTTTCAGTGGGGTTTTCTTCTTGCGTTTTCCTTTCTTGGAAAATAGACAGCACATCCCGGCCGGCGCCTGTGTCCGAGCAGCTAGCTAGCCATTCGCAGAAACCGGAAGTCAACAAAACAAGCTTCCCTGAATGGTGAAATAGAATCTCACATCAAGCTTGTTTATTTACTTATTCATTTAATCAAAGCCTGGCTGCAGGTCAAGTCTGACTGCTCCGATGCGATGGGCAGACGAGCAACGATTGACGTGTTGCTCAGGAAGACGATACTTCTATCGGCTGGGCGGGCCGGCCGGCCGGTCTTGTGCAAAGTTTTCTACCTCTCCGGTGGTAACGGAATACCTACTACCGGTTTCAGATTGATGGATTAAACTCAAGCATCGCAGTTCGTAGTCCGTTGGCCAGTGTGTAAAAATAGTTGGAAGCGAAGAACTTTACTGCTGCCATGGCCGGTTGTAGAATCTAGCAACATGGAAAACGAGTTAATTTGCAAGCTGGTTTCACAATAAACAAACTAATTATTCCGGCTTTCCGGAAGAACTATTTGTGGCTTGAAGCGGAAGGGAATATTGATTATCTATAAACGAAAGTTACCCGATGCTGTACTGTCGGGCTTTACTGAAAAGCGAAGCATCTTGGAAGTTGAAGATTGATAAATTGATATTCGAGCCTTTACACTAGAGCTGTAAAGTTTTCAAGACAGCGCTATTTATTAAGTTTTTTGCTGAAGGTGTTCACGCTGTGATGCGGTTATAAGTTAGAAGGTAATAAATTGGATTATAATGCTGATTTATCTTGACCAATAAACCAATTTGAATTTTTACTCTACCGGGTTGTCAGGTCGAACAGGGAGAAACTTCAACGTTCAGCGTCTGTGTTCAGCAGATAACAGCAACCAACCGAAACCAACTAAACGATCCACTTTTCGGTGGCCATACGCGGCATTAAAATTTTAATTAGATTTTTGTGCGTACGCTCGAAATTCTCTCGTTTCGAGGCCATTCTTCATCCTAATGCGAAAAGTTCCCGAGCTCAGTAAATCCTGGAAAAAAACAGGTCAGAATTTGTGCTTGCTCAGCTGCTGCTGTGTTCCTTGCTCAGCCGGCCAACCAGCATCACATTCCTCATGCGCCATCACCGTGGTCATTATTCCAAACCGTTGTCGTCGTCGCCCAGGGCAAGTCAATTTCTTAGAGTGTGATTCTTCTGGCTCTGATCCAATTTTCACTAATGCAGTGCCGCCTCGGAGAGGCTGCCCTCTGAATGTGTGCATTCCTGAGCATCTCATAATGCTTATGGAAAGTGTGACTACACGGACGGAACCGTATTAAGTGGCCCCGTTTTATTTTCCTCGCTTCGCAGCTTCGAATCGAAACGGGACAATCAAGCCGACTTCGGGATAGATCGGAAGCAGCACAGAATACCTTTTAGGAAACCGCTGCTAACCGAAAAGAAAAAAAAAAGATACGAAAAATCTACTAACGAGCGATAAACTTCAGCTCAATTCAGTTGAAAAGGGTTCGACACCAGTCATATGTGTGAAGGCGAAAACCTCGCTAGCCTAAATGAAAATAGTTAGACTGAGCGAGCCCCATAGCAGTGCTCTTTGACCTGGGCCGATTTTTTCTGTCGCAAACTTTAAGATGCTTGCTCAATCATCAGACTTTTACAATTTAGTAGTGTCGTTAAAATGTTTTCGCCAGATCACTCATCCCTGCCATCGCTCGGCGATGAACATCCACCAGACACTGTTGGGGCTGTCGGCTGCCAGGCTACAACCAGCCAGCGGCGCCGAGCGAGTTCTGGGAGAAAACTATTATCGTCATTGTTATGATCGTCATCATCGAAAGGCTTCTGGCGTTTTGCAACAATTTTTACCATTTTCATTGCTTTGTTCATTCCCGGTACCGAAAGCTATTATCATTTCTCTCGCCAACCCACCAGAGCGCAGACCTGGCGTGTGCAGCACGGTATTTTTTTGTTGTTGTTGCTCGATTCGACACCGTCGGAACTCTAAAGCATCCTTGCGAAACGTGAAAAGGGGAAAGCGAATGAATCTACAAAGTTTCCCCCATTGTTATCGTCGTTATGGCAAATGCGCTGAAATTGAATTGCACACACACGCCGCTCGCTGCTGCTGGCGGGAATGATATCGAGACTTCCACGTTGCTCTAATAATGTGAGAGAGGCAGTTTAGCGGATTTTTTCCGGCCCCCGGTTCTGATGTTCGGATCTGTACGGAATGGTTCCGAGTTCCGTAATGCTAATGATATTTCCCTCCCGGGAAGTGCGTTTCGAAGATGTCCGCTGCAAGTTTAATGCTTTTCTGCCGTGGCTGAAGTTAAATTGTTGCTCTTTTCTGTACAATCGAAACGCAGGGCAAAAATGCAAGAAAATGATAAAATTTATAGGCTCTTTGAATTTTAACATTTAAGTTCTCTGATTTTAGCAATTTCAATTAGCAACTTTCCTCAGATTTTTGGATTCTAGGACTTCCATGAAATCGAAATTTCGAACTGTTCGAGAATAATCGAGATATGAAATGCTTCTGTTTCGGAATTTTGGATTTCAGGCTCATCTGATTTTTGAATCTTTTCTAATTCTTTTTGATAGGTAAAGGGTGTCCCACATCGAATTGCACAACGGAAGAAACGCTGTAGAAAATTATGTAATTGACCGATCCTTTTCAAACTTTCAGATACCAAATTTATAACCCATTAGTAAGCTTTTGGCATATTTGTTTAAATCAACTTCAATACCATAACCGTATGCTCGCCCCCTACGCTTAACTCCACTCAAAATGTTTTGTACAACCTAACTGAAGCTTCATCGGTACGGAAATCCAATTTTTCTTCATGTTTTCCTCGAACTTGACCTCCTTGGAATGCTTCTGTAGTGCTTGCTTCATAATAGCCTATTAGTTAGCCTAATGGTCGAATGATCTTATAATTATCGTGACTTCAAAGACACCGAAATGGGAACTTCCACACTGTTAAAAAGTCATATTATCGGTCTTTTGGACATTCGAGGGAGCTCCACAGCCGGAGGCCTGCTTCCGGAGCTTTGAGAGAGAGAGCACAAGTCCTGGAGCTATAAGGGGCCAGACCGAAGCTACCTCTGTAGGAGATGTGGCGGTACGGGCCATATAGCGAGGGACTGTACTGCGCCGCCCAAGTGCCTGATATGTACCGGCCAACGGGACGCTAAGCACACAACAGGAGGCCCAAAGTGCCCGGCAAGCGCGCCGACGACTAAAATACGGGCGTAGTGCAGGTAACGCAACTAGACTTGAATCACTGCTACGCGGCCCAGCAGCTGTTGTACCAAGCAGTTACTGAGTCGTTGACGGACATTGCCATCATCTCGGAGCCATACCGCATCCCTGCCGGAAACGGTAACTGGGTTTCGTATAGGTCCGGGACGGCGCACATAGGAGTATTTGACCTAAAAAGTTGGCCATAAGTCCGAAATATGAAATTTGTATAGAAGCCCCCCCTCTTAAAGGGGAGAGGAGTTACAATTCCCCTTATAAAGAGGGAGGGGTCTCAATTTACCATAGAATAAATTCTTGTCACCGAAAACACCCACATGCCAAATTTGGTTCTATTTGTGAGTTATGAGGAAATTTGTATTTCATTTGTATAGGAGCCCCCCCTCCTAAAGTGGGGAGAGGTTCTTATTCATCATAGAAAAAATTCTTGCCTCCAAAAACACCTACATGCCAAATTTGGCTCCATTTGCTGGATTAGCTCTCGAGTTATAAGGAAATTTGTATTTCGTTTGTATAGGAGCCCCCCCCCCCACACTTAAAGTGGAGAGGGGTCCCAATTCATCATAGAAAAAAATTTTGTCTCCAAAAACACCCACATGCCAAAATTGGTTCCATTTGCTTGATTAGTTCTCGAGTTATGAGGAAATTTGTGTTTCGTTTGTATAGGAGCCCCCCCTCTTGAAGTGGGGTGAGGTCCTAATTCACCATACAAAATATTTTTGCCCTCGGAAACTTTCACATGCCAAATTTTGTTCTATTGGTTGATTCGTTCTCGAGTTATTCAGAAATTTGTGTTTCATTTGTATGGGAGCCCCCCTCTTAGTGGGGGGAGGGGTCTCTAACCATCACTAGAACCTTTCCTGGCCCCAAAAACCTCTACATGCAAATTTTCACGCCGATTGGTTCAGTAGTTTTTGATTCTATAAGGAACATCCCAACAGACAGACAGACAGACACACAGAAATACATTTTTATATAGAAGATAGGCACGAATTGCACTTTGCAGCGGATTAGTTAGCAATTTCTTTAACTTTGTATGCAGAATTGTCAGATATAAAATTTCTGATCATGTTTCATGAGCATAGGCTGCAAAGATGCAATTTAGAATTTTGGCCAGCTTTTTGGGTCAGGTACTCCTATGTGGAATGTTTTACTAACTAGACTACTACCGCCCGTTATATTAGGTAGTCTAATAACTAGTTTTGTTTTATTATCCAATTCTATCATTCGACATTCGCACCACACACTCTTCCTGTATGACTGCTCTCTGTTTCTACCGCCGAGAAGGTACACTGTTTCTGAGTCTTGAGTCTATTCGATCAGTGCAATAAAAACATGTTCGGCAGGTATTCGTCGAGTACTTTCAACAAGCCTTTTCATTTTTTTGAGTTTATGTTGTGTGAGGTCGAAAAAAAATGGGGGAGGGAGATGTAGTTTGTGACGCAATCGGACAGAGGGAGTAAGAAGGTATTTGAATCGTCCCAAAGAGTACTGAAAAATTATGACAATTTCTTAATACACCCAGTGGTGAAAGGAACCTTTATTGTTATACGGTCTTACTTACTATTTGAGATAGAAATCAACACGCCTTCGGAACATAATTTATCTATTTGTTAACGTTGCGTGGTACGTTGGTTTACATAAAAATTTTGGAAATTGAATAAGTTTACAAAATTTGAACAAAATACGAGCACCTATAAATTTTAATAGATCCTTTTTTCATGAAAATGCTAAGTAAGTATAAGTAAGATGTAACTAATTTGATTAAGTGCAAGAAAAAGTAAGTTGCAAGAGTAGAGGTCTAGTTTATAGGTTCTTTAATTATGCATAATTTCCTGTAACGCCATTCTATTTGATTCACATCAATAAAATTTTCTTGAATAAATTTCATCAATTTTTAGTAACCATCGGTTACTCACGCTGTTGTATTTTGTACAATTTAAATCCCATATTGTAACTATATAACAAATTGTTGTAACACACCCTATCGATTGGTATATGTGACTCGGCCCTCCGGGCCTCGTTCGATTTCGTGTTTTTCGACCAATTCCTATACCTTTGTTATAGTATAACAAAGGTAAAACAAAGGTAAAAGTAAAAAAGTACACTCAATTTGCAAAAATAATTCTCAGGACAGGATAACGCACAGGACAAGAAACAGTTTTTTAGATTTTCATATTCAACGCTCTGCATAGATATTTTTTTCCAATGAGATATATTGAGATACAATGAGATATAGACAGCTTAGTGGTGTAATTGATTAAACAACCCACTCGACTAGAGATTGAGAGCTGTGAGGTTGCCTCTCACCTTCGCAAAGTCTATATTTTTGGCTTATGAATTTTCAGTTTGCCTGAACCCAGATTTTTCGCTTTAAGTATTTATTCTTCCCTAACAGACCAATGAGATATAATTTCAAATATCAAATATGGCTTGTAAGCTACTCAAAGAAAAGTCTGGAGGTCGATATTTTTAATCTAGTTGTCTTTTACATCAAAGTTCATAAAAAATGGTAGGAGATCAGATGAATTAAACTGTGTCCTTCCATCTTGAGCTGCTATCCACTCCTAACTGCAGATTTCGAAGAGCGTCGTTTCAGTCTGTTTTTGAATGAATGAAACGCCGTATGAATAAAACAGTTTACTTTGCTTTCCCCGTTTAAATCGTATGGGAGCATTTGCTCTAACTCTTTTATTCATACGGTCTAGTGTAATCGAAAAGATCGTAGGCTTCGTTGAACTGTCGACGTATCGAGATAATCGACTCGTTACATCAATACCCAAGTAACAATTTGGGTTTTATTACACACTTATGATGGCGTTTAAGACCAAAATTGGTCTTCAAAACCGTCATAAATATACAATAAAACCCACATTGTTGCTTGGGTAGTCTGTTCTCCAGAACTCCATTCTCAGCAGGTCTCTCCGGCGTAAAGAGATTGATAGCACGTTGATATTCAATTTGCTTAGAAGCATTTTAGAAGCATCAATGGCGCCCAACAACAGTTTTCCGGTAAATATTGCTCTCATGGGAGTAGAGTAACTATTCCCAGCAATCTACACTGGATGTCGGATGAAGGCATGTTGGCTACGTTATTCCATAGATGCAGTCTCAGGGCAAATCCTGTGAATTTCTTCTGGACAGCTTCAATTCGGGCAATCCATAGGTCCATATAGGGACTCCATATTAGACATCCCGTCTCGAGGGATGATCGCACAAGCGAGAAATATAATGATCGCAAGCTGTGTGGATCCGTGAAGCCTTTCGTTGTCCGCATGATGAATCCTAGATTGCGATTATGAGGCTCGAGTCCAAGATGACTTCCAGATCCTTTACAGAATCTACACGCTCTAGCTGAGTATTACAGATGTGGTAATTACATGTGATCGGTACGGTTTTACGGCTAACCGAAATTATAGAACATTTTTGGATGCTAATATTCATGCTATTTCTCAGGTACCAGTCTTGAAAATAAGCAATCATCCGCTGAAGTTCCTGGCTGTCCTCAACATTACGTAAAGCAAAGCAAAGCCTAGGTGCTACATTCCGTTATCGAAACTTGACCTTTTGTTTTTATACGACAGTCTTCGCAGCCAGCTGTTAGAGTACAGGACAATTGCAGGGCCATTACGATCCTATTGACTCTAACAACCTCTTCCAGCCGGGATTCGACAGGCTTATTAGGCCAGCGTCATACCTCGAAGCCAGCTGGGAGGCACTCCGTACAGTAATGTACTTTTGGTCGTCAACATAAACCAGACGTAGTTCAGATGGAAGCAGGTAGCATATGTCGTTGAAGAATATTGAGAATAATAGTGGACCGAGGTTATTCCCTTGGAGAACTGCAGCACTGTTTGTGAAATAATCAGATTACACTGCAGCAAGCTTGACGCAAAGGCGACGATTCATCAGGTATTACTCCAGCCAACGTGTGAGGTAAGGTGGAGCAGCTAGTCGGTCCATTTTCGTAATTAATATTCGATAGTCTATTGCCGTCAAGGTGTCTCGTTGCGAGAATCTGAAGTTGCCAATGGTCCAAGACATCATGAGGGACATTCACCAAAGCATTTCCAATCAGGCGAGTGGGAATCGTCTCCGGGAGAAAAACATCAGCAAAGCGCTTCGCAAATAAGTGTATCGGCTTCTTCGTTTTTGGGGAAAACAGTTATTGGTAAACTAGACTTTACGTAACCGCCACTGATTAGAGTGTCTCAACAAATACCTTTCACGGGTTCATTATGACACTTAACAGACGTGCCTCAGGGTTGCAGTATAAGTCCACTGCTATTTCTATTGGTTATTTACAAAATGACATCTCATTGCAAATGTCTGTGGATTGTAAGCTGATTCAGGCCATTAACTTCAGTCAATCGAAGACTGTCATTATCCATGTCTTTGTCAGCAGCCATCACAGATTCGTTATCGGTATAGCATTAAAGTATGAACTACCAGCGCATTGTTATCTTCCCAATCTGGTGCTCAACAGTCACATTTAAAAAGTGTCAAACGTATAGAAAAGTTTATCGCTTATCAATAAAACTTCCAGTCAAAATGTACCACTAAACCGTGTTATACATTATAGTACATTATTCATTCTCGTTTGACAGCACTAACGCTTTATGGGTCGTTGCTTGGCAGCTTGCTTGTCCCCCCCGACAGCGGATGCTTCCTGAGAACCTGTGCAGTTTGCAACGGCAGTAACGTTCTTATTTCACATTGCAATTTATCTTTTCAAACAAAACGAGTGATCAAGCTGAACTAGTCAGTCAGTATGCATAAAAGATTCTATTTGCCACTATTAAGAAGATGACTGGGAGTAAAAAAAATCGGTTCAGTTCGCAGTTGAGTTGTGCTCGGAAAAGTGTACACACAAATTGAAATATTTTCCAAGTTCCTCTGCTTACACATGCTCACCCTCTCGGACACACGTACATTACCGCCACGCTAGTGGCGCATAATGACAGTACTCGGAAACGCATTGAAAAATATTTTTTTAAGAGAAACTTTCTACGAAAGCTTCATTTTCTAAAGGGCAGAATATGTATTGAATCCGATTATCAGAGCCCTCGAGAACACGGAGACATGCAACCAGAACTGTCATAAAAGCGCTCACAAGTTATTGAAACTGGTGCCCATGCTGGTGGCGGAAGAAGGTGGTAGTTTTACAGGAAGCGAACAAAAAATCATATGCAAAGCTTCCCCCCCCCCACTCCCCCCTCCCTCGGTTCGACCATTCCCGGCGAATGTGTTTGATTCATGCGAAAAACAGAAATATGAGAAATGGTTCCCATTCGTATAGACAGATGGGAAAGCATTTTTACTAGTTCTCTGTTGTTATAGTACGCTCCGGAACGGTTCCCGTTCCAGGACATAATCCCGTCGGTATCAAGTTGTCACAATGAGTACTTTCCGTGGCACGGGGCAGCATCTTGCCGCCTCCGATTCCGGGTTTTTCGCTACTTTCTGGCGCTGCTGCAGTTTCCGAGCGAAAAATTTGACTCAATGCCAGCGCTAGTCAGGTTGATGAATTTTTATGAATAAAATAAAACCGGAGTGTCACATTTGCCGGTGCCACCGCTGTTGGGTGTATATTGGAAATTTGCCGAAAGTAGTTTCTCTACTTGAGGCCAATAAAATGTGAACTGTCAACCTGGACGACCTGGACCGACCGGCCAGGGTACACCATTCCTGCCATTATGGGCGTCTTCTATTTTTTATTGTTAATTCTGGTGCTTGAGTTGGACTGTGTGACTGAAAGGTGTAAAACACTTTCTAGAAATTGTTGGTTCCCGGCCACTATGATGATGATTTTAGTCCAACGAATCTTAACTAAAAGCTAAATATAGAAGCTTTTAGTATGACTCAAAAGCGAACTACACCTCAACGCAGGTTATCAATCATGAATTCCGACGAATGAAAAATGAAACTCTATAAAGAAAATTTGTTTGATGCAAAATTGCCGACGGACACCGGAGGCAAATTCGAACTAATAACGGTCCATTGTTGGGAGAGATTCTCTGAATCGAAACGAACTGCTCGTAGCAGAAACGCCGTAGCAATCAATTTTCCATTTACGTACGGAACCGCGCCGCCGGCGGGGTGCGGGTTTTCGTCCGTTCAGCTGATTCGGTGTCGATACAGAGATTGATATTTGGACCATGATTTGCATTCGCAATCAAAAACTAGGATATTGGCATTTTTCCTTGCTGATTTTCTCCCGAAATCTGGCGACTATGTTTCACCTGTGAAAAAGGTGAGATTTGTGCGGTGGTTCCCAACCAGTTGAGCTTAATACTATTGATGCCGTTGCATTCAGTTTCTCCGAAACTAATTATACGAAATCATCTCACAGCTTTCCACCGAAAGTAATAATCAAATGATGAAGAAAACTACACCGGATTACGCGGTAATCCTTGGAAGCGGTTTAGTACAAACATGCCTCTTGACAGTTCATTTGTCTGGTTCACTTGCAAGGCAAGGAGTACGGCTGGTTTTGTGGAAGCTTCTTTCCGACCGACGACGGTCGGAAATAATCCTTACTAATGAATTGCCACCGATGCGATGCCGCAAAGAGCGTTGCCATGTCTATCTACCCTTGCCCGGGCTTGTGACGAATGCATGGATAGGGATTAGCTCATTTTTCCAGCCCATTTGACCAAACGTCAGAACGTATGCTGTCGTCGTTTCGGATTGTCAATGACCGGATGCTAGTCCGGGGACAAAGAACCTGGTAACTGCTTTCATTATGTCACCGACGGGTAGAGCTGGGCTATTTTACGCGGGCTGCTGCGTGAATCGGTTTCCGGGGGTCTTTCTGTGCCCATCACGCTTGACTACTCAAAGTGACTGGTAAATAATTCGAGCGAAGTGGCTTCCTCTTCGCTCGATGTTTTTCGCAAACCGGATAGGGAGGAGTTCTATCCGGTCAGAATAGGCTGTTTACAAGTTAGTTGGGATTAGTAGTAGTAGTAGAAGAGCTGGCTGCTGCTAGGGGCTGTTTTTTTCGATGATTCACGTCGATTTTCAGGATTTATAGACCATCACATCATTAAAATCCATCAAATGGCATTTTGATGTTCTCATAGAATTTCAAAGTTTCTGATGGAGTTTTAAATGCTTTAGGGAATGCCCCTTCTTCCAGATAATACAACACTGATTAACAAAGAAGTAGTACTGAAGACCACTTATAATTTCCTTCATAGTCCAGACCAAACAAAAATGTTCTTCTGTCATTCTTTTTTTGATTTTTTTTGGCGACGGTCCGTCTTCGATCTTACGCCGAACGAATTATAGTCCTCCAGTAGTGTCGGTCCTGGCTGGCCATGGTTGAATAGCAGGTTAGCGAGTGCATACCCTTGCTTCAATCCATCTAACGTCACGAAAGCATCTAAGGTCTAACCCTCTATTTTAACACATGATTTTGAACCCTCCAGCGTCGCACAAATCAGCGCAACTAGTTTCGTCGGAAAACCATGTTCTAGCATTATCTGCCACAGCTCATTTCGTTTGACTGAATCGTACGCCGCCATAAAGTCCACAAACAGATGATGAGTCTGCATGTTTCTACTCCCGGAATTTGTCTAGTAATTAACGCAGGGTAAACATCTGATCCGTCTTGAAGCGACCCTCACGAAAACCAGCTATGTACTCGCCGACGAAGGACTCCGCTAACGGTCTCAGTGTATAGAAAAAGATATGGGAAAGCACCTTATAGGTAAAATTGAACAATGTAATGCGTCGATAGTTTTTACACTCGATGTCCGATGTCCGTTAGGGCAAATTTCCACTCTTCTTCCAGGACACTCTTCCGGCATTTATTCTCCCTCCCAGATTCTGACAATGATCCGGTGCATTGCTTCGTATGGCCGCTCGCTTTCCGCTTTTAGCAGTTCACCAGGGAGCGACTCCTGGTTCTTCTCATCTGACACCACTCTCTAGCATTCGGCATCAAACCAGCTGTTATGCTGTCTCTCTCGCGTCATGCTTACCACCTCTTTCGCAGTCGTTTCAATGGCATCTTGGAGGTTCCTCCACGGGCCTCTTATATCTTCCCCTTCTTCCTGCTGTTCTGCGATTTGTTGATCAAGCTTTCTGGCGTATTCCACTGCCACGCCTTATGCCGTCAATCGCTAGATGTTGAAACTTAGTGTCCTCTCAGTGCGAGCATTGCTGCGCTCGATAACCTTGCACGAATCTTACACACGACGATATAGTAGTCAGTGGCGATATTTGGTCCTCGAAGAGATCTTACATCGATGACATCCGAAAAGTGTCGACCGCCAACCAAGACATGATCAATCTGGGAGCTGGATCCAGCAAACATTTTCGTACGTATATCAAACTAACAAATATGATATGTGTACCGCTATATATCTAGAAAAATCGTATTCGATGCACGAAACCAGCATATGCGTACTGTTTTGGAGGCGATATACATACTGCAAATTATATGAAAACAATTCACAATCATAAGTATTTGTATACGATGAAATCCGACTCAACATGATTAGTTCCATAATGCTATACAATTCCGTGACGAAAATTGTATGTGAATCAGTTACTATCATTTTGTACGAATGAATGTAAACTAGGGTGCGCTTTATTAAGCTTTATGTACGATTTCGAGCTTGTTTAACGATATTTATGATGATTTTCATACATTATCATACGGTTTGTGGTTTGCCGGGGAGCCACCATTTGGATGCCTCCAGGCGTGTTTCCAAATATAGACGTAGAAAGTAGGTTCTACAGATGGCCATCCTGCTGACTGCGGTGAAAATTATGAACCTCAGTCCGATCGACAGATGAAGGCTTTATTATCCAATGACAGGACGAAAGAATTTCTCCCTCTCGATCTTTTGCGTTTAGTTTCCTAACACTATCAACCCGCCCAAGCGACAATTTGGATTTTATTACACTCTTATGATGGCTTTCATGACCAAAATTGGTCATGAAAACTGCAATAAAACTCACATTGTTGCTTGGGCGCTCCTTATTCTGCCTTTTGCCTGCGAAGAAGAACTCCGGATTTTGGCTTTCGAACTTCTTGAATAGCAGTGAACTCCACTCCGAGTCGATATATAGCTGTCGAGCAAGCAAGCCAGCTTGTACCGGTTTATGGAGAGTTCTGACAATCCAGGTACCAAGTTTCCAATCATTATCCATTAATCGTTTCCGTGTTCTTTGCCGTGTCCTATGCCGATGAATCCGTTTCGTTTGTCGTGGTAAATAAGGATTTCGGTATACAACCTTACTGGGGTTGCGATACCTACATCCCGCTGATGGGTTTGCCATCTTAACGGGTGTCAACTAAAATTTGGGAATTTTTTCGAGGCCCTATACTCAACATCAAACGAGCTCAGATGGAAATGAAAGTATGCATCTGCTAGCTCTCTCTACTCGTTTTGTCAGTATTTTTTGTTTTGTTTACGCTTGCCCAGTTGTGCTTAAAATGGCGTCGAAACAAGAAGCATTTCGGGAGCGCTTTGTACACTTCTACGAACTGCTACAGAAATCTCGGCAAAAAGTATACGGAACAACATTTAAAAAGCGATGATTCTACAATTGATGAAGGGACGGTAAGGGAAAGTAATGAAGAAGGATTTTTTCCGGGAATGAAGGGGAAGGGTGGAAAGAAAGGGGTATAGGAACGGAGCCTTTATCCGAAGAACCGCGCTGAGAAACGCGGACTAACACGCTTTCGGACGAACAGCGTCACACGCAGTACCTTGCAAGTCGTAAGGGCCTGCATAGTGTCGTCGTCGTCGGTCATGACTAAAGTCACGAGTTTGGTCAATTTAAAAAGCGGATTTGTTGCGGCTTTGACTGTTTACCATATCCTAAGATACCATATAACTATTCGCAAGCTAGGTAGTAGAAGACCAGCCAAAATTATGGACTCAGAAGGACATCGTTCTCTTTTTCGTGGTTTCAGTTAGGATGTGCATCAGATGAATGTTTGAAGAAAATTTTAAACCCGTTTCTACACAAACATCATGCAGATGGATAATACGTGTTGATTGGTAGAATCGAGAGATGCATTCGCAAAGTTGACATGACGGCCGTACAACGCTCCTGTTCCGACATTAAGCGGAGGCTTTGCCGAACAGCCGATTACGGACCATTTTCAAATGTACACTATTTTTTTCAATAATGGACAATGTATCTTTAATTTCGATAAATCAGATCTTCTTCATGTATCTTTGTCTTTTTTTGACAGCTTGAGAAAAAAAATCACCCGTTAGGTGCAGCTTGCGGGATACAGTGTTTCATATTCAGCTGGTCTCCCCGAGACAGAAGCTGTTTGAGCCGCCCCTCACCTGGACAGCAGGCACTCAGGTTCGCACCTACTAGCTTAGTTGCTCCAGTATGTACATGAAGCATTTCTAGGTACGGCCATCGATCGTGATCTTGGACATAGAAACCATGTGTCTATCTACCAACACTATAAAATGGACGTGCATCGAGCCTTTGGCGAACGCGAAACACATAAAACGTATGTTTGCCGCGCTCTCATTTCGGTGATTGGGGACAAGTGGAATCCATACAAGTTTATAGTACTCGACTTAAGCTTCAAGATGAAGTGCTGATTTCATCATTTCGCTTGCCCCATTTTACCCCATGGAATCGTGAAGCTATGGAATTTTAAAGCTTGAATAAGCGATAACTTAGCAAATAAAGGTCCAAGAGAATTCCGGTCTTCCACAAAAACGTGTATTTTGAGTGTTCCGATAATTGCCTAGAGCATTGTATTCTTGTAAAACGCAACTAAGAAAAGCTAAATATGAAAAACCAATTTTTAAAGAATATGCCCTATAGTTCAGCACTCGATAAAGATAGAAATTTTATTTTGTCAGCAAAGTACCTTGTTTTTACATTACTTACAACTTTGTCAAACAAACTATGTCTTTATTTCCTAACACACAAAAGTTATTTTTTAATTTCATTACGGTAAGCAATGACTAAATTTTGACAGTTTTAGATTATCCCCTTTAACCGTTATGTGTTCGACAGGGTACCCGGGTACCTTTTCAGATTTCAAAGTAAGAAATTCTAAAGTTTTCTTCGACCCAGGATACTGAAACTCTGTGACATCTCAGAACTAGTTAAATTACAACTTTTCATAAAATAAGTTTTCATGTAGCACTTAAGGGGGAGGAAATGGGGGGCTTCGAAATTTTTTACCCTTTAAGTGCTCGACAAGGGTACCCGGGTACCCACAAATTGAAATGCTTGTAACTTTGGCAATATTTGACCGATTTGGACCAACTTACCACCTAAAGATTCAGGAACTTATCCACTTTCAGTGGGGTTACAACAGAACCGGAAGTGGTTCATCTGGTTTCCGGAAATCCGGTATTCCGAGGGTGTGTTCCGGAATTAAAGCTAAAAAGTGCTGAAAAGGATTTTTCTAACTTCGCTAAAGAGATAGAAGGTTACTGTCTTATAGAAAATTTCTTGTAATTATATGCTCTAAAACTTTGCAGAACCCGTAAATGTGTTATATTGAAACTGAAGAAAAATAAAAATTTTATTTCACTTTTAGGGGGATTAATCAAAATTTTAATTTCACCAAACGATAGAACTTTTAATTTCAAGAAACTCTTCCAAAGCCTTTATAAACCTAAAATCAAGTTTTTCCACTCAAAACTGTAATACGCTCGTTTATTGAACCACTGGTTTTGAACCACTGTGAAGCCCCACGGGAATATGTTCCGGAATGGCCATGTCAGGGCAAAATCATTAGATAGAGTTAAAACAATGAAAAACGACCTTCCGGAGTAATTTCATGAATTTAGATACCCATATTGCCAGTGTTGCAATCCAAACAGTTCTGTGGCCACAGGAGGTCCCATGGGAACTTGTTCCAGAATGGCCATTCCGAGGATAAATCATTATACTGTTTTAAAACTATGAAAAATGACCTTTCAGAATCATTTGAGGAATTTTGGATACCCTTATTACTATGATTACATCCAAAATCTTAAAAAGTGCTTTAATTCCGGAACACACCCTCGGAATACGGAATTTCTTGGAACCAGATGAACCACTTCCGGTTCTGTTGCAACTCCACTGAAAGTGGATAAGTTCCTGAATCTTTAGGTGGTAAGATGGTCCAAATCGGACAAATATTGCCAAAGTTACAAGCGTTTCAATTTGTGGGTACCCGGGTACCCTTGTCGAGCACTTAAAGGTGTTTTTTTTGTCGAACACATAACGGTTAATTCATGCAAGCAAAAGTGCTGAAGACCATAAATGATAAAAACATAAGAAACTAGAAAAAAAGTTCCACTTTTTGCCCTTTTGGACTACTGCTAGTGTATGGGCTAGTTTTTTGAATGAGTTCTGTCTACGGAATATGTTTATTCGTAAGATCCCGTTTTACCTTTGTTATACTATATAACAAAGGTTTAGAAATTGGTCGAAAAACACGAAATTGATCCGAGGCCCGTAGGGCCGAATCACATATACCAATCGATAGAGCTCGACGAACTGAGCAATGTCTGTGTGTGTGTGTGTGTATGTGTGTATGTGTGTATGTGTGTATGTGTGTATGTGTGTATGTGTGTATGTGCAGCTCATTTTCTATCGCCTGTTTCTCGAAGATGGCTGAACCGATTTGATCGCTTTTACTTTTGTTTGAAAGGTATTATTGTCTAGTATATCACTATTGAATTGCTTTGCGGTCCGACGTTTCGTTTAAAAGTTATAAGCAAAAATGTGAAAACTACGTGACACGCGTTTCTCCTGAACTACGTAACCAATTTTAACGATTTTAGTACCAAACGAAAGCTCTTGCTGTTACTAAACTTTTTACCAAGTTTTATTGAAAACGGACAAGCAGTTTAAAAGTTAGCCTTAAAAAACCATTTTTGATAAGGTTCAAATGATCGCCTGTTTCTCAGAGATGGCCAAGCCGATTTATGCGCTATTGGTTTTATTTGGCAGGTAATATAGCCGGATAGATCACTATTGAATGGTTTTTTGATTGGACGTTTAATTTGAAAGTTATGAGCAATCGTATACACCACACCAAAATTAACAATAATTTACAATGATTTTAACCAAGATAATTTACCTAATTTCAATTATTTTAATATCAAACGAGAGGTTTTGACACTACGAATATATATGCAAAATTTCATAAGAATTGGTTTTACCGGTCAAAAGATATCAATCCTCGAACGCTCGCGCCAACTTTTGCAACACAGTTACTCGCGCGCACAATAACCCAAAACCAAAGAAAACGTGCGCACTAGAGTTTTGACTAGGAAAACTTGTTTTAAGTTTATCGAACCTTTGGAAGAGTTTCTTGAAATTGAATGCTCTATCATCTGGTGCAATTTAAATTTGGATTAATCCCCCTAAAAGTGAAAAAAAAATTTTTTTCAGTTTCAATATAACACATTGATATGTTCTGCAAAGTTTTAGAGCCTATTATTACAAGAAATTTTGCTGAAGACTGTAACCTGAGATAGAAGCGAAGACAGAGAAATCTTATTTATTGTTTCTGTATTTGTAAAATCAGTTTTTTTATTTTAGCTCTTTTTGTAATTGTTGTATGACTTTTTCATGTGTTACAAAGTTATACAAATAGTAAAAATACACAACTTTGCTGAAAATAGTATACCTCTATGTTTGCTTGTTTAGGAACTGTAGAAGTTTGATTATAAAAATACCCTGATTTTAACCCCGAATTACTCGACTGCCAACTGACGGATACATTTTAAACATTTTACATTTGCTGATAGTTTTGCTACATACAGACATCATTTTTCCATATGAAGTAACGTGAAAAAATTCCAGTTTGGGGCCAATAGCGGTACACGGTACACTTCACATGCTGCTTGCTTCGTTTCTGTGCTCTCGGTTTATGCTGATCTATTTTCCTAACAATTTAAAGTATTATTGTATTGAATAATTCAGACATTTTGCTGAACATTTTTTTGAAGAATATACGTTAGTTAAACTCCGATTGGTAAATATGGCATTCAAAAACCTACACATGTTATTCAGTATACAACAGCGTGAGTAACCGAAGGTTAATAAAAATTGATGAAATTTTTTCAAGAAAACCTTATTGATGCATAGTTATGCATAGTTCAAAAACCTATAAACTAGACCTTTACTACGCAATGTATATGTTAAAGAATAATATTTCTTCTTACAACTTACTTTTACTTGCACTTACCCACATTAGTAACAACTTACTCAGCAATTTCATGAGAAAAAGAACTATCAAAATTTGTAAGTGCTACTATTTTGTTCAAATTTTGTAAGCTTATTCAATTTCCAAAATTTTTATGTAAACCAACGCACAATGCAACGTTAACTAATAGATGAATTATGTTCCGAAGACGTGTCGATTTCTATCTCAAATAGCAAGTAAGACCGTATAACAAAGGTTCCTTTCACCAATAGGTGGATTAAATCAGGTTTTTAGAAAATGTTTTAGTGGAGCACAAAACTTTATAAACATCCGGCCCAAGTGAATCAAACCACCACATTAGCCCTACGTTCTAACCACATCTGCCCTACTTTCTATGAACAGTAGAAATGATATTATACTTTATGTGATGAGATGTTTTATGTGAAAAACCTCTTAGAAAACATGATAGCTGCTAGAAAAAAATTAAATCAATAGAATGCTACATCATTTAGGAACGATAAAAGGATCTTTCCGAATGCATCAACTTGTATACGGCCGCAATTGTAAGATGTACAATTCACAGCCCATTTAAGCGCTGTCTGGTGACAAACTCATAAAATTATATCCCCCAAACGATAGGTCTTGTCCAACTAATTAACTTTACTGAAGACAGTAACTTTCTATATAGCCAGGATTACGAGATATTTAGAGATAAAGAGTGTTGTACAAAATACAACGCGCGAGTAACGGAAGGGTAAAATACAGCCTAAAGCTGCCATAATATGTATACAAATTTTCACTTCAATCAGTTAAAGGGTTTTCTCTAGAAAAATCGACTTTTTTAAGCCTCCCAACTGTATATAACCCCTTAAAGTTTTTGTCACACCCCCCTCCCTCCTTGGAAATTGGCTTGACAAAAACTTTAAAAATAATTTGCAATGGTTTTATAAGTACCTAATATCCAGTACAGACGTTTGAAGAAGATATCATGATTTCCATGATAAAACACTTCCAAGTTAAAAAGGACCTTAAAACGCAAATCCTAGTATTTGCAATGATAGATAATATTTTCTGTATTGCGCCTTTCTCCCGGTTGACCGTATCGAACACCGAAAATAGTCCGATCCAGTCAGGCGTAAAAAGTGTCACAATGCAAGCAGAGCCTTAACCTTCCATGATTCAGTCCACGTAACCGTCCACCTTATCGAAACACGCCTGGTTTCCTGGAAAACAGGTAGCCCAGCAAACCGTGCGACGACACAAACAACAGCTGAACTACGGAAGCGAAAATATTTGAACTTCTTTTGCGTCAGAGTATTACCATTCCGAAACCGTTCGGCTAAATGATGGCAGAAACATTTCCGGCTGACCGAAAGAAAAAGTCAATATCCGACGATCCGGAAGAGTTGCTGGCAGCCGGTGTGCCGCGACAATATTGATTGATGCCTCACCTCGGTCAACCGGTAGGATGTGATCTTATTTAGAAAGTATCCTGACTTCTTGAAATGCGAAAGAGAAAAAACTATGGTTCGTAATATTTGTTACAGCAGATGTCCCGTTTTTCTGTTTCCTGTATTTGTTGTGCTCCACCTTAAACTCCCCGTCACCATTTCCCCACCAATCAGGGCAATCATTTAGCTGTCATATCAATTCTGGAGCTTGGCCAAAATATACTTAGTTACGAATAAAAGCAAATCGCGCTTTCCACTTCCGATATAGGTATGATGGGAAGGCGTATATGTGAGTCATCTAAAGCACACGAAGTGCTTGCGATGCATGCATCTGATGAATGATGAATTTGTCGAATGTTTGGATAACCTCGTTCCAATCGACATATTTTTTCCTCCGATAGGAACGTACGTACGTACGGTGTGACATGTGTGCCAGCCTGCACTCAAGCGGTAGTGCAAAGCAAAATATTCACTACGAACACGTCCTGTTCCTACGCAGCCCCGTACCGAGACAGTAGTTCCGTCATCTGCAGTCATCGGTTGAGTGAAATCAATACAAATGAAGGTAAGCTTTTATGACACATTTCGCATTTTTCGGGTGCCAAATGTAGGAAAATTATCATCAACCACTCCTCGCACTTAGGCACTGGGCTGGCCCTGGTCACTGCCGGCCCTGCTGGCCAAAAGTGCTAAGAAATACTGCCGACCCAAACCGGATGTAAACGTTTTGGAACGGTGCCGTGACACCAATATCCAAGTGGATTGGGCTGCAACATCTCGCATCCAATTTCCGGTTCGCGCACTGACGAGGACGTCGGTAAATAGAACCGATTGACAACCGGTGGGCTAGGGTGTGTCTGCAGGGCTCAAGCTAGGGTATTGGTCGGCAAAGATTGTGTTTTTGAATTCGATTCCGTGGAATATATTACGCTGCTTTTGAATGGAGTATTTGGTTCTAACGATTTTGATTGTTCAAATAGGTGAAGTTTTTTAAACCAAAATTTTAGCTACAGAAAGGTCTTGAGCCATTGGTTGATTTAACATTCTGATCAAAGGCTACTTTTATCATAAGGAAAGTCTTTGCTGTAAATTGGCAAAGTACCACATCAATCCTTTACCTCAACGAGCGTTACGTTGAGTTTTGGACGAAAGACTGAAAGGAGTTTGACCGAAAAGCCTTTCCTATCTCTAAAATTTACTTACTTATTGGTTTATGTCCGTCGCTTCGGCTGAACAAAGGGACGAAATCAGAGACCTCAATTTCTAAAATTTCTAACACAAATAATTCAATTCTCAATTTCATCTCTTTCTATGGTTAGTTAGTAGTTAAGTACCCACGGTAGTAGCATCGGGTTCGATTTCAGACCAAGTTGCGTTGCTTTCTGGGCGCTGGCATATGGTTCGCAGTTTTATTTATTTTCACTATTTAACTAGATTTTATTTCTAACTAAACAAAACTTAAGGCTGACTTTCAAGCCAACTGTCTTAGCCTTCGGTGAACTAGGTTTTTATAAATTAAGCGTACAATGCATAATTGTCGGTTGCATTCATTGAATGGTTCATCGTTGCGCAATGAGCGCGAGAGTTGGCGTCGTTTTTGGGACTACTCCCTCACAGCGTGTACAGTGATATATTTGAGGGACACATCGGGGCACGTGCCCCAACTTTTTTTGTAAAATTTAATGTAAAACAAAATAATTGATTCAACACGGAAGTCCGCAGCTTTTAATTTTTCTGCGATAGATAAATTAGTTGGGTAAAAATAGTTTCGTAAATTCGTAAAAAGTTTGGTAAATTCAGTTTCGAATCCGGTTAAAAATTAAACTTCAAGTTTAGTTTCAAACCTAGCTTAAACAATTTCAAGTTTAAATTCGATTCTAATTTTATGCACAATGTCATCACTGATTTGAAGTCCGCTGTATGAACACACAGGTTTTCATGAAAATGTTTTCTAAGCGTATTCACTGTTAAATTACCGATGGATCTAGAGGTAGACCGTCTCCTGCTACCCTCCAGAAAAAGAAGGAAAAAAATGAGCCTGAAGGCGAAAACACTCCCCTGTTAGGGGAGGAAAAACGAGCCACAAAAAGATAAAAAATAACGAAAAAGAATAAAACGGAAAAGAACAAGAGAGGAAATGAGGCAAAGAAAGAGAACTCTGGACGGCAAAAGAAGAAGATCGCAAGAGAATGTCAGAGGCAAAATGAGATAAAAGAAAGAAAAATCATTAAGAATGTGAATAAAACTTGATAAAAAAGAGAAAAACAGTACAAAAAACAATAGAGAACATATGGAAGCAGGAAAATGAAGAAACGAGAATATAAAAAAAAACAAAAACGAGACAGCAAAAGAAAAAAATTGGAGTGAAAAAAATTAAAACGGAAGACACAAGGGGCTGAACGGAACAGTTAAAAACGGAAAACGGGATAGAGATGATATTAAAAAGCGAGACAAACTAAAACTGGGACCGAAAAAAAGAAAAAGGTTGCAATCGACAGAAAATGGCAAAAAACGGGCATGAGAACGTAGAAAAACAGAAGAAAAAAACGAAAAACGAAGTAGAGGAAAATCAGGGCTTGCGAAAAGGGCAAAAAATGTAACAGAAAAAGAAAAGAAAAGGAACAGAAAAAGTGAAAAGGCAATATTTTTTAAGTTTTTGTCCTTCCGGTGTTGGGCAACCGAAGGGAGGGGGGGGGGAGGTGCGGCGAAAAAAAAATATTTTTTTTAATCGTTTTTGCTCGATGCAATTTAAGCATTTTTACTTAAGGTTTAAACGTGAAAACTGAATCTATTCTTGCTTTTTATATGCAGGTTATTATTTTCCATGTAAAAACCTACGAAAAAAAGACGAAAGAGTCAAATGTAATTTGTTTTGCCGATATTCGGAAATTCCGTTGTTTGAAATTTTCCTTTTTGTTTCGCGTTAGGAGCGTTGATACTCATTTTTCGAGTTTTTTAGGCTGTCGAACCCATAGTTTGACTTATATCCCACAAATTAATTTTTTGCCCCCCGATTTTTCAAGCCCATTTTAAAAAGGGGGGAAGGGGGGTGCCAGAAACTTTAAAATTAATTTGCAATGGCCAAACAGCGAGTATAAAAAAGAAAACACGAATGAGAAAAAACGACACAAGGAAGGGATTAGGAAATAGAAAATGAAAGAAACCAAAAGAGTTCCGGTATTCCGCAGTACAGCAACAAAGCAGGAAAAACTTTTTTAAATCTTTTTAATATTCAAACTCATGTACCAACTACTACCCTCCATTACTGTTATATATACACTCCTAAAAACAGAACAAAAAACTGATTGATATTACCCCTTGAAAAATACACAAAAGAAAGTGTCGAAACGTCGGGAAAACATCAAACTTCAGTCTTGATAAATATCTCCGAAGACTGCCCTGCCAAATATTAACAGTTACAATTGAATCCAGTCGATAAAAAACACAACCGAAACCAAAAGAAAAAAGAAGCACAGCGGGAAAGAAAAATAAAACCGACAGACAAAGAAACGAAACAAAGCTTACGGGGAAAAAAGATGTCAAACGGAATATAAAATGAGAAAGATGGGACAAAAAACTGGGAAATGGGACGGAAAAAAGAAGAAAAACAGGGAAAATGAACTAAAAACAGTAAAACGGAAGAGATAACAACATGAAACGGGAGATAAGTAATAAACACCGGAGAGGACACCGGAGAGGAAAGGGAAAAAAGTACACCAAAATAGAATAAACGTAAAAGCAAGACGGAAAAACAAGGCATTAAAAGGCGACAAAACGTAACGGTCGAAGACGAAAACCCGAAAGGAAAGAAGATAAAATTAGTTAGAAAAAAAAGAAAAATGGAAACGATAAATACAAGAGAAAAGAACAAATGGAAAACGGTAAGGGCAATAACAAAAACGAGTAAAAACATGAGTCTGGCGTACAAAAACAGAAGATCAAGTTTCGATAACGGCATGTAGCACCTAGGCTTTGCTTTGTTTTTGTCAAGTTTAATTGTATGTTCGATTTGAAGTCCAATTTCAAATGTTCTATTTTAAGTAAATTTTATACTTTGGTTTCCAGTTCAATTTCAAGTACAATTTTAATTCCATTTTCAAGTCTAATTTCAAATGTAATTCCAATTCTAATTGTAAGTCCAATTTAAGTCCGATTTCAAGCTTAATTTCAATTCTGATTTCAAGTTACATTTCAACTTTATTTCCAAATTTATTTTTGTCTGTCTGTCTGTCTGTCTGTCTGTCTGTCTGTCTGTCTGTCTGTCTGTCTGTCTGTCTGTCTGTCTGTCTGTCTGTCTGTCTGTCTGTCTGTCTGTCTGTCTGTCTGTCTGTCTGTCTGTCTGTCTGTCTGTCTGTCTGTCTGTCTGTCTGTCTGTCTGTCTGTCTGTCTGTCTGTCTGTCTGTCTGTCTGTCTGTCTGTCTGTCTGTCTGTCTGTCTGTCTGTCTGTCTGTCTGTCTGTCTGTCTGTCTGTCTGTCTGTCTGTCTGTCTGTCTGTCTGTCTGTCTGTCTGTCTGTCTGTCTGTCTGTCTGTCTGTCTGTCTGTCTGTCTGTCTGTCTGTCTGTCTGTCTGTCTGTCTGTCTGTCTGTCTGTCTGTCTGTCTGTCTGTCTGTCTGTCTGTCTGTCTGTCTGTCTGTCTGTCTGTCTGTCTGTCTGTCTGTCTGTCTGTCTGTCTGTCTGTCTGTCTGTCTGTCTGTCTGTCTGTCTGTCTGTCTGTCTGTCTGTCTGTCTGTCTGTCTGTCTGTCTGTCTGTCTGTCTGTCTGTCTGTCTGTCTGTCTGTCTGTCTGTCTGTCTGTCTGTCTGTCTGTCTGTCTGTCTGTCTGTCTGTCTGTCTGTCTGTCTGTCTGTCTGTCTGTCTGTCTGTCTGTCTGTCTGTCTGTCTGTCTGTCTGTCTGTCTGTCTGTCTGTCTGTCTGTCTGTCTGTCTGTCTGTCTGTCTGTCTGTCTGTCTGTCTGTCTGTCTGTCTGTCTGTCTGTCTGTCTGTCTGTCTGTCTGTCTGTCTGTCTGTCTGTCTGTCTGTCTGTCTGTCTGTCTGTCTGTCTGTCTGTCTGTCTGTCTGTCTGTCTGTCTGTCTGTCTGTCTGTCTGTCTGTCTGTCTGTCTGTCTGTCTGTCTGTCTGTCTGTCTGTCTGTCTGTCTGTCTGTCTGTCTGTCTGTCTGTCTGTCTGTCTGTCTGTCTGTCTGTCTGTCTGTCTGTCTGTCTGTCTGTCTGTCTGTCTGTCTGTCTGTCTGTCTGTCTGTCTGTCTGTCTGTCTGTCTGTCTGTCTGTCTGTCTGTCTGTCTGTCTGTCTGTCTGTCTGTCTGTCTGTCTGTCTGTCTGTCTGTCTGTCTGTCTGTCTGTCTGTCTGTCTGTCTGTCTGTCTGTCTGTCTGTCTGTCTGTCTGTCTGTCTGTCTGTCTGTCTGTCTGTCTGTCTGTCTGTCTGTCTGTCTGTCTGTCTGTCTGTCTGTCTGTCTGTCTGTCTGTCTGTCTGTCTGTCTGTCTGTCTGTCTGTCTGTCTGTCTGTCTGTCTGTCTGTCTGTCTGTCTGTCTGTCTGTCTGTCTGTCTGTCTGTCTGTCTGTCTGTCTGTCTGTCTGTCTGTCTGTCTGTCTGTCTGTCTGTCTGTCTGTCTGTCTGTCTGTCTGTCTGTCTGTCTGTCTGTCTGTCTGTCTGTCTGTCTGTCTGTCTGTCTGTCTGTCTGTCTGTCTGTCTGTCTGTCTGTCTGTCTGTCTGTCTGTCTGTCTGTCTGTCTGTCTGTCTGTCTGTCTGTCTGTCTGTCTGTCTGTCTGTCTGTCTGTCTGTCTGTCTGTCTGTCTGTCTGTCTGTCTGTCTGTCTGTCTGTCTGTCTGTCTGTCTGTCTGTCTGTCTGTCTGTCTGTCTGTCTGTCTGTCTGTCTGTCTGTCTGTCTGTCTGTCTGTCTGTCTGTCTGTCTGTCTGTCTGTCTGTCTGTCTGTCTGTCTGTCTGTCTGTCTGTCTGTCTGTCTGTCTGTCTGTCTGTCTGTCTGTCTGTCTGTCTGTCTGTCTGTCTGTCTGTCTGTCTGTCTGTCTGTCTGTCTGTCTGTCTGTCTGTCTGTCTGTCTGTCTGTCTGTCTGTCTGTCTGTCTGTCTGTCTGTCTGTCTGTCTGTCTGTCTGTCTGTCTGTCTGTCTGTCTGTCTGTCTGTCTGTCTGTCTGTCTGTCTGTCTGTCTGTCTGTCTGTCTGTCTGTCTGTCTGTCTGTCTGTCTGTCTGTCTGTCTGTCTGTCTGTCTGTCTGTCTGTCTGTCTGTCTGTCTGTCTGTCTGTCTGTCTGTCTGTCTGTCTGTCTGTCTGTCTGTCTGTCTGTCTGTCTGTCTGTCTGTCTGTCTGTCTGTCTGTCTGTCTGTCTGTCTGTCTGTCTGTCTGTCTGTCTGTCTGTCTGTCTGTCTGTCTGTCTGTCTGTCTGTCTGTCTGTCTGTCTGTCTGTCTGTCTGTCTGTCTGTCTGTCTGTCTGTCTGTCTGTCTGTCTGTCTGTCTGTCTGTCTGTCTGTCTGTCTGTCTGTCTGTCTGTCTGTCTGTCTGTCTGTCTGTCTGTCTGTCTGTCTGTCTGTCTGTCTGTCTGTCTGTCTGTCTGTCTGTCTGTCTGTCTGTCTGTCTGTCTGTCTGTCTGTCTGTCTGTCTGTCTGTCTGTCTGTCTGTCTGTCTGTCTGTCTGTCTGTCTGTCTGTCTGTCTGTCTGTCTGTCTGTCTGTCTGTCTGTCTGTCTGTCTGTCTGTCTGTCTGTCTGTCTGTCTGTCTGTCTGTCTGTCTGTCTGTTACAGGTATAGATATATAGATAGATAGGGGAACTGTGGGTAAGACGAACAGGGTGGGTAAGACGGACAGGTGGTTGATTCTACCAGTTAAGCATTAAAATTCGTAAATGTTTTGATGGGCATCCAACCATCTTGCTATCTCATGATGTCTGAACGTTTCAATCATCATTTATAACTTTCCAATTTTGATAAAGTACAGAAAAACTAAAAATTGGACATGATTCTGCGTTTGGATGTAACTTTTTTTCCATCGGAATTAAGCTTTTTGAGTGGTTTAATTCCAAAATGTTGCCCATAGCATGAAGTATTTCGATTTAATACCTTTTCAAGTTTCATCTGCATTGAAATAATACGTAATTTTATTTGCGTATGAAAAATTGTGAACTCTTTAAAAAAATGTATAATGATGGGGTGAAATGGACAACTGCTAGTGTGGGTAAGATGGTCAGTGAACATATTATAATAAAATTGTTGATTTTGCCTGTTAGTGATATCTCAAGCATATAAATGAAAATTTAACCGGCAAACGTGAACTTCAAACAAATTAGCAGCGGCCAGGCATGAAACAGTCTTTGGAATGCTTATTCATATTGCCACTGCCAAACAACTTTCTATTGGCTGCCTCTAGTGGGAGGGGGTGGACTGCCCCCTTCATTTTTTTGCACGCTACACCACCATATTTTACGTATTCAATTTGTTAAGGGTCAATAATAATAATATGCGCTCAGTTGGGGCGATTTACAATACCTGTCCATCTTACCCCCACACATTGTCCGTTTCACCCGCAGAACTAAAAAAGTTCACTTTTTCGGACCATTTTTAAAACTCAAAATACATATTGAAAAACATTTTTTGTTAAATATTTCACTAGCTGCTTTTGTAAACAATATGTTGAGCTGAAGTAAACTGTATTTAGGTTTTATAAATCATAAGTCCTCTGTATTATATTAGCTGTTCTTCTTAACCTGTTCGTCTTACCCACAGTTCCCCTATATGCCATGAATAACTCATAAAATAGGTCGGAAGGTGATATCCCATGGTCAATCTCTCTGTCTGTTTATAATGGTAGCTCTAAAAAGGGTAAGTTAAGAAGAAAGGCATATACAGTGCGATTCTTTGTCGAATTTTGTTTGATGATACCATCGCGCTCTTTAATCCATTTTTGTCTTACTGATCCGCAATGTTCTCCAGTTGCTCATATTGCGAAAAGGTTTACGTCGGTCAAACGAGAAGAAATTTGGAAACTCGTTCAAAAGAACACCAGAGGCAGAGGTAGCGAAAGCATCAAGAGGTGTCGTCACACAATTTTAGATCAAAAGTGACGGAGCACATCTACAATGAAAACCATTCGACGGAACCACCAACGACGGACGCAAAAGTCATAAATAACAGTTCTGCGTGGAAGATGGCTGTAACTATAGAGTTACTATGGTTTGAATTAGGTCGAAAACAGACATGGGCGAAGTCTGCAAGTCGTAGGCGAAATACGTATTGGTCGTGGATAAAATCATAAGTGGAATTTATTCGTGAAAAAGTTTTCTTTCATTTAATTGTTCTTTCCTTTCATTGAAGCTTCCACATAAATTGGTCGTTTTATTTGGTCGGCCACCAGCACACCGAAAGGCTATTGGCCGTTGGTTTATATAATTGACTACATAGTTACATAAAACGTTAACATAGAAAAACTTGCAAACTAATTTTTTTTAAAGGGATCATACAAATTACTTTCTTTAATGAACTGTATACATTACAAACTAGTTTTTGATTATTTTGCATTTTGTACATTTCACTGTCACATTTTTTATGAGTTTCTTCTTAGATGCAGATTTATTTGTTAATTAGCTATGAAACTATTGGGCCGTCAGAGTGCGTTTCAGCTACGGAAATGGAGTAAAATTTGTTGTTCTATTTCTAAGGATATTTTAATGGCATCATTTTATTTAATCAACATATATATCTTTACAGCAATTTCATAGAGAAACATTCCAAACTACCGCTATTTCGTTTTCGTCACATTTTCTAGAGCCACCCGATTTTCTGAAGAGACGAGAGTGGGCTGGCAGCTTTTTTTTTGAAAACTAAATAATTCCCGATACCATTCCCTTCGCTTGCCATGTGGCTCGGTGCTACGGAATGCCTCCCAATCTCCAGAGTTTCATATCCGAACGTTTCGTAGCCAGTCAGTCAGGTCACATACCTACCGCGTGACACATATACGCCCGATCCCAAACCACACGCATGCCTCCGCCCGCTTCTCCCTTGGCAGGAGGAGAAACGCAAACCCAGCAATGCCAACGGGTGTTCGTTTGTTGAATTATTTGATTAAGATATTTGCATTTGTTTGGCTCCTCGTTCCCCAAATACGGAGTGCCAAGCACTGCCAGCTCGTGATCCTGGCACCGAACTTTTCGTGAGCGAAAATATGACCTTCCATTACTGGGCTGGAAGCAGAACACGCGGGACACCGTTTTTTTTCGTCCACAACATCTAAATCCCACCTTCAAACGAGTTTATATTTTCAGCTCACCGGGTTTTTGTTTTTTCAGCAAGTTTATTTAAAACATTTCTACCGACTCGGTAGGTCCTTTTTTCCGCCGCCCTTGCTTCCGTTAGTGTCCCGCACTGGCACTGGCACTGCTTTCGGTATGGCACTGCCATGTACGGGTTTGTTCCGGTTGGTTGTTGTTTCGCTTTTCAAACACAGCACGGTAGCCACTTATTTCAGGGCAAACTGACCATCGAAATTGGAATTACGATTAGATAAGCAACGCAGTATTTATTGTAGCAATTGATGTTTTTCCACTGAACAGTGGTACAGTTGGAAGCCGATTGCTTTTGTGTCGAACATTATTTTATTCCGAAAATTTAAATGCATATAAATAAAAGACTAGATCTTTGAATTCATTCAAGCACATCGAATATTATAGCCATAAATATTTGTTATTGTTTAAAATACTGATTGTTCCACACATGCAGAATGTACGGATTCAAATCACATCGGAATGACAATTCAAACTCTCACACGAAATTGAACTTCGTTCCACCTGGCGGGGAGGTGGAACGGTGAATTTCGCTTTTCGATTCCACCCCAACCAAACAGCAGAGCGTTCGTTGCGGTGTGCTTCGGATGTGATTAGCAAGAAGCGGAAAAGTTCCACTTGATTTGCTACGCTCGGAGTGCGACGGCTTAAAATTCAATGAACCTGCCACGACAAAGTGCCCGCTTTTGTCGAAAAATACTTTCCTAATACTGGAAAATTCTTCCTCGAAAAATTCCTTCCACCATCGGGCACCGGTTGGAATTTGCTATACTATTAGTGTCAAGGTGGATTTATTATTCATTAAATCCCCGCACGAGATCTGAATTCCATTAATAGGTTATGACCTTCTTCTTTCGAGCTTTCGATTCGATGGGAGGAAATCGAAACTGCTCCAGTTCAAGACGTATGTCGCCGAGACCCAACGGCCGTGATCTAGCCGTTGCACGGTAATTTATTCTTTTGTTCTCTCAGTCCTTGGGATTTTCCGAGATGAGTCCTCCAGCTGGCGCCTGGCTTCAAATATGAATTATAAATGAACATACGAGTCGATCGGCAAAATAATAAAGGTAGAGCCCAGCCGACTACCCCGGAGCGACCGAAAAAGAACCGAATCAATCGGTAGTTTAGATATGACAAACTCGCAAACACGTGACCCTTGATCCTGATGTACTTGCGATAGGCAGAAAAAGTTTCAAGTAAAGATTCATGATTCGTTCCGTCTGTTGACTGCTGCTGAGCATACATTCATGCATAGACATATCCAAATCCAGAACGGATACGAAGAGAAAATCTTGACGCTGGGAATCAGATGAAGGCAGCAGCTGCCGGGGATGGATTTATTATTTTCCTATGCAAATTCCAGACTCATCTTCTTGGGAAAAATGCTAATTTTTCAACGTCAAGCTTAACTCCGAAGACTTCTTTTTAGGTTGTACGTACACCTATGCTGTACAGCCACCACCGACGCGCGGCGCCATCATCAGGAATAAAAGATTCCGAGATTTGGATGCATACATCCCGCCGAGTGCTGTCAAATGGGGAAGCTTTTCCCGTTGAATGATTACCGCAGGGGCCATTAATTTGTCGGAGCTTTGCCGAGCTGCTTCATTGTTTCGTGTTCTGGCCCGTCGGCATGCGTTATGAATGGATGAACCGACAAAGCACAAAAAAACCAAAAACCAAAATGCATGATTCGAGATGAAACTTACAAATTGGCAGATTAGGCGCTTCGAGCGATGCTAAATGATATGTGTTACTGCGCGAAAGTATGGCATTTGTGTGGTGAAATCTGCGGAGACGAAACGTTTGTTGGCAATTTGTTTCATTGCGGTAGTGCGGGGTTCATCTTATGATGATGTTGATGAATTAAATATGGTTTATTACCATATTCAATCTAAGCAATTGGGTAAATTACGAACGTCATCCATACGACTAATCTTTTCAGCGTAAAAATATGTTGTTTATTATATTTTTTAACTATTCGAGTCTCGTGTGGTAGAACTTCAGAAATTTATTCGATTTGAAATTGAAGATAAATTATGGTTGAATAATGATTTTCGATCAGTATAACAATACTGTCTTATTTTCTATTATTATTATTATTCTATTCTATTATTCTATTATTATTTAGCGTCATCCTCTCAAATTGATGCTGCGATGCGCAACGTTCCTGAAAACATTTTGGAACTTGTCTCTCCTGTTTTCCGTAGCTGATATTGAAACTGGCCTTTCGAAATTGAAAACATGTTTTTCCGCGGGTCCAGCTGGAATCCCATCTGTGGTGCTAAAAAGATGTGCTGGAGTTCTGTGTAAACCGTTGCAAAAGATTGATAATATGTCATTAGATCGGAACAAGTTCCCGGAGTGTTGAAAAAGATCCTATGTCTTTCCAATCTACAAGAAAGAGGATAACGTGCCAAAGCAAACTACCTCTTTATGTGTCGGGTCGAAACTGTTGGAGATTCTTGTGGGAAAGCTGCTGCTTAGCAAAGTGAAATCGTAAGTAACATGGCTTTTTCCCCAAATGCTCAATCAACACGAACCTTCTGCAGTTCTGTTCATTTTGTCTTCGTAAAGTTGAAGACCAAATTGATCACCAAATTCTGCTTCGAAAACTGAAACATCTAGGAGCTTCTGATGGCTTTGTCTGCTGGCTTAAGAGTTACTTAACAAATCGACAACTCTTAGCAAAGTTAGGCTCTACTGAATCGTACAGTTTTTGCAATCGATCAGGAGTTCCACATGGAAGTAACTTAGGACCGTTACTATTCCTTATATTCTTTAACGATGTTTGCTTTGCGATACCTCCTGGTTACAAGCTGTTGTATGCCGACGATTTAAAAATGTTGCTCACTGTGCGATCTACTGAAGACTGCAAACAACTGCAAGATTATATTAATCTGTTTACAGAGTGGTGTCACTTGAATAATCTTACCGTCAGTGTGTCAAAATGCTCAGTCATCACCTTTAGTCGAAGCAAGACTCCAATCGTGTACGTTTACGAGATCGAAGGGTCCCGCCTTGAACGTGTCTGTGTTGTTTAAGATTTAGGGGTTGAACTGGACTCTAGAATGACCTTTCAAAACCACTACTCTAACATCATTTCTAAAGCGAATCGCAATTTAGGCTTTACAATGCGCATAGCCGACGATTTCCGTGATCTACATTGCTTGCGAGCTTTAGACTTTTCGCTGGTGCGATCGATTCTTCACATGGCTTCTGTGGTGTGGTGTCCGTTTACATATATTTGGTCGGTCAGAATCGAGGCTGTGCAACGCAGATTTGTCAGATACGCGCTAGACATCTACCGTGGTCGGACCCCAGAAATCTCTCACCATATGAGGACAGATGCAAGTTACTTAATATCGAAACGCTGAGTAGCAGGAGATTTTTATCAAGAGCTGTCTTTGTTGCTCAACTCCTAAAGAGCGAAATCGATGCTCCTGAACTTCTGTCTTGCATTAACCTTAACATTATGCCTCGTCCGCTCAGATTCCGAGAATTTCTTCGGCCTACTTATCATCGTACGCAATACGGACAACACGAACCCATCCAGGCGATGTGCAGTGTTTTAATGACGTGTATGACCAATTTGATCTTACGATTTCGACAAATACTTTTAAAAATAGGATTAAGACAAGTTTAATGTGATACGAATTTAATGTTTTCTGTGTTTGGTTTATATTTCTATGTAATAAATTAAATGTTAATGTTAAATTGATTAATCGTGAAAAGATAATGGGTTTTTGTGCCGATTTGAGAACGAGAAACCTTCACTTAGACATAGGGTCAGTTGAAGGAAGTTGATAAATCTTATCTATACCTATAAAAAAGGATTTCTGTCTGTCTGTCCGTATGTTCCTTAAAGAATCGAAAACTACTGAACCAATCGGCGTGAAAATTTGCATGTAGAGGTTTTTGGGGCCAGGAAAGGTTTTAGTGATGGTTAGAGACCCCTCCCCCCACTAAGAGGGGCGGACTCCCATACAAATGAAACACAAATTTCTGCATAACTCGAGAACTAATCAAGCAAATAGAACAAAATTGGGCATATGGGTGTTTTCGGTGACAAGAATTTATTCTATGGTAAATTGAGACCCCTCCCCTCTTTATAAGGGGAATTATAACTCCTCTCCCCTTTAAGAGGGGGGGCTTCCATACAAATTTCCTCATAACTCGAGAACTAATAAAGCAAATGGAACCAAATTGTACATGTGAAGGTTTTCGAGGGCAAGAAAATTTTCTATGATGAATTAGGACCCCTCCCCACTTTAAGAGGGGGGGCTCCCATACAAATGAAATACAAATTTGCTTATAACTTGAGTACTAATCAAGAAAATGGAACCAAATTTGGCATGTGGGGCTTTTATGGGGCAGAAATTTTTTCTATGACGAATTAAGACCCCTTCCCTGTTTAGGAGGGTGAGCTCCCACACAAATGAATTTCAAATTTCCTCATAACTTGAGAACTAATCAAGCAAATGGAACCAAATTTTGGAGTCTTGAATTTATTTTATGCTAGTTAGCGACCTCTCATCCCTGTGGTAGGGGGATCCATAAAACATTAGTTCCAAATACAGAATTATATGTGGCATCCCTGATTCGATTGCTGGCAGTCGGTCGAACAGGTAAGACTTGGGCGATTCTTAGTGACGGGAAACCGGGTTTTGCACAATGGCGACAGTGATAGGACAGTTTCTGCTGTAACAGAATCGGGTAAACGACCTGGGAAAAAAGTGTTCTATTGATCACCGCCAGTTGCTTATTATAAAATCAGACAAGAGATGTACTGCGTTTGCAGGTGAGTGTTTTACTTGTATTGTTTCAGCGGTTGGGGCGGGAAAGGTGAACAATATTGCATAGTTTGAAGGCACTAGATTTTTTTTTTCAAATGATAGAATTGTTGTGTTTCAAATGTGAGTTGTACATTGCTTTGTAGGTGAAGCAAGGTGATTTGTCTGTTCAAGCCGGAGCGGCGGCAGAAGTGGACGGGGTGTATTTTTCAGCAGTATTGGTGGAGTGTGGTCAAAACAAGTGTCCTTAATCAGAGCCTGGCTGAGAGGGCTGCTTATTACGCTGAGAACGAGACTGTGATCAGATACCTGGAGTTTCGCATATGCGGTGTGTCGTATAATTGGCATTGGCATTTTGCATAATTGCATTGATATGTTGCACTTTACAAATATTGGTGTGAGTTTGTGTTTTGGGATAAACAAAAGGAATAATAACGGATCAGCGTGTTGTTTTGAGCTTTTATATTTTTTATCACGTTTTATTATGCCGGAACGGGTCAGAGGGGTTTATTAAATAAGTGAATTTGAAGAGTATAATCATTTTTGTCGCGTTAAAAATAGGGGTTTGTAATATTTGTTTGTTGATTTGCTTACTCAAATATATTTTATTAAAGACTTGTTTTACATGAGTTGCCTTGTTTGATGGAAGAAAACTTAAGCACGACCTCATATGCATGAAATGGTTCGATACAACCATTGGATAATAAAATGGTTTTATTTGGTCATGAATTAAATGGTTCAGTAAGACCATCATAAATTAAATGATTCGGTACGATCATTACTAGATGAAGCTTATGGTCATAGATGCCAGAATCACAGATTTTTTCACACGCATAAATTTGGGACCCACCAATTATATCCGTTCCTGTGAGTTCTGGTTCTACCAACGTGTCTGATAATTAAAGAACTTCATAAACTATGTATATTACAGAAAAAAAATACACTAGAAAAATTAAATATTGCGGAGGAAATGATAGGGTCCCAAATTTTTGCGTGTGAAAAAATTTGTGATTCTGGCATCTATGCTTATGGTTCGGTACGACCATCAATAAGAAAAATGATCCGGTACAATCATTATTGAGTGCAGTATTTGGTTCGGTGTGACCATAGATGAATGAAATGGTTCGGTACGACCATTGATAATTAAGATGTTTCTATATTGACATAAATTGAATGATTCGGTACGAACATTTTAAATTTAACTAAGATAAGATTTAAATAAGAAAAATAATTCGGTACAATCATTATTGATTGAAGTATATGGTTCGGTATGACCATAGATAAACGAAATGGTTCGATATGAGCATTGAAAAATAGTTTTTCTGCACAATCACGATCATGGCCATTATTCATTGTGTACAGAAATAGGGGTACTGCAATTGTAGAAGCAGCAATGTAATTAAGGTGCTTTTTATCATGAACAGAATTGAACTATTTTTTCCCTTTCTCTGGCATTATAGTATTAAGTGTGTCAGAAGGCAAATATGTACGGGCCGTCATTGATGTCGATGATGTCTAATATGGAAAAGACTTCTTAAAGGTAGATTTTATTGTATCTAGGGAGCCAAAAAAGAAAGAATAGCGAGTTATAATTCTACCGAAAAATAATCAACAAAACCCAGAAATAAAAGTTTTACGGTGACTAAAACCCCAAACTAACGAACCAAAAAGAGTTATACGAATCTTGGTAGCAGGAATGGTGGAATGAATTTTGCTGGTCGGAAAGAATTGAAAATTACGCAAAATAAAAATTCAGACAAAGACTGTTAATATGGATGGAATACGTTGGGCCACCCGATCGTTCGTGCACGGAATACCTAACAAGTTCAAAATTGCTATAGATATGTAATAATGCCCGTGCTGGTAACCGTATTAAACTCTCTTCTTTGGATAGTATGACCAATCAGCCTCTACAGTAAGTTTGTAGCAATAAGACGATGATCCGATTCAATGGATTCTTAGGAAGAGGTGAATCCCAAACTCAGAATTTCTTTCGCTTGGCAGATGCAGATGTCGAATATATTAACAAGTTTTTTTTTATCAAATTTTATCTTGTGAGAAAAGGAGAGATGTGGGGGCTGAGTCAGATACCTTGTCAGAGAATACATTACGTCTTGTCTATAAACAAGATACGGGAGAGAGTCTTGTATGCAGCATTGAGGAGAGAAATGCCCCGATGATTGCTGCATTCGATTCGATGGCCCTTTTAGTAAAAAGGGCATATGAGACCTTACAACCAGTTCGCAGGTATTTCCTCCTCAGTTATACCTTTACTATAACCTGATGGATTCTACAATAGAGTCGTTTGCTCCCGACTTTAAAGTTCGCTGGGGCTACCGTCCTTTCCAGCTCGTAATCGTCAGTAACATGGAGTAGGGGTGGCTCATGCTGCTTTAAACAATCGTCTGCATTTGATTCGATCTTGGGCCACTAGTCGCCAATTTTCCAGTCGTCTCACAAGTCGCAAATCACTTTCATCACTTGGCCATCTTACCGGTTGACCAAACTCGTGATTTTAGTCATGACCTTGAAATGCGGTCAGGCATATATTAATATTTTTTTGAAACGATGATTCTACAATTGATGAAGGGACGGTAAGGGAAAGTAATGAAGAAGGATTTTTTGAGAATGGAGGGGAAGAGTGGAAAGGGAGGGGGGGGGGTATCGTACGGCGACGTATGCTTCTTGGAGTTGGCTATCTTTGGTGAAAGTCGTCCTTTAAAAGCGATGTTGAACAGCATGCAGGATAAGTCGTTATTTTGTCTCAACCCTTGCCTCGTCTCGAAGGGACCCGAGAGTGTCCCAGAGATGTGCTCTGTCACGTTCGTTTGCCCGGAAAACCATGTTCGTGCATTATCTCCCAAAGCTGATCTAGATCAACTGTATCGTATGCTGCTTTGAATTCAATAAAGATATGATGCGTAGGCTCTATTGAGTCAGTTGAAGTCCCCTAATTGACCTGTACTCTAATAACCGGCTGCGCAGACTGTCGACAAAGAAGAGTCAAGTTCTTAAGGACGTTTATATACCCATGGTTTTGCTTTTTGTGATGCGTGATCTGTCGAATGGTAAAGATTAGGTCCGTAGTTGCGCGAGTCCCCATGAAGCCCGCCTGGTATGCCTCTACGAAACCTTGCGCTATCGGGGATAGCCGGCGTAACAGGATCTTGGAGCGTATCTTCTAGGTGGCGTTTATACTCCTTCCAGCCATTCCACCGGTAGATTCTCGATTACTCGTGTTATTCTTGGAGGTGCTGGGAGATTATTATTTTCCATGGGCACTTCTAGGTTAACTTCAATCCCACCCGCCTCCTTCTGCAACTCCACTGTTGAGGTGTTCATCGAAGAACTGTTTCCACCTGTCGACCATCTCGTACTCGTCTGTGATTAGATTCCCTCCCTCGTCACTACACCTGTCAGGTTTCGATGTGTAACCCTTATAAGTTTGGTTCACTTTCCGTTGTGACTTGCGCGTATCATTAGCGCGGAATAGCTATTCTAATTCTTCACGTTCTCTGTACACCTTTTAGCGCGTTTTACCCCTCAGGTTAACTGGTTCCTTTTTCGTTGATACTTGGCCAAATTCTTCCTAGTAGCAATACTTAGAAAATTTTTCCAAGCGATTTTTTTCTGTACCGCTTATTGGCATTTCCCATTAATCCCTTACTAATTATTTTGTATTCTCCGAGGTTCTTAACCTGGTACCTTTCCGATGACCGAGTGCATTCTGCCCCAACTGTCTTCGAGGTTTGGAGCACCTAACTGCTCGGAAAAAGGCAATGCCGCATCCAGTATTCGTGCGTAGTTCTCGATAGATTGCGGCCTATCTAGCTGCCTGATATTCAGCCGAGGGCGAGAAGGAGGACTTTGACGTGTCTGGTATACGGTTGACAGTTTTGGACGTCAGACAGAGTCAATATCCGCACCCCGTATGTTCGTATTGTTAGAGAAGAACCCGCCATCAATGAGAACGTGTTCAATCTGGCTTATCGTACGGTGGTCACGTGATCTACGGGTGGCTTTGTGGATATCTTTGCGTGAGAAAAAGATACTTCGGATCACCAGGCCTTGGGAAGTGGCGAAGTTTAAGCATCGGTGGCCGTTATCTTGCTTGTTAGTGTGCCAGGCTATGGGATCACCGGTCTATACATTTCTCCTCTACTGTCCTGAGCGTTCATATCCCCGATGACGATTTTGATGTCCCGTGGTGAGCAACTATTCTTTTTCATCGTTGGGTCGTTGCGTGCGCGCAGTACACGCTGATGATGCTGCAATTGAGGAAACGACCGTTTATCCTCAATAAACACATTGTCTCGTTGACCGCCTTGCAACCCTGTCCAATATGTCCTGTCAAGAAGATCATAGAACTCATCCTCCTACACAAAACATACAAACGGGTTGTTACAAACTAGTTGTAGCAACCGATATATAACCGAACTGATTTCAGTCATAGCTGAGTTGCTACAATCAGAAGGGCCTACCCGCTCACCAACCTATCGTCAGCCATTCTAGCTCAAATCCTTTGCGTTACATTCTTAGCTCGTAATTCGAGTTACATATTTCCCAGCTCTAGCTAGAAGATCTAGGTGCGTAGGATTCGCATCCGCGGCATCATATCTCTCCGCAACAATGATCGCACACCCGGATAAAGTCATCGACTGACAAGGCCCTAATGAAAGGGAAGCCGCTTCGGGTAATAGTGACACACTTGACTGGATGCCTATTTATCTTTCACCAGACAGCCGCCACCGCTTCGCTTCCAAGTTAAAATCGGGCCCCCGTCAAACCAGGAGCAATGAACCGGTATACAAATATTTTCCTTCAAATCGACAGCGAAATAGGCGAAATCCTATTAGCATAAATCGTGGTTTTTCCGATAGCACTCCGTGGAGGGTTGGGGGACAAGCGGCAAAAAAAATCTGGCTCAGCCTGCCAGTCTTGGTTTTGGCACTGAATTTAGGCAGTTTTGTATCTTTTTCCCCCCTCGTCGTGATGTTCAACAGTCACGGTGCTTATCCAATTTATGAGGAATCCGCTCATTGGGTTGTGTTTGCTGTCAAGTTTATTCTTCGCTTGCTTCTTTTTTCCAATTTAGGAGGTCACATCCGGCTTTCCGTTGGCTGTTTGATGCTGCCACCACCGCCACCGGTGTGGTGGCGGACGTGAAGAAAGGCTAAACTTTCCATTCAATTATTCCGTCTGAATTCCCTTTCTCGTACCGTGTGCAACCTCAGCAACAGATAATAAATGACCCTCGTTTCTGCTACCACACCGGGCGGGACGAATCATTTAGTCTAATATATGATGTGGGTAGTTTTCGACCTAAAAATGGTACAAACATGACAATTATGTACTCTAAAATATAGATGATTTTCAATTTCGTAGTTTGGTTCGCATTCTGTTTTGTGAACATTACCCTTTTCCTTTGTATTTTTTCAACGACTACGCTAATGGTGCCGGCCGGGAGCTTGCCATCGGGATTAGCTCTAACCATTGTGAACCGGAATCGGTCTAGGAAGTTGTTCGAAAATTCTGTTTCTCTCTTCCCTCGGAAAAAAAATCGCAGTTCAGAATTCAGCTAGCGAGTGGATCCTAAATCGATGGAACATAAATCAAATCACATACACACACACGTATTCAGGTCGACCAGACTGATAACGGTTCCGGTTTCGGAGGGTACCTACGCATGTTTCCGAACCGAGAACTGCGATTCTATTTGGCATAAATTAGCAATCGACCATGTCGTGTGGCGGTGGCGTAAAAGGGGACCTGTGCGAAGAGACAAGTTGAGGTGAATTTATCGTCTGCCTGCCGCTTGATACTAAGCTTGGTTAGATCAAGTTTGCGCCAGTAATTGGAATTTAAAGTGTCCCGTTCGGATCAGTTTGGAAAATTGGCAATCACATCGTGTGTGAGCAGAAAAAACAGGTTCAGTGGTTTGAAAGGATTTAAATGGATTACAAATCAATCGGAAATTTCTAGTCACCTCCCTCATGGCATGCCAGCTCGACTACAGCTTTCCTTCTAAAGTGCTGTAAGTTATATGTACAAGTCTTAATTCTGTCGAATTTTACCAAGTCAGGTAATTGCAATTAAATTATAACTGTGTTAAGTTTTGTTTTGTTGTTTCGGTATTATTAGTTAAGAAAGGCTATTACGATAAAAGTTTTTATATTGCTTAGCGGTCTAAAGCATGCCTCGCCTTCACTGAAACGGAAGTTTTTTTTTGTTTTGGCACCTACTGGGTAGGTGAAAAGCAATTTGAAACTTCGAAGTAGGAACTTTTACGAACCCCTTTCACCATTTCCAGGTTTCAAGCCACCCGAAAGAGTGGCTCTGCCAGTAGGTATTGTCACGTGTGTCACGTTTACACAGATGGATTGCTTGTAAAACCGGCGAACCATTTTTCGAACATAAAACCGGCAGGTTCTGATCCAGGCGAATGTTGGGCGACAACCGAGACAAGCTCATAAATAAATGTTGCCTTGTGCCAGTTTAGTATGTAGGACCACATTCAGCAAAAGCTGATCATCCCTTCGATAGACAAACAACAGATAGCCAACAACAACGTTTGGTCCGCTTGGATTGGCTCCCGATGGGAAAGCGCTGATTGTACGCCAAAACCACCGCCAGTTTATAGCTTTCGGTAATTTACAGCCGTTCCAAATTGAAAAGTTCAATACCGGAGCCAATGGTTTTAGCGAGGATTCCCGCCAAATCCTGCCACTGATCAATGTTATTAACTTCTTGGAAACCGTTTTCGTTTGGAACGAGCCACTTTCCGGAAATATTACTAGTCTGGAGGTAAAATGGATTTACTTGGGTAACGATTTCTGGGGCAGACGTGCCTGCGGTAGAGTTGCTCCCTACTATTATGTGACTTCGGGAATGCTGGCTGTTCACTTGGTGGCGGCGGCGTGGTGCTTCGAAGAAGCAGTCAAACCCAGGGCGAATAATTAGCATAGAAATTGCAAAAGTTTTTTTTTTCGCGCGCTCCTGGAACGAAGGGTGTGAAATTTTACTTTGCACGGATTCGGTGCATTTTGAAGACTCTTTCGCACCTGTGAAATTTAGAGAGTAGTCCTGCGTTCAGAGTGCTGCGCTGTGCCGGTGGCGCTAGCAGCGGTGAGTTAATTATTTGCCAATTATTTTCCTCTTCCAGTTAGTTGAGAGTGAATTGTTTCTGAACGATGTTTGAGAAAATTAAATTGCAGTTTGGGAATAAGTTGCATACCGTGCTAGTTGGTAGAGGTTTGAATAGGGATTTTTGGAAGTTTTGTCTTACTCTAAAATGCATTATCGGTTGGATGATAGAGCAAAACTAAGTGCAGTGCAACTTAGTATTTATTTTGAACAACACTGCTTCTTTATATTTCATGATAAATTTATTAAGGTGACTTTTTAAAACTTTAAAGTAGTATAAATTGCTTGAAATTAAAATCATTACAGTTAATCACTGACTCAGTTAATTCTGACAGACATGTTATTCTGACAGACGTAGTTCTGGTCACAATAACATACGGACTCCAAATGAACTGAATATCGCAACTAATGATCTGCAATGCAGGATCGATACGATGCAGATACGTGTAACACAAATTGTCCAGTAAACAAGCAAGTAATTTGTCGTGATGAGCCCTTAGCTTAGCAACCCCTGACGGAGGGCTAGTTCAATAGGGCCTTCGGTCAGCCTTTTTCGAGCCAGTTTCACTTTGGGACATATATAGTACAGGATATTTGACAAAAAGTGAAGGTGGTATTCATACCTAAGACAGGTAAAAAGACAAAACCATGCCTAGGGCCTTTAGACCAATAAATCTGACATCAACGAAGTTTTAAAGAACTATCCGATGCATGGAAATCAACATGCATACCAATAGGGTAAATCTACGGAAATTGCACTGCACTGCTTCGTGACGCTGAGTGAGAAGTCACTTAAATATCAAAAGATGGCACTTTGTCCTTTTCTTGATATTGAAGGCGCTTACGATAACATGTCCTTCGCCCCAACTAACCCGGCACTTCTTCAAAAGGAGATCTATCACACTACCATGAGCTGGCTTCAAGCAATGCTTTCGAGTAGAGAAATCATAGCAACAACATCACCAGTAGAAGTACAAGTGCCTCCCAGTTGGCCTCTAGATATGATGTTGGCCTAATAAGCCGGTCGTCGTATGTTAGAATTTCGGCTGGGAGAAGCTGTTGGAATCAATAGGATCGTAGCAACTGGCCCTGCAATTGTCTTGTATTCTAACAGCTGGATGCGAAGTCTGTCGTACAAAAACAGAAGGTCAAGTTTCGATAACGGAATGTACCACCTAGACTAGAAGTACAAGTGAGTAGAAATTTTATCCAATTTGTGTTACTTGCTACTTATACTGTGTTTCTCCTACAAACTTTTTGATTGGAGAAGTACTCGCATGTTGTTTACACAGAAAATAAAAAGAAGTGGTTCCAAATGAGAACCTTGAGGGACCTCCGAAGTGACTCCAATATAATTCGGTTTCTTTCCGTTAAATTTAATTATGTTTTAGGGAGGATTTCAGGAGCTCTGGCTTAATTTCCTGTTTTAGTAACTTTATAACCTGCATTGGAAGCTGATTGCGATCAAAAACCTTGCCACAGTCCGTATGTAAGTGCTTCAACATGGTTATACCATTTACTAGGCGGAGAAAACATACTATTGCTCCTATCCTATTGACTGGTGTTAGGCTGAGCTTATCGGTAACACCTTCAGTAAACCCACAGTCAACCTTTTAGTCACATGTTACTATTGTACGCCCCTAGTACCTTCAGTCTCTGACTGTACCAATATGGACGTTTCATAGTGATTGAAACGAATCGCTCTAGTTGGAACAATGGAGAACCCGTGTTTTCAACTGGAACCATCTCTTTATTAACAGATGGTTCAAAAATGGGTGCCTGCACGGGCTTCGGAGCTTACGGACTTGGTATCAGGGAAACTATCTCGTTGGGAAAGCAGAAGAAAATAATTTTTTTAATTTTTAGAAGAAATATGCTTGAAAGGAAAGTACAAGCATGCGAAATACGGTATCTTCAGGAATCAGACAGCTAAGCTGCACTACTAGAACTGAAATCCGCTTAATGCGTATCCAAATTAGTTTTGGGGTGCAGCACAGCATTCACGGAGCTGAAATAAAGATTTGCCACTTTGGGTATCGAAAGGCAATGAACTTGCTAAAAACTTCGCAAGTTAAAGATCGGATCAACAATTTATTGGTCCTAAACCGGTTCTGGGTACCTGTGCATTCGCCATAAAAGGTGAATTACTGACATAGGAAATGCTATAAATAGCCTCCCGTGAAATCAAACCTAGGAGTTCATCTATACCTATAAAGAAGGATTTCTGTCTGTCTGTATGTTCCTTATAGAATCGAAAACTACTGAACCAAGCGGCATGAAAATATGCATGTAGAGGTTTTTTGGGGCCAGGAAAGGTTTTAGTGATGGTTAGAAACCCCTCCCCCTACTAAGAGGGGGGGCTCCCATACAAATGAAACACAAATTTCTGGATAACTCGACAACTAATCAAGCAAATACAACAAAATTTGGCATGTGGGTGTTTCCGGTGACAAGAATTTATTCTATGGTAAATTGAGACCCCTCCCCTCTTTATAAGGGGAATTATAACTCCTCTCTTCTTTAAAAGGGGGGGATTCCATACAAATTTCCTCATAACTCGAGAACTAATCAAGCAAATGGAACCAAATTTGGCATGTGAAGGTTTTCGAGGGCAAGAATATTTTCTATAGTAAATTAGGACCCCTCCCCACTTTAAGAGGGGGGGCTCCTGTACCATAGAAACACAATTTTCCTCATAACTCGAGAACTAATCAAGCAAATGGAACCAAATTTGACACGTGGGTGTTTTTGGAGACAAAAATTTTTTCTATGATGCACTGGGACCCCTCCTCACTTTAGGAGGGGGGGCTCCTATACAAATGAAATACAAATTTCCTCATAACTCGAGAGCTAATCAAGCAAATGAAACCAAATTTGGCATGTGAAAGTTTTCGAGGGCAAGAACATTTTCTATGGTGAATTAGGACCCCTCCCAACTTTAAGAGGGGGGGCTCCTATACAAACGAAATACAAATTTCCTCATAACTCGAGAGCTAATCAAGCAAATGGAACAAAATTTGGCACGTGAGTGTTTTTGGAGCCAAATTTTTTTTCTATGATGAATTGGGACCCCTACCCACTTTAGGAGGGGGGGCTCCTATACAAATGAAATTCAAATTTCCTCATAACTCGAGAACTAATCAAGCAAATAGAACCAAATTTGGCATGTGGAGGTTTCTGGAGGCAAAAATATTTTCTATGGTGAATTAGGACCCCTTCCCCTTTTAAGAGGGGAGCTCCCATACAAATGAAATTCAAATTTCCTTATAACTTGAGAGCTAATCAAGCGAATGGAAGCAAATTTGGCATGTGGGAGATTTTGGAGTCTTGAATTCATTTTACGATAGGTAGAGACCTCTCACCCCTGTGGTAGGGGGATATGGACTCTCATACAAATAAAACAGAAATTTTTACGAAACTCAAAAACTAATCGAACTCGAGAAATTCGAGACTCTTCCATAAAACATTAGTCAATACAAGACCACAAAAACTATCTATAGTAACACTAGATCAGTCAGGACGAGACGGTCGCGAGTGTTGCCGGTGACCTGCCGTCGGAAGCGCCGCCCACTGGGGGGCTTGCAAAATTCGAGATTGTGACAAAGATCATCCGAGATTCATGATTTATGTACAACACAGGTTAATTTGTGGCAATACGAAGTTTGTCGGGTCAGCTAGTATAATATAATAAAGCCTGTAGTAGATGGTATATCGACAAAGTATCATCCGACACCTGCCACTTTTGTAATTCCGAACTAGAAAGTTAGACACATCTGCGCTGCAATTGCCGAAAGGATTCGGAAGATTCCTTCTTACTCCATGTCAAGTACGTCGACTTAATCCCAAAAAAGTCATTGTTTTTAAACATTTTATTAAACTAATCGTTTCGTTCCACCTAAACATGTGATCAATGTTTATCACATTTGTTTCATAGGTATTGTAGAGTAGGGCGGGGCATAAGTGCGATGTTTGAAGTTGTCATCAATTTTCGTGAGATATAAAGAAGGACAACAACATAATAAATTTTATAGTGATGCAGTAACTCAATATCTTCACATTCAACTATAGATCATCTATGGTAATAGTGTTTTGCAAAATAAATTCTTCTGATCAAGTGCAGATTCGCACTTTGACCCCACTAGCGGGGCAAAAGTGCGAATACCCCGGGGCAAAAGTTCGAAGCTAGAATCCATGAAATTAGCCCAGCAGTAGCTAACAAAACCATATTATCTTCAATCTACGTTATGTTTCGGTAAGGAATATTCTCAATTTGCACATTTTCTATTTTGCGCTGGTGTATAGCAGCCTCCGTTAGATCGAAACGTTTTAAAAACGTTTGTTTTTTGTTTCATTAGCGGAAACACATTGTTTTTTTTTTCGGCCAACATCTGTAGAGCACACAGTTTTCTGCTGATCTTTCATTTATAGTATCTGTAATATAGTGCCTAAAACTGTATATAATTAGCTATACAGTTTTGCCTCGTCCATGAATCGCACTTTTGGTCCGTGAATCGAACTTTTACCCCGCTAGGCGCTTGACGGGGTTATATTAAATTACGGAAAAGCGAAATGTATTTTGTAAATTATTCTCGCCGTATTTTCAAAACAGATATGTGAGGGATGCAAAACGCTGCTACAAATTTTCAACAAGTAATATCCTCCTGTTGATATCATATTGGCCGTATAAGCATAAGCATAAGCATAAGCATAAGCATAGGATACCGCCCGTGTGCTGCTACTCCGTTATTAACCAGAACCGATGAAAATTGCAAAATGATGGCTGGAAAGAGCATACTTGGGACAGCACGCTATTCCTCATTGTGCAACCTTATCAGGTCTCTGCATGCTGATCAATACCGACGCCGGCCACGTCCGAATGCGGGTCCTGGAGGGATGGGAAGGAATGTTAGTCCAATACTTGTTGCTACTAAAGACCAGGGAATCCTCTGCATCTTCACAAGTATTTCGGGAAAGGAATTGTTGTTAGTAGATGGGGGGAGTTATATGAGACTAACCTGACTATTCAAAAATTTTCTGGTAAAGCCAGTAATTACGAAAATTAAGATACCTTTAAAAAATACCTTTTAATAAATTTAATATAATGCCATTGGTGCTCATATACAACCATAATTTGATAATTTATATCTAAAAATATTATACACATGCGAGATTTAAAGTGACTCGAAAACCTCGTGACAAATTTGAATTTATTATACCTGAAAACAAAAATCAGGCATAATGAAACAAGCCCATATAGTTCCTAAGTTGATAAGCATTTCCTCCTATCAACGCTAATATGCAGAGATATAGCGCCCTACACGCTTTCCTGTTGATATCATATTGGCCGTATAACGAAAAATTACATCAAAACCGCCCTAAAATAACATTTGCACATAACTCAGCAACTACGCTTCGTAAGCAACCAAAGTTTACGTTAGATTCAAGCTGTCAAAGTAGTCACCCATCCATACCAATGCAGAAAATTTACTCGGAATCTGCACCGATAAATCATTGAATCGCACTTTTACCCGCATCGCACTTTTACCCCTCCTTACTCTATTTGTATTTGAAGCAAATTAATACTTTTTTGAATCAAAACACTTCATTATACATTTGAGGTTTGACCTAAATCTTTTAAGGACGCTCACTTTCGAGTTTAGTTCTTGGTCGAAGGTTATTCACTTTTCGTCTTTATTTTTCCGTGTTTCATCCTTCATTTTTCGTCGTATGGGTTTTTAGTCTTTTGTTTTTAGCTTTTCGTTTTTTTATGCATAGTCTGTCAGCTTTCGCTGCCGACTTCTTGTCGCTTTTATGTTATCCTTTTATCGTCTCTTCATTGTTTTTTTCAATGTTTTTTTTGACATTTTTTGTCGCATCGTTGCCGTTTTTCCGGGGATTTTTCAGTGTTTTTCCATATTTTTGTCGTCTTTCCACTGCCTCTTCGTCGTCTCTTTGCTGTCTTTACGGCGTTCTTTTGTCGTACATTCATCATTAATCAACAAGAACAACAATCTTTTCATCGCTTTTGTCTTTTATTATAGTTTTTCTTCTTTTTGTCATCGCTCTGTCGTATTTTTGACATATTTTCATGACCATTTTTCCGTCGTATTGGCGTCATTTGTTCGTCGTTTTTTGGATTTTTTTGGTGGCTTTTTGCCGTTTTTGTTGTGTCTTTTAGTCTTCCAGTCTTTTCGTCGTTTCTCTGTTTGTTTGCTTAATTAGTTGAAAATAGTTAAAAACTAAGAATTACACTTTTAATACCTCGAAATAGTGCACCCCTCGATCGCCAAGTGACCTAACAGTTTAAAAAAAAGATTAATTTTGAGCAAACCCTGATATCTATATCATGTGATATTTCATAAATTTGCCATGAAACAACTAAGAAATTACCCGGTTCTGTAATGAAGAAGAACAGGGTTTTCAAATGGAGTAAAATTTTTTTGCGGCCATCATGAAATTGGTCGCCAAATTGTGAACCTTGCTACAAATAACTGGTTGTTTTATTCAGTTAATGCCATTGCACATCGAATTTTATAAATGTTTCTTGTAGTACTTTTCCTCAGCTTTCCAATAGCAGTCTTAAAATGAAAATCGGTTGGGTGTCTCATGGTGAAAACAGCGATTTTTTGATAAAATCCAACACGGCGACCAAATCCAAGTTGGCCGCCAAAAAAAATTTCACTCCGTTTGAAAGCCCTGTTCTTCTTCTTTACAGAACAAGGTCATTTGCTAGTTGTTTCATGGCAAATTTGTGAAATATCACATGATATAGATCTCAAGGTTTGCCGAAAATTCAATTTTTTTTAACTGTTAGGCCCCTTGGCGAATGAGGGGTCCACTATTTCGAGGTATTAAAAGTGTAATTCGTATTTTTTAGCCATTTTAAACCAATAAAGCGCAAAAGTTTCAATATTTGAACACCTCGTGTCAGTTGTGGACCCGTTTTTGCGAGAATTACTCCATTGCATTGTCTTTCTGTCGTACATTCGTCATATTTTCGTTGGCTTATCTATATATTGTCACCTCTTAACGCCTTTTTTAAACGCCCTTTTTGCCAATTTTTCATAATGGTAGTTTTTTAAAGCCGACAGAGGAAACAAAGGTGTTGGTAGTAGCTCAAGGGAGACAAGGCGTGAAGGGAAAAGGGCGCAAAATTAGATAAGTGGAGGTCATTGGAGCAACGTTTATTATGTTTGTATAACGTTCCTCTTTACCTGTATGCTTGTATGCTCTTTCCCCCTCATGCCTTGCCTCCCCTGATATACTATCTACACCTTTGTTTTATTACTTTCTCCTAAAGACAAACTCCATAAACTTCAGACTTCTGTCCTGTTTTTTGTTTTAATTTTTGTCGCTGATTGGGCATATTTTGTTTGTCTTTTCATCGTATTTTCATGTTATTTCCGTCGTATTTTTGCCGTCTTTACATCATCTTATCAATGTTTTTTCGTATTTTAGTTGTCTTTTTATCCTTTTTAATGTAGTTTCTGTAGGCTTAAATGTTCAATAGCTTTTAATTATGATGTAAAATAAGTAAAGATAACAAATGCAAATAGGACAAGGAAACTTATTCGCTTGACAGTCATAAAGGATTTCTACAACCAGAAAAATAGCAGAATTAATATTAATGATAATATACTATGGTTAGAGAGCGAAAGCCTGAAAGTGAAGAATATTATACCATCAACGTTTATATAGTTAATGGCGAAGAATTTTATCTCTCGTCAAAGTGTAAAATAAATTCGTATTGACGGCAGCATTAATGTAAATCTTCTCTTTTGAATTCACTGCTTATTAGAGTAGACCCTCACCAGTATTCTTCAGTAATTCTGTTTTGTTTATGTCAGAAGCGTTCTATTAGATAACGACTAACTTGAGGGACTCCTATTGAGGGACTTACAAAAGTTGTAGACACTAAAATAAGTTACTTTGTCGAATATAATAGCTATCTTTCTCTTATGGTTGTCGAGATATAACGATATGTTTGTAAAAAGCGCTTAAAAAGCACTTTTTTAAACTGTCACTTTTGAGGATACAATCAGATACAGACAACCGATACTTTCTTTTACAGGTTTTCTGTTGTGCTTTTATGTGCAAGTTGTTTGATCTGCCTCCAATTACCACCTTGAGAAATATTTGAGCTCAAAGAAGTACTACTTTTCAAAAGTTCAATATCTCGGAATATTAAGGAAATAGCGTATAATAATGTTCCACTAGAACGTGGATTTTAGTAGGACAAATAACTTTCTAGAACACTATGAACACGTAAAAATTGACCAGAATTAGTTAGGAACAAAAAACTGTTTTAACGGTTAGTCCACAAATAACGCTTCATAGCTAATTTATATGAAGAGATACAGTTATGATGTCTTTGACAAAGTTGTTGACAAAGTATTGTATTATATGATACCTACATCTTTGCTGAATTCTACCTGGGCATGGCATCATACCTGGATCTCGTAAATGTGAGAAAATAAATTTTGAATTTCACTTTTAAGGGGATTAATCACATGATGGTTCCTGTCAAAAGAAGGAAGAAATTTTTAACCTTCATTTCATCACAAAGCTTATGAACTCGCTCCATAAACGCACAGAAAATTACGAACCCTGTAGAACTACAAATAAATCAGTAAATTTGGCATCTGGCATGGTAGTCGCAATGGCCTTTTGACCTAATGCCCTTCTCGCGTACAAAAAAAAAGTTTTATCTGCTGATAGCTGGCTTGGAAGTCTGACGTAGATATTATAACAAATATATATATTAAATTTAAAAGAAAATGTGTATGTTATCTTAACTATTTCCCTCTTACCAATATTAGTACAAACTAATAATGTGGCGCTAATTTTCCTGTAGATTTTTAGCTAGGAAAATAGTTAGCGGTTTATTTCAGCGGTTCAATAGAATTATACTAGGTAAATCACAGGTCCGCATGAAAAAAAACTGTATAGGATATTTTTATTCATTCTTATATATTTTCGTCTGCTAAATTCAGAAAAAAATAATAGTGGTTTTGTTTTTGCTGCAAAAGCCAAAGTTTAGCAAAAATAAAGACGTAAGTTATTTTCCGCAAAATTTGAACTAAAACGTCTAACATGTTGCCAAAAGTTCATATTATTATTACGAATGACAGTCAAGAGTAATTTTTTTCCGAAGAGCACGCAATAACAACAACATCATTTGCATTTTTCAGCAAACTTCGGAACCGGTGCGGTAGAAACTTTTTTTGTTCGCAAGTGAAAGTTATTCTTTGTTCAGTCATCGCTCCAGCATAGCACAGGCACACGCATGTGGTGATGAAACGAGGGAGAAAACTGCAAGTTTAGAATGTTAATTAATGGTGTGAAAAGTTTTACATCCACCGTGTCAGGAATACTTTCCCGGGGTCTTCATTTTAATGGGTACGCTTGGTTGTTAGAACCAATTGATGCTTCATCCCGGTTGGTAAGTTTAATCAAAACTGTTGCCATACGCCAGCTTCCGGTGCCGGTGCAGTGCAGGCGTGAGGTGGCATGAGGATTACATCACGATTCGCTACCGGCACGACGGCACACGGTAATGAGGGCTTCGCGCTCGACAGTTGACAATGGATGGGGCCGGAGTCTCTCGGAGTTAAAAGTTCATTAGCGACCGTCTCGGTTGGCGAAACATCACAGCAGGGCACGGGGGGCTTTGTTCGAAAGTGTTCTCATTAAATTTCATTTCATTTGACATTACAAGCACTTCCCTAAGTGCTTTCGGATTTCACGAGAATCAGTTAGGTTTTATTTCAATTTCAAAACAACCAGCACTCGTTCTGCTCGTAAGTACACACCCAAAAGTTTAATGGTAGATCGGTAAATGTTTATTTTGTAATGCGGATGTAGAGGAATTGCTTATGTTTACCGCCATTGCAGTTTTGTGTGCAGAATCATCCCTAGAAAGCGATATTAGACGTTGAGTCAGAGCTGCTTCTGTACGGTAAGGAAAGGCTGCATTTGATGTTGCCCGTTATTCTGCTGGTAAGCATTATGGAATGCTTAGTTATAAGCAAGATTGGAATCATGTTGTCAATTGAATTAATTGCAGCGTTTCATCGTTTCGCAAATCTTTGATCTCGTTTGTTGGTTTCCAGCGCGGATCCGTGGAGTTCTAATGTAGCCCATCCTTGCTGGTTGCTGGCTCCCGAGCTTCCGGGCGCCAATAAACTGGAGATGGGTTTAATTCTGAGATTACGATTTGTGAAGTGAAAACATCGTCATATCCTGGATGTGTGCGATTTAATTTGCAATCTAACGCAAATGAGGTCTTCGGAATGATTTTGTCTTGAGAAATAAAGCAGGTATAAGTGGACGGTCTGTGCATAAAATCGACTTGATAACGGTTAAGTAAGTAAACCTAATATCAATTCTATTGTAATTTAACGACATCGCATACTCTTCTGACTCCGGGTTGGGTATGATTTCGCTGCAATTAACGCTCACACTAACGCTGACCGGCGATAGCAGCTCTCAGGAGAATGGAATAATCAAAACACCTCCACTTCCGGTGCTTCCGGCTGGCAGGCACTTTCTGTCGGTCGGCTTATAGCGGCCGAGACGAAAGTGCTAAAAGCAACCGCTTACCCAAATGAAGTCCCGTCGGTCTTTCATGCGGCCGCCAAATTATGCGGAAGTAATGCAATTCCGTTGGAAAGCATTCCGAGCGCCAGCGTCAGCGTCACTCTCTACTCTATATACATGCAGGGATATAGCCGAGCGGGGATCGTCATTTGCACACCAAATAAGTTCACCACTTCGTCTCACATCGGCCAACCCCAAGATGGCCTGGAGGCTCACAAAATGGCAAGAACATGGGAGATGACTGCCGGAACCGGTCGCGTCGTTCGTCGGTACGACCGCTAGCTTTCGTTCGTTGCTAATGAATTAAATTCGTAGTGAAAATTTATTCACTCTTGCCTGCAGACCTGGACGTGGTTGGGCTCGGTTGTGATGCTTTCCCACTCTGAGGACACGGTTGCTCCGGTTGAGCCCGCCAGCAACGACTGGGCAGCATAATGCAGCAGAGCCTAGACAAAATGAGTTGAAGGTGATGAATGGAAGCCACCGTTACTGGCATTCCACCAGCGAGAGCAAATTTGAAGTGCTGCTGCTTGGAAATGTTAATGTTTGCTAGCCACTATAGTTTCCAAGGATTGTGCTCAAATTTGTTTACTCCTACACACGGGCCCCATCCGAGGAACGGGTTGAATGCGGTTGTTCGCCTGGCGAATGCTTGAAGAATTTCAGCCGTTTTTACCAGCGTTGGGCCGTAAATTGTCTCCGGGTAGACTTGTGATATGGTAGAGCTCTTTAATATAATTTTCATTTTTTAAATTTTCAATTCTCAGGTTTCAATTTTCAATTTTCAATTTTCAATTTTCAATTTTCAATTTTCAATTTTCAATTTTCAATTTTCAATTTTCAATTTTCAATTTTCAATTTTCAATTTTCAATTTTCAATTTTCAATTTTCAATTTTCAATTTTCAATTTTCAATTTTCAATTTTCAATTTTCAATTTTCAATTTTCAATTTTCAATTTTTAATTTTTAATTTTTAATTTTTAATTTTCAATTTTCAATTTTCAATTTTCAATTTTCAATTTTCAATTTTCAATTTTCAATTTTCAATTTTCAATTTTCAATTTTCAATTTTCAATTTTCAATTTTCAATTTTCAATTTTCAATTTTCAATTTTCAATTTTCAATTTTCAATTTTCAATTTTCAATTTTCAATTTTCAATTTTCAATTTTCAATTTTCAATTTTCAATTTTCAATTTTCAATTTTCAATTTTCAATTTTCAATTTTCAATTTTCAATTTTCAATTTTCAATTTTCAATTTTCAATTTTCAATTTTCAATTTTCAATTTTCAATTTTCAATTTTCAATTTTCAATTTTCAATTTTCAATTTTCAATTTTCAATTTTCAATTTTCAATTTTCAATTTTCAATTTTCAATTTTCAATTTTCAATTTTCAATTTTCAATTTTCAATTTTCAATTTTCAATTTTCAATTTTCAATTTTCAATTTTCAATTTTCAATTTTCAATTTTCAATTTTCAATTTTCAATTTTCAATTTTCAATTTTCAATTTTCAATTTTCAATTTTCAATTTTCAATTTTCAATTTTCAATTTTCAATTTTCAATTTTCAATTTTCAATTTTCAATTGACGTCATGCTTTTGTAATGGGTTGTATTCTCAGTCACTGGTTGACTGCTGGACTGCTCGATCGCTCAACTGGTTGACTAGACTGCTCGATTTGATTGGTAGACTGGACTGCCCAACTGAACTGCTCGATTTAGCTACTCGATTCGACTACCTGGCACATTTTTTCGACTTACTACTCGACCCAACTGCTCGACTTAATTGCACGATTGAACTGCTCGGCAGGACTGTTCGATTCGACTGCTCGACTGAACTGTTTGAGTGGACAGCTTGATTCAACTACTCGATTCGACTGCTCAACTCAACTGCTTGACTGAACTGTTCGATTCAACTGCTTGATTCCACTGTTCGACTGGACTACTCGACTCGACTGCTCGACTCAACTGCTCGACTGGACCACTCGACTCAACTACTCAATTAAACTGTTCGACTGGACTACTCGACTCAAATGCTCGACTCAACTGCTCGACTCAGCTGCTCGATCGGGCAGTTGAATCGAGCGGCACAGTCGAATAGTTTACGACTGTACCGCTCGATTCAACTGCCCGATTTAACTGCTCGACTCGACCGCTCGACTGAACTGCTCGACTGAACTGCTCTACTGAACTGCTCGACTCAACTGCTCGACTCGATTGCTTGATTTGACTGCTCGACTCGCCTGCTCAACTCGATTGCTTCTCGCGATATCATATGGTCGGTGTTAGATCCGACCGAACCAAGTTGCAAAATTTTAAAAACTGAGTTAATGACAGCAAACGATCGATTAACGATCAATTTTCTAAGCAACATTTTACTCTAATCAGACTACATAAATGTTGCAAACAACCAGAGTTATAAGATGACTTTGAATGCGTTTTTCTCGAAATCAGAATTTTGTCAGTCGGTTCTGTCTGACTTGCCACCGACCATATGAATCGGTTCGCGGCAGACAATGGACGGTTCAGAGCCACTCACTCAAAAGATTTTGCCCACCTTTTTTAGAATCAGCACACTGGAGATAATGTTTTTATTCATATAAATAAAATTCAATGCGAGCCTAAAAACTATTTGTTTCTGAATCCGGCTGACTCTTATGTACAACATCTTAGAGCTATATTATAGAATATAAAAACGCAAAGAACTAATACAAAGATTAAACATCTTCGCAAACACTGGCCAATAAAATGTATCCGCAGTTTTTTGAATTCTGAACAGCCATTTATGTTTTCCAGGTCGTAAGATTCCTGCTCAACTAGTTTGTAAATAAATCTTCACCTACGAATATGTTTTCACACAAGACTTTAATTTTGAAAAGACTCAAATACAGTACCGACACAAACAAACGAGTTAGAGACAGTTGCTCACAATTGCATGAATACATTTTACTTTCAGGACATCGAAATGATTGATGTTGAATAAGGGAAATATTTCTTGACCTGTCGGGTCGCTTTGTTGGGAAAGGTTTACGTCTTACCGTAGGGTGTCATTCCATAATTTAGATTCTAGTTCCCGTCTCGAAAATATCAAAGACTTTTAACGCTAACAGCTCTGCGAGTTATGAATGTATTTTCATGGTTTGGAGATCGATCAATTCTTAATAGCACCCATATTCTGTATTTCGAACGAGTTGAAATATTTCGATCGACTTGGCAAATATTTCGTTCGAACCGCTGTTTTTTCGAACGAAATGTCAGTTTTGAACGAAACATAAACCCGTTCGAAATACAGAATAGGGGTGTAGATGTAGCAATTAGGTGGTTTTGGTTCTTTGAATCACTATATAGTGAAAATTAACGTGTAAAGTTTCTCACAGTCACAGGTCACAGGAGAAGATACCGGCGTAAAGGAGAGAATTGTATTGCATATTTCCAAATACTTTAAGGACGTTAGAGAAAAGAAAATTATTTGCTGTGGCTACTCTAGTTGACCCTAGATATAAACGAATCCATTTTGAAAGTCCGTTAACTTCATCGATCGCAGTATCGTGGGTTGGTGAGTAACTTTTGTCATTGCCGTTTTCATTTTATGAAATCTTGCCACTATTGATAGGTGATCTTGTTAGCGCTGCAGCGGATCAAGAGGAACCTGATGAAGATGAAAGTGACTTTCAAAATGATGAAACAGTTTCATTTGATAATTTTTGGGCAATACACGATTCTTTGGTCCTTCAAAGCAGTAAATTTCAAAATCGTGAAAACGCGGGAGGAATTCCTGTGAAGCTACGACAGTATTTGAATACACCGCTAGCTCCGAGGGGTAGTGACCCCCCCCCCCCCACATGTTATGAAAGGATATGCAGCAACAGTACACAAATGTACAAAAAGTTGCTATCTAATATCTGGAATATCTGTTTCAGTGTTCGTTTTTCACAAAAGCACATTTACTGCCTTTTATGACTAATTCTCTAAAAGATATATTAAAGAATTAGTCATACAATCAGTTACAAATAAGTCGCCGTAGTTAGAAGTACCAAAATCGTGTTGTTTGTGCAATTTGATGTCTGTGCTTGAGAAGTGCACCAGTAAAAGCGACAAAATCTGCTCGCAGGTTGAAGATTCTTTACGACGATCAAACCTAGGTAAAATTGATGTCTGTGTTGGGAAAGTATACCACAGCTGTACTGTTCGGTTGGATATGATTCTATATGTTCATATCTATGTAGGGTTTATTTCTAATTCCCGTCGTAATAAGGAAAGCCACTCTAAATTTCATCATTTCTTAGGTTGATTTAAGGAATACTCCAAAAGTTCTTGTGCTGATTTGACTCAAACACACTTACCTTCCGATCTGTGCACTTTGAATTCACTAAAAAGCGATTATTAAAGCATTTTATTGAAATTACGCAACTGACTTTATTACTTAAATTCGTCATACCGTTTTAAAATCCGTCCATCAAAATGTTTCCCCGCCCGAACAAAAAATCACAATAATGTTTACGAAGCTAGCGCGCATGTATTTGTGTAGGATGGATTGACAAATGTTATTCTCCAAGATTTCTGCTGGCCATGCAAGTTTTCCCGGCTGGAAATTAACGACAATACGTTGCGTAAGTTGTTTTCATCTTATGAATGACAGAAATTGACACGATTAGTCGACATTGTCTTCTTCGTCGCACGAAAAAACGTAGGAAATTTGGCTGGTAGGAATTTTTTAATGAAAAAAAGCATTTAAATAGATCTCAGCTTACTTTGATTGATCGCGTATGATAGACAACAAACTAAAATATTAGGAAATAACTAATTTTTAATAATTTGTGTTGGATCCATTTCATTGGAAGAGCAGTGAAAAGAGAATGTATTGTGTTGTGGCAAGGGTGGTGGGAGGGGTGATGATGGAAGGGTTGGTAATAAAAACAATCTTTAATTTATGTAAGGAAACAGAACAGCAGTACTTTTGTTCTTGATTTGGTTAAATTGTTACATTTTTGCCATATATAAATTTGATACAAATACTTTACTAGTTGGTTGCAAAATGGTAGAGTTATAGTCATCAACAGGCGTATACAAAACATCTTCATATGTGTATGTTTGTCAAGTTTGTACCATCAGCACTTCACTGGAACATCATCATCATCATGAGACAGGATGTCTAGCGTAAATTTTATTTTGTTCCAATACAAAGTAGAGCGATATCCTTCACCTCGGGCAGGCTGTTGGTTTGTTTGCATAGGATCTTTGTCCAAATTTGTTTTTGCAGGATTTTATCCGATGTTGGATTAATCTGTTAAATTGTTTTTCTCATAACCCAAAACTCCGACATGTTGGCATCTTTTTCGTCGTTCTATCGATGCGTTTGGGGCAATTTATGATTAACGATGTGAAGCAATAGTAAGGCCGTTTACAAAGCAAGAAATGTTTTGCTCTGTGGAATTTCAAAGGATGAGAAATTCCCTAACCAACGAAAATAAAACGAATTGAACAGAGAGGTATTTGATACTCGCACATCACTATATTATAGTGTCGAGAAAAATTCAAACCAATTTTGAAAATCAAAAAGGTATTCAGACAGTTAACTTTTATTTGAAATAATTGTACTTTCTCGCTTGATTACTATCTTGAAGGACCATTTATATTCTTAATGACTTGTTTCAATCTGTTTGGATTAAATTAACCAATTTTTGAAATATTCCTGTAATAATTGCTGACCTTTTTACCCATTTTGCTCTGTATAAGTTATTTTCATAAGAAACCGAACAATTTTTCGTTTTAGTTTTAAAATCATGCTAAAGGATGATCAATGGGGTTCAAATCTGGACGGAGTGCTGGTGGTCTCTCGCAAGAGATAATAAATTTTTTTATCATTGTCTATGCCCTTCGAGTGCAGTTACGTTCAGTGATTATCATTCAGCTAAGCGTCAGTTAGGTTGCACAAAGAAGACCACTCTTTACGCAAATCATTCACCACCGACCGTCGACAGGCTGGCGCGGAAGAAAAAAGATCTCCGTCCCGCCAGATTTTCTTATCACACCACCGGGGAAGGAACGAACGGCGGGGCTTAACGTCCGCCACGCTCTGTTGCCAGTGTGCCAGCGCAAGTGCTGACCAGAACGCGTAGCTTGCGGTTGCTGGATGGATAAGTTTTTTCGCCTAAAGTTTTCCCACCGAATTGACAGCGATGACAGAGTTTGTTCGACCGTACGGGAAAAAAATTGGCGTTAAATCTCGTCCGGAACACGGATGTAACTTTGACCTCTCTCCTGTTGGAAGATGGAGCGTGGTGAAAGGAAAGCGAGCTTCGACAGGAAGCAAATCAAGCGCTAAAGGAACGCGCGGTAGGTAGAAAGCTTCGGATTACGGAAGGCGTATTGTTAGTGCGCTGATCCTAGTGTGCTTTGACAGGCTACCGATCGGAAAGTCGGAAAGTTTGATGCCTTTCAGATAACGGTTTTGCTGGGTGGATATTAAGTGACAAGGCACAAGGCATAGTGTTTCGGGTTCGTCGCTTTACTAGCTTCATGTGCTTATGAAAGGTTTTCTATAGAGAAAAACCGGACGAAGCAAGCAGGATGAACGGATACACCGTCAGAAACTTTCACACTCTGCTTAGCATGATGCTCATTAGAGAGCAGATTTCACCCACCTTAAGAGTGGGAGCGTTGTAGTTTCAGTTTTACTGAAACATTATGCTGTTGCACAGTGAACTCAGGATCGACACTTTTTAAGGCCAATTTGGCTTATACAATATCTTTTTCATCAGTGCTCGACTCCGAAACCATTCTTAGGTACGAAAATCAGCTCAATGCTAAACATGAGAGTTACGATGCTGGAAGGCACAGTGCAATTTTTAAATGCACAACAGACTCTAGTTTTGGCGAAGGCTTGCGGTAATACGCAACGCAATGAGCCTTTGTTAGCCCGGTACAAAAAAAAGTGTATGTGTAGTTCAAACAGCAGCGGCAAGCATCGTTACTCCGTTTTCTGAAACTGCGCCGGAAGCACCTACTGCGAAATGTACCGCATGTATGTCGAAATACACACACGTACATTCGTGCTGTTTCTGTTAGGATTTTCCTTCATGATGGGAAAGTGTCGGTTCGGTGAAGATCCAGCACAACGTAAATGATGAGCGGGATAAACATGGGCGTATTTGGTTCGAGTGGCTTGGGCTTTAAACGCTCCGACTGGACAGCGCAAATTTTATTTCATGTCCGTTCTAACATGCTAACAATCACCTGCTGGATTTAGAAACACTTCCGAATAGCAACAGTCTTAGCAGGGTTTGCGTTAAATCGTCTGAAGTGGAGAAATATTTATAGTTTTGATGCAAATTTGGCCATGGCTCTGCCATAGACAAAGCTTTACTTTGTTTCGATAATGTTATGCAGCGGTTGGTAATTAAATCATGTAATCTCTGCCTAACCGTGAAGAAGATACACATTGAAACAGATTAATTCAAAATTTTAAAATGCAAACCGGGACATGGTGCTTCATTTTTGCATCCTAATTAGTGCTACACCTGTCTACCAACAGCTTTTGCTTGTGTTTAGTATTATGTTTGAAAGCATTTTCATTTTATCGAGGTGCGAATTATCCTAATTAGTGTCATGTATTCAGTACCGACCATGGCTCCATTGTTGTACGGAGTTTGACTGCTGAACACATAAATTAGCTAATCGAAGGCTCGCGCTTAGAATTCTGAAATTAATAACTTGTTTATAGTAACGCAGAGAGATTAAATTCTCCTACTCCAGTTTTAGCCATTTATTATTTAACTATTTCTCAGCTGATTTTAACATCAATCATAAAAGAAATTTTCGATGACTTTATTATATAAATAGCTGAGTGAAAACTTGACAATTGGAGAATAGGAAATGAATTTGTTTCCAACTACAATATGAGCAAGTTCGTCAAGAACCATTTTCTTCGTTCTGATAATAATTGCTTGAGTTGTTCCAGTATTTAATCGAATATCATTTAAACGCGGATACTGTAATCCATTACTTTCTTCATGTCCATATTAACAAATTGTAAGTTTGATTACTTTTTCTGAAAATCCTCAGCATGTAGGTAAAATTAACAGTACAAAATTTTAACCCTCAATTGGTCAATCGAAAGCTCAATCATCTGGGCATAGCACACTGGTCGAAAACCTTTTTCGGTGCGCATTAGCTTTGAGCAGGAAAACTTGGTTTTATGTTTATGGAACCTTTGGAAGAGTTTCTTAAAATTAAAAGTTCTATCATCCAGCGGAATTCAAATTTTGATTAATCCCCCTAAAAGTGCAATAAATTTTTTGTTTTTGTTCAGTTTCAATATAACACATTTATGAGTTCTGCAAAGTATTACAGCATGTAACAAGAAATTTTGCTGAAGACAGTAACCTTCTATCTCTTCAGCAAAGATAGAAAAATCCAATTTCTCATGAATGAAAAATTGTTAAAATCAGTTTTTCAACCCCAGCTGTTTTTGTAGTTGTTGTATGACATTTTGTTGTTTAACAAAGTTTTAGAAATAGTAAAAATACACAACATAGCTGAATATAGTATACCTCTATCTTTGCTTGTTTAGGAACTGTATAACCTTTACTATAAAAATACCCTATTTTTTTCAAAAACTCTTCCCAGCGAACCAGAATAGTTTTAAGCAGGCTGAAAAGTTTTATAAATCATGTTTAAAAGCACAAAAGTTAATCAAAATTTACAGACTGACAAAATCGGAACCTTACTGTAACGATATCTTGGATTGTCACTTGTTTCACAATGGTCACGTAATTAAACATGTTCTCAAATCGTACGATAGCTCCAATGACAGTGATCTCACTACCTGCCTCGGTGGATCCAAATCAATCCCTTTCTACTAACAACAACTCCTTCCTCTGTCACTTGTGAATGATGCAGAGGATTTCTCGGCCTCTTTAGTAGCAGCAAGTGTAGGACTAACATTCCTTTCCCTCTCAAATTAGCCTGCATGGGAGTGACCAGTTGTGCTAATGATCATCACAAAGGATTAGTTGACCTGAAAATGCACCTTAGGGATTGGCTTGTTTCATTGTGCCTAATTTTTATTTTTAGGTATAAAATTAATAAATTCTTGTTTGTCACGAGGTTTTCGAGCTACCGTAGTTATCGCATGATTCGCATGATATCGCATATTTTTCGACATAAATAAAAAAATTATGGTTGATTTTGTAGTATCATTAGCATTATTTTAAATATACAGGGTGTTAAGTAGCTTAGTGCAGATATTTCAGGGGGTGATAAAGGACCATATTTGACGAAAAAAAATCGACGAAAAAAAATGGCCAAAGCACAATCGTTACAAAGCTATTGAACATTTGTAGTTCTCGGTTCTGTTTACCTTAAATTAGCTCTGGTACAAAAACAATCCTAGCTAGCTCTATTACTTTCATTCAAAAGCTGAGAAAATTTTGTTACTGAAAATTGCTGTTAAACCTTCTATTTCATGAGATTTAGTAACTTTTAAGAAGCAAAAAGCTTGGAAAAAAGTGTTTCTCAGGGCATTTTATCGAATTTCTCCTGAAACAGTGTGTTAAAACTAATTGCTGTTATACTCCAATTTAAAGCTTTGATGCCGTTCTTCAATTCGTTCTTTGATGTAAAACGTCTGTCTCTTTTAGTTTCGTTGCAATTTCATTTTAAACGTATGGTTTTGGGTGCATGGCTCATACATCACGCATAGCACACTAGATCAACGCGTGCAACGGACACGGTTAGACGCATATACTAAAAAACAGTTTCGAAACTGACTTCTCGGGGCTCTCTGGGACGTTTCTGAAAACGATTGCAGTATTAAAATGTATTCTCCGGAAGTGCTCGCGGACATTCACCTTTGTTATGGCTTCGCTAATTGTGTAGCAACGACCAGCAGGAGTATGGTTGTAGATTTTCTGACCATCGGCTACCTAATGCAAGTAAGTGAACATAAATCCAGAAGTGTTTGTTTTGTTGCACAATCATTTCAATTCAAGGACGTCTATGACAACGCATCATCGCTTCCGAGAATGAACGTAGTTTTCAGGGAGGCTTCGAGGGAAGCCTCAGCCTCATCAGCAAGTGGCGTCAGCGATTGACCATAAAATTTCGAGAATCGTGAGAAATGATTTCAAGCCAAGCACAAGGCAACTTACGGCACAGTCCCTTGTCACCATGAAGGTGTAGAACCCCAAGTAACACACAAAACAAGTCAGAAAATAATCTTCATGGAAAGTAGTCGTTTAAGAGTACTATAAACGTACTTTGAAAACATGTGTCGTTATTATAAAGGTTTTGAGATGTTTTGTGGTAACATGAATTTATTTGACAGCTCATATCAAATGAATAATGTTGGTTTTTGTCAACATGTCAACACGAAGTTTTTTTTATGTCTCCATTACTAAATTTAAACTACTGGAAGAACAAGTTGTAGCTTATGCTATAATAACGTTTTAAAATGGTATGAAATAACCTGCTACATACTTCTTTCAATTGTTGTTTCATTAGATTTCAATTTTTTGCGCTTTTCTGGTAATAGAGAAGTTCTGATGTATGTAATGTTATACTATTCTATAACAAGCTGTGTTGCTTGGGACGTGCTGAACCGAGTAAAAATGCATCCTTACCACACTACAAGTTCAAGAGCTGCTGGCAGCGAATGAACCTAAGCGGCTAGAGTTTTGCAAAATTATGCAAGCAAAGGTGGAAGCGAACGCTCAATTTACGAAAACATTGTTGTTGTTTTTCATACGTGTCAGACTGTGTTCATCGCACGCGGTAATCTAGTTTGCTATGCGTGATGTATGAGTTCAGGCAGTTTTTAGATATTAATTCAACACCCAAAACCATATGTTTAAAATGAAATTGCACCGAAACTAAAAGAGATAGGCATTTTACGTGAAAAAACGAATTGGAGAACTGTACCAGAATTTGAAGAACGGTACCAAAGCTTTAAATTGATGAATAACAGCAATCAGTTTTATCACACATTTTTAGGAGAAATTCCATAAAAACGTCTTGAGAAACACTTATTTCATAGCTTTTTGCTTTTAAAAAAATACGAAATCTCATGAAGTAGGAGGTTTAAGACCAAAAAAATCAGAGGGGTTGTGCACAAGACACGACCGCATAGGTGACGTAGAACCACGTAAGTCTCTTTGTAGCGATCAGGGCTGGTAACGGTCAGTTTTGTCACTGACGCTAAACGAAAACCAAAAACAAAAAGTCACCCTGCAAAATAGTCAGTCCCAAGCATTTTTTGTCAGTGACAAAAAATCACTGACTATAATCTGTTAGAATAAAATCAGGACGCATCCAGGGTAGGTGACGGTCAGTTTAGTAAGCGACGTTTGACTATAACCAAAAATAAATAGTCGCGCAGCAAAAATAGTCGTTTCCATGCGTCTTTGTCAGTGACAAAATAAAGCCCGATTATTTATTTGGAAGAAGTAAAAAGGTTCCTAATTTGATGTTTTGGAACCGGGGATACTATTAGATGGACGGATGGATGGATTGTTTAATGCCATTTTACCATTTGTTCGAAATTGGAAGTTTGACGCCATTTTGAAATCCAAGATGGCGGACTATTGATTAGCATTTTGCATGAAAACCCTTGCAATATATACTTTTTTGGAATGCGGTTGACGGCTAGGAGTCGAAAATCGATGTTTGACGCCATTTTGAAATCCAAGATGGCGGACTATTGATTAGCATTTTGCATGAAAACCCTGCAATATATACTTTTTTGGAATGCGGTTGACGGCTAGGAGTCGAAAATCGATGTTTGACGCCATTTTGAAATCCAAGATGGCGGACTATTGATTAGCATTTTGCATGAAAACCCTTGCAATATATACTTTTTTGGAATGCGGTTGACGGCTAGGAGTCGAAAATCGATGTTTGACGCCATTTTGAAATCCAAGATGGCGGACTATTGATCAGCATTTTTCATGAAAACCCTTGCAATATATACTTTTTTGGAATGCGGTTGACGACTAGAAGTCGAAAATCGATGTTTTAGGCCATTTTGAAATCCAAGATGGCGGACTATTGATTAGCATTTTGCATGAAAATCTTGGCAATATTTACTTTTTTAGAATCCGCGTCACGGGTAGAAGTCGAAAATCGATGTTTGACGCCATTTTGAAATGTAAGATGGCGGACTATTATTTAGCATTTTGCATGAAACCCTTGCAATCTATACTTTGTTGAAAAACGAGTGACGGTTAGAAGTGAAAAACTATGTCTATGTAAAACTATGAAAAACTGACTCGACTTGAATGCTCGATTGGAATTTTCGATTGGACTGCTCGATGACTACTACGCCTGGACTGTGTGACTCGACTGCTCGACTTGACTACTCGAGTTGACTGCTCGAGTCGAGTGTTCGACTGGACTGCTCGACTTCATTACTGGACTTTACTGCTTATCTGGACTGCTCGAGCTCAGCAGTTTAAATTCTGCTTACCTCGAACAATATCAAGTTTTTGTCTTGAAAATATGTATCTATACATATACAGTCGGATTTAGAATTTAGCAACAAATGCGTGTCACCCATGTTGCCAAAATCGAATATAGGGCAACAACGTCATCAAAAATATTGTTCGAAATGTACCATACCCACATTTTTTGACGTAGGACTACGTCTTTCAGAAAGGTAGCTGTGATAAGGGTCGTTCCAAAAAATCTATTTCTTAAAGTCGTCAGGTTTCGAACGTTTATAACTTGGTGATTTTCTAATTAAATCGTATGGTCAAGCCGAGTAGTTAAATAGAGCAGTTTGGTCTAGCAGTCGTGTCGAGTAGTTGAATCGAACAGTCCAGTCGAGTCGAATAATCGAGTCGAGCAGCCCAGTCGAGCAGTCGAGCCGAGTCAAACATCGATTTTCCACTTCTAGCTATCACTCGGATTCTAAAAAAGTATATACAGTGGGATTTCGAATTTGGCATGATTCGATTTTGGCAACAAAAGTATCCGTTGTTGGCAATATAAAATATTTTACTTCCAAAAACACCCAGGTAACCAATAAGCATTAAAATAAGCAGTAGATCAGTCGTTTATTAGCATCCCTGGCGTTTTATACTGCAGGTTGTTGTTTTTCAGCTTTTTGACTGCATAACTGTTGTAAATTGGCATGCTGCAAAAAAGCATTGTCAGCACTATAAGAGGGCTAGCAGTAAAGTAGCCGCATATTTTGCCAAAATAGCATTTAAGTAGCATTTAAAGCAACTTAAATGCTTATCGGCTTGCTTTCAAATTGCATTGGAAATGCTTATTGGTTACCTGGGTATGCTTAAATATCAGTAAATTTCCGCATACATACTTTAAATGACGAAAAAGTTTTCGTATAAAGTTCGAAAACAGACACTGAGGAAGCCTGAAAGTCGTAGGCGAAATACGTATCTGTCGTGAATAAAATATACATAGTAGAATTAAATTGAATATGTTTTCTTCTTTTTTAATTTTAGAAAAAGTATTGCCCAAAGTGTGTTCATGAACAAAAGTTTGCGGTTATAGAATATTTCAAACAATGATATTTTTATTGCCGTAAGATTACGTCTTACCGCAGGTCGCCAAAAACTTACTTGCGCCGCATGGATAAAAAGTTGCAATCGTTGATTTATAACATATAGTCAATTTCTAACTTTTTTCTTTTTCATTTTCATTTTTCAAAATGCTAAACAATAGTTCGTCATCTTTCGACACATCGATTTTTGACTTCTAGCCGTCAACCGCATTCCAAAAAACTGTATATTGCAAGGGTTTTCATGCAAAACGCTAATCAATAGTCCACCATCTTGGATTTCAAAATGGCGTCAAACATAGATTTTCGACTTCTAGCCGTCACTCCCATTCTAAAAAAGCATATATTGCAAGGGTTTTCATACAAAATGCTAATCAATAGTCCGCCATCTTGGATTTCAAAATGGCGTCAAACATCAATTTTCGACTCCTAGCCGTCAACCGCATTCCAAAAAAGTATATATTGCAAGGGTTTTCATGCAAAATGCTAATAAATAGTCCGCCATCTTGGATTTCAAAATGGCGTCAAACATCGATTTTCGACTCCTAGCCGTCAACCGCATTCCAAAAAAGTATATATTGCAAGGGTTTTCATGCAAAATGCTAATCAATAGTCCGCCATCTTGGATTTCAAAATGGCGACAAACATCGATTTTCGAATCCTAGCCGTCAACCGCATTCCAAAAAAGTATATATTGCAAGGGTTTTCATGCAAAATGCTAATCAATAGTCCGCCATCTTGGATTTCAAAATGGCGTCAAACATCGATTTTCGACTGCTAGCTGTCAACCGCATTCCAAAAAAGTATATATTGCAAGGGTTTTCATGCAAAATGCTAATCAATAGTCCGCCATCTTGGATTTCAAAATGGCGTCAAACATCGATTTTCGACTTCTAGTCGTCACCCACATTCTAAAAAAGTATATATTGCAAGGGTTTTCATGCAAAATGCTAATCAATAGTCCGCCATCTTGGATTTCAAAATGGCGTCAAACATCGATTTTCGACTCCTAGCTGTCAACCGCATTCCAAAAAAGTATATATTTCAAGGGTTTTCATGCAAAATGCTAATCAATAGTCCGCCATCTTGGATTTCAAAATGGCGTCAAACATCGATTTTCGACTTCTAGTCGTCACCCGCATTCTAAAAAAGTATATATTGCAAGGGTTATCACCCCATTCTAAAAATATACATATTTACTAAATTTAATCGCAGGTAAAAAATTGTCCGACTATACATGATTTTTCTTAGTCATTAACCATATTACGCGCGACGTTGACTAAATTATGCAGGTTTTGATCATTGACGGCCGACTAACCGACTTATCAAGAGAAAGTACGGTCAAAATATTTTTCGTCACTGCTTTGATAGAAGGTGACTATTTTTCTCCAGAAATAGTCAGTCGGTTTTTTGTCGTTGATGGAGACGGCAGTACTTTGGTTTTCGTCGCTGACTATGGTGTTTTGACGGTGATGCTAGACAGCCCTGGTAGCGATAGTAGGATGTATCCTTGTATGTAATAATACGATTCTTCATGTATACAAGCTACATACGTAACGTTTATCAAAGTAGTAACATTGTATACATTCAATCCTCAACCGATTTTGGAGTTATATCCATGAATTGATTGAACCTATTTTATTAAAACGAAACCAAGTTAGTAACTAAACCAAACAGTAAATAAATTTGTATGATATGTTTCTACGTTGAATAGTGCATTTCCTCTGGTAATCGGTAGACGGTACGCGAGAGTTTACAAAAAGTTGAAAATTTTGCGCAACTTTTCTGCGGCTTACAAAAGAACACTGATAAAGCCTTTACAACCTGCAGACGTTTTGGAAGTCGCAGAAAATGTCGCTCGAGACCAGAAAACTTATTTCCGTCATTCTTTGGTCGTCCGCAATGGTGAAAAATTTAACTTGTCCCTCGTTGCCTGTGTTATTATGGTATTAACTGGGTAAAAAAATATAATAAACTCTTCAATCGTTGTGTGGCCCTTAAAAGGACCGATTGTTTAATTATCATAACTCCAGCTTGCAATAAATTTGCACTAACGCACTTAAAGTAATTCTCTGTTCGGTAAATTGGAGCACCGATAACCGCTAACCAGGTACGGCTTGTTGCAACGGACCAGCTGGAAAGCCTCAGCAGCTATGCGATCAACGAAGCCGCTCGTGTATGGTCCTGAATCACGATGAAATACCACTCCAAGTGGCCAGCTGCAAGTGACGTGGGATGCTTCTGGTCGTTTTGTAGTCACGTGCAGCATATTTCCTGCCACGCTCAGCATACTTTCCTTTCCTCAGCAGCCGATGAACACGACCGATCGGGAACTGCAAACGTGCACGAGTTGAGTGTGACTTTCGTTTGCCCTGGCAAACGATGTTGGCAGTAGCTCAACTAGCGTTTGAATAATGCTGTTCGCCGGCTTACCTCGTGTTATGTACCAGAGCAAGCGACAAGAATCGGTCACACCTATTTTTCATGGTCTTTCATTCTATCATGTAGGGGGACTAGGGGTATAATGCCCACGTTAAGAAGAATATCATATTATTCATCAATGCGAAATGCATTTCCAGAAACTAGACTATAAACTTTAAAGTAGAACAGTTTTTTACCTGACATGCTCGTCCTGAAGCATAAAAATTAATAAAACACGTCGAAATCGTGAAATTATATAAAGCATTTGAAAATTTGTTTTCAGATACGTTAGGGGTAAAATGCGCATAGGTGTGTACAAAACGAACCACAACAAAGGGTTAAAATGTACCACAACAAATTGGCAAAATGCGCTGTCTGTTTTATTTTAATGCTAACCCAGCACGACCCAGAACAGCGTGAGGACCTACCTACTTGTTAAATCTGTTATTCCGGATCGCGGTTTTGCAATCGCCAGGTTCATCTTCGCTGGAGCGGTCGATGCTAACATATCACACAAGAATTTTTCTTGGTACCTTGCCGGCAACGCGTCTTTCACTGTTTTTCACTGGTTTTCACTAATGCCGCAAGTGGCAGGCTCCGGCCAAGACCGACGGTGAGTTTTCTTATGTAGCTTCGCGACATCTTAACCGCGTTTTTCGGAGCGAATCAGAATTAAAACAACACTTTGCCTTTTGCTTTTACCAACGTTTTGACGTTTGCCTAAAAGTGTATGGGCTACTAGATCGATTTACGTTTGGTTGCACTGCAAGTAAACTCATACTTCTCACGGCGCATTTTGCCCCGCTAGAACTTGTTTGAAAAAATCGTTTAAATCACATAAATAATAATTCAATTAAGCAATTTTACGTTGGCTGCTGGATACCGAGACCATTGTTCAAAACAAGAGCCATTTACAGATACGTAATATTGTTTATTGGTGGCGTAATGTCTTACGAAAAACGTTGCGAAAATTGTAAGAAATAAGCCTGCAAATAATTTTTTTGTTTTTTCATAGGATTTATGTAATTTAGAAAGCTTATATGCTCAACACAAGTTTGTAATGTAAAATAGAAGCGATTGGCATCTTAATTACAGTTTAAAAGTGAGTAATTCGTGAAATATTACAGTGGCGCATTTTGCCCCGACTGGGCATTTTACCACCAGTTACCCTACGAAAAATAAAATAGAGCATTTCAATTTCAGTCTGAACAAAAGAGCAAAGTTACCAGTGAGCCGTTCAGCTTTTACTGCCAAAGAAAAATTACGTTACGTATTATTACTGTACCATTGGTGATGGATAAATTTGTGTTGCTAAGATGCAAAAGATGTTACTAAAACTCTTTCATTTGATTCAATCGAATTTCATTTATTTTGACGCTTGGCCGAACACATTTACTTGGAGCTAGTATATTTGTTGGCTGCAACCAGCGTCCAGCAGCAACAAGCGAACAGAAGCGCGAGAGGTGATCGGTTAAAATTATTTGAAGGAAGCAAACAATGAGAATCAATCGAATTAAATAGAATTAAAATTAATGAGCGAAAATTCCTCAAATCTTCATGAACATTATGTTTCGTCCTTAAAAGAATATTTTGTCGACGTGATATGTTGGAAATTTAAGCCTTCTTTTCCGTCTTCTTGGGCAGCAACAAAACAGCTTGGATGTTCGGAAAAACACTTCTCTGAGCAGTGGTGACACCGGACAGCAATTTGTTCAACTCTTCGTTGTTGTTGTGGATGCCCAGCTGCAAGTGACGATTATTCTGATCGTTTCGTTTTCGCGACCAGCATATTTCCTGCCAATTCCAGAACATCGGCTGCCAGATATTTCATCACGGCAGCGAAACGAGTGCTCCAACTCCAACACACTCTCCATCAACTTTCTCGGTGATTCCTGAATTGTACCAAGACTTGTTCGATAATAATTGGAAATTATTCCAACCAATCACAAAACGACAATTTCTAGTTCGACCGAGTTAGAGTTATTTTCAATTTTTCAATGACGCGCATTGAAAATCAATAGTTTTCCATATTTTCAAATCGATTTTTTGATCAATTGGTGTAAATATCTTGGAAATCTGTTGAAAATTGACTGAATTATAAGGCGAAGCGTGAAAACGTGTTTCTACTTTGATGACGTCATTTCCAACAACCAATCACGAAGCGAGAATTCTGGTAAAACATAGGTTCATTATTTTTAATTTTTAAATGGTTCAACATCAAGAATCCATACTTTTCTTCGTTTGGGTCAATTCTTAGAAGATTTTCCGATCGATTGGTGTAAGAATATTGAAAATCGATCGGAAAACCGCTGAGCTATTAGCGTTCAAAACCTATCATTTTTCGTGACGCTCGTATTTTTCGATTTTTTGGAATGACACCTTATCTCAAAACTTGCCGTAAGACGTAGTCATACGTCAAAAAACATTTCTCGGGAGTTTTTAACAGTGAACCTGCCAAATATGATAGTATCGCCAAAGCATTGACGTTGGTACCCAGCAATGAGATTGGGTTCACAACTTTTACGGTATCTGAAGATTAAGTTTTCGTGGCTATTTGTAAATTGAATCAGTCCTACAGCCCTGTCCCGGATAATATTCCTGCTGTACTGCTGAAGAAATGTGGCAATGTCTTAAAATCACCGATTGCTGCAATATTCAATCTCTCTCTCTGCAAAGCCAGCAATTTCCTAGTAATTGGAGGTCGTCTTTCATGTTTCCGGTTTTCAAGAAAGGTGATAAGCGTAACGTGGAAAACTATCGAGGAATTACGTCTCTTTGTGCTTGCTCGAAGATTTTGGAAACAATTGTTTATAATTATCTTTTCTTTCACGCGAAAAACTATATATCCATATCACAGCATGGATTTTTCCCGGTAGATCGGTTTCTACAAATTTGCATGATTTTACTTCTTTATGCTTGCGGACTGTTGACCAGCTAGATCGCGTTGACGCCGTTTACACTGACATGAAAGTATCATTTGACCGGGTCGATCATGGTATTCTAAGCTAAGCTTGATAAACTGGGAGCTTCAGCAACTTTTGTAACATGGCTTGCCTCTTATCTATAAAACCGCAAAATGGCTGTGAAATTAGGTGCATGTTTGTCTGGCAGGTTCGGAAATGGTTCAGAAGTACCCCAGGGTAGTACTCTAGGACCTTTTCTATTTTCATTATTTATAAATGACTTATCCCGACTACTACCACTACCACCTTGCACACGTTTGTTTTATGCTGACGACACTAAAATTTACACGACCGTTTGTACACAAATGGACTGCCTGAGATTGCAAGAGCTGATCAACATGTTTGCGGAGTAGTGCGATTGTAACTATATGACGATTAGCATCTCCAAATGTTCAGTTATTAGTTTCTCTCGCAAAAAGCAAACACTGATTCATGACTATTACATCTGCGGCCAGCTTCTGTTTCGTAGTAATGTGGTAACTGATCTCGGCGTCGTGCTAGATGATCAGTTAACTTTCCGACGGTATTATGATATGATAATCAACCAAGCCAATCGCCAACTGGGACTTGGAAGAATTGGAAAAGAGTTTCGGGATCCAGGTACATTGCGTACACTTTACTGTTCACTGGTGCGATCAAAACTTGAAACAAGCAGTGTTGTATGGGATCCGCTATTTGAGTTTTGGTCTAGGCGGATTGAGAGCATCCAAAAACGCTTTGTTCGGAGTGCATGTCGCACATTACCGTGGCGAAATCCGGACGACCATCCGCCCTATGAGAACCTTTGCTTGTTGATCGGTGGCACATAAAATTCTAGCTGGGGTGTATGACTGTCCATCTCCATCTATACTTTCTTCGCTTCAGTTGCATTGCCCTTTCCGACCTCAACGACACCAAGAGCTTCTACGAGTAGGAATACGGCGTACCAATTATGGTCTGAATGAACCAGTCCGGCGTATGGCTGTTACTTACAATAGTCGACATGATTTTAATTTTTACAGTTTGTTTATGTAATTTACGACGTTCTTCTGTAATTTGTAATTATTTTATATTTTGTAATTTGTGCTGTTAAAAGATGCAGGGTTTTTATGCCGCATTGAGGATGAATAGTTAATTCTACTCAAAGTGGCTTTTCCCAGTCACAATATTTCATTTTGACCATTATGGTCGGTTGGAATTAAAATAAATAAATAATAATAATACTAATAAAATCAACGCGCCATTAAAATTTTACAATTTTGGAAAACTGGTCATTTTAACATAACAAATATATTCAGTTAGTCAGTCTCAACTTGTAGCAAAATCATTTTAGTTGCTTTTTGTGATAGGAAAACTTTGATAATAACTTTCTTTCTGCAAAACACTTTGCTGTGATGAATTGTGATGCTTGCGAGCTAAAACACAAGAATATGACAACATAGCCTCGCCATTCTTCATAATAGCTGCAATAAATCTGAATGGTTATGGTGTTACCGTTCTAATAGCTCTATAAAACTAACAGAATAACTGCGGTTTGACAAGCAACCGCAATAAGATCAATTTCGATTAGTGTGCCATATTGTATTGCTACGCCACACGTTCAGCATACTTTAAACCACGCAGACACCGCAATAAAAAGGGCCTAAAATAGTCGCATCAATTTCATCATTTCTCGCGACTATAACTCAAATTTAAGGTGAAATTAGCCGTCATCGATTCTGCCAATTTCAAAAGCAGTTTTTTTGTTTGAAACAAAAATTTTGTTCTTGAAAATATATTCGCTGTGTTCAGATTGGCAATTAGAATGCAGTGAATACAATAGTGGCTGTAAATAACCACATGAACCCCAAAAAAACTAGAACAACCTCACCAGCAAACCTTCGAGTGAAATATAAATGCGTCATTTGAGTTTCCGTCAGTACATCAAGGGAAGGATGACGTAGTTACTATTCAATTAAACAAGTCTGTAATAAGAGGCAACATAACGCAAGGTGTCCTTTTTTTTAGAACATGCAAAAGAATTTGATCAGTTCCGAAAGAACCACCTGTGACCGAATTAAATTCGGTTAACACCTTATCGTGAGATAAACATCTGAACAAAAATTTTTCCTGATATAATGTCAGATACGTTCAGAAGCGTCTTGCATGTTTAAGCTGACGAACTTGCCTGCTGACTTACGCTTATGACTTCTTTCAATTGTGTTCACAAAATCAGATACCAATACGTGATTTGCTTTTTCCGCGACAAACCAGGCGACCAGATTTCGTTTTCGTTTTCAGATTTGAAATGATCAAATCAAACCCAAATAAATCAACTCCATCCTTGCCAGAGAGCTTACGTTTTCTTGTGAGAGCATCCTTCCCATTGCTGAAGTGCGTTTCTTAACATTATTCTTGAGAATAATGCCTCATTTCTACGAAAAACAAATATCACACTTGAGACGCTAATTACGTCGGAGCAAAAAAAAAACCAACAAACCAAAACTTGACAACGCATAATTGCTATACTTGATGGTTTTCCACTCTGGCAACTCCCATCCCGGTACGGCATCGTAATGTGACGACGGTGGCTCCAGTTTCAACTGCCAACCGGCAAAGGCCAATTCAATTTGTATTGTTTGTGATAATGGTTTTCTGTTTTGCTACTTTTATGAATGATGGTAATGCTATACTCAAGGCAGACCATATTTTTAGCATTTCAGTTTTTTCCTGACAGAAGATGTTTCGACTTACTAATTAGATGAAATCGGCGCACCGATGATGTTGCATAGTATGGCAAAGCGTGAATGAATAGTTTTAGACGTTTTGTTCAACGAAGTATCCATTGCGATAATGGCAGAAATCATAAATTGAAATAATACAAAGGAACAGGATTAATTTTGATATACTCATTTATGAAACAAAGTACATCGCTTGAAAAAAATATTTTGATTTATTGCGGACTCGGGCTATTCGCAAATACACAACCACTCAAATAAAAAAGAAAAACAGAAAATTTCCGCTCTGCATGTTTTCTTAACCAGAAAAGTATAAATTTTATGATTTTCTATGGCCAAACGTTGTTTACCATTAACGTTACAACCGTGCGATCCCTTTTCAACCGCCGGAAATTAATTCCGTTTCCCACAAAGTCGACTGTTTTATTGGAACCCAGGGACTGTCGTAAATTTTTACAACACTAATACTAAACAGAACGACAATGTGCCACACACGGATGTACGGACAGCCTGGCAGGTATCACATTTACGCCGCATCGACCAAATGACGCCCATTAGTGTACACACATAAGTGCTTCGGGCGAGCCGAGTGACCTCACACTTTCCGGTTAGGGTATATGACACGAGCTGTGATGACGTCCGAAAATTGGAAGCCCCAACTGTCAGGTTTGATTTTAATTTCTGCAATTGTGGGCTATCGTGAATGTCATCCCAGAAGAAGTTTATTAACCGTGGGAGGATAATTGGATTGGTTTTTCATACTTTGTAAATTGAGTTCATTTACCAATCATTCGCTTTTATATCTGAAACTAAGAGTTGACCAATTCATTTATCGCAACTCGTAATGGAACGGTATATTTGTAGCATTTTTCCAGAAATAATTTCAAGATCAACAGAAATACACCGCTTCCAAGTAATCTAGCTGAGATCATCACGGTACCGAGCAGCACCAGTAATAATGGCCACCGTAATTATCTTACATAACGAGATAATGTCTCGCCGAAGCCAGAATCCGGATGCATTTCAATTAACAGAGTCCAACTGAGCTGATTGTTTATTACCTGCCCGTCCGAAATCAGTCGAGGGATTCATTGCGCTATCGAATCAAGCCCACTCAGCAGTCATCAGGAACAAAGCAACAATCCACTGCCGCCGCCGCCGCCACCGACGTCGCCGCCACGCCGTGCCGGTGTGGGCCGGTGATATTCCTAGATTAAGTCGCAATCGAACCGGCTCCTTGTTGTCTGTTCCAATTTAACGCATCGTTACACTCCAATCTCCTGTCGGAGCTCACGGTGGAACGGCCCTGGAAGCCGGCCGGCGCGGTCCGGCCAGTCTCGGTAGCCAGCCATCTTCCGTTGTCATCTACCTGTGCCTTTGCGGAGTCAGCAGAAAGCATGGCTGCAGCGGGACCACCGAACGAAAGCAATCTGAGGCACAATTGAACAATTTCCATGTCGTTTTCAATTTCCGATCCGATGTTGGAAGGATTCTACGGATTCGTCCATCAGCATCGGGTTTATATTCCTGTGGTGCAGCTGAATGACGGTGAAAGTGAGCAAATAATTACTCTTGCTGTTCGCTGAAGAGTCTCTGGAAACCGAACTCGGCATCGTTGAAGGATTATTCCGTCCAAAAGTAAACCATTTGGTTTTCGTTCTTCAGTTCGGAATTGTTTAAGCTGTTACCGAAATTTCCGCTATTATACGAAGCCACCGCCGCAACCGTCTGCCACCGACGACGCGTCGTCGTCGTCCTTGCCGTTGGGGTGGCTTGTGCGGGGGTGCACTTTCCACTTTCGCTGAAAAACTCTTCACGTCACAAGCATGCTTCTTTCGGCTTGTGACACCGGAGAAGTGTACTCCTTCCGGTAGCTTTATTCCATCACGATAGCGTTACATTAGAGGCTGCTTCCTTTTCTTACCATTTGCACCAGTATTATGATTATATATAGAAGCATATTCGCATTTACTGCAGGGCTGAGCTGAGAGTTTAATTTTACCATCATATTTTTAAAGCTGTCCCTACTGACTAAAAGCAGAGATGCGGTATTTCTGTGTCCAGAAAGTAAAATTTTAGCACTAAACCTCAAACTGAGAGTTTCTTTTACACGTGAGAAACGTGGTTTCAGCTAGTAGTTAATATAAGTTAATATGTATAAAGAAATAACGAAATTTTTCACGTACCTTACTCTGGAAGAAGTAACTTAGCAGACCAATTGTTTCATTATTGATTATTTAATGCTCAGTAGATACTAATTATATGCCATAGCTGTAAAGTAACCACTGAAAGTGAAAAAAATAGTTAAATACTAAATAACGTTAGTTTTGTTAAAAACAATCTTCTGCTTGTATTTTTATTTTTACGCTTTACAGAAGAAAGATCTTTATCTATTGTAACCTTTTTGCCAAACACTTATCTAGCGTATTTATCCAAGCTCAAATATGGGTCCAAATGAGAATATCTTCAGTAACTAAGAAGATGCAGGAGCACTATGTAGACCTTTACTATGGATTTGCAATACCATCTGCTGGTTTAGATCTTACTTGACGAAGCGAAGTTTATGTGTAAAAGTAGGATCTACTGTTTGCAACTACTTTTCCAATCGATCTGGAGTTTCGCAAAGCAGCAACTTGGGCCCACTATAACTACATTATTTCGGGCCACTGCCACCTCCGTGTGCAGTGTGTCAAAAACCTGGGAGTACTGCTAGACCACGAGCTAACACTCAGGAACTACTATGAAAGTATCATTTCTGGAGTAAACCATCAACTGGTACTTATTTTCAACCAAGTAGGGGCACGTGTCCCACCTTCTCTATAAAATTTAATACAAAACGAGAAATTTTCTGTAACCCAGAAGTTCGCAGTTTTCAATTTAATTTTGTTTGCGTTAAGGGGACATGAACGACTAAAAATTTTGAAAAAATCATAATTTTTTTATTTCAGATTTTGATTTTGCAGTCTTTTCCGCTTATTTTGATACTAAATTTGTAATGATCCGACCACGGGAAGTGGCCGAAAAACGATCATATAAGCATTCCAGTGTGGCGTGGAGCAACTTCGGCGGAATAAAACGCCGCTCCTGGAAATCCACGATTTTCAAACTTTAGGTACCTTTTTCACAGAAACTACACAACATATTGGAACAAACTTTTTTTTGTTTTGTTGGTAGTAGCTTGCAAAGACTTTTATAACTTTTGAGGTTTGTAAACGAAACACAGCCAGAGAAAACAGAAAAAGAAGACAAAATTTTATTTTTTCAGGCATCTTGTCTTCTTCTTTTTCGTTTTTCTCAAGCTGTGTTTTGTTTACGAAACTCAAAAGTTATAAAAGTCTTTGCCAAGCTATTACCAACAAAACAAAAAAATGTTTGTTCCAATATGTTGTGTAGTTTCTGAGAAAAAGGTACATAAAGTTTGAAAATCGTGGTCATTACAAATTTAGTATCAAAATAAGCGAAAAAGACTGCAGAATCAAAATTTGAAATAAAAAATAATGATTCAAAATTTTTGGTCGTTCATGTCCCCTTAAGTAAATTAATTGCGTAAAAGTAGTTCCAGTTTCAAGTGCAGTCATAAATTAAATTTCAAGTTTATTCCAGTCTAGTTCTAAGTTCAGTACCATATACAATTTCCAGTGCAATTTGAAGGCATTATATCTACTTTCAATTCCTACTTCACGTTCAATTTCAAGGCTAATTTCAAGTCCACTGCCAAGTCTAGTTTCAATTTTGATTTTATGTCCAACTTCAAGTACAATTTGAAGTGGGTGTGAAAGGGGGAAGGCAATGAAGATGGGTCCAACATAGCTCTAGCCATCCCAAGTTCCTGCCTAGCGCCTCCACGTGGTCATACCCGGTAATGCTCTATCCTTAAGATGGAGTAGCTAAGCTAGGAGGTACGATGCTGCGTGAATCCCGGCTTTCTAATCTCAAAATTGTGGTTTTGGGTAGACGGCAGATTTACACGGCTTTGTGGATAGGAAAGCTCTAACCTGTATTATTTTAATTAATTGTTTCGTTCCAGCTCTACAAACACCTACTGTACCATAGAAATATTGACCGTAACAATTTTTAATAATGTACATGAATATTAGATGTAGGACTGATGGAAACTCAAATAACGCAACTATACCTGATATAAAGGAATGCTGGTGGGACCGTTCTGTTATATCCATATTTATTTTATCACATTATTAAAATATATACCGTGCCTGTGGGTAATTCCGCGCAGCACATTATTCCGCGCACTCATCCTAAAAATCTATTTTGCAACGTTATTAAAACGTTATTAATAAGTATACTATCATGGAATACCATGTTCCATTAATGTTTTTGTTAAAAACTGACAACTTTTGCTTCGTTCGTCTGGCCAAACCAAAGGCCATTTCATTGCACGCTGACCAAAACGTGATTTCCGAATGTTTTGTTAACAATTGTTCTAAGCGGAGGCCTAAATTATCGGAAGGTTTTTTCGCTCCAAAAAGTTTTTTTTTATGATGAATTTGTGCTACATAGGTACATAGATGTACATTTAACTGTTTTATGGAAATAGTTATGAATAACTCATTTTTCTGTTTGTTTTATTTAAAGATTTGTTGTGAGCGGAATTAAGAGCAGATAAATTAGTGTTGTTTATAATTCCGCGCGGATGTAGCAGGATCATATCGGGGGAATAACGGATAGCAAAATATGCATTACTCTACAGAAAACTTTGTAGATACGTTGAAGAAAGTCAAATAAGGTTGTTCATTACGCAAATCTGCGAAAATGATCAGGATTCTGGTCAGTACCTTACGGAATGAAAAGCACCAAATGCACAGTAATCCAAAATCAGTGAACCAAAACGTTCCCACTAGAGTTTTGAGTAGGAAATCTTGGTTTTAGGTTTGTGGAACCTTTGCAACAGTTTCTTTAGATTAAAAGATCTTTCGTTTGGTGGAATTCAACTTTGGATTAATCCCCCTACAAGTGAAATGAAAAACTCAGTTTTCTTCAGTTTCAATATAACACACTGATGTGCTCTGCGAAGTTTTAGAACATATTATTATGAGAAATTTTGCTGAAGACAGTAATCTTCTATCTCTTCAGCGAAGATAGAAAAATTCTACTTCTTATATATGAATTGTTAAAATCAATTTTTCTATTTTAGCTCTTTCTGTAATTGTTGTATGATTTTTTCATGTTCTATAAAGTTGTACAAATAGGAAAAATACACAACTTTGCTAAATATAGTATAACTCTGTGGTTGCTTGTTTAGGAACTGTAGAACTTTTAATATAAAAAATTCTCCAATTTTGACCCCGAATTACTCGACTATCGGCAGCCGGCAGCTAAGTAATTCCATGAACTAGAAACTATATGCTACAAAATCCAGAAAGTTTCATTCGTAACCGTCTGCCGATACATACTAGTTGAGTAAATCGGGGTCGAAATTGGTTTTTTTATATTGAAATTCTGCAAAGGGGGGAGGAGGGGATGTTTTTGGTCGAAATTTGCGTGACGTACTAAATGGTTGTCGCCATAGAGGTATACTATATTTGGCATAGTAGTGTATTTTTACCATTTGTACAGCTTTGTGAAACATGAAAAAGTCATACAACAATTACAAAAAGAGCTAAAACAGAGTTTAACGATTTTTTCAATCTTCGGATTTTTTATCTTCGCTAAAGAGATAGAAGGTTACTGTCTTCAGCAAAATTTCTTATAATAATATGCTCTAAAACTTTGCAGAACACATCAATGTGTTATATGGAAAATGACGAAAAATAAATTTTTTATTTTACTTTTAGGGGGATTAATCTAAAGTTGAATTCCACCAAAGGATAGAGCTTTCAATTTTAAGCAACACTTGCAAAGGTTTCACAAACACTTTTCCTACGTAAAATTCATGTGCGCACGTTTTTTTAGTTTTGGACCAATGTGAAATGGCGTAATTTCAGGATGACAAACGAGAATAAAACTCTAAACTATCGAATTACGCTGAACGCGTTTAATACCTTTTCAACAATTGTAAATATGTGTGACAGTAAAATAAAGAAGCAAATTTTAGTCATCAATATAATAATTATCGCTAAGCTAATTTTAAAATGTAGCGATCGTGTAATGTATCTACTGCCTAGAGGCTATTCAAGTAAATTTGTCCAAACATTTTAGCTTGAGCCATTTTCCGGCTTTATGCAGTTACAATCTATTATCGTTGATGAGTGCAGTCCATTTTTTATTTAGTTGTTGCCATGTGTTATTATTAGCACTCTTTCTTATTATGCTCCAAGATGTTATGTACATGCTTGTTTGTGTTGCTAAGTCTGTTTGTCTATGGTTCCAGTTCCTACCAGAAGTCCGGACCTAAAATGTACTCGTTTCAATTTTAGACTAATTTTGCCTATGGGCTATTTTAGACTTTGTGTCTGTGATTATTACGATGAAAATATAGTGCGCGGAATTATGTACGCGTCTGAGCGGAATTATAATCAAGTCATAAATTAGTGCGCGTAATTATGTGCACTGACACGTAACCGGCTGAAGCATTTTTTTCTTGTTTATTGGAACTTTACACCAACTGTCATATTTTTCTCATAAAAAGGACTAAAAATTCTATCCGATGGTGAAGTTATGGTTATTCTAACTCACCATTTGATTTTTTTACACAGATCATAACATTGTCTGCGCCTTAAGTGCGCGGAATTACCAGTAGTCACGGTACTTATTTTACTTTTGTATTAAATTTTATTCGCTTCATTATTTTTCATTTTACATAACAAAATATCAATTTATCTATGCATGTGATGTTCAGGGGCTCAGGGGTATTAAACGAATGGAGGGCTGGAGGACGGACGTGTGTGATCTGCCTGAATCGCCTGGGAGATGATCCCTCCCCCCTAAAGGCCCGATAGGAGTTTAACATGCCCTTCCCCTTTCTCCTCATCACGCAAGTTCAGTTTGTACGGCAAAATCGTTGATCAAGTAGCCGGATGTTTATGTTGAAAGGGATTCTTTTCTATCCGTGGAATGTGCGTAAGTGCCTCTGCTTACGAGTCCACCTAACCTCTTTTGGCCCTTCTTACAACATATACGTGAAAGCTGCTCGGTGAACAATTTCGATTCTACAGTCATTTTTCTTGCATACATTGGTAAACAGAGATGGCACAATCACTTTGACTCAAATCACATTCATTTGACAGTATCGTCTCAGTCATGCAGAATTTCAGAAAGTTATGTATGAGATGATTGAAGAACTAGTTATTATCTACAACTTTTCTGAATAAAGTATTGCTGTATCTTTTGTATTTACGGTGCTACAATGCTAGTAGCTCTTTAGTGACTAAGTCAACGTTCATTTAGTCATTAATGAGCAAAACAGCAAAACTTTATTCAGCAAAATTGTAGATAATAACTAATTCTACAAATGTCCCATACAAAACTTTGTCAAATTTTGCTTGGCTGAGACGGTACTGTCAAATGAATGTGAGTTGAGTTTATAAATGTGAGTTTATGATGTTATGTTATGATGATGTTATGCTAGCTGCTTGCCGATGTGTTGTCAACGAAAGCCGCTGACCGAATGACGAGGCGCATCGTATGGCAAGCAATGTTTCAAATACAACCTTTAAAATTATGCCACGGATCGCAGTGTTGCCACATATTCATCTGAACTGGAAGGGGAAAAATTCTTTTTCATCTGTACTTTTTCTTCCATAAATCTGTACCAAAATCTGTACCATCAAACCGTTAAAAATATTTGTTGCATAGAAAACTTGGTTTGTCAGCATTAAAAAAAGCCTCAAGTCTCAAATCATTTGTTTGTTTAATGATATTTTTATATACATCTGCCAAACCGAGCCCCAAAAACGTTTTCTTTTCAATCATGCTAAGAAGTGGTTCTCTATTGATTTCAAGTACGAGTATTGAGAGAAAAACATGACACTTCGAAAAATCTGTACCTATCTGTACTTTATGACAAAAATCTGTAATCTGTACCGTACAGAATCTGTAGCAAAAAATCGAAAAAATCATAACTTTTCCAGATAAATCTGTATATGTGACAACACTAGTTGTATTTGAAACATTGCTTCTACTTGCTTTTGCTGCTCAGCTCATCGTCATTCGGTCAGCGGCTTTGGTTAGTGACATCGGGCAAACAGCTTTCGAGTCACATCCGTCATGCAACCTTTCCTGCTGATGTGTCGCGACCGAATGACGATGCGCAGCAAAAGCCATAGCAGCCAAAACCATATCGTTCGCTGGCGGATGAGCCGATGGATTCTTCGGTTTGTTGGCGTCTCGCTTGGTGAATTTGGATGTCTTCGTTGCCTTATCCGGGAAAGCAGCAACAGCTAGGGCGTAAATTAAATACAATGAAAATGAACAAAAAATGAAATTAATGAAATAATGAATAGTCGTTTAATATTTTTTTAATTATTAAACGTCTGTTAAGGAAACAATTAATCTACTGTGTTGTAATGGATTTTTTGAAAAATTTCCAATCGATTTATACCAATATCTGTAGAATCTATTGACGGATGACTGAGTTATAAGCGTGCAAACTATAACCACTTTTCGTTACATGTTCCCTTTTCGTTTTTCTGAAGTGCACTCCCATATAGACAGAATATAAATCAAAGTCGTAGTCCTACGTCAAAAGAGAGAGAACTGACCAAAAAAAAAATGAGGAAAAAGAAGATGAAACGACAAAAAAAAACAGAGAAAATCAAAACATAAAGGACAGAAACGAAGATAAAATTAAATAGAAACAGAGGAAAAGAAAAGCAGAAAATACAGAAGCATGAAAATTGGTACTGAAAATAAGAAAAAATGGGACTGGAGACGAGGAAAAACGGAACAATGAAACAGAAAGCACGGGACAGAAAAAAAGAAAAATGAAAGAAAATGAGGAGAAACGGCAGAAAAAGGAAGAAAAGTGAGGCTTACGACAAAGAAAACGCTACAAAAAAGAAGAAAAAATGGAACAAACAGTGCAAAAAAGGGACTAGAAAAAATGGAACAGAAAAGATGTAAACGTTTAAGATGAAATTTGTTAATCCTTAGTTCAAGTAAAACTTCGTATATTTCATGTCCTTGTTCATATTCAAGTCTAATTTAATGTCCAATGTCAAGTTTAATTTAAAATCCAATTGCAGTCCGATTTTAGGCCCAATTTCAATTCCAATTTCTAATTTATTTTCAATTTTGAATGAAATTGAAACTCTGTCGTTAGAATCCAAATTCATGACCAACTTCTAGTATTTAAATCTACTACAGTAATGTTTCGATTTGGTCAGCCCCATGTTGAATTATGGGCTGACAAAATTGGGAAACTTACAAAATCAGGACAAAAGGCGTTATTTCATTCAAAAACTCTTTCCAGGGAATCAGAAAAGTTTCATGCAGACTGAAAAGTTTTATAAATCATGTTTAAAGGTACAAAAGTTAATCCAAATTTTGTGGCCGACAAAATCAGAATAAAAAACTGATAAAATCGGAGGTAGACAAAATCGGAGGTTGACAAAATCGGAACATTACTGTATCTGAATTCCTATTTCAAGTCTAACTTCAAATGTAATTCCAAGTCCTATCTCAAGTCCAATTTAAATCCAATTTATGTCGAATTTCAATTCCAAATTTAAGTTCAATTTTGAGCATAGTTTCGAGCAAGTTCAATTTCAACAGCCAATTTCAAGTCAAAATTCTAGTCTACTTCAATTCCAATTTCAAGAAAAATTTCATGTGCGATTTCGAATAATAATTTCAAAGTTTATGTTTAAGTGTGTCAGATCCGCAAAATGTTAAAAATTTCAGTGGAGTTTCAAGTTGCAACATTCCGCCATCGAAACTTGACCTATTGTTTTTATACGACAGACTTCGCAGCCAGCTGTTAGTGTGAAGGAAAATTGCGGAGCTAGTGCAACGATCCTATTGACGTTAACAGCCTGTCCCAGTCGAGATTCGAACGTACGACGACTGGCTTTCTAGACCAGCATCGTACCTCGAGCCCAGCTGAAAGCTAGGTCTAAATTGCCAGAGATCATTGTGTGGTTTATCTCCCACATACGAAAGTGCTGATCAAATTGTAACCTCTCAGTAAAGCTCTACAAGTCACTTAGTTTCGGTAAGAAGTCCGGTGTTCCACAGGGAAGTAATGTAGGAACGTTATTTTTTTATCATACAGTTTAATGACGTATAAACAACCTCACTACAAGCGTCTTCAAATATGCAGTTATCACCTTTACTGGAAGTAAAACTCCAGTTGTATATGTATATAGCTAGGTTCGGAGAATCTCTTTTTCCAAGTGTTACTGTCAAAAACCTGTAAGTTTGCGGCGGAAGTAATTGATAATTTCAAGCTTACTTCGGGCAAGTCAAACAATTTTTAGAGGAAAGCACTATGTTTTATCTCGGAAAAAATTTCATCAGCAGTACTCCGAAAGAATTCCGGAACTAAATCAATTATCGTAAGTGTTGACCGATCAACGTCGCCAGGAAAACCACATTTTTTACAGAAACCAGCTTGTTGAAGAGTGATTAATAAAATTGGAATAAATTTGACCATTATTTGCTTACGCCTTTAAAACGTTTTCTCTAATGTATCCTATAAAACATGTACCGGCTTTACCGAGTTCTACATCACTAAAAAGGTCTTATCGACGATTCAGGTTGCCTCATTCCTTTCAGCACACCAGTCGCTTTGCACCAGTCTTGTTTTTGTAATGAACAAACAGTACTTAACAACCGACGGCGGCAATAAAACATCGAGCAAAATCAATGAACTAAGAAGAAAGGTTTCTGTTATTTATGGAAACCTATTAACGCCAGTGTGAAATAATACAATGGAGAATGTAAATTATTCCTTCGATCATAGACTAGCCCTAGGGGGAAAGCAATAGCTGCCCTAGAAGCATTAAGGAGAAAGCCCGAGGTTGACCGGGTAATGGAAATCATGAATATTGCCATAACGACTGACTTCATTCAGGTTGTTCGGAGATTAGAGAATCTAATATCCTTTTTATGGCGATTCATTATGGCTTTTGGGTGAGTTAAGTTCAGTGACAGCAAACGGATTGATGAGCCTCGGAATGGTACGATTTGCAACAACTTGTTCTCGTCTTTTAACCATTTCGGCAGGACCGTTAGTATCAAAGCCCTTGATAGCGCGGGCGGATAACGACGGATGGACATCGCGAGCAACGCGATAAATCGCCTCGATTTCACCAGAAGTGGAAGAAGAAATTGCTTTCCCGGTTCGAACCTTTTCAATGGACAAATTTCTTCCGTCGAAAATAAAGAATAACTTTATACAACTGCGCGAATCAACAAGTTGGGCTTCTACTACTTCCTCTCCTTCAGTTTTCGGTGAAAATTCTTTCGAACAGACGACGGCACCGTCCAATACGGTTGAGATTTTCCCTCAGATAGATCGCATCGCGAAAGCGATAATCAACATTCACCAGTACCTAAGGAAAATGGGAATAGAAATTACGGCATCAGTTGGCTGCTGCTGCTGCTGCTGCTAAGGCCAGGGAATTCCGAACAAAAGAGTGCTCCGGTTGTTTTCATGTGCCACTTATTGGAGAAAGTAAACCGATTTATCTTTCAGAATGGTTTCAGCACCAGTACATTTCAAAGCAGCAACAAGAGCCAGAACGGAGGATCCACCGTACAGCCCGTCGATGGTCGGTAATAAAAGCAGGTCATTTATGTTTACAGTCCCAGTCTCGGTTGCGGTGCGGAAACGACTTATGAAAGTAATAACAGAAGTTCATTTAATGATGCAGCGGCCATCGAATGCCGGTGTCCCCCGTCGTCCTCGTCCTCGTCGTTGTCATCGTCATCGGTTGTTCAGTTTGGTTAGTGGTTTTCCGACTGAACGTTATTTCATAACGACACTAGAAATCGGGTCGGTACAACTTGTAGTGCATGTAGTTTCATGCGATACCCTACTAACCGAAGCAAACGAACGGAACAATTTCTCAGTCACATTTTTTTCTAATCTTTCCTCTGTGTTTCCGTTCGGTAGGAAGAGGTAAAGTACAAGCTTGTGAGCTGCCGACGAGAGGAGCAAACTTTTGCTCGAAACAATTCTGCATGCGAACGGAGAAAAATGATAATAAATTTTGCTCATTTCCGGAGTTTATTTATTAACTTGAATGGGGTACGGGTAGAACTAGGGTAGATGGGAGTGTGGAATGTGCTTTGCCATGCCATTGAGTGAGTGGAAGAAAGAATATTTTCGTTGTTCGTGTCTTCTACGGTAGTCCTTTTCGAGGATAATGGTTTAATAAAGAAGCTAAATCACGGAAACATAAATCAATGGAATGGATGGAAATTTGTACGATTCAGATAAATTCTACCTTCCCAGCGGCAACCGGCATGAGTTGGCTGGTCTTGGCTGGTGGAAGACTCGCAGCAAATCAAGCTAAATAATGTCAATATTCTCTGTAATTCTGAATTCATTCATCCGAACGATATCTGGGCCTTCAGCACGAACACACGTCGATCCTGTGGGAAGGACCCAACAAGTCACTACTCGGCTCGTTTGAGCAAACCTTAAATGCTACTTTTACGGCAGTTGTAACAATGCGTACGGGAGGGAATCGTTCCAAGTCGACTGTAATATAGGCCACAATTGGCCGGGTAAGTAAATGCTTCCAAGCTTCCTTCCTACCGTAGCGTACCTTTCCGACCGACCAAGAAAGCAGTGGAGCAAAAACGGACCGGTGCACAAGCCCGAGTAAATATACGCATATGCAGAGAAAAATGATTGCTTGTCTTTCCATATCGAAATCGTAGAAGGATACATACTTCGAGCTAAGAGGATACCTAATGGGCGGTAAAATGATGTGAAAGGTTGACGATGTGTACGTTTCTGCCTCAATTATTCGATGCAAATGGAGTGCTGTGCTAAGTTAGAAATGTGTCTAGCAATCTAAGCGTATAACAGCGTGTAAAGGTGAAGAAAATTGATATATCTAGGATTGATTCAGAAGGTCGAACCAGCAGGTCTTGGTTGTAGAAAAAAAGCATGGATGCACACCGTTTGAATAATTCTTCGATAATAGTATGTTGAAAATCAAAAAAATTAGGTGTATCTTATTTAGAAAGCTGCACAGTAATTACATCATTCTTCTAGAGGGGGGTGGTGTACCTTCATACCATCTATTGACGACCTGTAATATGCAATCAGCCAAAGTCACCAAAGCACACTAAAATTCAGTTAAATAATGCACTTCTTGGTGTCATAAAACCTGCACTTTTACCTTCAGTGAACCACCGTATGTGAGGTCCCGGCTAGGGTACGACTGCGAAGAAGTTCCGAGGGAATTCAACCGCGAAACCTCACCAAACAGACCCTTATTTCCCTGCATTTCTATACATTTTTTATGATCAGGTGAACCATCCAAGCGTGGATTAATTTCAGGAAACCGACAACAAAAATCCCCCGATTCTCTCGAAAGCTCCGAACTTAGAGCATCGTAATCAATGAGCAAAGCACAAACTTTCCACTTTCGAAACACATCGGTAGTTTATCGCGCACCCCGAGGTAAGGTCAACAGTTTACCAAACAAAAAAGCCCTCTCTAATGCATAATAAAATCGGCAACAAATTCGATTGCACGGTAAGTCACGTAAAGAAAAGTTAAAACACTTTGTGTCACTCTCACTCCCTGGCGCAACCTGGCGACCGACGACCGCGTCGCGTCGGTGTATGTTGGCGACCCAGCCGCAAAGATTCGTCGGGCGGCTGCTGTGCTGTACTGAAAGCCTCGGCAGCGGGAAAAAAGCCCGAAACGAAACGAAAATCGAACAATATACTAGGTATAGCACAGGGGGTTTTGATCAACTTTTGGGACAATATTACCGACATTCGAACCCGAAGATTTTTTTTTCGGTCCCCTCGCGCTACGTTGGAGTCCTCGTAAAATCGATAGTAATGAAAAAACTTTTCCAATGTTTATCTCATTATTATTGGGGAAAGGGGTTGTTCCCCCCCCCCCCTCCCTCCACCACAGCGTAAGAGCGTGACTTGAAACAAGGAAGGAAGCGAGTGAAGACAGTTTTTCGTAACTTTTGGCCTGTCGTCGCTCGGTGCAGCAGTATTTTCTCATGCTTTCAATGTTTTCGAAGCGAGAGCGTTAGACTACTGTGCACAGGAGGAAAGGAGGTCCATGTGACGGCAAATAACGATGAAAAGTTTTTCCTGTTTTTCCGAAGGAAGCACTACTGCTTGCTCGATGAAATGAGACGTTTTCCGCTGGCAATTTGAGGGTTATGTCAGCGGTCGTGTAGTTTATTCCTTCGTGTGCCTTCGCTGGCGTTTGTTCCGAGTCGGAATGAAGACAATGCTTTATCCGTTCCAAAAATAAAGGAGAAAACAACAGTCTCCGTTTCTAGCAATTCGAAAGGATTTTTGGGGGTCGCTACTCTGATTGGGTGCTGTTTACATACTGATTCGACAGACTAAACGGCACGTGCTTAAGTTGTACCTAAACGTTAAGAGTTATCTAGCGGAAGTGGAATTTCATTGATTGCGTACACAGGAAGGACCCTTGGTTGGTACAATACAAAAGGGTGGAAATGAAATAGCTGAAGGACGTCAGACATAGACATAGATGATCATTATAATTATAATAAAATAAACGTATCCTACGGAACAGGTATTAAGTGAAGTCAACTAAAAATTGTACAGTTTTACTTGTTTACGTTTTAAATATATAACTACTAGCTGACTTGGCCACTGATGTGTTTAGTTCAATCTGCAACTTTTTTACGATAAGTAAATTAATTGTACAAAAATAGTTCCAGTTTCAAGTCCGATTTTAAGTTCAGTTATAAATCAAATTTCAAGTTTAGTTTCAAGCTTAATTTATGCTGGAATTCAAGTTCAAATTCAATTCTAATTTCTGCACTGATTTCAAGTCCAATTTGAAGTCTGGTTTGAGGCCCAATTCCAAATACAATTACAAGTGCAATTTGAATCCAATATATATCCAATTTCAATTCCAATTTCAATTCCTACTTCAATTACAATTTTAAGTCTGATTTAAAATCCTGTTTGAAGTCCAATATAAACATTTTAAATTTCAAATGCAATTTAAAGTTGAGTGACGATGCTATAGAAGCTGTAGAAAAGTCGGTAATATTCCGACTTCTGTCAGATACAAATTTGTTGAAGTATTTTTTCTTGTTTGCCAATTTCTAACCTTTAAATGATAAAATTTTCATGACAATAGTTTTTGTTGTTCCTGAGGCCGAAAAACGCGGTTTTCGACTTAAGGGGGCATGAACGACTAAAATTTATGAAAAAACAATTATTTTTATTATTTCAGATTTCGATTCTGCAGTCTTTTTCGCTTATTTTGATACTAATTTTGTAATGATCCGACCACGGGAAGTGGCCGAAAAACGATCATAAACGTAAGCATTCCAGTGCGGCGTGGAACAACTTTGGCGAAATAAAACGCCGCTCCTGGAAAACCACGATATTCAAGCTTTATGTACCTTTTTTTCTCAGAAACTACACAACATATTGGAATAAACTTTTTTTTGTTTTGTTGGTAGTAGCTTGGCAAAGACTTTTATAACTTTTGAGGTTTGTAAAACACAGTCAGAGAAAAAAGAAAAAAAAAGACAAAATTTTATTTTTTCAGACATCTTTTCTTCTTCTTTTTCGTTTTACTCAAGCTGTGTTTTGTTTACGAAACTCAAAAGTTCTAAAAGTCTTTGCCAAGGTACTACCAACAAAACAAAAAAAGTTTGTTCCAATATGTTGTGTAGTTTCTGAGAAAAAAGGTACATAAAGCTTGAATATCGTGGTTTTCCAGGAACGGCGTTTTATTTCGCCGAAGTTGTTCCACGCCGCACTGGAATGCTTATGTGTATGATCGCTTTTCGGCCGGATCATTACAAATTTGGTATCAAATAAGCGAAAAAAACTACAAAATCAAAATCTAAAATAAAAAATAATGATTTTTTCAAAAATTTAACTTTAAGATTGCAGTTTGTTATGGGCGTCTTAGTGGAATACGAAAACTAAACTTTTTTTGCGAATAGTGGAATTTAATCGTGAAAAAATTTTCTCTCAATGAAAAAACGAAAGAAAAATCGTGACACAATTAGAGAGAAAACGAAACCCAAGAAGAAAAAATAGAGAAAACGAAGAAAACAGGAGAAATAAATGTAAATCGAAGCAAAAAGAAAATACAGAACAGAAAAACGGAAAATCACAAAAGAAAAGAAGAAAAATAAGAGAAAAGAAGCAAAAACAATAATGAAAATATGGAAAACAAAAATGAAAATTAAGTTAAACTGGATCATTTACTGTCAAGCGGAGCAAAAAAAAAACGGAAGACAGATGGGATAAAACCTAAAGCAGAACGCGACAGAAAAGGAGGAAAAACGAGACATAATAAGAGGAAGAATGGAACAGACGAACCCAAATTAAAAGAGAAGTTAACGGGACATAAAACAAAAAGAGACTGGTAAATAAGAAATATAAGTCCGAAAATGGAAGAAAAAAGACGAAAAACAGAAGAGAAAAGAAAAAAACGGGACTCAAAAGGTCAAAAATGGGATCAGAATAAAAAGAGATAGAAGAGACAGCAGCCAGAAAAAGCAAAAACAAGACAGAAAAGGAGGATAACGAAACCAATAGAAGAAAGCTGAACAAAAAAAGAGGAAAAAACCCGATTTAATCCACCTAGTGGTGAAAGGAACCTTTGTTATACCATCTTGTATGTCATTTGATGTGGGCATTTCCAGCTAAAATATTATTTTTGATTTGTATTTTTCATAAAACTGACAGAGTCAAATTATATACGCGTCACTTTGAACTAAATTCTTATATAAACTGTTTCTTAGGTCCAGCCGTTCTCAAGTTATTCAGATGTGAAATCTAAAAATTATCTATTAGAGTCAACACATAACACATGCAAAGTATTCGATAACCGTGTAATCGACCTTCACGGATTTGAACCAAATTTTGTCAGATTGTTCATTTTAGGTCAGAAAGCAAAAATCTTAAATTCGGTATAAATACATTTCAACCCAATTATTCTAAAGGATAAGCTTTCCAAAAACACCAGTAACCGTTTCATGCAAAATAGACGCATTCAAGTGCATTTATGCCGCCGTAATAACCGTAAGAGACGAGTCGCAAAGAGAATCTCTCATTTGCACATTGGACCTTTTGGAATGCTGCTCGTCAAATATTAGGTTTAGAAAGAAACTATTTTCACATTCGAATTAAAATTCCAATCGAAAATAGTCGAGTAAAAACTGGCTTTTTTTAGCGTTTTGAGCTGGAAATGATCATAAAGAAATCGACACGTCTTCGGAATTTAATTCAACTGTTTGTTAACGCTGTGCTAGTTATCATCCATATGCATCCTAGCGATAAACATTTTTCAGAGTGTATTTCAACCTACTAAATTACTTTATAGAATATAGGAAAGCAATGAAAACATCGTGTACAGAATTTTTGAGCAGAACTGATTTTAAAGTGGCTGTTAGCTTCGGGGTACAACGCTAGCCTAACAAGCCAGTCATTGTATGTTCGAATCTCGACTGATCGGTGTCGCTACAGGATCTTTGCCCTAGCCCCGTAATTTTCCTGTACTCTAATAACCGGCTGCGAAGTCTGTCGATAAAGAAGGGTCAAGTTCTGAAGGACGTTTACACCCATGGCTTTGCTTGGTTTTAAAGTGGTTTCTTCAAACAAATCATTAAATTTCGCTACCAGTAAGAGATAGATAGTTACTATATGCAGCAAAGTTGCTTATTTTAGTGTTCTAGAATTTTTGTGAAGACGCTATTTTTTTGGACGCATGTAAAAAACAAAATTTCTGTGTCACTCTATTAGGTGGATTCACGGTCACCCTAAAAGTGTAAGAAAATGTGCTATATTTTATTAATTAACTGCTGCAAAGAAACATCCGTTGAAAAATTACACATTTTTACTATATTATTCTGTTTTAAAGGTTTAGTCAAATTAAAGGTTTGGTCATTGAGGTTTCTTGAATAAATTTCATCAATCATTTTTAAATATCTTTTGACCAGTAGAACCAATCCTTATGAAATTTGGTAAATACATTTGCAGTGTTAAGACCTCTCGTTTACTAGTAAAACAATTGAAACTAGATAAATTATCTTAGTTAAAATCGCTATAAAGTATTGTAAATTTTAACGTGTAACTTCAATTGCTCATAACTTTCAAACTAAAAGTCCAATAAAAAAACCATTCAATAGTGATCTATCCGGCTATATTACCTTTCAAATGAGACTAATAGCGCATAAATCGGCTTGGCCATCTCTGAGAAACGGGCGATAATTATTATCTTGTCAAAACACGTTTTTAAGCATAACTTTTAAACTACTTATTTGTTTTCAATAAAACTTCCTGAAATTTTTTATAATTTAGCAAAAGCTTTCATTTGGTACTAAGATCGTTGAAATCGGTTGTGTGGTTGCGGAGAAAACCGTGTCACGTAGTTTTCACATTTTTGCTTATAACTTTTAAACGAAACATCGGACCACGAAGCAATTCAATAGTGATATACTAGGCAATAATATACTTTCAAATGAGACTAATAACGTATAAATCGGTTCAGCCATATCCGAGAAACAGGCGATAGAAAATGAGCTGCACACACACACACACACACACACACACACACACACACACACACACACACACACACACACACACACACACACACACACACACACACACACACACACACACACACACACACACACACACACACACACACACACACACACACACACACACACACACACACACACACACACACACACACACACACACACACACACACACACACACACATACACACACACAGACATTGCTCAGTTCGTCGAGTTCTATCGATTGGTATATGTGATTTGGCCCTCCGGGCCTCGGATCAGTTTCGTGTTTTTCGACCAATTTCTAAACCTTTGTTAAGGGCAAACGGGGTAACAACGCCCGCCGGGGTAAAACCGCCCACCATGGTTTTACAGGGCCTTGCTCAAATTGGTGTTAAATGTTGATGACAGTCATATTACTGAATGCGTACGCAATATTTTACAATACCTTGTACAGCAATATCGTATAAACTATCGGAGAAATAAATAAAAACAGATTTTTCGTTATAATCGTTTCGTTTTTTATAACTTTGTTCCCGCAGAACTTAGGGTTTATTTTATTGTATTTACTAAAACTTTTAGTAAATACAACCCATATCGCATCTCTGATCCTGTCCCCATCCTACAGTACCTAAATTAGGTAACTGTTCATGCAGTTTTGTTGAAATAAATAGTGAAATGTGTAAATCGGTCATTTGGGGGTAAAACCGCCCACAACGAACGGCGCAAGACCGTCGTGCATAATGCTAGTGCCATAAGGAAATTTTTAAAATAATTGCATAGTTTGGACCAAAGAATCTCAGATTTACATAAAACAATATAAATGCGCTTAGTTTATAGCTGGTAGACTGTTTGGAAAAATCTAAATCGCCAATTTTCCCTGCGGGCGCTATGGACATTTTCTTGTTTTCTCGGATATAGCTTTTTTCAATAATTCCTCCCTCTTGGAACAAATATCATGGAATAAACATTTTTTTAATGAAAATATAGCAAATTTTCTTAGCAATGCAAAAATCATATGTATCTGGTTTATCTATCAGAATAATTTGAAATGTCAAAAAATGACCCACCGGATCAATTGCAGGAACTTTAATACCATATTGTTATTTTTTATCTTAGATCCGCTCTAGTCCTTAAAGATTGACTCCAGGATGCCTAAACCGATCCATCTTGTTGTCTTAGGAAACTACACGGTATCAATTTCAAGACTGTTTGTACCTATATTACTGATATTCTTCAAATACGAGTGGTTGCCGGACACTCTTTCGAAATTGCGAATCTCGGGAAACCATGTATTGTTTGATGGCAAACTGATCCAATTTGTTTAAATTAGATAAATTCACGAATCCAATGCCACCAGTTTCGTTCAAATTGGTTGAATATTGTTAAAGTTATACGCTATGGCGGTTTTACCCCGTTAGTGGGCGTGTTTCACCCCGCATGAAAAAATACTCCAGTGTTTTGGACGTGTTTCCAAATCGCAATAAAAAATGGAAAATCATTACAAATATTTATGTTTTTATTTTTTACATGTAGGTAATAGATGAATTGTTCATTTAAAGCAGATAAATTAGAAAATGAGCTTCAACTTTTTTTTATACAGGTGGTTTTGCTTAGGCGGGCGGTCTTGCCCCGCCTACCCTTATATACTATAACAAAGGTAAAACATAGACATAATAAGAACCCATAATAAATGAGGAGTCAACGGGACAGAAAACAAAAAGAGACTGGTAAATAAGAAAAATAAGTCCGAAAATGGAAGAAAAAAGACGAAAAAAAGAAGAGAAAGGAAAAAAAAACGGAACTCAAAAGGTCGAAAAATCAGAAGAGATAGAAGAGACAGCATCCAGAAAAAGCAAAAACAAGTCAGAAAAGGAAGCCAACAAAACAAAAAGAGGAAAGCTGAACAGAAAAAGAAGAAAAAAATTTACAGAAAATAGCAGTTGGAGAGAAAAGAAAATGAGGCATACAACAAAAGTAAAACGGTACAGCAAAAAAGAGCAACCAACAAGGAAAATAAGAATAGCGAGAGAATAATGAAAACTGACTTAGGTAAATGTGCAGAGAAAAAAACGAAAAAACTGAAGAGCAAAAGGAAAACAGGGAGCCAAAAGCAGAATAAACGTAATAAAAAGAAGAAAAAATGTGGCATTCAAAAGAGGAAAAACGGACAGACGAAGACGAAGAACGAGGAAGAAAAAGGTTAAAAAATACTGATAACGCGCAAGAAAATTGTAAAAAATTGGTGAAAAACCTTAGGAAGTAATGGTTGACTGATACTGATAATAAGAAGAAATGGGACAGGAAACGATGAAAAACAAGAGAAAACATGGAAGCAAAAAACGGTACAGAAAAGACAAAAAATATGGAAAAAAAGTGGAAAAACCTCTAAATTTTTTTTTTTTTTTTATTCTATATTAGAGAGGTTTTCAGCCTGCGGCTGGTTCGCCTACCTCTAAATTCTAAAGTCTCACTTCAAGTTTAATTTAATGTCCAATTTCAAGTACTGCCCGTTTTTAAGTCCAATTCTTATTCTATTTTAATTATAATTTTAAGTCAAATTTAAACTTTGATTCGTAGTCCAATTTCTAGCAGGGGTTAATCCCGGCGTAGTGGTTAGCATTCACGCCGAGGACCCGGGCTCAAATCCCAACCCCGCAGAAGTCACGAATGACCTAAAAAGTGTTAAAGTAACTATAATCTAACAAAAAAAAATTCTAGCAAAATTGGAATTTGCTCGTTTTATTTTGCTTCCGTTGTTCTCTCTTTCTATTGTTTTTTCTTTTTTTCTGTCCCGTATTTTCTGTTTCCGTTTCCGTTTTTCTTCGTTTTCTGTTCCGTTTCTTCTTATTTTCAGACCTCCTTTTGTCATTTACTTGTTTTTTTCGCTCCCATTTTCCGTCTTCTCTTCCTTTCTTTGTTTTTCGTTTCCAGTTCTTTTTTCTCCTTTATAACAATCATTATTTCTCGTTTTTCGTTTTTGTCTGATTCATTTTCCGACTTTTCCATGTACAGTGGGGTTTCGAATTTGGCATGGTTCGATTTTGGCATGCCTCGATTTTGGCAACATAGGCGACACGCACTGTACTTGTCCCGTATTTTCATCTTTTCTGTCACATTTATTCTCTTTTTGGCTCCCTTTTTACCCTTTTGCTCTCCAGTTTTCATTTTTTATCTCCAATTTTTGGTCTTTGACCGTCTTTCTCATTTCACCTTTTTCTTTGGTCAATTTTTCCTGCTGTTCTTTTTTTTCTTTTTCTGTCCAGTTTTCCTGTTTCGAGTGTCATCTTTCTTCTCTTATATTCCGTTTCGTCGCTTTTTTGTATTCCATCGCTATTTCTCCTTCTCTTTTTTGTTCCTATTGCTATCTAGTACGTATTGCCTTGCTTGTCTCGTTTTTTCACTCCCTTTTTTCTACCTTTCTGATACGTTTTTATCTTTTTCAATCCCGTCCTTTCTCTATCGATTTTCATTTTTCTGTCCGCTGTTTCCTCTCTCTGTGTTCCGTAATTCTATTTATGTTTCGTTTTTTGCTCTTTCTAGTGCTGATTTTCCTCTTTCCATTGTCCTCGTTTTCCGACCTGTTTTTCCACTTCTCTTGACTCTTTTTCTTGTCATTTTCTTTTCCTATTTCTAATATTCGTCTGTATTCTTTTTTCGGTCCTGGTTTTTGTCTCAGCCTTTCCTATTGCTTCGTTTATTCTCCGCTTTTCAAAAGAAGACTTCTTGTTTTGTCTTATTTTTTCTCCTTTTCTGACATATTTTATTTTTATTTCCCTACTTATACCTTTTGTCTGTCTTTTTCAGTTTTTTCTCTTAATTATATTTATGTTCCGTTCCCGTTTCCGGTCCTGTTCTGTTCCTCTTTTTCTGTTATCATTTTGTTCATTTTCCTGCTCTCTTATTTTCTCCTTTCCACCATCATTTAACCTAAAATTGGACTTAAAATTGGATAAGAACGACTAAGGTACATATATTGTATTGTGGATTTTCGGCTTTACAGTTAGTTTTATATCGAAATCGTTTTATACTACCTGACGTTTCGGCCTTCGATTTTGCCCTTTTTTAAAGGTAATATGGTTACGTTTTATTGCTTAGTCGTTGATTACCAACGGAGGAAAGTTCAAATTTTAACGGTTCCAAATGCATTAGTTTGGTGCTAAAATAATGTATACACCTAAACCTTTTGACCATAATGCACAACTGAATTATTCTTTTTTTTTTTCAATAAAATCGAAAAAAAATAATTATGTTAAAAAAAGCCGTTTTCGATATAAAACTGACTGTAAAGCCGAAAATTCACAATACAATTGGAAAAGAACATAAATTGGATTTGATTTGCACTTGAAATTGTATCTGGAATTGGACTTGTAACTAGGCTTAAATTTGGACTGTAGATCGGTGTTGAAATTGGGCATGAAACTAAACTTAAAATTTAATTTATAAATGAACTTGAAACTGGAAATAATTGCCATTCACGTTAAAAACTGCGTACTTCTTGGTTATAAAAATTATTTTGTTTTGAATTCAATTTTACAAAGAAGGTGGGGCCTCAGTGTGTTCCAGCCTGGGCCCGCCAGTGAAGTTAGAATATAAAGGTAACGAGGTAAAAATCAAAAGTAATAAAACGATCGGTAAAAACTAAAAGCAAACATGAAATGTCGATTAAATATGAGGTCAAAAATTAAACGGCCAAGCTGAATAACCTTAACTTTTTACTTTTTGTCTGGGTTTCCAGTTTTTTAATTCTTTCCGACGTTTCGACTTTTTATTCAAATCTTTTTCGTAGATTGTTTTGTTCTGTTCTGATTCCCATAGCAGACTGAAAAGCCAGACAAAAATTAATAAATCACGTTTAAAAAACTACCGGTTGATAGGCTATAGGTATTTTATACATAACTGAGTAACAATTTACAGTACAAGAGTTTCGATGTGCGGTTTTGCACGGTCAAAAAGTTTATTTTCATGGAGTTTCCACAAAAGACGTGGATCCCTGCAACTATATTCGTATAAAAACGGAAGGTCAAGTTTCGCTTGGTTTATTAAGTTTAATAAAGAAAAACTACGTATACTGAACTTAGTCCTACCGACTCTTATTAGCAATTTCTTTTGTTATGAAAGTATTTGTTTGTGTTGGTTGTCCAGCATTTATAATTGCCAATTCCGTCAATCAGCAATCTCTTTGACCAGTACAGAATCTTCGAGGAATTTCAGTATTGCACATGTGACGAATGAAGCACCGGACAACCCTCAACGGCAGCCGCAAACGTGACTATTTTATGTTATTTCGATTTGAACTGATGTTGCTTGCCAGCTAGCACAGTTAGTGCTCACATTTTCACACCAGGTTATCTAGTGACAGTCTTTTGTCCTTCTCTGTTGTATTTCTCATCTCATTCCAAAAAGCACGACAATACACGGGAAGACAATTTACGTACTTATTGTTGACAACGATGATTCTCGGACTTCGCAGCAGCAGCACTAGTGGAAGCAATTCAACTGGGAAGCAAACTTTTGCACTCTACTAAGACTGAAATGACAGTTACAGAGCAAAAAGAAGCCGGGATGAGTAAATGTGGAGGCCGACGGGGATCGAGTGTTGTTTGGTGAAAGGATAAGGGCAGGGCGCCGCACCGTACCGGTGGGCGCTGTGGACAGAACAGAAATCGCTGACGGTTAAATTGCTCCCACACAGAAGTATGGAAAATCTGGTGCGGAAAGTGGAACATTGCGAGTAAGTTTTCGAGGAGCAACAAGCTCTAAGTGGATAAGTTTCAACGCTGAGTGCTTTCGGTCCAGCAGGACCATGCCAGCGGAAGTTCTTCGTTGGACAGTAAAGAGATGCTTCATGCGGGTGAGATACTAAATGCTAGAGCTAAGAAGTGCATGAACTCATCCATCAGCGCTACTCACGAGGTTACATTTGCGCACAAATCACAGTTCAATTAGATCCTATTTACCAAACTAACAGAACGGGACGTCCGCTGTCACCGTTGAAATGTTTGTTTATTGTTAAGCTCAAGCTTGAAAATGTCCGGACTTACCATTCTCAGTGACAGAATTCATTTCATGTCGCACTCGGTACGATTGTTCGGGATTTTATTCCCGGTGACAGTTTCCCCCGCTTCCGGTGATAACAAACCGTACTTTACCACTTGGACTGGTGGCATGCAATCCGGCCGCAACAGCAAAGCAGCGCTACTAGCAGCCACAGCCAGCCAGCAGCTGATGATGGCAGCATTACGGTGCTGCCGAACACAACAATGTAGGAGCAAATAAAAACTCCTTTGCCATCCCAGTTCGAACCGGTGCGGTGGAATATCAAGGCGAAACTCCCGTTGGCGACATAATCCCACAGGACATTCCAACCTCCAATCGGGCAAGCCTGACATCGGCACTGCTAGCTAGCATTCGGCGTGCGACAGCAGCACCGAGACCTGGTGAGTTGGAAAAATCGTCATTTTCTCTTAATACACACCAACATACACACAGACACACAGGCACGCAGTGACACTTTGCTTGCGGAACTGTCGTTGCGGCAGAAATGGATTCCCGAATAGTCCCGGAAAATGTATGCTAACGACGAAGTGCAATGATATCCATTACATCTATGCAGCACGTGGTTCATCCGACTAACGAATCCGGTTCGCACTTTCCCCTTCCTGGTTCCCGAATTGTGGGCACCACACCGCAAGGATGAGAAATACCGTTAGACAGCCTAGGTATTGCATATTTCTGTACTCTACTAACCATTTCGTGCCGAATGGTTTTTGCTAGTTTTCGATGCTGCCCTAGAAAGGGCAAGAGGAGGGGAAGAAATCATTTTCCATTTTGCTGAAATTTCCATACGTATACAGGCCTTATGGTGCACTAACATGCTATCCACTCCTTAGGATCCACTTTGCTGCAGAAGAGTTTTGTTAATTTCGCTAACTGAAAGTTCCATTCTTTATCATCATTGTGGTTGTTTGGCAAACTTTCGGTCGATTGTTTTCGGAATAGTTCGAATGTTTCCCTGTTATTCATGATGCAGTCAGACTCCAACCGGTTTGAATGGAGTTTCTTTCTAATGCACTGTTGCTGCCAGCTGACTGCACTTCGGCAGGATAAAGTTACAAGTTTATGCTAGCTGATGGCAGTTGTTTTGGCTGTTGTTACGAGAGCTAGCCACAAAAAATAGTCATACAATTCTGGGGATATGCCCAGCCAGATGAATATTAAACTTCGTTTTGACTGTCCTTCATAAAACTTGCCCGGAAAAGTAATTACGTAACAACACTTTTGCGTATGTCAAGTTTGGACTGTTGTTTTTGACTTTGATTTTTGATGCTGGTTGCTGATGGCTTGGTTTTGCAAGTTAAATCAACTTTTTAGAAACGGGCTGCACAACTCTGCATTATTTTTAAATCCTTCCATGAATTCCTCTTACACTAGGGCTTATTAATATGAGATATATTAAATACAAATAAACAAATCAAAATGTAAGTGCATGTTAAATTTCATCATCAATTGGCTGTGATGTTAGCAATTTTCTAAGAAAATTTCTCTCAATAAAATCAAATAAAATATAAATGGAACAATAAAACGGAACAGAAAAAGAAAACAGTGCGTAACAATAATAACAACAGGAAGAAGGAAACAAACGGAAATAATCGATGAAAAATCGGGTGGTAAAAAAATAATTTGTAAGATATACGTTAATTTTTTATTTCAAATCGCTTTCCTGTGGGCTCTACAGCCTAAAAAAAACTCGAAAAAGGAGTGTACAAGTGGAGTTAACGCTTCTAACACAAAACAGAAATGGAAATTCGATCAATGGAATTTTTTGAAAATCGGCAAAAAAAATTCTTTCAATTTTGTCTTTCTTTTCGTAGGTTTTTGCAAGGAAAACAATAATGTAACGTCTAGATATGAAAAGCAAGAATAGATTTAGATTTCACTTGTAAACTTCAAGTAAAAATGCTTAAAATGCATATTTTGTTGGTCGAATAAAAAAATTTCTTAGTTTTTTTCGTCCTCCTCCTCCGCCTTCAGTTGTCCAACACCGGAAGGACAAAAACTTTATAACATATTTGGCCGGTGTTAAATCAGACCAGACCAAGTCGCAAATTTAAAAAAAATGAGTTAATAACAGCAAACAATCAAGAATTTTCCAGGTTACATTTTACTCTAATCAGACCACATAAATGTTGCAAACAGCCAGAGTTATGAGATGATTTCGAACGATTGATACGTATAAACCATACAGAACAGCCAACTTTAAACGCGTTTTTCTCGAAATCAGAGTTTTCTCACTTGGTTCGGTCTGACTTAAGACCGACCATTTGTAATGGCATTAGAGAGGGGAAAAAGATAGAATGGGATTCATAATGACAAAAAACGAAAAGAAAAAGGAGGAAATCGAAACAAAAAAGAAGATAAATATGAAACAGCGGACAGAAAAAAGGAAAAACGAGACAAAAAGGAGGGAAATCGCGACAAATAGTGTGATGACGGGACAGAAATAGAAAAAAATGAGACAGAAAAGGTAATGAAACAATAGAACAAAATAGCAAAAACGAAACATGAAAGGGAAATCGAATCAGGAAACAAGTGAAACCAAAAGAAAAAATTATAGCGAGAGAGAAAAAGAAACCGAGAAAAATGGGAAAAAGAAATCAAACGAGATATAATTGAAGAAAGATGGAACAAAAAACGGGAAACGGGATAGAAATAGAAGAAAAAATACTGGCATTTTCCAAAAAATTAAAGAAAAAGGTAAAACTGAAGATAAAAAGATGAAACCGGTGACAAAAAAGGAAAATCGGGGAGCAAAGGGAAAGAAGGGAGCCAAAAACAAAATAAACGTGACAGAAGAGATGGAAAAACGGGGCATCTGAAAGCGGTAAAACAAAACACACGAAGGCAAAAAAAAACAAGGAAAAGAGATAAAAGAGAAAAAGATGAAAACTGGAAATGAAAAAGAAATCAATATGAGAAGATAACAGTCAGAAAACGGAAAAAATACGAAAAACGAGTGAAAAATAAGAGGAAAAATCGGATTAAATATAAGCAAAAATGGAATACCAACAGAACAGAAAAAGTGATTAAACGGAACAAGTGGAAAAACAGGACTAGAAAAGAGCATAGAAAAAAACAGAACCGAAAAGAGGTAAAACGTGAGAATAAGCCCAATTGAGGTCAATCGCACTCCATCATCTTTTACAAAAAATACGAATTACAATTGAACATTAGCTTCGTCAAATAAATAAATAACTTCTTCTTCTTCTGCGTTGGTTTCCCAAATTCAAACAGATGATCCACCATAGAAAATGTGCGACTACAAGCTGCAATGGGTTCGTCAGATGCAGTTTCAGAGGATCACGCCAGGGTAGTAGTTAATTTAGTTAATAATCACTAATTTATTTATAATTACTAATTTAAAATTATTTATTTATTTGCAGTCAATCGTGTGTAGACCGTGATACAAGCTTAACCTAATGTTATCAATCGATTACATATTCTATTTATGTTTGCTCGTTTCTGCTAGTTTTCTGCTAGTTTTCTGTTGTTATTGACTTGAATTACTTATTGTCCTAAAATATTGCTTCAATTTGGTTTTTTTAATTGTGAAGTCAATAAAATTACAATGTTGGTTGTATAGCACCATCATTTGATTTATGGGCCCGAATTTAGCATAATTAGTTCGATAATGATCCGTGGCAAATAGTGTACGAACACGTAAATTTCTAGTAGGTGCGTAAAAAGTTAATTTAGATAAGAGTTCGGCAGAGTCAATACGTTGTGAGACTATGTCATTAACAAATGAGACCATTGCAAATTCACGACGCGCCTTTAATGTTTCGATATTTATAAGCTTGCAGCGGTCGTCATATGACGGAAGAGGAAGGCTCGCCCAATTTAAATTACGGAGTGCGTACAACAAGAATTGTTTTTGTATTGATTCTATTCTATTTATGTGTGCATTGGCAAACGGAGACCATACCACGCTACAGTACTCAAGTATTGAACGAACGTAGTAAATGTAAAGTGTTTTTAATGTGTATGGGTCTCGAAAATTAAAGCTAAAGCGTTTTATGAAAGAGAGCATGTTGCTTGCTTTACAAGTAATTGTATTATAGTGATCTGTAAACGTTAATTTTGAGTCTAGAATAACTCCCAAATCTCTAATTCGTTCACAATTTTCTATCATTTGATCTCCAAGGGAGATGTCGGTTATAGGTGTATTTCGTTTCCTACTGAATTTAATTAATTTACATTTGTTCACGTTTAGTTGAAGTAAGCTCTTCTTACACCAATTATTAAAAATTTGAATTTCGTTACAAAATGTGTTGACATCTGTCTCATTTTTTATTTCTAAGTATAATTTCATATCGTCGGCGTAAATAAGGATTTTTATATTCTTGAGAACGAATGAGATATCATTAACGAATAAAATAAACAATATCGGTCCTAAATGAGACACTTGAGGGACTCCAGAAGTGACTTGAATGGGATTAGATGTTTTTCCTTTAAATTTAACAATTTGCTGGCGGTATGTGAGATATGATTCGATCCATATTAAAAGTTCTTGATGTATACCTATTTTTTGCAATTTGAAGAGAAGCATTGGTATATCAATGCGATCAAAGGCTTTATTAAAGTCGGTATATAAGGCTTCAACGTAGTTTCCATTATCCATTGCGTTAAGCGAAAAGTTAACAAACTCGAGTAAATTTGTTGTGGTTGAGCGTCCTTTGTAGAAACCATGTTGTGTATGAGTAATTCTATTTTTTATTTGCGAGAATACCTTCTTATTGACAATTGCTTCAAAAAGTTTTGGAATACAAGAGATAATTGCAATACCCCTATAATTACGGATATCAGATTTCTTACCAGCTTTGAACACAGGCACTAAGAAAGATCTTTTCCAGATGCTTGGGAAAATTCCAGATTGAAAGGACATATTAAAAAGCCAGAATAGTGGAGTAGCTAGCTCTGTTGCTAGTTTCCTTATGAATGCTGGAGGTAAACCGTCTGGTCCGGGGCCTTTAGAGGAATCTAATGTTTCTAAGGCGTCTAATATTTCTAATACACTAATTTGTCTAACGTTCACGTCATTTGAGGATTCTGGAAAATGTGTAAAGTAGCCGTAATCGCGATCCTCTTCTGTGAATGTACCATAGATATCTTGGAAGAAAGTGGCAAAAAGGTCGCAAATTTCTTCTATGTTATCTGTGGTTTTTTCGTCCAAATGCATTCTAGATGGAAAGTTTTCTGATTTTAATTTTGATTTTACATAGTTGAAAATGTTTTTTGGTTTTGATTTTATCTCACACTCGGTTTTTTGTATATATTCTTCAAAGGCAACATTTATTGCTTGGTTTAGTTGATCACAGAGATCAAGATAATTTGCTAAGTTATTGTCATTGTTATGGTTTTTGTATGCTTTATGTGCCTTTTGCTTGCGATTTTTTATATTTTTTATTTGACTGTTGTACCATATAGGATGCTTTGAATGAGCCTGACGTCTTCTTTGTTTCATAGGAACTTCGTCTTTTAATATTTCAAATATGAGCTTATAGAAGGCTTCGACAGCCATTTCTACATTAATCACTGTCTTGGTTGGTAGCTGTAATGGAACTGATGAGAGGTTGTCACTATTGTTGCTGTTAGACCTAATTGTTGACACTTTCTGGAATGTATTATCATGTTTATGTTCCCACGTACTGGTAGATTCGTGAGAACGCAACTGGCCGTCTGGAATGTATAATTGTTGTTATTTTGGGTACTGGTGCTGTCTGTTGTGGCGAAATCCTCTAACTTAGGTCACGTAATGAACAAACCTCTTCAATTCTCAAATTCCAGAATAATTGAGGGATGTCATATCAAACACGCATTTTCTAATAATGGTCGTACTAAAGAAAAATAAAAAACCTTTAAAATCTCGTCAGTATGGATCTTTAAAATCTCGTCAGTATGGATCTTTAAAATCTCGTCGAATTTTCGAGATAAAATTGAGCTGCCGAGTTGCCCAGCAAACATTTTGGTCTGTATAACTTAATTCTAAATGAGATAAACGTCAGCATATAAGGTCTATCAAATCATATATCATGCGCAGAAACGGCATATACATGCAAAAGTGGAGGCGATATACATGATTTAGTTCTTCAGAATAATTGAAATGCCGACAAAACAAAACAGTTTATACGACTGAGCCGATTGACTGGATTGCATTTCGACACAGTTACGATAATATTTCTACTCTACTCTTCGCCTTTCCCCATGTGGTAAATGGCAAGTGTCAAAAATTGCATACAGAGCAGGCTATTTATAGCCAAATTTTCGCCCTGAAAGTTAATGAGACAAAAAAGTAAAAGCTTTGCTGAAAGCTTTTTTCGTAAGCTTCCAGATATTACCGACCTGTCACAATATTTAACTTTTTTTGTCTATATCATTTAAAACAAGTTGTACTCACCTGGTTTAGAACCAACAATCACCCGTACCGCAGTATTTGTTCATTACCTCTAAGCTACTGGTACATCAGTACCTCAATGATATTTTTGCACATCTTAAACCGACGTCATCGTACATGTAAGCAATGAGATCTTATCTGATGCATTGAACATGTAAGAACGGATTTGATTCATTCTCATCCGACATACGAGTTTGTGTCAATTGTGACTGAATTACAGTGTCGTAAATAAGTTTGCATTTGATCGGTAATATCATTAAAATTAAATTAAAATGCTGACTTCATGGAATGATATGCAATACCTTTGTTAGCATTCCGCGGTACAGATTGTTCTAAATATACATTAGAACACGTTATATGCATATTCATATTTGATTACATGGAGATAATATTATTAAAGCTCAAGTACAAAAATGTTGTCTGTTATTTCAGAAGTTCTTAAAAAGAAATTAAAAGTTATTTAAAATAGAATGCTGAACATTTAGATGCCATAGAACAGCTCAAAATTGCTTACACCAATAAGCATAAAACATTATTTTTTACTGTACCAGTTTAATGCTGAATGTCTTTTTCCAATTCCACTTAACATTTGCATTTCGTCTGAAAAGCCATAAGATGCACTGATATTAAGGCATTTAGATTAGCGAAATGGATCATAATCTAGACTTGCCCAGTTCTGAGAAATACTCTCCTTGGTAAATTTTAAGATTTCCGCTCGTTTACTTACCTATCAGAGAAATATCTAAAAAATTATGAGTTTCTATTTTTAACATTTTTAATTTTTAAAACGTTACGTTACGTGGTTTTAATACGCCAAAAAACAATCAAATTCCTCAAAGAGTGCTTTTTCAAAAAGATCTTTTATTGTCTTGTCAGTATGTCTTAATCATTATATGCTTGCTGCTTAATATTTGGGCGGGCTTATTTGAATTATTAACATTTTTAAAATAGTTAAAAAAGTAATTGTAAAAGTTTTTCAAACCAGATAATAGTTTTTTTAATATTCCGCCACAATAAATATAAGTTCAATTTTAACAAAAGAATTAAATAGATATTTAAATTTAAAATAAAAGCGAAGAAACCGTTAATTTTTTTGGTTGACAAATCTGCATTAAGAACGTATCATTGAAATCTCTCTATTTTGTTGTTTTTGTTGTTTAGAAATAACAACAAATTTGAACGTGTTTTGATGGAAATCATATTTTAATGCACCTAGAATCTCATGATTATCACTGCTTGTATATAAATCTAAAACGATGTCATATAAGACATTTTGCAAAACATAATCCGATATAAATTGTAATTAAATACGATTATATCTTCATGATAGCCATTGTTGGTAACTAAATCTAAGAAATCGTCATATTCGATATTCGCTAAGCATAACCCGATTATCTTTCGACCTATTTACGATTTTTATTATTGATTCGTATATCAATCATCGTGTGTATTACATACGATGAAATTTACACAATGTGCTTACAACATGTGTACATTTATACGAGTCCGATGTGATATACATTTATATAAGATTAAATCTCGACATGAATATACGATATCTGGTTTGCTGGGTGCTTAAGAGATGATGATGGAACGATTCAAATTGAAATTAAGCTTGACATCGAGAATAACGCCAAGATCCTTGACATGTTCAACCCTTTTGAGTACTTGATCATCAATTTTGTATTCGAATATAATTGGGCTAACAATGCGATGAAATGTCATGATCTGACACTTTGCGGTAATAACTATCAACCAATTCTTGCGAGATCAATTGACGGAAATATCCAACAGCTTCTGAAGGTGATGACAATGTTCAATTTACCGTACAGCTAAGTACAATTTCGGATCGTCTGCGTATAGCCACCTACATTCGTCACCCAGAAGTAATGCTACGTCATTGAAATACAACGAGAAAAGCAAAGGACCCACATTGCTGCTTTGTGGTACGCCCGATTTGTTTGTGAATGGTGAGGGGCGACAGGGTGCTACTCTATCAGTTAGGAAGACTGCAGGAAGAAGGGCAGTAAAGACGGACACTGCGGGAAAGACGGACACTTCCCATAGCTCAAAAACAATAATTTTTTGAAGCAAATTAATTATGGGAAATGTTTCTATACACTGAATGAACACTTTTGAATTTTGGAAATTAAATAAAAAGAAAAATTATCCAATTTAATTCTACTATGTATATTTTATTCTTGACAGATACGTATTTCGCCTACGAGTTGCAGGCTTCCTCAGTGTCTGTTTTCGAAAACTTTCCGCCCTTCCTCTATGTTGAGGGTAACGCAAGCTGCAAGCACTACTTGGGGAGATTTCTATCGTACACCTGATAGAATTTGAAAGACTGCGGTGTGCCGGCCACGTCGCAAGGATGCCGGTTGATTGTGCAATGAAACACGTTCTGTTCAAGAACCTCACTGGCATCAGCAAGGCGAGGGGCCCAACGTGCTAGATGTCTCGACTAGGTTGAAGCCGAGTTGCGTGTATCGAGACGCTCAATGAATTGGCGACCTGCAGCACAGGACAGAGTACGGTGGAGAGTAATTCTTGATACGGCAAGAGCCACAATATTTTACGAGTAACCATCATTGAGGATTAAAAAGCAAAGCAAAGCAAAGCCTTGGTCATAAACGTCTTTCTAAGACCTAACCCTCTAACGGGCAACATCGTAAAAACGATGCGATCAAGCTGTTTTTTTTGACGTAGGACTACGTCTTTGTTTACTATACTGGGACTGGGTAGCACTTTGTGAAAACGAAAATAGAAGTGTAACGTTTGAATGAAAGATTTCAAATGGTTATAACTACTAAACTACTGAACGAAACTGAACAATTTATATGTCGTTGGATAGATAAAATGACCAGCAATTTTATAGTGGGGTGAGAGAGCAGTTTTATGGGGGGCGTAAGAGGAGGGGCTCCCATACAAATGAAACACAAATTTCCTCAAAACTCGTAAACTAATCAAGTAAAAGCAACCAAATTTGGCATGTGGAGGTTCTAGAAGATAGGAATTTGTTTTTTTGGTGTACTGAGACCCCTTACCCTTATAAGAGGAGGGGCTCCCATGCAAATGAAATACAAATTTCCTCATACTATAACTCTAGAAATAATCAAGCAAATGGAACCAAATTTGGCATGTGAGTGTTTTAGAAGGCAGGAATATTTTGTATGGTGTACTGAGACCCATCCGTCTTTTAACAGGGAGGGCTTCCATACAAATGAAATACAAATTTCCTCATAACTCAAGAACTAATCAAGCAAAAGGAACCAAATTTGGCATGTTGGGATTTTTGGAGGCATGAATTTATTTTATGATGGTTTGAGAACCCCCACCCCTGTGATAGTGTGTGAATTAGTAAAACTTTCTCAGAGCAAGAGACAGTGAATCGACGCCGCCAACTTATGTGCTTTGGCTTTAACCCATTATGACCCAGGGTGTAGTGAAATTACGTATTAAATTTCATACGCTAGGGCCATTGGCGTAGCTAGAAATTTTCCCTGGAGGGGGCCCAGGGGGTGCCTTCCAAAAAATTTTTCATCATGTATGAAAACATCAATAGTAACTGCACAAATATAATGTTCTCAGCATTTATTTTATTAACTTTTGCGAGTCGTCTTGTACGATGTAAAGAGTAATAAGTAGGGTCTAGTAAAAAACTCTCAAATGCAAAACTTTTCAGTCTGCCGTTTTACGAGAAGGTGAACTTAACTCACGCTACTACTTAACAGGGCTACACGCCAAAGCCTGATATGTGTAGGGACGACGGGCGAGGAAGGGAATCTAATCACAACCAACGAGCGCGAGGTGGCCGAGAGGGGGAAGTTGCAGTAGAAGGTGGAACGGAAATTAACCTAAGAGTGCCTATGAAAGATAGTAAGGTTCCAGCACTTGATCTCCAAGAAGTCAAACGAAAAATCGGGTTACTGAAGACCAACAAAGCCAGTAAGATTAGCCTACCGATAGATCTTTAAAAACATGCCCGAGAAATGCTGACAACGGTTGTAAACTGGTTTATATCCAAGATTTGGGAGAAGAAGCTACCAGAGGAATGGATGGAACGAGTGGTTTGTCCTATCTACAAAAAGGTCGATAAACGGCTGGTAAACACCGCCTACAAGATACTCTTGCAGATCCTGTTACGGCGGCAGTCACCGATAGTAGCGATAGCGATAGACAGATCTTGCAGAAATATCAAGAGTACAATATGCCCATTCAGCATATCTTTATTTATTTCAAAGCAGCATACGATACAGTCCATCGACACCAGCTACGGCAGATAAAGTACGTATACGGTTTTCCGGATTAACTAACGCAACTGATCAGAGCTACGTTGAATCGAGTAATGTGTTTCGAGCGCATCTCGGGGAAACCCTCGAGTCCGTTCGAGACGCGACGAGGGTTGACACAAGGTGACGGCTTATCCTGCATGCTGTTCAACATCGCTCTTAAGGGGGTGATCAGACGAGCGAGCATCGAATCCAAAAGCATGATTTTCACTAATTCCTAGGCTTTGCAGATGACTTTTATATCACAGCCAAGAACTTTGGAACGGCGCGGCGGCGGCAATCTACGCCAGACTGAAAGCAGGGTCTTGGAGGATTGGGCTAAAAATAAATGCGTCGAAGATCAAATGCATGAGAAAAATAGGTTCAATGGAAGCAAACGCGTGCTACCCACGGACTGCTTGGAGACATTCCCATCGTACATTTGGCGAAAGTCAGCAGGTTGCGGTAGGCCGGACACATCGTAAGCATGCCGGACGACTGGCCAAAAATCATGATGAATGGAGACGACGGCTTGAAACAGCATGTGACACCTCAGCTCTAAGCAACTAACAACGACAACAACTGCACAACAACAGTGGGAGCATACACGCTAAATTTTCTTCCGGTTTTGAAATTCCAGTGAAGAAAATTTGTGGAGGGGGCCTGCAGAATTCTGGAGGGGGCCTGGTCCCCTAGGCACCCCCTCTAGCTACTTCTTCCGCTCTTCCCCCTCCTTCACCAAATTTTCATTTCTTTCCCCTACCGTCCCTTCGTCAATTGTAGAACCATCGTTTCAAAAAAATATTAAATATATGTATGACCTCATTCCAAGGTCAAGACTAAAATCTTGAGATTAGCCCTCTAGCTACGCCAATGGCTAGGACATAATGGATCAATGTTATTTGTAACCAATAGCCCTTTTAAAGGCCACAAGCGAGTTAAAGTAAGATTATTGAAACATGTCAAGCTACGCATAATGATAATTAATACAATAATCTGCGGGCTGTTCATTCATTAGTATTTCGATCACGAGGCGAATCACTTCAAATTTAATAAATATATTAAATATATTTATGCATATTTACATACTTTTACCCGGGTCCTAAATATATTTCCCGGTATTGATGAATATTTTACGAAAGTTTCCACCTTTTTCATACGATCTTGAGCTGTCAAGTCCCATAATAGTATGTGGCAAGAGTTGTTATGATGAGGTGGATACATTTAAAATAGTAAATATATTTATCAATATTTATCACATATTGAATATTTATGCAGGAAGTGATTTACCCAAGGGAATGCTCCATTAACGAGAGCAGCGAGTTCAACATCGAACAAAGAAACTCGATGTTTTGCTTTTTTCTTTTTTCTTCTCGCTATGTTACTGCATTGAAATTTGACACTTTTGGAAGCGTTGACAGTTTTGGAAGCGCGATGTTATCCTCTGACAAATACATAGCAAGGGATAGCACAGCGCATCCCCTCGGATTTACCCCGTGATTTCGACCTTTATGATGCACAAAAGTGATTATTAAAAGAAATCTCTATGTTTCAATGGTTGCGGGTATTGTACTTAGTTGAACCAATGATCTAATATACTGCCGTGAATCGCATAACTGTCCCATTTATATATGAAACTCCATAGAAAATGGGACTGACATGCGATTCACGGCAGTATAGTCCTGTGTCACCCTTTCGTACAACCCTTAGGGCTGTATACCTTGTAGTTTTTTTTTCATGTGTGGACTCATTACTGCGACCAGTATAGTTGATCTATTGTAATATCGCCCGGGTGTTTGCTGTATGACCTGCACTGCATTTCTTTTTGCTATAATCGCTATTGAGTGAGCGATATGCTTATTAAGTTTTATGCGTGCTTGTGTGTATTGGGGTTTACCCTTCCTTCAAAGCTTGATCTACTTTACCCACATATTCCCCGCTGCCAGTACTATCCCATATTATAGCCGTCCCTGGCGAGGACTCATTCGTACCTCTGACCAGTACACTTAACTATAGGAGGGACATTTGCACTGTCAAGAGGTGTCAGAGGTAAATATAGAATTCAGCATGAAGGAAGGGTAGATGGAGGAGCCTGAGAATAAACCCATGCTAAAGTCACGACATCGAATGGCTTGATTCTACTAAGATTCGAACCCACGACCACTCGCTTATTAAAGCAAACTCGATAACCTTGCGGCTACGGAACCCCGTCATGAAAGTACACTCAAAAGAACCTTAAGTTCTGATTTTCATGCAAAAATAATTATCTGGACGAGCGCCAGGTTAGAAAAAGTTCAATTTCTTTTTTTCGTTTTTCATGTCTAACGCTCTACCCAGATATTTTTTCAATTCAAATACATTACAAAATTGATATAAAGCATGAAATTTACTCATAGAAAAAATTTAAGGTCAATCATTTTGTTCTAGATGTGCTATTTCATCAAAAGTAAGAAAGGAAATATTCGCGCATTAATTATTTTCGAAATTTTTGGAAAAATGGTAACTTTTGAATGCATAGTCAGAATGTTGTGATATTAATATCAAAATGTCAAGAAATCTGTTCTGAATACATTTTGCATGTTGTCAATTCAAAACAAATTTCGTATGCGGCTCTGGAGCTCCAAAAGCGAGGGTTAACCCTTCAGCTTCAAAAGAGAGGGTTAACCCTTCTTTATCGATAGACTCTGCAGCCGGCTGTTAGAGTACAGAACAGTTACGGGGCTGGGATGATCTGATGTTAGTGAGCGCTGATAGTGAGAACTCTAAAAACCCGCTAAATTTCATCACCATCAGAAATAAAAATAATTCTCCGTTTTGAATAATGTGTCAGTGTACGCATGTCAGAAAACTGAATTAGCATTCCCACTAGAGATGGTCGACACTTGACACTTTTACCAGGTGTCGGGTTCGGGTTGGGTTCAGGTTGGCCAAAAAAAAATATTCGAGTTCGGGATTAGCGAAAAAATAAGTCCGGGTTTCGGGTTGCGATAATGAGAAACCGAACCATCTCCACATTCAGTTCTTGTAAAAGTTTTATTTTAACATAGTAAAATAAGCAGTACTTTAATGACTCAGATATCAGCTACACTGGACTGGTTGCTTTTTAGACGGTTTAGTGTTTTCAGATTTAGATCGAGTTTAGACCAAAAGTTATATATTGCAGAATTCGCCAGAACTCGTTAGTTGGATCATGTCATAACTGCGCCCGAACTAGTGATTGGGTGGACTGACAGAATACTAGAATTTTCTGCTATCATAAACTATTGGTTTCTATTCCGATTTTCAAAAAGTTTCGTGCCTTGGAATAGTTGTAAGTTTCGCTGTCTTTAACACTAAACATACCGTGAAGCAGAGCTACCACAAATACAGATATTTGTGCATGCATAAATTTGGGACCCATCAATTATTTCACTTGCTGTGATTTCTGGCTCTACAAATGTTCCTGAATATTAAAGTACTTCATCAACTATTTATGTTATTTAAAAGATTAGATCGAGAAAATAAAATACTCCTGAGAAAACGGTAGGGTCCTAAATTTATGCATGCACAAATATCTGTATTCATGGCAGCTCTGCCGTGAAGGGGTCAATTGACCCATTGCTTTTTTGGTTCATTTTCACGGCGTTATAACACAATTCTGTTTAGCTACTTTTATTAGAAAATATATCTAAAACGTAATGCAAAGTTTGGTCCTCTACTATTTCTTTTTTTTATCGAGAAAAATATTAACGCTAATCTATTGATAATCGCGGGATTTCCGGTCTTCTCGCGAAAAATATTCGTAGAGTGAAGTCGGTATGTTTAGTGTTAAAATCAATCCCTTTTATGTTTGCTACCTTTAAACTAAGGTGCTAGTGCTTTAGACTAAGAAATAGCTTTCGGCTATTAGATACCGGTATAACATAATGAAACAAGATCCAAGCATTTCAACATAATTTTTCATGTAAATTTTTCTTTTCGTTTTTTACAGGTTTCATAGAAAACTTAAGAGATATTCCCGCGAAAAGTAAAAGAAACGATTCTAGTGTGTTTTCAATTCAGTTCCAAAAGAAATAGAAAGGTGAAAAAAACCTAAAATTTCAAATGAATTTTAGAGCTCGAACGTTATAGAGAATACGAAAAGAAAACTGCCGAGAATCGAGGTGTGAGTTTTATGAAAATTAACATAAAATTCAAGTTCAGGGCGGGATCAAATTTAACATAATATAAAAATTCGGGTTCGGATCGGGTTTTGGTTTGGCCGAAAAAAAAATTCGGGTTCGGGTGTGTCAACGAAACAATTTCAACAAAATACTGAGTAAATATGAGAATTGTGATCTAAATTTAATTACCAATAATTACACACCTACGCACCGCCTTACTTATCAAAACTATTTGCAAATAAATCATGAAACATGCCCAACCGTTTTGGCAAAACTCACAAATGGGCAGCCATATAAGCTTTCGTTACTGAGTAGCATATTAAATTGTTTTTAAAAAAGTGATAGCCGCAAATATACTTTTATATGCTTAAGGCATCATTAGAGGAAGTTTAAGACCCACAAACAGTGTCCACCGGATAATCTATCATAAAAGGAACACGTTTGTGCATAATATGTCACACTCCAGTAACATCCTAGAAACAGTGCAAACATTTCATTTCATCAACGAGTTCACCACAATTATGTACAGAGACTCCAAGGGCTCAAGATAAAGCCCGGGGAAAATGCTTACCAGCACTTTCGGCCGGTTGTCTCCGGCAAGCGAAATGTTCCTCGAATCACACACTAGAGTGTTCAATTTTGGGCGGTCATAAATTTTGCCATCAATTTCGCATTCAACACCGACAGACGTCGGGTATGAGCGTTTTCCTCCCGAACCGATGGCGATGGAATTATAGTTTGATGTGTCCGTCTCGTTACACCGAGTGACTGGCTGGTGCACAAGTGTCCATTATGATTCTTCCCGGTGCTTCGCATCCCGTTCATAACTTACAGTCACACTGCCGGCCCGCCGTAATAAGGTCAACTAGTTTGGCAGTCCCGAAACGTTCCGCCACACTTACTAGAATCTTCATGTGGCAAACCCCTTGGAGAGGACCGCAAGCATGAACCGGACAAAAGTGGTCCGACACAGTCGAGTTGTTTGATATCTAAATCATGATCCGCATATTCAATCACTTTTCAATGGGAGGTACATTACCGTTTGCGGTCCAACGACAACGACGACGACGACGTCGAGGACGATGATGATGACGACGGCAGTGATGGCGACTTTTATACGACACCCTTTAGGGAAGAAATGATGTCAGTTCTGGGGGGGGTCCTAGCCTGGGACGATCGTAAAATGCGCTGGTTGGTTGGCGTGGTGCCGAATCGAACTGCAGAACCACAATGCAGAACGGAAGGAATCAATGTTCCTCGCCACGGTGTGATTTGAGTGGGAAAATAACTGCTTTTACTAGTCCTTCGGGTTTACTGTCCGATTCCAAGGTTTATTATTGAATCTGCAGCCGCTGTTTGGAATGGCAATTTTTAGCACACAACCCTGCCATAAACTTGCCAAGTTGGGGTTTAAGACTTTGTAATAGATTTAATTTCAGCCCGGGGAGGGAACGGGTACGCGAAGACCGTAATTAAACCTATGTATGTGTGATTTATATCCCCCCCAAGAATCCATTTAACATCGTAATTGATCATCATTCGGTTCAATAAATCAGTTACGGTTGTTGAGCAAAATGAATACCGCGTTGGAGCTGGCACGGGAATGGCAGTATTGACACATGGAGGACGTGAATATTTTCCCATCGCTCTACGCTAGTCCACTGATCAGATAATATCGACATAGATACGTGAGTGTTGTTCAGTTCAACTCAACGATAACTGATTCCATTAAATCGATGACGATTGCAATGTAAACCACTGGAAAGCTAAATATTGCGTTTCTGATGTTGTTCCGTAATGAGTGTAACGAGTACCGCTTACAAAGGATTATTCCGGTCTTTTCGAAAGCTAAATTAATAAAAAAACAGTCGCATTGGGATTAGCTGTCTTAACAACCAACAACCTAAACCCCGTCTTGGCTTAATTATCCTTAGCAGGAAAAAAATGCTTCACCAGAGAAACAGTAATAATAAAAAAGAAATTCCACTGCAGACCAGCAGCACTGCGAACGACGTATGTTGCACCATTTTGCTCGCACGTTAAACTTTAATCCTTTCTCCAGACAGCATACAATTATGCTATTTTTCCCGTTCGCCAGCAACAAACCATTATGACTCGTCGTTCCGTCCAGCTAACCGTCCAGCCCGGGCGAAGTATAGAAAAGCCGCACGTTCAGTGTAATAACCCTTCATTTTTTCCACCTGTCGAGTTCGTTTCCGAAGCACTACAACTGAGAGCATATATTTCAAGTGTAGCTTTTTTCGCTCTTCTTCTTCTTCCTTCGGGAACCACCCAGACCCAGCTCGGTGTACGACCGCAGCAGTCAGTAGCGCGTTCCGGCAACCGATTCCATTAGCGTCTGGAAACTGTAGCTGAATCCATCCGTGGTGGGTAGCTTCCTGGAGTATCAAATGACTCTTTGCGAACCGTAAAAACCTATAATCCCCGCTTCAGCCGGCTGCTGGCTGGCTTCTGCTGGGTGATGATGGGTGGCGGCGGCGGATCCGACAACACAAATAAACAACACTTCACGGGAACACCGACAGCCAAGTTCACACAGCCTCGCTAGCAGCAGCAGCAGCAACCAGCAGCAGAGCAGTGACAACGCCAGAAAAGGAACAATCAAGCTATGACACCGACCGGTCTCGGGCCGGCATCGGGCATGCACAGGATGCACGGCAGAAAGCAGGAATCCGTCATATGACAGCTAACACAATCTTGAACGAGCCGAGTGCGGGGTGATGGTTGCTAAAAATGTACGTAAAAATGTAGAAAATAAAGTTTTTCCCGCGAACTCCGAACCAGATAGCGTTACGTTGCTGATTGGGTGCGGAGAGAATGAAAATGGGGAAAGGGCGGAAAAATGTTGGAAGCTGTCAGAAAAATCTACACAAAATTTGCATCAACAGGAAAGCTATCCGAATGTATATGTAAATCTGTATGAATTGCATCAGGGACAAATGCGATGTTGGGTAATAATATGTTTCTTCAAACGGACTGGAATCATTTTTTTCACCACAGGAGAGACTTTTCTAAGACCAGAGCTTTCTAGAGAAATTAATTGTCTAAAACATGACAAAGCATTTTGAACTTTTTTCAACCATTTTTCAACCATTAAAAATATTACGCAATATATAAAGATACCTTAATATAAGACAATTTCGACAAACAACAATTCGATACAAGCCAATTTTTACCTCGATTTATACAAATTAGGGTACGGGAGGGTATTTCCAGCACGCTACTAAATTCGGCATATATTACCTTTTTTGGCTGCGCTTTCCCAAATAAAAACTTTGCAGCTATATAAAAATACTAAAACGAATGTAGCACTCATAAGCTTTAATGTGTTATAACTATTTTCATAAAAATGTAAGTAATTTGCTAAATTTTATTCAATAAACATCAAAACCACTGTTTTTCCACTGGCACGTAATCAGGCTGAAAAAACCAGCAGCAATCGCTTACGCGTATCCGCTCTTGATGATGGTTTGGAAAACACAAAATTATGATCACGTTTACTTATACTAGCAACTAAACAGCTAAGAATATGATGTCACAGAACAATTCTACTTCTTTTCATCGCGGAAGAACACAAAAATTCCCCTCTGATATGAAAATATAAATCAATTGTCATTCACTAGTAATCTGTAGCGTTTTGCTTTTAATTTCAGCATATGGTGCTTTATTTACACTATTACCAAGATGTGATGCAGTTGCGCCTGAAACTCCTCTATCGTGTTGACATTTGATTTACAACCACTTGCCTCTGGTGCTAATGTATATGTACGATTCAATGACACACTAGCGCCAGCAGCAAGCTGTTGTCACTGCAAAACTAGTTATTTTCAATGAGCTGGTATCTAGGCAATACCGACACGTTATCCATCGGTCTCTCTTTTGATCTGTTTTTGAAAAGCATCTAATCCCTGTGCAGGCTATTTCGGCCGGTCGTATTTAAAAAACACAGACACCACAGACATAGAAAATGGGCCCAATTTAGCCGCAGCGACTTCATCATTTCTCGCGACTATAACTCAAATTCAGTAGCGTTTCATTAAGACCAAAATACACGCCGATATTTAGTAAATATTATTCTATCAACTGGTATAAAAATCTTGTCTCGAATGAATATAGTTTCAACGTAATTCCTGAATATTGTTTACAGCATACTAATCTTCTTGAATTCCCGAGCAGAAGCGAAGAGCAAAATAATATCAAAATGTGTTATTGCAAATCGAATAACTCATATCAAAATTTGGTCTAGTTTTGGCTGACATAGTTGGTAAAATAACAAAAAATAATAGCAAAATTTTACTCCTTTAAGGCCAAAAGAATAACTATTTGTGTTATTTGAATAACAAAGCAATAAAATGACTGTATTCAGAGTTTAGAATAACGTATTTTAGTATTATTAACCCTCTAGCGGGCAACACCGTAAAAACGATGCGATCAAGCTAATGACTATTTTATCATGAAAGTACACACAAAAAAACCTTAAGTTCTGATTTCCATGCAAAAATAATTATCTGGAGGAGCGCCAGGTAAGAAAAAGTCTAATTTCTCTTTTTCGTTTTTCATGTCTAACGTTCTGCCCAGATGTTTTTTCAATTCAGATATATTACAAAATTTAAATAATGCATGAAATTTACTCATAGAAACATTTTTTAGGTCAATCATTTTGTTCTAGATGCCCTTTTCCTTCAAAAGTAAAAAAGGGAATATTCGCGCATTAATTATTTTCGGAATTTTTGTTTTTGAAAGATGATAACTTTTGAATGCCTGGTCAGAATATTATGATATTAGTATCAAAATGTCAAGAAATCTATTCAGTACACATTTTGCGTATTGACAATTAAAAACAAATTTTGTATGCGCCTCTGGAGCTCCAAAAGCGAAGGCCGTCTACAGACGGTCTTACCCGTTAGAGGGTTAAGGTATTGAATAACAAATGCAGTAGTATATGAGATATTAAAAAATCATTTTATAAAATATTTATAATCTACAATCTCTTTAATCAATAAAAAAAATTGTATGAAATATATCGATTGTCATTTTAAGGCCAAAATAAGATATGATAACAAAATCAGTTATTAACCTCATCTTACAACCACTGTTTTAAATATCTACTCAATAACAAAATGTGTTATCAATAAAACTCCATAACTATTCAATAACAAAATATACCATTAGAACACAGTTTGATATTGTTTTCATATTATTTTGTTCTTTGCTCCTGCTCGGGTTATTCAAGCTGTTACCATTGAAAGTCACGATTATTATGCTAAACTTCTGATTTTGTACATTAAAGATTCAGGCGCTGGAACTAGTTTTAATCAGCCCGAACGCATTTTAATCACCAAGTTGATTTATTAAGCAGTCCTGAATTTTACTGACTCGTCGCAAATTATCACTGTTATAAGTTTGTGACTATCAAATGATGCAAGCGCTCACATGTCTACTGCAATATGGTATGTTAAAATTGAGTGCTTGACATTTAGAAGTACTGTAATCAGTGCTCAAAGTAGCGAGGTAGAAATCCATTTCAGCAGTAGTGTGATGGATATATGCTTCAGCAGCTTAAAAATATGCAACTTTTTTGAAAACAATTTTCAATTCATCATTCTTGTCGAAAACACAGTATAAATTGTGTTTTTATAAATTACATCTATGGTTAAGTGATTAAAGATGATGTTTTTATCAAAAGATTTTGAAAATTTGAACAAAATACTACATTTTAAGCTCATTTATGTTATACGGATTAAAACAGGTCACCCCTGATTAATACGTTCCTTACCGTACCTAGTTGTCAATGGCACTACTACTGAACTTCATTCCAAAAGCCATGCATTCCATGAAGATGATGATGATTCCAAGCTAATCCTAAAAGTTGTAAAATAAATAGCTTAAATCATACGCATTGATCACCAGATTTTGTAGTCTAAGTGATGTCGATGAATCTGAATCTGATCGCTCTTATGATCTTGATCGCTAGAAGCGATTTTTTCCATCCCAGTTACAAAGGAATTTTTGACGTAGGACTACGTCTTTGTTTACTATACTGGGACTGGGTACCATTTTGTGAAAACGAAAATAGAAGTGTAACGTTTGAATGAAAGATTTCAAATGCTAATAACTACTAAACTACTGAACGAAACTGAACAATTTATGCGTCGTTAGATAGACAAAATAACCAGCAATTTTATGAAGGGAGTAAGAGAGCAGTTTTATGGAGGTCATGAGAGGGGAGGTTTCCCATACCAATGAAACACAAATTTCCTCTAAACTCGAGAACTAATCAAGCAAATAGAACCAAATTATGCATGCATTTGGAGGCTTGAATTTATTAACTTTTCTGAGTATGAAATGGGGAAGGCAAATGAGGGAGCGTCCAGCCATCCCAAGCCCCTATCTAGCGCCTCTACGTGGCCTATGCTATTGAGTAGCCAAGCTAGGAGGTGCAATGATGGGTGGTTTCCGGCTGCCTGATCTCAAAGCTGCGGGTTTGGATGACGGCTGAGCCACACGATCTGGTTAGTAGGAAAGCTTAACATAAGTTATTATAATTATTTGTTTCGTTTTAGCTCATGAATCAAGCACTTCCTACTGTACACTGAAAACTCGGGCTGAAGAAAGTTTTAATAATGCTCATGGATACCAACAGAAAAAAATTAAATTAACAATGGAAGCACTCATGTTAACTCAAATGATGCAACTCTATTCCATACGAAGGACTGCTGGTGAGATAGTTCTATTTTTGTTCATATATCTTCATACAACGTATATTCATATAACACTTATTTTATTACATTGCCATATACCATCATTATCGTAAAGTGGAAGGGGCATCAGGGTATCGAATGAATCGAAGACTGGATGAGGGATGTGGTAACTAGCAAAAGTCATATAAGGTCGGAGAGGATTTTGACGTGCCCTTCTAGCACACAAATCATCCCGCAAGATAAGTTTGCACGGCGAAGTTATGTATCTAGAAATCGGAAGTCTATGCTGGAAGGAGTGCTTTTATTTCCGTGGAATCATATAAGCGACATTGCTTATAGATCTAGTGATGTCCGTTAATCGTTCGATTAATTCAACTAATCGAATAACACTTGGAATATTCGAATAATTTTTAATCGAATACTGCCAGCACGAGTAGTTGAATAAATCGAATAGAGCACGAATAATGCCCGAATAATGCTCGTTAATCGTTCATAATCATTCGATTAATCGAATTAATCAAAGAAATATTCCAATATTTTTAATTGAACTCCACGGACACGAATAGTTGAATTAATCGATTAGTGCAGACAACGATCACCGATTAATCGGTAATCGAATAATTGAAAATTTCGAACATCACTATATAGATCCACCCAACCCCTTTTGGTCCTTCACGAACAGTATTGACATGAAAGTTGCTAGGTAGGGTAACGAACGAGTTAAGCAGTGTGACCTAAAAATAAAAAATAAGAAAACTGATCCAATTTAATTCTACTATGTGTATTTTATTCACGACAGATACGTATTTCGCCTACGTATACTACGTACTGTCGTGAATAAAATACACATAGTAGAATTAAATTGGATCAGTTTTCTTATTTTTTATTTTTAGGTTTCGTATTCTACTAAGACGCTCCAAAAACTTCAGTGTGACCTATTTTAATCAGTCGAACATAAATGAGCCGAAAATGCACTTTTTTATTCATATTTTCAAAATCTTTTGATAGGATCATCTTCACAAATCACTTAGCCATACATTTGATTTACACAAACACAATTTATTGGGTTTCCGACAAGAAATATGATGGATTAAAAATTGTTGTCCAAAAACGTTCATTTTTCAGCTGCTGAAGGCAATCGCCACCTCGCTACTAACGAATCCATCACATTTTTCAGCACTGAATACAACCACTCTAAAAGTCAAGCACTCAATTGTGACATACCATATTATTCACTCTCTTTTTTTTCTATTATCTAAGGCTTTGTCACTAGCCGAAAGTTTTATTATTTTCTAACAAAACTGAGAACAAATTCTGAATTGACGGAACCTGTTCACCACTAGCAGCAGCTGCAGCACAACTGATGAACTATCGTGTTGCCAAGACACTGTTTCGGTTCTGGAAATAAGAATTTTAAGTTTGAAATTAACTGAAACCTCCTATGGTGAAAACGTGGTTCAATACTTTCAAGAGAAATGTATGTTCATAATTAATTTTTCTTTATTACAAACAACACAAAAGACAGCTTTTTCAATAATTTTCGAAGATTTTCTCAGTGATTTAATAAAGCAACGATGTGTTTCAATGTTATTTGCTTTGGCAACACTGTTCTGAGTCGGATCGTTTGTACTGCTATATGTTTACCTCTTTTGTTCTCCCACCATCCTTATGAACAGCGAGTGAGACGTCAAACTCGCAGTTTCCCATAAGAACACCAGAGAATAAAAGAGACGACGAATACCGTTTGCCGAACGGTGCGGTGAGTGTATGCCCCGATAAACAATTTAGACAGATGGCATTTTACGCATCTATGCCGATACGCTATGCCGATTACGCATCAGATGCCGATTAGAAGGTCGCGGATAGGAACGTGAACTTACTGAATAGGGGGAAAAGTTCGAGGGATTTTTTAAGGGGACGTAAAAAAATTCAGATTTCAGGATTGCTTAAAAAAGCACCTTGCGGGTGAAAATGGGTTCGGTCTGTTCAAAATTAGTTCCGCCGCTCCAACTTTTCCAAAAGTTTCGCTCAACAATAGTGTCTTCGAATGGTAACAGCTTGAAGAACTAAAGATAGCAAGAAGATTGGTATGCTGATATCCCCCACTTAGTCAACCCATCGCTTGTAACAAGGTAAAACAATCAGTGACCCGCTTAGACTGCTTAAAACTAGTTCTTTACCCTAGATAAATTCGATTCTGCAGTAATTCTGCTTGCATACAACGGGAAAGCTTTGAGGTGATGGTGGCTACCCCCACACATACATACATACATGAATTTATTAGCTTTTCTATAATTTAGGCTTGAAAATTATTTTGAGTGTAGAAAGATGGAAAAAATTACAAGGTATACAGCCCTAAGGGTTGTACGAAAGGGTGACGTAGGACTATATCAGATCATTAGATCAAAGACTAATGTACACTGCATTTATGGAATATGTATGTTTATAAAAATCTGTGAGGGCCACTGTTTAAGTGAATGTTTAAAAGAGTGAAATATTCAGATTCAATTCTTCATTAAATGCAATGGTGGCTTTGAAAATAGAGATTTCTTTTAAAAATCATTTGTGCGCATCAAAAAGGTTGAAATAGTACTGAACAGAGGTAGGAAAACTCGAAAAATGAATATATACGCCGAGCATCGGCAAACGGTTTTATCATAAGAAAACAGCAACGCGAGTAGTACAACTCGCCTATAACAATGAGCCACATACATTCACGCTTCATAGCATCGCTGAATTTCGAATATCGTGTGCACCGCAAAAGTGCAAAATAATACCTTCTGCTGCCTGTAAAGTCACTAACACTTCTTTAAACTATTCCCTTTTCGTGGTAATATTATTTTGAATAGTTTCCGGTGTCCCCGGGCATCCTATAATCGCTAAATCGAACACGCTCAATGTTCAATATTCAATTTTTGAACGAATTCTGATGTTCGCAATGAAGTTCTGTTCGTGATAAAATTCAAAGCTGATGAGTGCATTATTGGCAAATAATCACTTTTTCGCGAATTATCCATCCACTGGTAATGAATGACCAGCCTACGTATTATTGTATAAAAATATGATTATGCGTAGCTTGATATGTTTCAATAATCTTACTTTAACTCGTTTGTGGCCTTTAAAAGGGCCATTGCATTGGTTACAAATAACATTAAATCCAAAGCTCATTCATCGCAAATATGACGTGCCATTCGAATGTCCTTCTCTTTTGACATGAACGGCATGTAAGTTAGCGGCGTCGATTCACTGTCTTTTGCTCTGAGAAGGTTTTACTAGTTTACTTTCACAGTTTACCACTTGTTACATAGCAGAAAATATGGCACATACGCAAAAGTTTCTGTTTTATTTGTATGAGAGACCTTACCCTCCTATTATAGGGGTGAGAGGTCTCAAACCATCATAAAATACATTCATCCCTCCAAAAACCCTTACATGCTAAATTTGGTTCCATTTGCCTGATTAGTTCTAGAGTTATGAGGAAATTCTTGTTTCATTTGTATATGAGCCCCCCTTCTTATGCCCTACTTAAAATTGCTCTCTTTTATCATTTTATCTATCCAACGACATATAAATTGTTCAGTTTCGTTCAGTAGTTTAGTAGTTATTGGTACCTAGAACATGTTCTAGGTACCTATAACATGAAAATTTATTATGTTGATTCTATGTTGAAAATGCATCTTTTTCATTAAAATACATCATTCAGTTACGATAATGTCCGGAAGCTTCAAGTAGACGTGTTTAAACATACTTTTACTAACAATTCAGATAGAATTACGCATGTCCCAGATATTCAAAACGCCATATCTCCCAAGCTACCAATATTGTTTTTTCTATTTAAGTGATTCTTATGTAGAATTTTCTGGCGAACATTTTAAGCAGATTTATTTGAAAATAGAATTGGGGGTGTTGTGAGATATTCGCATTTTTCGTTTTAAATTGCAAAAAAATATATGATGTTAATAAATTAGATAAAAACTGACAACATCACTCGATTGCGCGGCCAAAAACCCATAGAAAAAGTATATTGGCATGTCTTCACATTAAACTGTTTCAGAGATATTTAAGTCCGAAAAATGGCTTTTTTTGAAAATCTGCAAAAAAGGAAGCAGCGCCACTACTAGGGGGATTGATCAATCGGCTTAAAACTTTGGGAAATTGGTTGTGGGGTCGGAATGAATAATTATGCCAACTTTGATTGAAATCGCTGATGGTCGAATCCAAACCTTGTGTACGTTTGAGATGGAATGACCAATATACAATTAATACAATCAAACTAATACCATGTGTGTGTCATCATGACTTAAGTCTTACTTGGCACAGTTTCATTTTCATTGTGTCTCATTCAGTGTACACGTACCAATGTTCAAGTTACGGTCGTTGATAATAAATAAATTGCGATACGGCGCTGCATGCAGAACTATTTTACGTGACCTCAAACATCTCGGCGGAAAAACAGGATTTGCATACTATATAGTAGAAAGATTTGACGAGACGGGATCTGTTGAAAACCGCAAAAAAACCGTAAGAGAACGAAGCGTTAGAACTGCAGAGGTCAGAAAGGTTGTTCGAGAGCGAATGCGTCGCAGCTGCGGCCTACTTCCTTACTTAATCAGCTCCAGGCCGTGGTTTCCTCTGCTGTACGAAGAAGTCGTCTCCATTCTACTCGGTCCATGGCCGCAATTTGCCAGCCACGTAGTCTACGTAGGGTCCGCAGGTCGCCTTCCAGTTGATCGATCTATCTTGCTCGCTGCGCGCCCCGCCGTCTCGTTCCAGCTGTGGCCTGTCCGCACGGAAAATAGCAGTTGAGCTGAATATCGACAGGGAATATAGGAGAGCTGGTAGTTCATTTATAAAAAGAGAAAAACGCATGGACAAATTTCAAGGAATTTACTTCGTCCTGCATTTCGCTATTGGCGAATTAGAAGAAAATTGACATTGTCCACACAGACTTGAAAGTTGCTTTCGAAAGAATTAATCTTGTAATAATATTAATATTGCTTAAGGGGACATAAACGACTAAAAATTTTGAAAAAATCATTTTTTTATTTCAGATTTTGATTCTGCAGTCTTTTCGCTTATTTTGATACTAAATTTGTAATGATCCGACCACGGGAAGTGGCCGAAAAACGATCAAACACATAAGCATTCCAGTGTGGCGTGTAACAACTTCGGCGGAATAAAACGCCGTTCGTGGAAAACCACGATTTTCAAACTTTATGTACCTTTTTTTCAGAAACCACACAACGTATTGGAACAAACTTTTTTTTGTTTTGTTGGTAGTAGGTTGATTGATCTAATGAAGTGGTGTGAGTAGACGTGATGTTTAAACATCAAATTTAAACACCGATTCTTATAAGAAATAAAGTGCTAATAAAATTTAGTGAAGTGCCTGCGGATAAATTGTCTTCCCAGCGATTAACTGAGCTAAGTATAATTTAGTAACTTATAATATATGTGTATTTAAGATTGAAAATAAAGTGTAATATTGTGGATTATTTCATAGCCTTTATGCCGCGGCGGCTGCGTACTAAGCCAAAGCGAATAAAATGCATGAGTGTACAGAGTGCGAACAGAAAATTGCGAGAGGAAATGAGTACGTGAAGTGCGCGGGAGAATGCAAAAGAGTTTGGCATGTCTCCTGCGCGGGACTAACTAAAAGCGGCATTCATGCGATGAGCGAGAATAGCGTGCTGCTGTATGTATGTTTTAACTGCCGAAAAAACTTTCGGGAAAGCAAACAGAGCAAAGTACCCAAAGCGAGCAATAATGATACGAATGAGAGTGTGACTGGTATACGTATGAGTGATGCGTGCATGAAACAGATGACTGATGCGTGGAAGCAGATCATATGTGAGGAACTTACAGTGATGACCAAAAGTTTTATGACAACAATGGAAAATAAAATGACAGAAATTGTAAAACGTGAAATTTCAAGCATGAAAGATAAAATTTGTACTGATGCATGTAATACCCCAATTGTTCAAAGTAGCTGGTCCCAAGTTGTTCGTTCTGGAACAGCTGATAAAATATATAGAAATCAAACACCGAATATGAATAAAAGAATTTCTGAAGATGATGGGGGACTTCTTAGAAGTGGAAAACGTAGGAGAATAGCGAATAGCGGCCAGGATGAAATTCAGCAGATGTCTGCCAAAATGATTGATAACCAAAATAATATTGGTATGACCAAAATTTCTGAAACAGTTTGCTTTAAACCTATAACTAGCCAGTCTGTTGACATGACTAAAAAAGATATTCGTCATTCATTAAACGCGGTTACTTCAGGAGTAAAAACGGTTCGTTATTCTGAATCAACAGGTGAAGCGTTTGTCAAATGCATTACAAAACAAAAATCAATGGAACTACAAACGAATGCACAAGAATTATTAGGAAATAAATATAAAATAGAAATTCGGGAGCCAACTAGACCAAAAATTCGTATTGTAGGATATGAGAAAGATGAAAACGATATTGATGGTAGTAAATTCATTAGAAGCCTAATTGAACAAAACGATATTCATGATAAAGCAGACATCAAAATTGTAAAAACATTCAAGAATGAAAAATGGAAAAATAGTTCAATGATATCGATTTTGGAAGTAGATGCTGTTACGTTTGAAACTATTATAAAGAAAAAGAAGGTAAATATTGGATGGGACAGATGCAAAGTGTTTGAAGAGATTAGCGTAATGCGTTGTTATAAGTGTTGGAATTATGGCCATAAAATAGCAGATTGTAAAGAAAATGTTTGCTGTCCCAAATGTGCAGAAAATCATGATATAAAGGAATGTAAAGTTAGCTTGGAAAAATGCATAAATTGCGACAAATACAACAAAAAAATGAAATTAGAGCCAGATAACCAGTTGGATACTTGCCATCCAGCATGGAGTTATGAATGTGATATGTTCAAAAAAAGACAAAGTAAGGCTAAACGATTTATTGATTACACAAAATAGCAAAGAAAGTTCATAATAATGTATCTCAATTCTGCCGGATTGACTTCAAATTTTGATGAAATTTGTTTAGTTGTAAATGAGAGTAAACCATCTATTATAGTGCTAACAGAGACTCATTTGACTGACGAAGCAAGTGCCGCAATATTTTCAATACAAGGGTATACTATGTTTAACTGCTGGTCACACTCTAGACATACAGGTGGCGTAACAATATATGTTAAGCGTAAATTGACTACTACAGTAGTATTGAATGTCAAAGATAATGAAAACTGGTTTCTAGGGTTGAAGGTTAAAATTGGTACCCAATATGTTATTGTTGGAGGATTATATCATTCCCCAAATTCAAGTGACTTGGCCTTTCTAAGAAAACTTGAAGATGAGTGGTTGTTGGAAGCACTTGATGATACTATTGATAGCATTATCTGTGGTGATTTTAATATCGACTACAACTTAAGTAATGATAGTAGAGAATTAAGAAGAGTGATGGATGTATATGGACTTAAACAAATTGTGAAAGAAGATACACGTGTTACGCAACAAAGCAGCACAAGGATAGATTTAGTTTTTGTTAATTATGTTAATGAAGCGGAAGCTAGTATTGAGCCAAACTTACGCGTTACTGACCATGAAACGATATGTGTTACAATCGACAATACATCGGCATTAGATGATGAATTCACGAAAGTGAAATGTTGGAGAAGGTACAATCAAACTGATTTATGTTGTCTGCTAAGGCAGAGTCGACTTGACACACAAGCTTCTTCCTGTTGCTTGCAAAGGCGAGACAGGCAAGATAGAGATGAGATATTTGCCATAGATCAGTGCTTGAATTGTAGTACACATGAAACGTTTGAAAATTGTGTCCAAAATTATGACCTAATGCTTAAAAACAATGTAGCCAGATTACTAGACAACAGAATTTTAAACACAAATCGGTGTGAAGGTTGGTATACTAATGAATTAGCCCAGATGAAGCGAGAGTGTATTCAGTTAAATAGAGAACACAGAAGACACAAAACACAATATCATTGGAACAAGTATATTATGGCCAGGAACAAATACTCTAGGGCAATTCGAGATGCTAAAAATAAATCTATTCAAGATGAACTAAACAGAAATAAGCATGATGGTAAAAAGATGTGGAAAACTATAAAAAGACTCACAAATCCGAAAATTGAACATGCGAGTACAATAATATTCGATGGGATAGAGGAATCAGATGAACTCTCAGTTGCTAACAAATTTAATGACTACTTCATAGATAGTATATACGAGATACGAAACAATATTCCAAACACAAACAGTAGTCAACCAGCTATGTCACAGATAACATGCAACCGGTGTATGTATAGATTTGAGGTTATCTCAATGACGAATTTGCGTAATATTGTGAACGAACTGAAACAAACGGCAGGAATTGACAATGTGTCTACCAGAGTGTTCAAGGATGCATTTTTGGAAACCAATGACATACTATTGCGATTTATTAACACTAGTCTATCAACGGGTTTGGTGCCAAGTGCATGGAAGGAATCAACCATAGTCCCAATTCCGAAAGTGAGTAATACAAAGAATGCAACGCAGTATAGACCAATTAATATGTTGGAGCTCCAAGAGAAAACACTGGAAATCGTTGTCAAAGGACAATTAATGAGTTTTGTCAATTCTCAGGATATTATAATACTTGAGCAGTCAGGATTTAGAAAAAGTCATTCCTCAGAAACGGCTATAAATCTGATTTTGCATAATTGGAAGACTAATATTGAAAAAGGAAAATTCACTGTAGCTGTTTTTTTGGATTTCAAAAGAGCATTTGAAACAATTGATAGATCGCAGTTGTTAGATCTTTTACATAACGTAGGGATACGGGGAACTGTTTGGAAGTGGTTTAACAGTTATCTTTCTAATAGAAGTCAAAGGACTAAATACGGAAACGCTGTTTCGAATTCGCGTAGGAATGATTTGGGAGTACCACAGGGAAGCGTATTAGGACCCTTACTTTTTATTTTATACATCAATGACCTAAAAACTTGCTTGAGACATGGAAACCTGAAACTCTTTGCAGATGATGCCACAATTTATTGGGCCAGTGACAACTTAGATACGGCAATTCGAGAAGCTGAAATTGACCTCAAGCAGATCGCAGAGTATTTGAAACGGAAAAAACTAAGCTTGAATGTTTCGAAAACAAAGCAAATAAAAAATTTGCTCAGAATGTTGAACTCAAAATAGACGAAGAGGTAATAGAAAGAGTGACTGTTTCTAAGTATCTAGGAGTACAAGTGGACGAAAAGCTTAATTTCTCTGAACACGTGGATTACGTTATAAAAAAGATTGCCATAAAGTATGGAGTACTGTGTCGGATAAACAGATATCTAACGTTTTGGTCCAAGCTAACATATGTAAGATCAGTTATATTGCCGCATTTTGATTACTGCGCAACGGTGCTGTTGCTGGCGTCAGATACGCAAGTGCAAAGGCTTCAAAGGTTGCAAAATAAGATAATGAGACTATTGCTCAGATGTGGACGGTTAACATCAACGAATCTTATGTTAGATATGCTCCAATGGATGTCAGTGAAACAAAGAATAATATATAACAGCTTGATGTTCATACATAAAATGAAAATTGGTATATTGCCAGAATATCTTACACAAGAAATACAGTTTGGTAGAGATATACACAGACACAACACTAGAGGTGCTTCTGACTTTAGACTGCCTCGTTTTTTGAAACAGACGACTCAGAGGTCGCTTTTCTATAAAGGACTTCAAATATACAATAGTTTGCCACAGGAAGCCAAATGTTCAACGAATTTGACCCAGTTCAAACGCATGGTTATTGAAACAGTGAAAAGCCAATTTTAAATCAACGATTATTGCGAACTTGTCGAGTCATTCACTTTATAGTCTGCTAAGGCAGAACCGTTTTTTACTAGGAAATATTCTGTTGCTTGCGAAGGCGAGACAGGTGAAATAGTAATGGTCCTGTTGCTTGCGAAGGTGAGACAGGTCAAAAGTAATGGTAGCCCAAACTATATGAAATCATAGAAAATACGATTATCAGAATTTAATAGTATTGTGATGGACATACGCGGGAGAGTGATGCAACAAGTAGTATGGCTGATAAATAGATAAGCAACAATATGTGAAGTAACTATATTTAAATATCCAAGAGATAAACGTCCCTCCCACTCCAAAGATGCGTATGGGGTGGAGGCAAAGACCATATAGGGTCTGGGGCCATCACAAAAAAAAAAAAAAAAAAAAAAAAAAAAAAAAAAAAAAAAGTAGGTTGGCATAGACTTTTATAACTTTTAATGTTTGTAAACGAAACACAGCCAGAGAAAAAAGAAAAAGAATACAAAATTTTATTTTTTCAGGCATCTATTTTTTTCAAATTTAGCATCAAAATAAGCGGAAAAGACTGCAGAATCAAAATCTGAAATAAAAATATAATTATTTATTCAAAATTTTTGGTCGTTCAGGTCCCCTTAAGCTATTCCGGTTCGGTGCATCTCAACAATTAATGCAATGGCTATGCTCGTACCTGCGCTGCGGGGTAGAGCATTGCGTATGAAACTGGATTTACAGATGTCAATAACGAGGGGGTATTTCGAAAACCGGTTTTCAGGTATTGTTAAATTCAAGGAATTTGAAATGGGGAGAGCTACCTGGAAGGAGCTTCAACTATAGCTCTGGCTCACGCAAGCTTCTAGCTAGCGCCTTCTCGCAAATCTTAGTCAAACGATGACAATCGATGGCCGTACCTAGAAATGCTTTATGTTCTTACTGTAGCAGCCATGCTAGGAGGTGCGAACCTGGGCGCCTGTTTCCAAGTGGAGGGGCGGCGCAAACAGTGTCTGTCTCGGAGCGAACGGCTATCCCTAAGATGGCAGACCCATCATCGGGATAACGCAAACCTAGTGAGATAGTATACCGAAACTCTCATTTACTATGACAAATTGAAATACGAAACGGATCAATTGGCATAGGACCCAAATGCCGGAGAAAGAGAGCTCTACGCAGTAGACCCTATTGCAGGCTCTTCTTTCAAGTACCACATCTACTACAAGCGGCGGTAGAAAGACAGAACATGAAGTTGGTTTCTTAGTATTGGAAACCAAACGTCATGAAGACGTAAAATCGAGAAGATTCGTGCAAACAATATCAGCCGGGCATAAATCCGCGTTGATCGGCGGAGATATAGTTTTTTGTTCGAGATAAAATGAAATTACAATTAAGTCGATTAGCTTTGAGGCAGCGGAAAGGCAAGTTATGCTACGTTATGCCAACTTCTTTCATTCCACTTTTGACTACCGGAAACATAAAAGACTGTGCAAATTGATAGACTTCTTACAGTTCTAAAATCGCTATAATGGCGATCCTGCCAGGTTTTTCTTTCTGTGCATTTTATATTAAATTCAGACAAAGTAAATGAAACGTCCCATATGTAGGGTGCATTGCCAATCAAAATCGGTTCAGTTTTGTACAGCATTGTTCTTTTTGTTAGCGTTCAAAACGTTGTTCATGCCGATTGCATTGATGCAGTTGTAATTTTAATGGCAGGAAGTGACGAGACGATCAGAGCAGTATTAATGACCCTTGAGGATAGTTCATAGTTACGAAATTGGCAAAAACCAATCGTTGCATTGAATCCATCACTTTTTAAAATAAATTAAATCCATCCAAAATCATTTGGGCCATTAAAATGATAACAATTGTCAATGACACCATTTAACGAGACACAATTTCACTTACAGCTGAAGCGTGGCATTAATAGCTACATGTTTTGTCAATTTTGGTTTATGTTTTACAACGCATTTGGTAGCAAATGTAAATCGGCAACAACAAATGATCATATTTCGGTGTAAAATGCCTTCGTGCCTTCAGTAAATTAGAACATGCAACTGAGAGTAGTCATCAGCATTAACAATTTATGATAACAAAATTGTGTTTATCTCGCAGTCAGAAAGTCAGTAAAAATATGCTCAGATTACATAATTAACATGATTTATTAAATCATGTATCCAACCGCTATTTATCGGAGAACATCCTCCTCTCCACAAGTGTTCTGTCTGCCTGTCGAAAGTCAAAGCGAGTTTCTAACGCCATCGTCGTCGCTATCGCTATTGTAATCACGCCCCACACACCAGCTGGCACCCAGGGCGCTTCCTTCCTCTCCCGCACTGAATACGATGGTTCAACAATGTCCAGAGCCGGTAAACTTTTTCGCTCCATCAGAGCCACAACAACAGCTGCAGCATCACGACGACGACAACCCACAAAAGCTCCCCCCTTCGGGAAGGTCAAAACTCTAATTCATCCTGCTGGTAGCGACGGCAGCACTACGCAACACTGCCAACCCACACTCCTGATTTTCTTCTCTCACTTCCGGTCGCATACGCCACGCCAAGGGATGGGTGGTGGAGAATGGGAGCAAATAAATTCCCCCGGCATGTTTCGCTATTTATTATACGTTTACCCTGGCAGCCACCCAGCCGCGCCGATCCGTCCCCGTCTTGAGGTGATGTGATATGCGACCGAAAGACGGCAGCCGTTCTAAAGTGACGGACAACTCCCTTTTGTTTGAGGCACTCATTGTGTAGAAAGACAAAAGACAAGAGAAGCACAGAAAGTCAACATCACCACTACAGGCGCGGTAACGAAAATTCCGGTTGAGCTTTCCTGGCTAGGGCGTTTGGGCGCATGACCGCCCTGCAGGGCCGTCCCGTTACGAGACGTTACTCTTTTGCTGGTCCTGAAATATGGCGTCACTTCGGCTTTCGTCGGACGAAGTTTGACAGTTTGCTCCTGCTCGTTCTCTCATTCAGGTGATTCGTCTTCGAGGATTTCGTCCGTTCGTCCGGAGTGTGACGAGCCTTGGCTGGCCCAGTCAAAGCCAACTGTGTCGAACGGTGCGGGTGTGCGAACCAGCAGCAGTAGGCGCTGCCAGTAGTCGTCATAGGTCATGTGCGTGGTGTGCTGTGTTGTGCGGTTGTTCCCTGGTTGATGATGAGTTGTCTATACACTAGTGACAGGAGCTCTCGGTTTTTGATTGAAGGATGTTCTTTTGCCCCAGTTGAGAGGATGATTTAGGTGCAACGGTTGCAGTCACTTTGACCGACAAAAGTGTGCTTGTGCAATTTCACGTGTGTTCTTCCCGAACCGAAGGGCCATTTGGTTTTGTTGAAGAGTGAAGTGGATTTTTTCTTGCTCGTTGCATCCGATAATCGAGATATAGGGGCGATACGCGGTGAGAAAAATCGCTCTATTTGATGCGGGTGCTCAAGCAAGCGGAAGTGAAATCTGCTGTCGAAAGCTATTCTGTGTGTGAAGCTCTCGATTGAAGAGGCCCCGCGCGAGTGTGGGTGGTGTAGCGACGGCGGCGGGCGGTGGTGGTGGTGGTGGCTGTCGAGGCCGTTGTGTGCGAGCAGCGGCGGCGGTGGCGTCCTGCTGAGAGAATTGAAATCGATACCCAAGCCAGGCAGGAAAGCAGCAGCCAAACAAGGCAAACCGGAGAAGGAAGTAGGCAAACAAGGCAGATTTTCGCATTGATCGAAACTGAAAGGTGTCTATTTTTTCGGGGTGGAATTGCCTTTGACAAGGGTACGCGAGTGTGCCGGGGAATGACTGCAATGGGACGCAAACTGCACTGGAAGGAACGATTATTATTAGTGGAGAAACTGTGTGTCAGCAGCGGTAGAAGCCATTGAACACGACGACGGTGCTGCCAGTTTACGACCGACGACGGCTGAGTGGTTCCGCAGGAGAAGGATGTAAGGAGGTAGGTGTGAATGTTACAAAAAAATAACATGGAAAGCGGGTTCGGCAGTTTGAGGATTGGCCATGAGGTGGGCTGAATCGATTTTGGTTCAACTTTTGCGTGATTGTGGTAGCTTTTCGCTGGGCGATCATTTGTGAGAATAATTACACTACTACTGGCGACAAGTAGCTTTTCGACATCCTTGGGATGGAATAAAACCAATGTAAGTTCCCCCACGGGCGCGGGTGGGGCTTGTCGTTCCAGTTGTGACATGCAATGGATGTACGAAACCGTATCAGGGGGAGCATTTCGACAAAACCTTTGTCAGAATGTCGTTTGAATAAATTATTCCAAAGTCTTGAAAACAACAAACATGAGTAATGTTGTTTTGATTCGTTGAATTTATTCAATACATTATTGGTGATCTAGTTCTTATGACTGGTTTTAGGGATCACAAAGACTTTATTGACTTGAATTCATAAATAATCGTTTCTTGTTATGGAATATTCGCACCAGAAATTCGTTGAAAAACCAACAATTTACTCTAACCGACATCAACCTTATCAAGTTCACAAATTGCTTTTCTCCGAATAACAGCAGTTTCAGTCGACTTTGTGCACCAAAGTGTGAAATAGTGTTTCTCCGAACGGCATGGCGGTTTAGTGAGGGTTCATGCTTTAACGCACTTACCATTTGCTGAACTGAGCCCTAATTTCGAATGCTGTTTTAATAGCATTTTGTGCTTGAAAGATAATCTCAACTGTGCTGGCGCTTATCTTTTATATTGCGCGAATGTGTTCTGACAGCAGAGGCTGAATGGTGCGGTTCGTAGTCTAATTGGTGTTCAGTAAACTTTTCACCTTAGTTTAACTTCATGTCAGGGTTTTCCGATATTGCGATCAGAAGTGTTAACCTCATAATTTTATGTTAAGTGTTGAAGAGAATTTATTTAACAACACTTTTTATCCAATATGGACAATTTAGAAAACTCACCATCGACAGGTTCAAATCCTAATTGGATTAAACTGTTCGACGTCAACAAATTTTAACAAGGGTTGACTTTCAACCATATTTTTCAAACATCCTAATAATTCGCCACTGCTTTTTGCGATGGTGATTGCTGTCAAATCTGTCGAACCCAGCAGTAGGGGTTGCGTATTAATGATTTTCTTTCTGATCTTCGTTTTTTTTCTGTATGCGTGTGTGAAAACTTCAACAATAAAATCAATAACATGTCGCGTTTTATCATTGTATCGAAGAATGTCTTACAATAGGTTGTTCGACAATCGAAGGCTTTACATTCTATCACCAACAAGAGGGAGAACCGAGCTAATGTAAACCACCTTGTTTTGTCATTGTGCAGAGCAGACGTATTACCATCAGCTCGTGCTCAAACATGTTAAACTTTTTTAAGCTATTTATCATAAGCCTTACGTTCTTGTTTATCGCACATAGAGAAATAGCATGCATTGAGTGGTTGAAAGCGAGGTTCGAGTAAGAAGATTAGGGAAAATAGCGAAAACCGACAGATTCCTCGACGTCTTATGTTTTGTTCAGTCGAGTTTAGTTGAGGCGCAACATGCACATCATTATATTTTCTTAACAAACATGCTAAATATTCAAGAACATACCATTATTTATGAATCAATAGCTTTGTCAAGTACAAATTTGGGCCTGAAAAAAAGATTTGAATGACGAAAGGATTCGAAGGAAGGTTCATAGGCTCTTTAAGTTCTCAATATCCAGGCAAGACGATGGGGAGCCCAAGCCAGGCACGCGTTTTATAAATGTAGTCACACCAGGGAGCAATACAGCAACAGTAGGAATCCTTAAACTCCCGTTCAATTTTGCATATAAAACCAGATTCAGATTAAAACTGAGCTTGGCATCAAGAACGAAGCTCCGATTGTTGACATGTTCAACTCTCTCAGTACCCAGTACCTGACCACCAATGTTGCATTCAAACAGAATTAGCCTGACAGTTCGATGGAAAGTCATACTCTGACACTTTGCCATGCTTACGGTAAGCCGGTTCTTACGACGCCAGTTAACTTAAATAATAATCAGTTGCTTTTGTAAATTATGAAAATCTTCGATGGATCTAATGGCGAGATATAATTTCAAATCGTTCGCGTACATTTACTTAAATCCATCACTCATGTTGCGTCGCTGAAGTACAACGAGAAAAGTAATGGGCTTATACTGCTGCCTTGAGGTATCACCGATTTATTTATAAATGCGAAGAAGAGACATGAATTGAGCTCAGGTTGGAGCATCGCGTAATAGTATTGCATGATCTACACGGTTAAACGCAGCCTTTAAATCGGTGTAAACCACGTAAATCTAAGCTTTCTGTTCGATATGTGAGATGCAAGTCGACGTAAAAAAGTCGTCCAAAAAACTTGTACAAACAGACCGTCCGGGTATAAATCCGTGTTGGTTGTGGGAAATATTGTTTTTTTTTCGAGCAAGAACAACAAAGCTTACGATTATTTCAAACAACTTACATGTCGCATCGAGATTAGTTGTGCTACGATAGTTTCTGTTATTTTATCACGACTATATATGTATACTAAAAAAATCAGTCGTTTTTGAAAACTAGAGATTCAAAAGAATACTAGAATTTTTTCGCTTGGAATTCACAAAACTCCCCAATTGCTTTGGACTGCGGTGGAGATCAGTTTGCACCTGCACAACTTAGTTTTTAAAGATATAAGCATTCAGCTGATAAAAATCAGCACTTGTTTGTTTAATTGCAGTTCGGAAATTTCGGTATTTACGCTGCCAGGTGTTACACGCAAACGATGGGTATTCCACGGAGGATAGGCGAGTTTCTTTACAAACGATAAATTTGTTTTTAACCACTGGTGTAATGTATTGTCAAATATACTAGCAAGATCATCTTCATCGTGTACCTCAAAGAAAGTGCCCAATGCTATGTTAGCCTGAGCATAGGATATCGTTATGTGTTGGCTGGAAACAGCATACTTGGGACAGTACGCTATTTCTCATCGATCAATTCAATACCGACTTGTTGCTACTGAAAGCTTCTGCATTTCGGGAAAGGAATTATTATTAGCAGAAAGGCGGAGCTGAAGAGATCCGTTTTAATAGAGAGTGTAATCTGTCGAAAGCTACGCGCGAATTCGGTGCCGCTTCATTAAAACTCACGCGAAGTCTCTTAGCACCGACTAACTCGGATATTCGATTATTTCATTAGAGTACATGTTACAGATATCGTAAACTGCTTCATTTATCCATCGGCACATCACTTATCTATGTCGGCACACGATGGATTGTCTTAAAATGTAATTGAGGCATGCCGGAATGTTTGACTCTTCTTTCATAAACCCAATATATTGGTAGCGAAAGTTGTCAAGCATTGTTTAATCATCAGTATAAAGAACAGCATTACTACAGCTTTATTACTAAATTACGCGCGCGAGACTGTGACATCATCGTGAGTTTAATGCATCGACAATGAGAACTATCCGAGAACAACAAGGACGAAGGTGGTCCGACCGAAACAATACGAAATCTCACAATGAATCGGATACATGGTGACAAAAGCAAAAATATCTCCTTCCCCGATCGTACCACGCAACTACCACGAACTATATCAATAGACTTCAACACACCTCTTAATAGATTTAAATACTGGTGTCAGGTCAGGTTATTTCGCGAATTTGGTTTATTCAACTTCTCTTCGTTCCAATAAGAAAGAAACGCAAATAGTGTGAAACAGCGCTTCGAGGACTGCCTTCACACAGCTGTATTGTATTACTCTACATAAATCACGCACTCTCTTAGCTACTCAAGCCAGTCATGCGTTCTGGTACAAAATGTACTACGAAAGGGTACATACTTACCTACTTTTTGCGGCAATCCGCTAATCGAATCTGAGCAGAATTTAGAAGTCGTCTCCACGCTTCTCGGCCGCCCTTAACACTCGTTGTTCTAGTATCCTCACCAAAAGTGCTCATACGACGGGTACGGGGTCTGCCTCGAAGTCGACGGCCTCTGCCAGGTTTTGTGCATCCTTACCAAGTGGCCAGCCCACTGTAGCCTGCCGACTTTTATTCGCTTCACAATATTCGCACCTTTGTATACGAGGTTTATTCTAATAGTATCACGAGTAGCATGTTTTTTCAAGAATTATTTATTTATTCATGAATATCTATTTTGTCCCCTTCAAAGTAATCCCTATCAGACATTATACACTTGTGATAACGTTTTTAATCCTCGAAGCATTTTGAAAAATCATTTTTGTGTTCTCGTTCGGTCAGCTGAACAGCATGTCTTTATGTCCTCAATCGTGGCGTAGTATCGTCCTTTCATGGGCCTCTTCAGTTTCAGGAACCAGAAAAAGTCACAGGGGGTCAAACGTTGCTTCTGTTCAAAGCAGCGTCGCCGTATGCAACTGTCAACATTTGCAATACGTCCACGCACTTCGAGTTGTTTTTTACACAAAATTTTGTACAAATTCTTTGATCCATTTTTTGGAATAGACAAAAATCGGAAACAAGTTAAAACACGTCCACGCACAATAGCTATCAAAAACTAATTAAACGTTCAAAATGGCCGAAATTGTCAGTGAGGGTAATGAGTATAAACAGTATAAACAAACCCCATTTTCTCATATACTACCAAGAAATGATCGCAGGATTTTTTTCTCAAAAACACCAAGAGCTCGTCGGTCGCCTTCTTTCAACGTCCACGCTTCGTGGCCGTAGAACCAAAAAAAGCAAAGTCCGGTGTATAAACGTCCCGTTCAGAACTTGACCCTTCTTTATCGACAGGCTTCGCAGCCGGCAATTAGAGTACAGGACAATTACGGGGCTAGTGCAACGATCCTACTGACTCTATAGCATCACCTCCCACGCGAGATTCGAAAATACGACGACTGGCTTGTTAGGCCAGCATTGTACTCCGAAGCTAATTGGGCGGGCCGTAGAGCCATCGGGATGATTAGCATCTCATAGTGTCCGAGTCTCGTACGGAGTAGCCTGCTACGGGACCACAGCTAGTTACGTAATCCGTAGAAGGCTCTATTCGCAGCTGTTACCGATCACCTTCAAATAGATCGGTACAATGAAGGAGTTTTTCAGTTTAGAGTTTAGTTCTTAAGTTGTAAATTATTGTTTTTTTTATCATCGGCTCTATATCATTGTTGTTAGTTTATTAAATGTTTTGCTATTATAATATTTGTTATTTTTTTGTTTAATATAGTTTAAGTCATTACTAACACACAAAAAAAACCGCTAGATCCCGGCACGCCCCTGGGAGCTCTCAACCGGTTCGGCTATCTGCAGACGCAAGCAAACTGTGATAGCGCGTCCCTGTATCCGGTTTGAAGAGGGAGATAGACCGCGGGAGGGAGATAGAGGATGAAGAAAGGTCGAAGATGGAAAAGCAAAAAAGGAGATGACAGTCGAGCTCGAACCATGCGATGGACTACGTCCAGCGTCAGACAGCTAAAAAGTTAAAACGCTGTAGTAGTTTCCGAAAGTGCAATTTTTCGGACACCAAAAGTGCTGAATATTGCTAAGAAAGTTTAAAGCCAACCGTCAAAGGTTTGATTTTTATACCTGGCAATCCGTTGGTGATCGCACGCTAAAGCGGTCGTAGCAGAACATCGCCAGCTTTACGGCGAAATCGGCTAGCGAATTAACGGATGCCACGAGGAGTATCGTGGGTCACTGTGACAGTTGTGGACGACAACCAACGAAAGAAGACGCCACCGATTCCGGACGAAGAGAACGTAAGACAATTCTGGACGATCCGGAAAACGGAAAGCAGCGCTACCCACCTTGGCCGTTATTGCCGGAGATCGTAAGAACCAAGGTAAACCGCAGCCTCGTGGTAGTATGTCATCGGGTCAACGCTTGGAGATTCGACCGTGAAGCGGTCGTGGTACGTACCCCCTCTCTCTCCTATCATCATTCTGCATGTCGTCGGTGGGCCCCAACGCGTCGTGATCGGTACCGCAACGAAAATGTTAAAAATCTAGAATAAATAGTTAAAATGGAATTCTATTTTTAAGCTTAAAGAGCCGATCCCTTTTCCTCTGAATACTCTTTCGTTGTTCCGCTTTGCTGATTGAGACGGTAAGTAGTCGAATGTGCTGAGTCCCCCGAACACGCTACGACCCTGAGTAGATAGAGTGAACTAGCAGGGCAGTGTGAGCTTTCTCATACTTACAATTGGCGATCCACGTAAAATAAAAATATTCAAATCCTTGATTTGAATATTTTTACCGTGTTTCGGGGAGACTCGAGTACAGGTCGATACTTGTCTCGATTGTTCTTTGCATGAATACTTCCTTTGATGGTCTTGCACGTGGCCGATTGTTAGAATCAATTGAAAACGCGATCCGTATCTGTTGCAAACGTCGCATGATCAGATTGAATCCGTAGATTGTAATGCTAGATCGAAAAACGCGATGATTTCAGGTTTTGAAAAACGAATTTTCAGCAATTTTTACCATTCTTTTCTGAATTAGTTGAACACGTGGAAGTTGGAGAATAAAAGAATTTATAACAATGGCTACGCCTATGGAAAACAAGTGTACAGAAAAGAATGTAAGGAAGGAAAGTGATTTGAGGAAAACTCATACGATAGTCGATAGTGGAACAGAGTTTGGTGGTGTAACGGGAACAAATCTGGAGGGGAACGGTATAGCAGACGATGATGGTTTACAGACAGCGAGTATTGAACAGGAGATTACGGATTGTCTACGTCGGTTAGGAATCGTTAGCAGCGCTTCTGATTCGACATATTTGAAGGACTTTCGAGCTGCTTTGTCAAGTCTCGAGTCGGAACTAAAAATGTTAAGGCAATTCCGAGCTGAACACGAAACACGCTCCTCTAATTTTGCAACGAATGCTTCCAATAATGATTCCGTTATCCCTAGTGCCTCAATTATCAACGTACAAACAGAGGCAGTCTCGATTTCCGAACCTACTCAAATAACTAGCAATTGCAGCTCTCGTTCAATATTGCATACAGGCACTGTTCCTAAATCGTCCAGCATAAATATTACTTACACTACGGGAAGTAATCAGTATTCCAGACCGATTACCACTCCCGCAGTTCAGTCAAATAAAAGTAAATTGAGGGCCAACTCGACTAGTTACATTCAGCTGGAAAACAGATCCACTTTAGTTAATCCTTCTGAAAACCCCACATTAACTCCATGGATCCCAGCGCCAGTTCAAACTTCCTTCAGTAAGGATAGGCGGAATAATTATTTCTATCCACCGAATACGGACATAGGACAGATTAATTTCGTCCAATCAAATTCTATTTCCGCTCCGTTTACCTGGCAACCCGTTGGTGATCGCAATCAAGAATATCCTTGGTTGGGTCAACCTAATCTCGCACCAGTATTTTCTACCACCACGCTGGAAAATCCAGGGAAATCCCAACCAACCTCGGCAAGTCCTGTCTCTAATTTTCAATCGCGACCGATGATAACGACTGCGCATCGGACGTTACCAGTATCGCAATGGAACATCGAAAATATTCCGGTACAGATCAGGGCGCGAAGCTAAATGAGTTCCTAGCACTCGTGGGTCAGCTTGCTCTGTCTGAGAGAGTTTTGGAGGCAGAATTATTCGATTCGGCATTTCATCTATTCACTGGACCAGCCGCTAATTGGTACATGTCCATGCGTTCCAGTTATAAGCTACAGAACTGGCAACATTTAGTGTGCGAGTTACGGAAAACTTTTACACATCCGGAGCTCGATTCAATCATACGATCTCGTATTTACCAGAGATATCAGCAGAAATCTGAAACATTTCAGAGTTACTTCTTCGACATTGAAAAAATGTTAAGGTCCATGACAACTCAAATGAGCGACCAAGAAAAATTAGAAATTGTTAAACGAAATCTTCGCAGAGATTATAAAAAGGCTTTACTCTTGAGAAGTATCCACACATTGCCAGAGCTGATCGAAGCAGGACACCTTATTGATGCTTCTAATTTTTCACTGTTGCCTACTGTTGCTGGTAATGTAAATATGATCGATCAACTCCCGATACGAGAACCTCACATCAGTGATCAGTCAAACTGACAAATATACGAGCTATCAACCATTCGATGGCGCCCTATATAAAAAGTTATTTCTATTTCAAATCACCCTGATGATTTTAAATTCGAATGGAAGTTGGTAGTTCTCCCTGAAAAACAAGATTCAATTTGGCACAAATGCCACGACAAATTTATGCACTGTTTCAAAAAAAAAAAAAAAAAAACTAGGTAGAATTAAGTCGCGGTACTACTGGCTTAAGATAGCTCTAGATAGTAGAATCAACTGCCAAAATGTACAGGTAAAAGACCTGGAAGAGGGGCTCACAGCCCATCTCAAGTACATCTGATACGTTTGCTTTTGTAGTAATATGTAGGAAAAATTGTTATGCTAAATTGTAAACACACTTCACTTCAGGTCGTCGAATATAAAATATCAGGTCCGATGATAGTGCGACTGGAAAAAAACAAAAATTGACTTCGAAATTAACGCAGCTAGCCCCTGTATCTGCCTGCGGGGAAGAAACAGAATGCCGAAGTTATGCCTGTGCCACCTGTTGGACCTTTTCCACCACCGAAACTCTCTGTGAAATTGTCTTCCCAATTGTCGACATTGTTGGCTAATTAAAAGTGAATTATTAAAAGTAAAGTAATTTAATAATATTCAGTAAAATGTGCACGTGTCACTTAGCTTGAAGAGCAAGATTCCGATTGACAGCTGTCCAATCATTGCCCGAAATAACCGGTTCGCATTTCGACATTAAGTTCGAAATTCGAGGGGCACGCAAAAATTTTGATACTCACCGTTAGAATCCAGGGTTCTAATCGGTCGGAGTAAAATAAGTACGTTTAAATTTAGTGTCTTGGATTGATGGGTGACCTAGACCGCTCTAGAAGAGTACTTTCGTTGGAGACCAGAGTCTTGCGACGATGAAGGTCAGTACCAGGACTTTCAGTACCAGAAAGTTTCCTCAAAATAGCGCGGAGTTGTTGAATCAACGTTGATGCCTTATGACCCCGAGAGCAACTTCTGGAGAGACTAGATCAACTCTATTGATCAAGCAAATAACAGGGCGGAATGAAAAGCCTTGACCAAATGGTAAACACTTGGAGTGACAGAAATTAAATATTGTCCACCAGTTAGGATATAGAAAGATAATTAGGAATAATGAAAGTTTGAACGACTATGAATGAACGAAAGGGGTGAATGAATAAATACGAAGGACGTCCATTGAATGAACTGAATGAAAGGGTTAGAATGAATAAAGAAAGAATGAAGAATTAATAAAGAATGAATGAATGAATTAAATATAGGTTTCCTTAGCGTAATGCAAAGGAGTAATAAGAAAGAATATGGGAGTAAAATAGAATATTTTCCCATTAGAAGTAAAGAAGGAAGAATGGTAAGAAGATAGATTTTGCGATAATAGGTAGAGATTAAATATTAATCCACGCGAAGGCAGGACAATTTACGGATTCGAGATGAGTTATGAAGTGAGCAACACGTGGTAGTAAATAAATATGATCCAGTCGTGCTACGTCGGCGAGTCAAACCGAAATATTCTTGTAAAAATAATACAGACATAGACGAAAAATTATTTGCATAATTTTTCTATCCCGGCCTGGGGAAGATTGTTACCGATCACCTTCAAATAGATCGGTACAATGAAGGAGTTTTTCAGTTTAGAGTTTAGTTCTTAAGTTGTAAATTATTGTTTTTTTTATCATCGGCTCTATATCATTGTTGTTAGTTTATTAAATGTTTTGCTATTATAATATTTGTTATTTTTTTGTTTAATATAGTTTAAGTCATTACTAACACACAAAAAAAACCGCTAGATCCCGGCACGCCCCTGGGAGCTCTCAACCGGTTCGGCTATCTGCAGACGCAAGCAAACTGTGATAGCGCGTCCCTGTATCCGGTTTGAAGAGGGAGATAGACCGCGGGAGGGAGATAGAGGATGAAGAAAGGTCGAAGATGGAAAAGCAAAAAAGGAGATGACAGTCGAGCTCGAACCATGCGATGGACTACGTCCAGCGTCAGACAGCTAAAAAGTTAAAACGCTGTAGTAGTTTCCGAAAGTGCAATTTTTCGGACACCAAAAGTGCTGAATATTGCTAAGAAAGTTTAAAGCCAACCGTCAAAGGTTTGATTTTTATACCTGGCAATCCGTTGGTGATCGCACGCTAAAGCGGTCGTAGCAGAACATCGCCAGCTTTACGGCGAAATCGGCTAGCGAATTAACGGATGCCACGAGGAGTATCGTGGGTCACTGTGACAGTTGTGGACGACAACCAACGAAAGAAGACGCCACCGATTCCGGACGAAGAGAACGTAAGACAATTCTGGACGATCCGGAAAACGGAAAGCAGCGCTACCCACCTTGGCCGTTATTGCCGGAGATCGTAAGAACCAAGGTAAACCGCAGCCTCGTGGTAGTATGTCATCGGGTCAACGCTTGGAGATTCGACCGTGAAGCGGTCGTGGTACGTACCCCCTCTCTCTCCTATCATCATTCTGCATGTCGTCGGTGGGCCCCAACGCGTCGTGATCGGTACCGCAACGAAAATGTTAAAAATCTAGAATAAATAGTTAAAATGGAATTCTATTTTTAAGCTTAAAGAGCCGATCCCTTTTCCTCTGAATACTCTTTCGTTGTTCCGCTTTGCTGATTGAGACGGTAAGTAGTCGAATGTGCTGAGTCCCCCGAACACGCTACGACCCTGAGTAGATAGAGTGAACTAGCAGGGCAGTGTGAGCTTTCTCATACTTACACAGCCGATATCCGCCTTTTTTACTTCACGGCTCATATCGTTGTAACATATCACTAACGAACCAAGGTAAATGAATTCGTATCACCATCACCAGTATCATCATCTATTATTACAGTTCCAACACCCAAAGGGCTACTACGCTCTGTACCAGCCACCATATACTTCGTTTTGGCAGAGTTTTGTTGGAAAACCATGTTCAAGCATAATCCGCTACAGCTCATTACGTTTAACTGAATCGTGCGCCGCCTTGAAGTCTAAGAACAAATGGTGCGTCTGCAAGTTTAATTCCCCGAATTTATCGAAGATTTGTCGCAAGGGGAACATTTGCTCCGTCGTGGAGCGTACCTCTCGAAAACTGCATTGGTATTCGCCGATAATGGTTTCCTGCAACGATCTTAGTCTATGAAACAGAATGCGGGAGAGAAATTTGTATGCAGAATTGAGGAGAGTAATGCCCCGATAGTTGCTGCAGGTAGCTAGCAAGGCAGTTCCTCCTTAGTTCATACCGTCAGTAGAACCAGATGCATTGCACAATAACGTATGCATTAAGAAAATGGACTTTTTTCGGATGGTGATAAAAAATAACTATTACAGCTAATTGAGTTTGGTAAATTTCCCGTGGAAGGTTCTCTCATTAGCATACTTGCAAAAAAATTCTACGCCCTTGCAAGCGACCGAGCCGACCAGAACAACACGTTTTCGCCCTTATGGTATTTCTAGAAAAACGCCGCAACTTCCGGCAGGCACTTCGTACCATAAATTTTCCCGTCCGCTACCAATCCGGAGCGAAAGTAGAGCGGCTTTGACTTCCCCTTCTCGCTGATTGTCAGCCACAGCAGCACCTTCTTGGGGAACTTTGTGTGGCAAAAAAGCCTTCATCTCGGAGCTAACTTCCTTCGTGGGGAAAGTAAAATACGATGTGCCCTGCCAGTCGTTGCCATCCAGGGTGAGATAGGTCTCGTTGTCCATCACCACCGCCACGTCGCGATTCGCCGGGAAAATCGTCTTGATCATCTTCTGCAGCCACTGCCGCTACGTCAATGCCTGCAGGTTCGAGACCAGTGGACGTAACTGCCGCTTCTTGACATGTATGTCAATGTTCTCTAGGTACTTTTTCACTGTTTGGCCGGTTGCACCGATCTCGCGGCCAACCGCATGCAGTGATGGAGCCACTTTTCCCTCGGTCTTTCTCTTCAGCATCCTTTGAGCTTCTTGTCGCTCAGGGTCGTCGGCCGTCCAGAACCGGGTTTTCTTTCAAAGCTCTGATTGTTGTTCACTAGTGCCAAGATGTTGTAGATGCCGCGTCCACAAAGTGCCGCACGATATCCGTTTTCGACGCGGCGGGGTACCGTTCTTTGAACGCGCACACTTCTGAACGGAGTAGCTTCCCTGTTTTCGCCATCACGGTTAGAGTTCAACTGATAGAGCTGTAGAATTTTTTTGCAAGTAAACTAATATAATAACCTTCCATGGAAATTTATCACACCCAATTAACTGTCATAGTTTTCTTCCATTTTCTAACTCTTTAGCTACTTTTTTACCCTCGTTCAATGTTGGTAGATTTACACCCAGCTAGCATTTTCATATGTTTACGAGATGAACCAGCCCACGGCTGAAAATCTCGAAAATGAATAGAATTTTTTTTCCATATGTATAAAAAAGATATAAATCAGCATTACGTTCAGATATACTTGCTAATAAATCGTATTTGATGCGCAAAATTGGTATATCCGTACTATTTTGGGGGATATATACGTGATTTGGAATAATTTTAAGAATTACGACTAAATAAGTATTTATTTACGATGACATCCGATTAAGCGCGACTCGCTTCGTACTGCTATACCATTTTGTGCTGAAAATCGTATGTATGTCAGTTATTATCATTATACACAATAGAAAATCAACTTGGTCCTACTTTATCAAGCTTTAGTTAAGATTTTGAATATGTCAAGGGATATTTACGATAATTTTCGTACATTGATATACGAGTTGGTGCTAGCGGTAAGCTTGTCCATCATCATCAATCGTTATCCTGCTTCTGATGTCCGGCGCATCATATTCACCAGTTACAAGCTTGCATACAAAAAAAACATGCGAAATGTGTCTATGTCGACTTAACACGTCTAAACCCAACAGCAGACAGCGGTCTTCGCACGGTGTTAAATATTGCTGATTCCACCAGGGAAGTTGAAGAAGCGCTTAATGAAAAAAATTACGCTGTTTGTTCTCTTGTTTAGCGGCCCGAAACGATGCTTGCAAACTCCAGCGTCGACCGAATAATAGAAAAATAGAGAGCTTTGAAGTAAAGTGGGTCATGGAATTCACCCAACAAGACTACGATTGGACTTCTCAATTACGACAGAAATGTAGGACTTCATAATGAGATCCTTCACCTGTTCCATCCCATCCAGTTTGGCTCCAGAAATTTCGCAATCAAACTCCGTTGCGCTTCTAGTGCGATGAAAGTAGATGATGCAGCATACCTTCATACTCAATACCTAACAATTGATTCCCTACTCAGAACATGTTCAAACAAGTTCAAAAGGTACTGAAACATTCTGCAGTACTTGATTCGTCCGACTAGAAGATAGATTTTAAAGTAATCAGTTAAGAAAGGTCTTCCACCTCCAATGAGTAGTAACAATGCATTGTTTATACATACAGAATAGCTTACTTACTTACTTACTTAAAGATTTTTTTTATTTACGTAACATTTTTTCAAAATCTTGAGGTTTTTTGTAATAGTTTTTCCTCTATTAATTCTTAAAATTATTGTACAATCAGATATCGTGCTCCGACATAATAAATATTAATTACTTTGTTGTAAAGCTTGCTGGTCACAAAATAAAATGTAAATATGTACACTATGTAGGGGAAGGGCAGTAAAGACGGACACTGCGGGAAAGACGGACACTTATCATATTTCATAAACAATAATTTTTTGAAGCAAACCAATGATGGGAAATGTTTCTATAGACTGAATAAACACTTTTGAATTAAACTGCCGATTTCTAGCAGCGCAGCTGTCAAATTTATAAGCAAAACAAAGAAAAAATGCCTAAATACGCTAACCGATGTAATTTTGTGTGTGAAGAAAATAGCTGGTAAATCGTTAAAAAGCAATACTTTCGTGCTATATCGACGACATTACGTTAGTTTAACCCTTCACTGAATGTCCATTGGAAATCTAGTGAATTTTTGAATATTCAGTAAAAAGTTATTAAAGTTTGAAAAAATGGTATCCAAGTCGGGAAAGACGGACACCCGAAGGTAGGGAAAGACGGACACAAAGATTCCGTACTCATTTTGCCTAACAACGATTTAAATTGCAAATACTTGCATATTATACATGTAAAAGTATCCAGAAGTCATTTAACAGTTGGAATAGGCCAACTTTTAGAAACGATTAATTCATCACCAATTAAAATATTGAAGATTATAAAAGGGAACCATTTTATTTCCTCGCTCAAAGGGGGAATTGGGTAGGGGGTTTTTCCAAGCCAATTCTTTCCTAAATACATGATGAAATATGTTAATCTTTCTTAATACTGATAATTCGTCGGCGCGTGACACCTTTTCGCGAGTGTCCGTCTTTCCCATATCAAGTGTCCGTCTTTCCCGCCCATGCGCAGAAACTCTGATTTATACATAATGTTTATAATATTAAAAAGAGTATAAATTTTGGAAGAAATTTTCTAGTACACGCTGTAACTTTATTAGACAGAGACTTAAAGTTTCAGTTTGTATGAAAATTGCAATCAATACAGTTATATTTGAGTAGATATTGACTCTTGACCTTAAGGTGTCCGTCTTTACCGCCCTTCCCCTAACTTAAATTACTGATTAATAAATTGTTGTTGTTTTTAGTTTATTGCACTTACTTACTTATGTGTCCATGTCCGCCGGTCCGGCAGAACAAAGGGATGAAATCAGAGATCTCCACTGCTGACGGTTAACCGCCATGGCTTTTACCTGTCGCCAGGATAGGTTCTCGTCTACAGCCCGGATGTCGTTGGCTAAGCTCCGTCGCCATGAGCCTCTGGGTCTGTCTCTTCTACGCCGTCCTTGTGGATTCCAGTCGAGTGCTGCTCTGCAAACCTCGTTCGCTCCTTTCCTCAAGGTGTGTCCGATCCACTTCCACCTACGTTCACGAATTTCTGTGGCTATCGGCCGTTGATGACACCGACGATGGAGTTCCTCATTGGATATCCAATTATCAGGCCACCAGGCACGAATAATGTATCACAGGCACCGGTTAATGAATACCTGCAGTTTTTGCGTTGTCTCCGCTGAGACGCACCACGTTTCGCAGGCATACAGCAGTACGGATTTAACGTTTGAATTAAAGATTCGGGTTTTCGTACGTAGAGTGATCTGGTTTGAGAGCCAAATGTTTCGCAGACCTGCAAAGGCACCCCTGGCCTTCCTGATCCATGTCGCTATATCAGTTTTGGTACCACCATCGGGCGTTGTTTGGCTACCAAGATATTGAAAGGCGTCTACCTGCTCAACTTGTTGTCCCGCTACTGTAAAGTTGGTGGAATTGTCAGTGTTCACTACCATAGACTTAGTTTTTGCTACATTGACTGTGAGACCTGCTGCCTGGGAGCTCTCGGAGAGGTCGTCTAACTTGCTCTGCATGTCGTTTCGGCGTTGTGCGAGCAAGACAATGTCGTCGGCTAGGTCGAGGTCATTTAGCTGCTCCATCGTTAGAGGATTCCAAGGCAATCCTCGATTTGGTCTACTGTCAATTGCTCCAACTAATATCTCATCCATAACGATGAGAAACAGAAGCGGTGATAAAATACAGCCCTGTCTCACGCCAGCAGTAACCCTTATGGGGTCGGACAAGACGCCGTCGTGCAAAACCTTGCACGAGAACGCCTCGTACTGAGCCTCGATGAGATGGACTAGCTTATCTGGAACTCCTCTACGCCTAAGTGCGCCCCAGATGTTTTCGTGATTGAGTCGGTCGAACGCCTTTTCGAAGTCAACGAACACCAGCAGAAGAGAGTCCTGGATGCCACGCCAGTTACCGCATTCAGTTAGGTCTTCTTTCTTAGGGACTTTGACCAATATGCCTTGCATCCAGTCCACCGGAAAAGTTGCGGTTTCCCAAATATTGCTGAAAAGCTGATGCATCCATCTGGGCTGACAAAGATGGGTCAGCTTTGAACATTTCGGCTGAAATACGATCTATCCCTGGCGCTCTATTGGATTTCATACTCTTGATGGCTGCTACAATTTCATCCAGCGATGGCGCCTCCGAGTTCACGCGATTTATTCGACGAACTGTAGGCGTCGTACGCTGCTGGTTTTGTTGGACTCTGACATTTGAAACTCGGAAGAGTTATTCAAAATGTTCAGTCCATCGCTTAAGCTGTTCTGTACGGTCAGTACCAGCTGTACGGCTGACCAGCTCTGTCCTTTAGCGGCATCTTTGTAATACATTGAATACAGAATAGCAGTGGTCCCAAATTGCTTCCCTGTGATACACTAGAAACTATTTTTAAACGCTGCGGACCGATACAGTTACCAATTTGTGCGACTAGTTGCCTATCCGTAGCGTATGTTTCCAACTATCTACAATATCTTGTGGTACCTACACCCTACACCCATTTTTTCACGAAATCGAAAAATATTGCTACTTAAGCGATAGAATTTAAATGCTGGTCAACAAATGGTGAAACCAGATAAGCACAGTACTATTTGGGTGGGTCAGAAGGAAAGGGGTGTAAGTGACAAAAAGTAAATTTCGAGAAAATCAGATCCAAAGTTAACATTGTCTAGAAAATTCGTCAGATTATATAATAGAAAACTAATGACGCACTATGGTTGTGTTAGCTTTACTTTATTAAAATCTATTGAAATCTTGGAAAACCACTTTGATTTTCGGGACTTATAAGATAGTTTTGAAAATGTTATTTGCACTTACACCCCTTTCCTTCTCAGTTATGCACTTGTACCCCTTTCATTCCAAGCGATTATAGGGAATTACTACTTGGAGTGAAAAGGGTGCAAGTGCAAATATTTCAATCATATTACAATCGTCTTCATTGAAAGGTAGGTTATCGGGCAGGCAGCAGTAGTTCAGGATTTTCTCACTACGTGGCGCTAGTGCAGATGTAATATTCTTGTATAGGCTGTATCTAACGCTACTGACTATTTAGAAAGTTGCAGTCTTCGGGCAGGTTATTCAAATGATTGTTATCTCGAAAATGACATTGAAAATAGTTCAGAATATTCTCAACGTGCAGCGCTAGTGTATATGCGAACTCGTTTTATTTGCTATAGCTTATAATCCATGTAATGTATATGTAATATATGTATATGTAATATTAAAGTATACGCTGTAATATACGCTTCTGATTACCTTGAAAGTAGTGGTCTTTGAGAAGTTTATTCAAGTGATTGTCACCTTCAAGATGGTATGAAAAATAGTTCAGAATTTTGTCATCGGTGGGGGTAGCGTATATGCGTATACGTTATATAGCATGATATGAGTAACTAAAAATATTACTTTCTTCGGGAAAACGGTTTTAGTAATAGCAGCCTTGCTGATAGTAGGGAAAATAGTACAGAAGTTTCTCACTGCGTGGCGGCAGCGTACATGTAATGTACTTATGAGGGCTGTATCCTGCGCTACTCACAGCTCATGATCTTAGTAATCTAAGAAATCGTTTTTTTCGAAAATGGAAACATCGTTAAACATCGATTTTCCTAGAATTCTAATTGTATGTAACCCTGATTTGCCTGATTAAAAAAATCTCATTGTTTGTTTTTCGCTGACCCCCCCCCCCCCACAATCCTTTTCAGTGGACTGACATCTTAAAATCAAAATCTTCATAAAATATTTGTAATGGCCTAACTTCAAAACGGCTGAACCTAAGAAATAAGTTTATATGACTTAATTTGTTCAATTATCCTCGGCCATAGTGGTAGCCTGCTTAGAGCACTCTAATTTGTTCAATTTTTTATGCGAAGAATTTGATCTTTTTTTTAATTTTACAAAAATAAGTTAAATTTGGAAATTTTTTGAAAATTTGTCGGAATCAAACAAAAAATTAGAAAGACTGCTCATTAGTAGCTCTTCGCTAGATATAAGAACATGTTTTAACTTATCATTAATGAAGATGATACGAATCTGAGGGACCATGTTATGAGATAATTCACGTTTTATGCTTTTTATTTTGATTTTTCAAAGTATTTTCTTTCAGTGTATTTTTCCGAAAAAACACTTAATTTCCTACAGCTTTTCCGTTGGCGTCATTTTTAACAAATAAGTAGTTTTCAAGATATATTTTGAAAAAATTCTTATTTATAAATACGCCTTTTTAAAAAGTTACTCCTGACGAAAATAATTATGTTTCATGGAAAATGAATCCTTGCGTAGCGTCCAACATATCAGCAAAATATCATCCCAATGAAAAATATTCGATACAAACCGTTTTGTTAGTTGAGCTGGCATTGCTCATATAGTGCACTTACACCCCTTTCCTTCCAAGTGAAAACCAACTTTTATTTTGTTGTTTTTTTCATGATTCTAAAAAAAAGTCATTAAACGGCAAAATTTTGTCGTGAATTTTCTAGCATGCATAAAACTATGCTCAAAGTATCGTTTCCTACCATTATCTCTACTTTTTCAATTTTGTCACTTACACCCCTTTCCTTCTCACCCCCCCATTTTAAATTAGTCGTGGAAATTATACCAGATCTTGGGGAAAAAGACGGCATGACGCCGTCGAGACCGCTGCGGAGGAGACAGATTACGCATAAAAATATCCAAGTGTAGCCAGCGGAACATATGGTGTAAGGGTCAAAGAGATCGCTATTTTTATTTGCTTACTAGAAAGCTAGGATGTCACAGTGGAAACCCGATTTTGTCATGTTTTTTCCGATTTTGTCACATTTTTTACCCGATTTTGTCACACTTGATTTGTCAAAATGAACTGCTTTTCTGGTTAGATTTCATATGCTATTGCTTTATAGTGTACAGTAGGGTAGCAGTAAGGCCATTGCAAATAATTTTCTTTTGTCAACCACCCCCCCCCCCCCTTGGAAATTGGCATCAAAAATCGGAGGGGGGCAAAAAACTAATTTGTAGGATATGAGTTAATTTTTTTTTTCATAAAATCAATTGTCTGTGGGCTCTATAGCCTGAAAAACTCGAAAAATGAGTGTACGAGTTGAGTTAATGCTTCTAACACGAAACAGAAATGGAAATTCGAACAACGGAATTTCCGAAAATCGCCCGAAAAATTTTTCGTAGATTTTTGCATGGAAAATAATAACGTATATTTTAAAAGCAAGAATAGATTTGGTAGTCACGTTTAAACTTTGAATAAAAATGTCTAAAATCATTTTTTTTTGCTCGATTGAAAAAATCTCTTTATTTTTTTCGCCCCCCCTTCAGTGGCCCAACACCAGAAGGACAAAAACTTTATAAAATATTTGTAATGGCCTAATTGGACTCTTAGAGAGAAAAAGGAGGGATGGGCTGTGCATTTTAGTACTAGTACTACGGGAGGAAGTGTGTTGGAAAATGCATAATAAAATATATTCAGCAGGTAACTGAGAGGCTACCCTCGATGTACGACATTGGTCTGACAAGCTAGTCATCACATATTCGAATTTCGGGTGGGGAAGACAGCTAGTCACAAGGATGGTAGTACGAGCCCGGCAATTGTCCTGTGCTACTACATTCAGCAATATTGTGTATTTTTATTATTTGTACAACTTTATAGAACAGGAAAAAGTGCTTATGCTTATGCTTATGCTAACTTTATAGAACAGGAAAAAGTCATACAACAACTACAAAAACAGCTGAAATAAAAAACGGATTTTAACGATTGTTCATATATGAGAAATAGGATTTTTCTATCTATGCTGAAGAGATAGAAGTCTTCAGAAGAAATTACTGATAAAGTTCTTCAGAAAAAATTACTGTCTTCAGCAAAATTTCTTGTAATATATGCTTTAAAACTTGACGGAACACATCAATGTGTTATATTGAAACTGAAGAAAAATAAACTCTTTATTGCACTTTTAGGGGGATTAATCAAAATTTGAATTCCGCTAGACGATAGAACTTTTGATTTTAAGAAACCTTTGGAAGGGTTTCATAAACTTAAAACCAGCTTTTACCGCTCTAAACTGTAATGCGCTATTGCAGGGCCTTAAGTCTTGAAACTTGAAAAAAAAATCCAAAAAAAAAATTCCCGATTTGGTCAGTTTCCCCATTTTCCCCATACTACCTCCGGTTTGTCACAGTTATTACAATCATAATGTTTGTTTAAATCTAGTCACTAATAAATTAATTTACTAATCTAACTACGGTTCCAAAAACTTATGCAGCCACTCTTAAAAATTGCTTCCGATGAAGAATGCTTTACTATGGGAGGTAAACTATTCCAATTAATAACACCTCGAATGAACAGTGAATTGGTGTAACTTGTTGTATTGTTTGCAGGGATCACTAAGTTCTGTAAACGACGACGGTGTGATTGTATCAGTTTTCGATGCAGTATGGCCGGGGTTTGCGTAGACATTAATTTTTTCAGGAACATGCAGGATCGATATACGTAGAAAACTTGTAGAAAACATCCCAGCAAATTCTTCTGTAGAATGTTTACATGGTCATATCGGGTTAAACAATATACAAAACGTACGCAGCAGTTTAATGCCACACGTAGACGATCAAACGAACTTGCACTGAGGCGGTCATGGAAGATATCCCTGAATAAAAAGTGTGGCAGGATTAGCGACTTAAATAGTTTGTCCTAGTGTCGCCTAGTTAGCCTAGTGTCGACCGGCGCAGCAGAAACACTGGAGTATAGTGTTCGTAGACCAGCGTAAATCTTCCCACACTGTTGGCCTCTTAAGCCGTCCCACTGGAGATCACTCTGGAACGTATACCCTAGGTTGTTCACACTGTCCGACCACTGAATGATCTTATCGTCTATCTTGATGAACGATACCGGAGACACAGATCCAATTTCTCGTCGTCGTCGACTTTTTATGAACAGCGCTTTACTTTTGGTAGGATTGATTACAAGCCCACTTCGCCGTGACCACTCCGAAATTATTTCTAGGTCCGCATTCATCATCCTGGTTATTTCAAATGTGCAGGGGCCAAGACGACTGATGTATAGCTGTACGTCATCAGCATACATCTGGATGGAATAAAACTTAAGAACCGTCGGAAGATCGTTTATGTAACAGCAGAATAGCAACGGTCCGAGGACAGAGCCTTGCGGTACACCAGATGTAGATACGGCGCAGCTGGAACAGCTACCACCACAGTATACTGTCTGTTTTCTGCCTTGTAGATATGCATACAACATGTTCACAGCCGCAGAGGAAAAGTTAAATTGAGCCTCCAGTTTTGACAGCAATTTCCGGTGAGGGATAATGTCAAAAGCCTTTGAAAAATCTAGCAGCAGAAGAATACCAGCTCCTTTTTTATCGACTACCGCTCCTAAATCGTCATGTACTCGTAGAATAGCAGTTTTAATGCTTTGACCTTTACGAGAACCAGCCTGGAATTCAGTCAGTAGGTTGTTGTTTTCTATGTAGTGCGCCATTTGTTGCTTAAGAAGCTTCTCGAAGGATTTCGACAGTGCGCATAGTAGGCTGATCGGGCGTAGATTTGCATTGTCGTTCAGATGAGCCTTCTTTTTCAGTGGCAGAATCTTCGCATGCTTCCAGCATTCTGGGAAAGTAGATGACTCAATGATGGCATTGAACAAGTGAGTTACATGTTCAATTACCAATGGTAAAATTATCTTTATAAACTTGACCGGTAAGCCATCCAAACCTTTTCTATCTCCACAACTATAATAACTAGAAGATTGATTTCTTTGGCAAAGTTCTTTATCTTCTTAAAAAATTTGTGGAACATTGTTTTGCTCTATCTTTTACTGCTTAAAAAATAAATTTTCTATCTTACCTTCAAGGGGATTCATCAAAGAATCATTAATATTTTTTTGAAACGATGGTTCTACAATTGATGAAGGGACGGTAAGGGAAAGTAATGAAGGACTTTTTTTTCTGGGAATGAAGGGGAAGGGTGGAAAGGAGGGGGGGGGGGTAATAGGTAGCTATGATTAACAAGTTGTCGTTGTGACTCCTATCTTTTGTCCAATGCTGGAAGGTGCATGAGTCGAACCAAGCTGTAATCTGACTGACCGCATTTCAAGGTCATGACTAATGTCACGAGTTTGGTCAAAGAATCATTCATATCATAAGAAAAAGTTTTTTACGCTGAGAAATTTCTCTGAACATAGTCAACCAGCAAAAAAACCTAGGTGCTACATTCCATTATCGAAAATTGTCCTTCTGTTTTCATACAATAGACTTCGCAGCCAGCTCTTAGAGTGCAGGACAATTGCAGGTCCAGTTGCTACGAGATCCTATTGGCTCCAGCAGCCTCTCCTAGTCGTGATTTGTACATACGACAACTGGCTTATTAGGCCAGCATCATTCATCGAGGCCAACTGGGAGGCCTCCTAACCAGTTAACCAGCATAATCAACCATTTCGGCGCAATTAAAAAAACGCGTGTTTGGTACCTGTTTTTGATAGACCTGTGCTGTGAAAAGGTGACAAATGTCCACAGAGAGATAGAAGGGGTTGCGAAATGTCCTAAATGCGATCAGAATGAAATATATGTAGTTCGTTCTAAGTTAACTTCAAAAAAATAAAGATTGAAAAAATACCCGATTTTGTCGCCCATAAATTCATCATGGGGGTGAGAAAATCGGGTCATTACTGTATTTGGTTTGGTTTTGATCATGCAATGGAGACGCACGGTGTTTTCGATAGTTCCGGCAAAGGAAAATTGAAAATATCCGTTTTCTTATAGTTTAAACAAAACATCACGATCGCGGTCAAATCTATTATTCTTCAAAAATATATGTTCTAAATAGAAATATAGATACTTTTCTGGTACCGTAAAACGGGGTAACTTTGATCAGTTAGACTATTCGCATAAATAAGTAAAATAAATAACTTCTGCCAACTTTCCTTATCATTAGAATTAGAAGAAGTGAGCTATTAGACAAAATATGTCATTTGACAACACAACCTTTTGCTATTCAACACATGATTTGAATTTCAAAACAAAATTCGACTTCGAAGTTTAGCTCTACCAGGACCAGCATCATTCAGCCCACAATCCCAGGGTAATTTTAAATCCCAAGCAAGATCGGGCACTCAGCCAGTAGAATAATAATATTCACATTTCCGGTTGGACCAAAAAGCGCTTCACCTAGCGTGAAATTTTGCTCGCATACTAAATGGTAAATTTCATTCGACTGAAACTAGCCCCAAAAAGTGAACCCCTAATGGCATGCAGAAACTACTGTTGAACACTGGCAAGTTGTTGATAAATTTATCCCTTCGCATTGCGCAACAGATCCGTACAGCAAGAACAAAGATCCCATCCCTGCAGCAGCGCCCCTAGGATGCTTTTTTTTCTCCGGCTCTTTGTTTCCTACTCGATTCACGCCCCAGTGACCAAGTGCATTATGCTATCTCTGTTTGAAAAGCGTATTCAGCAATATTTCAATTTACCGGAAGCGAACGGGGGAAAAATCCTTTCGCAAAAAAAAAGAAGAACAACGCAGAGAGCAAACCAAAACTGCTGACCAGCATCCAGAGAGCATCAGGCAGCAATGCCAAACGGTGTTACGAAGCGAAAAGTGCACACGAATGCAATTGCTGCTTATAACAATCTCCGACAGCTCATCCCCCGTACCAGAGTTGTCCGGTTGAATTCCAAGTGGGGTTGGGGGCTTGGTGGGTGGAGATGGTCAAACTGCCAGAAGTTGTACATATTATGCGTCGGTGACATCAAAGCTATTCGGATGCAGTCTCTTTACGCCCCATTTCCTCGCCCTCGGGCGATAGAAGCGGGCGACAGCCGACAGAGTGCACTGGAAAAGTGCTAACAACTAACGGCAGAAATGAAAACAATTCGTTTCTCAGAAAAGTGCACGGACTTCTGCTAGTTGTACGTTTGGCGCTGAACTTGAATCCTGATGCTCTATCGTCTGTCGATTCTTTCTCGATCCGTCCGCTTGTTTGGGCTCATGCGTACACGTTTGTGTGAGTTGATAAAGAGTGTTATCCAATTGATATTGACACTTTCAGGGACGCTTGGTATGTGCTGCTTGTTTCAATTTGCAGCTGATATCTATGTAGGACGTGTGGGAACATTCCTCGGCAGTGTACATAACCGTCGTCGGTCGATATCAGGATGCTGTTCTTGGTGGAACCGGAAAGATCAAAGATAGTGTCCACTGTGTGACACTAGCTCCGGAACGTTCTCGTGGAAAAACTATTTGTTACATGTCACTTGTTTGCACTGCAAAAGAGCAATTCATTGTATTGTCTAGCAATTTTGTGACAATTGATTCCTTTTAGGAATTCGATTAAGGCGGAAAGATGGCTCCGTTGTGGTTACGAAACAACTTTAGATTACATCTTTCATGGTGGTTATATATTTATTATCATACGAACTTGCTCGCAGGTACATTAGACTGAAGTTCATTTAAGCAAATTTATCTCTTGTATCACGTCCATTCATGCGTTGCACGTCTTCATCTCTAGAATTTTAATTCAAAAAATTATTCGAGCGAAATTAGCAATAATTAAAAATCTCCGATCGGTTTGCACACAACAAAAACAACAGCAAAAAAAAAAGAATTTTTCAATCAATCCTTTATTAACATCATTCCCGTTTCCTATCTCTTCCGGCGGATAATTTTCTACGGACTTTGCAACTCGAGCCGGCATGTGCGGCGGGAACCCGTGCTTGGCAACAATTTTCCCCTTCAGGCCTGCCGACGAAACCGGCAAAACAGCTACTGCCACCGAGCGTTGCGTTGCGTTGCTACCATCGCATCGCTTCCGGCGGGCGGCCAGGTCGGCAACCCGCCTCCCGCCGTCCGGTCCCCCGGTTCAACCCGGTTAATTCCGGTTGGGCAGAAGCCTCCTTTTACAACAAAGGGATACAAATTAAAAATGCTTGCCTCGTCATTCCGCTCTTTCTTTTCCAGTGAAGTTTTTGTGTGTAAACTTTTTTTGTTGTTGTTGCTCCCGTTGTTGCAATCCCAGCATACTTTGTGGTTTCCGGAGAAACAAAACAAAATCCTAGCTCTGTCAGAGCGAAAAATAAAAACAACAACAACAGCAACAACAAATCTGCCGCCGGGTAGGGGCGAAAATGAAACATCTACATAAATATGCTAGCTCGAGTGTCATGATAAAAAAAAGAGAAAAAAGATTATCATCATCATTGTCATCGTCGTCGCTGTGTGAGGAAATGACTTTTTTCTGAAGTGGGGACTTTTCGTTCCCTAGTTGGCTGTGTTAAGGTTTTTCTTCTTTGAACTTTTATCCGGAACTACCACCGCTTCCCCTCACCAACCTGCCACCATCTTCGGTGACCTGCTGATGATGTTGGGGTGAACCCTATCCTCCCTGGGGGCGAATTTTTCCCGAAGGCGGCGGCTGTAAGATTGGAGCGATGCCACCGTACCGTTTAGTTCGTGCCATCTCATTACAGTAATGTCCCTGTGCGGGCCACTTTTCAAATCCGACCGGTTCACCTGGTCGATGTTTCTTCCGTCAGCAGTGGATAGCTCGGACAACCTGTCGTCATGACAGTGTTGGTACATGGTGGAAATAATGTAGCCACATGCTGGATGGGAAACATATTATGAGAAAGCGCTCCAGTTTAATGCGGCAAAATTTTGCGCATTTTGTTTCCTATTCGGACGTGTTAAATATTACTACGTCAGATAGAGACGGTGACTAAGTGAAGGAGTAATTTTAGTCTGGAGATTATTTAACCCTCTAACCCTCTAAAGCTGATAACTAAGTAGTGAAAGTGTACTCAAATCAAATTCAAGTTTTGATTTTCATGATAAAAATTATAGTCCAGACGAGTGCTAGGTTAGAAAATGTCTAAAGCCTTTCTTATTTTTTTTTGTATGCTCAACGATCTACATAGATATTGTTTATTGGGGTACTTTACTTAGATCTTTTTATAGTCTGTGCGAATGAGTGAGGAGGTACACCGAAGCTAAACAGATATGTTTTTAAATATATTATACTTTTCTTAGAAAATTTATTAAAGAACAATTCAACGCATTATCACAATATTTTAATATTAGTGCCAAAATGTCAAGAAATCTGTTTCGAATACACATTTTATATTACCAATTCAACAAAACACATTTCCTATGTGACTCTGAGGTTCTAAAAGCAAATCCAATTCTTTGAAGGAAATGCGTAAATATTATTATAAAGTTTGTTTTTCGAAAATATTTATCCAAGATTAATTTTTTTAAGCACAACTCGGGTATGATATTGATTAACATTGACAACATTAACATTAATAATAAACACTGTAATTTTAAAAGTCAAAATGCTAAGCCGATTTACTGGTAGTTTATGTGGTTGAATGACTTATTTTGCCGAAAAGGAAATTTCTTCTAATTCAGACCAAATCGATAGAATATTTTCGTCCGTGCGGAACGATTCCGGTCTAACAAGCCAGTCGTCGTATGTTCGAACCATGGCTGAGGTGTGCTCGTGAAGTCAGTAGGATCGTTGCACCAGCCCCATAATTGTCCGTAACCTGTGAAGTCAGCGTCGATAAATAAGGGCCAAGTTTTAAATACATTTATATCCAAGGTCCATTTTTGAATAGAATGTTTAGTGAGATAGAAACAACATTTATAGTAAAAAAATTTGACATTGTTTGATGAAATGTGAATAACACACCGGTAGTGATAGGACGCAAAAAAGGAAGACTCATAGCTATAGACCGTATCGATTGTCGGAGCGTAGGTGGTCCTTCGTGTGGCTTTAAAACTACTGTCGCTTCCGATGGCGGCAGATGACATGATCGTTGACAGTAATCAAATACCATAACCGTCTAATTTCGTCGGTAACTAAAACCAGGGCCCTGACAGGACACCATATTTAAGTAGTAAAAATCACCGCTCGCTCCCTACACGCTTTATACAAAGTAGAAACTAATACATAGGGGAACTGTGGGTAAAATGAACAGGTAGCCAAATTCCCAGTAAACCGATTAAAATCTGTTCCAAATCAATAAGTATCTTTTCCTAAGAGTATTTCAAGCTGTTTAAGACAATATGTGGTGATCATAAGCTTTCTAATGTGAACAAAACCGAAAAACTAACGAGTATTTGCTGAAATCTGACGCCGATGTTAATTTCCGCTATTAGTAAATAAGCTTTTTTGGCGAAACAAATTAAATTTCGAACAAATTGGTATCATATAGTGTTGTTTGCTCATCACTATCCTGCGGATCTGTCGAAAATTCCAAATATTTTTATCAACTGTTTGTTTATAATAAACACTTTAAAACAATTGGTATTTTGGGGGTAAAATGAAATGTTCGATTTTCCGTTTATCACCAACCACGACCTATTTACAATTCAAGCAATGAAAATGATCGAGTCTCTCGAAAAATGACCGATAAAGCGAATTGAACGGCGATCATTTTATGAACGTGGCGAAGTTAACTTTGTGGAGTCCCATTTTAATTCCAAAAGCCCTGTTGAATATCTACAGCCCTGTTGAATATTGGAACGATGATAATGTAAAATAATGTTTAATTTATCCAAACTACATGTTATCTTTCGTTTTCTATGGCATGTTTATTTTGCCCCCACGGTATGTTCATTTTACCCACACGAAAAAATATTAGGCTCGAATGTGATGCTTTTGAAAATAAGGATTTTTTCATGACAAATTATTCTTTTTCAGACATCTTTATATCTTACTACATGGAATATAAATCTAACGTACAATTTATGGAATACTTGGCAGGATTTGCTGTGGACCCGGAAAAAATTCCGGAGCTTTGGCGGAACATACATTCATACTCACGTTCCTCGTCCCTCTACATGTCGGTTCCTTCGCAGTCAGATCCCCATTCTGTCACGTAGCTTATTATGCATCGGTTCGCTCAATGGAAATCGCTATAATGGAAACGAAACTAAGGTTGATTTACCATATATTATACCTCAGTGGAACCCCCCGCTTTTCTCAAAGTCAGTTGCACAACTGCAATCGGGTTGAATGCAAGAGAAACGCAACCCCTTTTACTTATTTACATATCTCCCCGCTTGTTAGGGATTCCCCCTTTTTGTTGACTTCCCAGTGCTGATTCCGTAATGTCCAAGAACATGTGTGCCAAGTTTGTTGTTTCAGGCTTTTCGGAGTTATGGCCTACCCCCCTGCTTTGAACCCTCACCCCCCCCCCCCCTTTTGTCAACCCCTGAGTTCTGATTTCCTTATCCCAAGGAATATATGTGCCAAGTTTGATGAAGAACCGTTCGGGTGTTACTGAGTTATGGCCTCCCCCCTGTTATGAACCCTCCGTTTTCTTGTCAATGCTTCAGTGCTGATTCCCTTATGTACTTATTTAGATCTTCCCCCACTTGTTAGGTCTTCCCCCTTTTGTCAACTTCCCAATGCTGATTCCCTTATGTCAAGGAACATGTGTGCCAAGTTTGATGAAGAATTATCCAGGAATTTCGAAGTTATGGCCTCTGCCCTGTTATGAAGCCTTCCTCTAATGTCAACCCCCTGAGTTCTGACTTCCTTAGGCCAAGGAACATGTGTGCCAAGTTTGATGAAGAACCATCCAGGCATTTCGGAGTAATGGCCTCCCCCTCTGTTACGAACCCCCCCCCTTCTAAGCAACCCCCCAGTGATGATTCCCTTATATCAAGGAATATGTGGGCCAAGTTTAGTGGAGATCGATCAAAGCGTTCTGGAGTTATGGTGGAACATACATACAAGCATACTCACGCTCACTTTTATATATTTAGAATTAGTATAGTAGCACCGATTCACTCTCATTTAGACGCGAGACGATGCAAGCGTACAAGCGTTAGAGTACAGGACAGTTGCAGGGCCAGATTGTATCCTATTGACTCTAACAGCCTCTGCCTGCCAAGATTCGAACATACGACGACTGGCTTATTAAGCCAGCATCATACCTCGTGGCCAACTGGGAGGGCTTCTCCTACTAATTGATACTAATTTAGTGAGCCGATAATCTAGTTTGGTAGCCAATCCAATGTATATTAAGCTGCGTTCTCTGCATGTAGCAATTTTAAAATCTTCTAAGTTCTATAATTTTAGGGGTGTAATGTGTAAAATCTGCAAAGTGTGGGATTAGTTGGTAAAGCTGATATGTACTGGGATACTATAACGTAAACGTTTGTTTTGAAGAGTGAGGTAGTGTTTGGAGCGAAGAATGATAAACTGGATGAACTAGAAATTTTGTTTTCGTTGTACGCCAACAATGCTTTGGATCGTTCGCGCCTACACTCTTTCGGTTCGTACCCGAATGTTTTACTAACTAAACTACTGCCGCACCCTTAGGTAGTCTAATATTGAGTTTTGTTTTATTCTCCCAGTTCTATCACTCCACGCACCACACACTCACCTTGACGACGATGATATTTTTGCATGATTGTTCTTTGTTTCTACCGCCAAAAAGATAGACTGTTATCTACTCGGTCGGTGCAATAAAAACAAGCAATCTGTTGCCGGACGTCGATACGGCAAGTTCAGTGTAATTTATCATTTTGTGTCTTTACTTGTTTATGTGGTCATGACGTAAACTCTTTCTTCCGGGAGTGGGGAAGTATCTGGTGCAAAGAACGATAAACTGGATGATCCAGAATTTTTTAACATATAGGCCAAAAATATATTGGGTCGTTCATACTGGTGTTCTTTGTGTAGCACTGGATGTAAACCAGAAGTGCGCCATAAATGCAAAAGATAGAGTAATATTTAATTCAACATTTTTATCGATAATAATAAGCTCTATAAATAACTTATACTTAACTTTTTCAGATATAGTTTGGCTGAGATTGTACGGGCAAATATGTAACAATGAATTAAGTCGGAGTACAAAGATCTGAACAGTCCTGCAAGGAAGGCGATCCAGTTGCGCAAATAAGCAGAAAATCGAGCCTACGGTGGATACCGATATCAGTTAACCACTCGGAAATGTGCTAACCGAGGGCATTGAAAACTGGGGCTGAAAATATTTCAAATTCAACACCATTCTAGGAAATGTTCTTCTTTCCATGTGTGGACTCATTACTGCGACCAGTATAGTTGATCTATTGTAATATCGCCCGGGTGTTTGCTGTATGACCTGCACTGCATTTCTTTTTGCTATAATCGCTATTGAGTGAGCGATATGCTTATTTTAAATTGTATGCGTGCTTGCGTGTATTGGGGGTTTACCCTTCCTTCAAAGCTTGATCTACTTTACCCACTTATTCCTCGCTGCCAGCACTATCCCATATTATAGCCGTCCCTGGCGAGGACTCATTCGTACCTCTGACCAGTACACTTAACTATAGGAGGGACATTTGCACTGTCAAGAGGCTTC